>NC_088245.1:62630489-63255489 GCF_036013445.1 Caloenas nicobarica | reverse complement strand
GGATCCAGGCCCATGCCTCGTGCATGGTCAGCTGTCAGTGTCTTGTCCTGGCTGGCCGACACCTCCATCAGCGTCTGAAATATACGGTTGTTCTGCTCCATGAAAAACCTGTAGGATAAAGTTAGCTAAGATGATGGCATTGGAGCCCCTTAAAGATAGCAAATTTACCAAACAGGCAGCAGAGCCCCAGAACTGCATGTAACCCCCTTTAATCATAGATCCCAGCTTCTTAGGTGACACTGTAGTAGTTTTCCATCCGCTCTAGGGATGATTCAGAATAAACAGATAAAGCAGTAACCTTTAACGTACAGCGGTGCTTCTGTCTGCCTGATTTATGGCAGGCGTTTCGCTCTTCAGAAGCATGCCACCTTATCAGATAGTGTGTATTTTGTGGTAGCCAAGTGGGTACATCAGACCTATAGCTCCCATAATGTGAAGGAGGAAGCAGTGTTGTCATCCATCTGGTAAGCCACCGGATAAATAAATTCTCCATTGCTGGTGCAGAACGCAGCAGTGAGAGCTACTACTTACCTAGTGCTCTCCCAGGAACGTGCAAGGCTGTTCAGGAAGAGCTCTGACTACATCTGTGCAGCTCAACACTGAGAGCTCCGCCCTGACAGCCCTTCCCACAGTTCCATCCCACTCCTTCTCACCTGCTGCAGACTGTGAACAACAGCAACAGGCAGTGAAGGTGGCAGAGGCGCAGCATTCATCTGATTCCATACCTCATGCTCTACACCCAGTTCTGGTTCTTCTGCTTGCCAAGTACAAAGGCAGGCACATCAATGGGCCAATCCTTCACACGCAGGTGTCATCTCCACACTCTACCTCCCCCTGCATGGTACAGTGCCTGCTTCCCACAGACATTGTCCTTGTCTAAGCCAAATGTTCTAGCATGAAAAGTGCTTATGTTTTCCAAAAATGGGAGGGGATTCTTGCATTTCTAATTGTGTTTTTAAAACTCCCTTCTCCCTCCCAGCACTTAAGAGACCCCAGTGGAGACTAATAAGGCTGTGTTTGGCTTCTCAAATTGAAAGGAAGATGATCTGAAGAGGAAGAGCCAGTTTGGTTCTTGGATCCCTAGCGGAAGAGAGCTGACTATGGAATTACGTTAACCACGATGTTTCATAATATGCCAAACCAGTGCAACATGAAATCAGTTAAAGAGGGTCCCTAAGCCTAACAGTGTCCAACTAAGTATTAGAGGTAGCCACTCACAAGATGAAAAGGTCCTCTTCACAGGAGCTACAATCCTCACCCACTTCTTGAGAATACATTAACATCTGCCTGAGAGAAGGGAGACAGATTAAATGCACATACCTACAGTGAACCTCAAAGCATTATAAGACAAGGATTACAACTAAATCTTCACATCAATTTCTTGGAGACCAATCAGACTAACACTGTTGCCCCAATGTCCGAGGCAATGGAGTAGTCTTTATAAGGCACTGGACTAGAAATCAGGCTCTGTTTTCAGTTCTGCTACTGATCAGTGGTGAACCAACAGTGAGTCACAACCTCGTCTTCTCTTCCTGCCTTCTATCTGCTCCATCAGCTCACTGACAGAGTAATCATAAGTTAGGGAACACACATGTGCAGAGTGCCCAGTCATACAAGGCAGCTACAGTGGAACCAGAATCTCAAAGAGATGAGCTGAAGCAGTGGGAAACTTTGAAAACACTAAGACAACAAGAAAAAGTACAAATGGGTAGTGTCCTCTTTATCCCATGTTGCACTGCTCTCCTATCAGGACCAAGACCACCCAGACATCTGTTATTACCTCTGGTCATTGAGCCGTCGGTACTTCTCCTTGTCAGCATTGTTAATTTTCAGGAGTGGTTGCAGATGTTCATGATGTGTCTTCACATTCTGGTTGTCCACGTAGACATCATAGAGATCCCGTTTCTCCTCAAAGATCTTTTCTGTTGTACCTGTCAAAACCAGAGGTTTTCAGAGCAGCATGTTGCTTTCCCAGCAGATCAACTGTTCTCTCCTGTTTTCATAGTTAGCCATTCCATGCACATCCTATTTCTCATCAGTTTCATTCCACAGTCTGGTGTCTCAAGACATTTTGCAGCCTGAAGTTAAACATGTCACACCCAATCCACCATACTTACAGGCCACATATGATACTTCCGTCTCCAGCATTTCTATGTCTGCCACATTCACATAAAAGAATGGTTTGGACTCTGGGACAGTTCCTCCAAGACCAGGCAGAGAAACATTGGCAAGGCAACAGCAGCAGTACACTGCGGACAAGAGAAGTACATCCCGAGATGCTTTCCGTATTCCCTCAAGGACGTTCTGAGCCCCGCTTACCCAGTTCTCCCACACGCTTCTATGAAAACAATGGTGAGAGCTTTGAAATGCCTCTGACCACCAGAACCTCCCAAGTGGGGACATCCTGGTTTGGATAGGAAATAATCATTTCTCCCGTGGGGACCCCCCTGTTCTAGATTCCACAAATTCATTCAGCACTCTTGTTTTCCTGTGTTGACAGGAACTGTATTTGACAGTGCCAGGTATGTCCTTACCCGAAAGGCCTGAAGAAAAGCATTTTGTAGGAAATGGGTAAATGCAGGCTGAACAGTGTCTTCAGAAGGAATGGTTACAATAGATTTTGAAGACCTACATGATGTCTATCCCCTTGGTACCCACAGGCATTTCTGCAGTGCTCCAGCCTACTAGATCAGAGCTCTGCGGTGTCCCTGGAAACATACCTCTATAGCAGACAACTCCAACTGGGGGCGGTGAAAATATTAATATGCGCTTGCGCAGCAGGGCAAACTTCCAGAGGACGAGGATCTGCTCACCGAAGAATTTGATGAACTGAGACATACAGCCAGCAGGGTGTGTGATCTGCAGGTGGAGGGAAAGGGAAAAAACGGCTCAGAGGTGAAACAGGGACACATGCACAGATGCTCAGTATAAATGTGGCAGCAAGACCAGCACACAGCAATGACAGAGAACTGCAGCTTCTAACAGTCCCAGTAACAAAATCTTATCTAAAGCAGCTTACAAAGCGCTGGACTGACTGCTTATATAAAGGAGTATGAGACATCAGCAAGGAGCAGCAGCGCACTACACATTCCCGCAAGCCTCAGAGCACCTGCCTCACCTTCATCTCTGGGTACATGTATCTGTGGATGGACGGCAGCCAGTGGACAGGTTGCTGAGAGGTGGGGGTGCCCTTGCTATCAGGGAGAACTCCTTTCTTGTCATCATAGAACGCCTCTAGATGGGAGTAGTGCCCTGGCATCTCCAGCTGGTGTCTGGAAAAGAAAAGAAAAAACAGATCTGTAGTGTTTCCAGACTTATTTAGTGCCTTGCCCCCAGCCAGCATCTGCTTGCCCAGCTGGCAAAAGTGCCCGAGTTGCCTCAGTTGCACAGACTTATCCCGGAGGGCCGCCAAAGCGGGAGAGTTACACCAGCTTTCAGTGCAGGCAGAGAACACGGGCAGACAGCGAGCTGAGGTATGCAGAGGACTGATCCTGTTTTAAAATATGCTCAGGTAGGAAGAGGTTTCCCTTCTACCATCACCATTTTCCCTGCCAGGCCCACTCAACACAGCTGAGGCACACACCTAGACAGGATCACCGCCAAAGGTTTAGAAGCCTTTTGTGAGCCCTTAGTAAAATGATTTTCAGAAGGAGAAAAGGAGATCTTCTTGTCCTCTCAACTATCTCCATGACACTTTTGTCCCAACAAAATAAGTAGGGTTTGAATAGCATCTGACCAGCCTGTTAGCAATGAACGGACTACTCCTAATCAGTTCCTTGTTTCCCTCCCGTTCTGAACCTGTAACTTTTTCTGGAGAAGCGGTCATGCAAGGAAATCATAGCTCAGCAGTGTAGCCAAATTCTTAACACCTACAACCGCTCTCCGTCAAGGCAACGTTCCCTCTCCCAGTGGCCAGTCCCATTCCCAAGGGAACTTACCTGACCTGGTTCTCCAGGAAGTGCATGTACCTATACAGCAGGGTGTAGGAGGGGGAGAGAATCCCCACGGACTTCATGCGGGCACCACGCTCTAACTCACTCTCCACGGGCATGTTGGCAAAGCAAGCCAGACCAAAACAGAGCCCTTTCCGGAAATAACTGGGGACAAACGTGACAGAAAGGTTAATGTTAAAAAGAGGGAAGGGGAAGAAATAAAGGTAACTGACCGCCAAAAATACTGTTTTAGGAACACAGTTCCTTCTTTAGGGAACCCCCTGAAATCACACCCCGCTACCTGAAGGGCTGAGGGCAGGCCTCAAGTGTCCTAACCTTCTCAGGAACGAGACAGAACGTTCAAGGGAAGAGTTCCCAGTGCCACTACCACTAAAGCCCCTCCTGGCCACGTCACGGGCTCGCAAGGAACACAGGTAGCGAAAGAACTTGGAAGGAAGACTTACAGAGGATGCAGAGCCCAGCCAATGCAACGCCCTTCTTTCAAAGAAGAAGAGCCTGCAGTGCATGAAGTTGTGAGTATAGTCTAGCTACCTGGTCATATTTTGGGTGCCAGCACATTCAGACATACTCTACCTGAGTGCAAGGGTGAGTTCACAGGCCTTTGAGAAAGTAACTGTTATTCCTGACCAAAAGGAATCATGACACTGCAATTCATTGCAAAATATTGCTGCATTGCAACACTGAGTGTAAAATGATGGGAACGCAGAAAATTCCTAGCTTATGTCTTCCCACAGAAGGAAGAAGCTAGCAAAGAAGAAAGTGTGCAAGGACTGTTTATCACAACATTTAAAGGATCCAAAAGCACTGCCAGAATTAAGAACCTTTTTCTAACTCCAGTGCCTTTAAAACCCGTCCCATTTCAGTTCTGCCATTCTTTCCCCTTCCCCTTGGCTTCTGCTGACAGTTCCAATAGTGGCAGTACAGTTATGATCTACCCAAAACACATTAAAATTTGCACACCACTGAGAAGCTGGCCTGCCCCATTCACCAGTTGACCTCCACAACCAAAGCTGTCACACAGCAAATCCCACACAACTCGCTGGTACTCTGTATGATGTTGAGAGTATCTGAAGAGTATCTTTGGCTCAGCTAGGTACAGTTTAGCAGCACATTTATACAGGAACTTAACTTCATGAGTGGTATTTTTCTTGAATGTTATGAATTAAGGGATGGTGGTGTAGACGTATAGCTAAGAGAAAGAATATAGCTCAGACACACTCACATGAAATCTGACTGGATCTTGTGAGACCCGCTTGCCATGGATTTGAATTCCACGCCTTCCAAATCAATATCTTGGGGCAAACACCACTCCACCATGTTGCCTGCAGAAAAGCAAATTTATTTGAGTAAACTTGGTCACAGCACTCACTTCTAAAGGGCAAACACCAGCAACAGCAAGTTGTTGCTTCTGCATCACTGGGATGCCAGTTACAGTGCACTAACACAATTCTGAAATTCCTAAATTGTCACAGACAGTAGGTGACATACTGTACTCCACATATCTCCTGCAAACGTTTACTTGTTGCAGCACAACACCCAGATATTGCAGAACTTCTGGAGCTGTTTCTGACGCTAGTGCTATTTTGTAGGTTTATACAGTTAATCACAGAGCAGCTACAATTTTACCTGACAGTGGATGAGCTATGGTATTAATGCTGTTCCATTCAGGCTGTTGACATAAGTATCCAGTATAGAAAGAACCCAAAGTATAAACTGCCGCTTTTTAGGATGAGTTTCTGTGAGAGCTCATACCACTATCAACATCCTCCTTTGGCTATGCTTGACAGGGCGGGTCAAACAGAAGCCCCTAAGCCAGGATCCCAATCATCACTCCTTTTCCCTGGAACCGCTCGTGTAGTTTAGGATAGGAGGAGTTAGCTGAAGCTTTATATGGAGGCTGAGGTGATCCAAGTACTGTGACATGTTTGTGCATGCTAGAATAACCAAACAAAAAAGCACATAAATTACAAGCTAGATCAAGATTAGCAAACGTCTGTCACCTGCCAACCCAGCCAGAAAGCATGCAGTTGTTCAGTGGAAAAGGCCACCTGAGGAGCCTGATCCTAGAACTGATGGTATCAGAGAAGTCACAAAAAGTCCCTAAAGCTGATGAAGTCCTGCCCTGCTGCTGGCAGGTTTACCATGGACAAAAAAGGAGGACTGGCTTTCCCATGGCAGCACTTCAGAGCCAAACCTGCTCATCTGGACTCTCCCAGTGCACCCAGATGTGCTCCAGGTTCACCCACTGAGTTCCCACTCTGTCAGCCTGCCCATAGCAACGGCATTGGAAGTAATGTGACTTCATTTTAACAACAAAGCAAACAAACATTCTTCAGTATAATGCAATGGCAGATGCACCATGACGACGCTTTCTACTGGTACAGTCCTTCCACCGCCCTTTGGGGTAAGCATCCCAGCTGTGCTGAGACTTTTAGAGATATTTAAATATGAAGCCTCGTTTCTGAAGCCTGTCTGTTGTGCCATTACTCATACTGCACAAGTATGTGTGTGCACTGTCACACAGGAGTTGGGCTTAGCTACTGACATTTAAATAGGCTATTTTTCTTCTCACACAGATACTGCATTCAGCAGACCTCCCCCAGCCCTGCCTGGCAAGGACTTCAAAAAAAACCAACAGCATTAAGTGCGGCAACAGGAGGGGTTTTGCATCCAACTAACCACTTCTAAGCCCACGAGTGGACCTCTCCCGCAGAGCCGGGCTGGCTGGGGAGCAGTGGCAGCCTCGTGACCCCCAGCACAGCTCTGTGCAATCACACGCCAAACCACAGAGCTCTGCTGTAAAGCGTCTTCGCCTCTGAGGCGTGTGAAAGGCTGGCAGAGAAAGCCAGTGACATCATGTCAGCCTGCCCGGTCCCCTGTTGGTTTTGCATATTATATATAGATGTTGACTTTTGTTGTTTGAAGGGGTTTCTTTTGTGTGTGTGTGTGTGTTTGGTTTTCTTTTTAAAGGTGCAAGACCCTTCCTTGAAAGGCTGAGGAAGTAAACTCTTAAGACTGTTGCCTCTTAACCACAAAACTGTGGTTAAGGCCAGATCCACTTTTAAGTCTTGCCCAGCAGAGAATCACTTATTGGTCATTACCTATACATTAATAGATCAATATGCAAGGGCATCATCGAGAAAAGGAAACTCTTTGACTTTGTTTAGTCACAAAACACTACATCAGGTGTAATACCTACTCCAGAGGTGTTGAAGTGGACGTGGCCCAAACAGTGTCTGTTCTGCAGCAGCAGGGAAGGAAAAGACTCTTTGAAACAGATCCTTATCCTCTGCGTAACCACAGAACCAATTCGCATATCACGCAGCTTTTTTTTTTTTCTGGGATCTGTCGCTGAGAGCTGACACAAGCTACCCGCACCTGCGCTCCCGGCCGTTCCTCACACCACCTTGCCCTATGAACGTACGGGCGACGTGGCAGTTGGAAAACAAAAGCGGAGATAAAAAGAAAAAACAGAGAGTCGACCTGGTGAAACAGTAGAGCAAACAAAGGAGAGACTTCACCCAGACGTGATAGTGACTGCCAGCCTGCCCGAGGAACTGGAGGAGGGAGCAATGTTGTAAAAAAAGAGGAAGCGTTGCACTTCCCCGCACAGAAAGCAGCTCTTGTGCACACGGGAAGCTTTCTAAGTGAGAGTCACACAGTGTTAGAGAGCGGGTGAGAGGTTCTGCCAAGAGTCAAATCTGCAGATCTGGAGATCTCTTGGGAGCTGTCTCACTGCTCCAGGCCGGGTCAGAACCAGCACTCTCAGTTTCTGATGTGCAAAGCTAAGGATGTTCGTCCTCTTTCTCTGCTATTTTCTCTCCCCTGGATTTTCACATCCTTACAGAAATGATGATGGCACTAGCATTTGGTGGTCATCACCTGGCCCTCCTCACCATTAGATGTTTCCCAAGATCTTTAGGGTTCGCAGCTGTGAAATGCTACCATGTTGTGCCAGGACACAAGAAGCACTAAGTGTGACGTTAGCCATTACACTGGCTCTATTTCCTGCATGGAAGAAATGCGGGACAGAAAAACAGAATATTTGCATGTTCACTGGTGCAAAATGGATTTCTTCCTTCTCTTCTCATCTCCCTCCATTACTCACATCACCCTTTAAGGCAGCAGACCGTGTGGGACCTCCGCAAGGTTGACTATCATCATCTCCATCACAGAAAAAGGGCTAAGAAGGTGCAGCCTCTTTTAGACTATTCTGATCTGGCAGAGTAGATGTGGTCATGGACTTTGCTTCATCTTTCTTTATCCCCTTCCCAAAGCAAAATTTATCACTCTAATTTTTTTTTTGCTTGCTTTACCCAAGACAAGGATGAATCTTGGAAAGCAGACTTAATCCCAAGTAAGTCACACCTACCAGATGTATCTCCATTGCTTCCCAAGATAGCGTTGGGTCTTCTGTTACTACCTGCCCAAGGGAACACTCTCACTAGGAAATTCAGCAGCCTAGTTAAAGCCCCGTGTGACCGTGCTCTTTAAGGTAGTTTGTACAGACTCCACGCTCACACCTTTTCAAGTGTCAGAGCATTCCCAACTTGTTGCTCCTTGAAGAAGGGGACTGCCAAAGCGCAACAAGCAGATGGCATGGTTGGCTCCCGGGCTGCCACAATTCTGCCCTTAATTTACAGTTCACTCTCTGCATTAGTGCAACAGCCATCCTTTTAATAGCAGCGCAAAGAGCTCCTTCTCAAGTGCCACAAGGTTCACCATGTTGGATGTGAGGACAGCACCGCTGGTTGAGAAGCTGCCTCTGGCTCTTATGTTTAGCCACTCACATGAGCATCAACAGAGTCCCAGGGACAGCAGAACTGTAACAATGGCCTGGTACCCCAGAACTACTGGATACACTGAGCTTGTCTGCTTCAAGCCCTCCTAAATTTAGGAGGAAAGACGCTACATTTTTTATTAGCGTAGTAACCACTTCATGCTTCTACTGTAAAACATCTCTCATCCAACTGCTCACCTGTACTTGAGTAGGTATTACCTGGCATAACTACCCTCCCAGCCACCAACAGAAATTCTGCCTTCCACATGCCTGAGCAAGGTACCAAAGGAGGTCTGCTGTGCTTTCCTTGGGCAGGCTCAAGCAAGTTTCCAGCTCAGACGTTGAGTGGATGATGTCCTTTAGGTCACACACAAGGACCAGATCCTGTTATGAGCATTACAGAAGTCTTTCAAGCCATCTGATGTGGTTGACCCAGGAATTCCCATATCTTCTTTCTGACCCAAGCAAGTCTACACCACTGCAGCGTCAAGATCTTTTTTCTGAGTCTACATCCTCCATAGGGCACTTTGCCCTCCACCTGTGGAGCTGACATTTGCTGGTGTGTTCCTCACACTCCTGTCACGCTCCTTACATTCAGCGTCAGCACTGAGCAGTAGTGGGAGGCTGAATCTTCCAGGATCTGACAAGACTACTCCGAGGCTGATGACACCCAACATTAACTGCACATCAGATGTGAGAAGAGCTGTTTCCCAACTTTCCTTGGACTGCATTCAAAGCAACAGCTGGTTCACACAAACTCCTGAGAAAGCTCAGCTTTCTGCCAACTAAGAAAATCTCACCATTTCGTAGAAGGCATATGCTCTCAGATTGAAAGACAACCTCCCGTTGCTGCAGTCATCCGGACTCTTCCGTGTTTTGGATACTTATGAGAAACACCTCCCCTGTCCATCTCCTGTTGGAAAGATGACATCCAATCTCATTTTGAATTTCAATGAGTCAAGAAACTCTGACCTCTAGACTGAAGACACCTCTCTATGGTGCAGTATGAAACGGGTAACTTCTCAAAAGCCCTTTGGTGTTTCAGGACGCAGCAGCCATGCTGTCTGGCAGTGTGCGTTTCTGACAGCACATCGCACCTGAGGCTCCATTCTCTTCACTGCCTCCTTGGGATTTTCAGCTCAAGACTGGGATTCAGTCTTCACTATCGGGACCCTCTTGTGAACATGATGTCTGTTACCTCCCCCTTCCAACAGAAGAACCTCACCATGCTTCACAGAGTTCCTTCCTGTCTCCAGTACTTTTGCTATGGATTTACTTAGAATGTGTCTGTCTACAGAGGAGAGAGGAGCTCACTCCTAGATCTAGATACAAATGGGCTTAGCACCTCCCAAGCTACTTCCTAAGCTTTCTGATCGTACCAAGACTTTCAGCTATGCCCCACTCTTACCTTTGCACCCCAGGCTGGTGCCAGGCAGCTGAAAGACCCAATGATCTGTCTCGGGACCCCTAAGCACAGTACCTGTGTTAATAGATGTGAGGTAGGTGCTACTTTCTACCTTTGTCAGAACATCCTGTCTCGTTGATACCACTAGACCTGCAAGACTAAGAATACAAAAATACAAAGTTAAGATGTTTTCTGAAATGCTGTTTTGCAGGCTTGAAATGAATAACCTCCAGCAGTAAAAGAAGTGATGCAACACCAAAGTCCAACAGTGCCAAAGGAGATGGATATGGCAGTGAAAAGTGGAAAAAACATTCCCTCACTCCTCTCCTCTGCCCCCCTGGATCACTGCACTCCACTCCAAAGCACTAAGAGTCCCAGAGATCCCACCAGAGCCCAACCTCTAAACACGCAGGTCACCAAGAAATACACAGCCGAGCTGCTGGGGATCATGCCCTGCGTGCCGGGCAGATTTACAGCTGCCATCCCCGCCACCCACTGTCCATAGGTGCAGACAGGTCCACGGCACGGAGGCAGAAGGGTGCTCCAGAGATGCTGCTAACAGGTTGGTGCCGCCAAGGCAGCGCTGGGCAGGGGGTCAGCCTGAGGCCCGGACGCTGTGCTGGGCACAGGGGGTGCCCCGGCACCGGCCGCAGGATCCCCGTCCCGTGTACCGCTGCGGGGCAGCGCTACGCCCGCCCCCGCCGGCTCACCGGCTCTCCTCGCAGCGGCACCAGCAGCGGCGCCTTCCTCCCGCCGGAACTTCTCGGCGAGATGGAGACCAAACGCAACCCCGCTCACACTCCGTTTTCGGCCAAGCCCCCACGGCCCCCACTCCGCACGGCGCTCCCGGGAGGCCAGACGGGGCACGGCGGCCCGGCAGCAGTGCCGGGAAGCAGCGCTCTCCGGGGGAGCAGGTGCAGCCCGGCTCCCGCAGGCCGCTCTCCGCCGGGGTCCGGCGACGCTGCCGTGACGGCGGCCGGGGAGCGGTCCCCGCGGGAGGAGGGATGCAAGCCGCGGGCACCCCGGCCCCGGTCCATCTCACGCCAGCGGCACCGGGAGCCCAGGGCCGACCACTGCAGGCCCCGGCCCCCCGCGCCCCGTCCCGCCCGCCCCCGGCGCCGCTCACCCGTGCGGGGGTCGAAGGTGACCACGAAGACGGCCACGATCTGGTCCTCCTCCGCCTCCGCCCGCGGCGGCTCCGCCGCCTCCGCCGGCCCCGCGTCGCCCCACGGCCCCGCGCTCCAGCCGCCGCCGAGCCGCCGCCCGCCGCCGCCACTGTCCGCTCCGGCCGCGGGCGGCGGCGCCGACACGGCGGGGCCCTCGGCCCAGAACAGCAGCGGCGCCTCGTCTGCGCGCTCCACCATGGCCGCGGCCCCCCCGCCCGCACGGCGCCGCGCCGCGCCGCACCCCCAGCTCCGCACCGGCCGCCGACGGGGGCGGCTCCGGGGCGGGAACGCTACGGGAGCGGGGACGCGGAAGGCCACGCCCCCAACGCGGAGGGGGTGGGGTCAGGCGGGGGGCGTGGCTTGCCGCGGAGGGGGCGTGGCTTGCTGCCGGGGGCGGGGCGTGGCGCGGACGCGTTTCGGGGAGGTGCGACGCTGGTAGGTCAGGGAGCAGAGCTGGGGGCAGTGGAGAGGGCCTGGAAGGAGCTGGGGATAGCGAGGGGTAGCCTGGCAGGGGGCTCCCGGCTTCTGTGCTCTCCAGTGTCAGCTCCTGGGCGTGCATGGGAGGATCATCCCCCTGTACTGGGCGCTGGTGAGGCAGCACCTTGAATCCTGCGTTCAGTTTTGGGCCCCTCACCACAAGAAAGACATTGAGGTGCTGGAGAGAGTGCAGAGGAGGGTGATGAAGCTGGTGAGGGGCCTGGAGCACCAGTCTGATGAGGAGCGGCTGAGGGAACTGGGGCTGTTCAGCCTGGAGAAAAGGAGGCTGAGGGGAGACCTGGTCGCTGTCTGCAGCTACCTGACAGGAGATTGTAGCATGGAGGGTGTTGGTCTCTTCTCCCAAGTAGCAAGAGATAGAACAAGAGGAAATGGCCTCAAGTTGCACCAGGGGAGGTTTAGATTGGATATTAGGAAAAAAAATTATTGACGGAAAAGGTTGTCAGGCATTGGAACAGGCTGCCCAGGGAAGTGGTGGAGTCACCATCCCTGGAGGTGTTTAAAGGCATTTAAACGAGGTTCTTAGGGACGTGGTTTAGTGCCAGAGTTAGGTTAATGGTTGGACTCGGTGATCTTGACGGTCTCTTCCAACCAAAATGATTCTATATGACTGGGGGCTCCCTGAGGCAAGGCACCCACCTCTCCGTGTGTCACTCCCTCCCCGAGGGCAGAGCTGGCTGCCTGCATTCTGTCCCCCCCAGCCTGTGACCCCAGTGCAGACCAGCTGCCTGTTTGAGCAGGAACGCTAAGCGGGAGCCCTGTTGAGCCCGTCCTACTGCGTGAGCCAAGGGAGCTGAGCAGAGCGGCCCTAGGGCAGGAACGGGGCAGCCTCCTGCACCCCCAAATTGCTGTGGTGGAAGCTGCAAGCCACAAATCTGAAAGAGTCAGTAATACTGATCCAGTGTATGCTGGTGTGTATATACTGTATATATACATACATATGTGCTATAGAAGGATGTGAAACAGTTTTCAGAGGATCAGGCAGGATCAGCTTGAGATCAAAAGATAGAGACACAAGTATGACCACAGGCAGCCAACGTCTGTGTAATTACCATCCTCATTACACTACCAACAATGCCATTAAGTGTCATTAGGTTTAACTTGGACTTTCTGATTAATTGGATTACCCAATTAAGCAGACCACAATTAAAGGGAAGATATTGTCATAAAAGTCTTAATTGTCTAATTTTTTTCCTGTTGAGTAGCTCTGAGTGTTCAATACACCATTAAGAAACTCATCATCCAGTTTCCTCAACAGTGGGTTTTGGTATTTTTCTCCTTTTTTTTTTTTTCTTATTACATTAGCATCCATTTGCTGTGAGCTTCATTTCAGACAGCTCTAACACCGAGTGGGCATTTTGTTTCACAAAGCCCATGCACAAGTTTACTTTGCAGAGCTATAAACCACCGTAGGTGGTGTTTAGCAGATGGAGTTTTTCATGGAAGGTGACTGGTAAAGAAAAAAAAAACAAACCCTGCACAATATTTTGTTACTGTATAAAGAAAAGCCAGATTCTGCAAATACTTAGCCACATGCTTCGCTTTAACCATACAGACAGTGCCAAGCTTCATTTTAATGATTTTTTTTTTTGCATGTTGGTGATGCTAAAGTGATAGCTCATTTCTGTCCTCTCCTTCATCCCCACAGCGGTGCTGGCATGCATGTCCGTCTGTCCCCTGGCGATCCGGGCAGGGGAAACAAATCCTGAATAAAACTTCCTCCGCAACCCACATGGGCAATCTGTGATGCTGAGCCGTTCCTGGTCCCCTTTGCTGTGTGGGGACAGCAGCCAGCGATGGGGAGCAGAGGCTGCCGGTGCTGGCTCTGAGATACATGAAATGTCATCACGCTCTGAGCGCCCGGCTTTTGGTGAAAAAGGAACAAGAGGCCTTGCAGCACTAGAGCTTTTGCGCTGCTTTGGCCAGCAATCTGGGCCTGCAGGGGGCACACGGTTTGTTGGATATATGCAAAAAACAAAGGGCACATTTTCTACTCTATTATTTCACCAAAAATTGAAAAGGCCTAGCCAGGAGAGAATATGAGC
The DNA here is from genome assembly GCF_036013445.1 of Caloenas nicobarica. NCBI lineage: Eukaryota > Metazoa > Chordata > Aves > Columbiformes > Columbidae > Caloenas > Caloenas nicobarica. The sequence continues at coordinate 63,241,645 of NC_088245.1, read as the reverse complement.
CTTTTGGGAGAAAAACACTCTCCTTCCAAAGAAAATGAACACATATCCCCTCCAGCTGAAGGCTGAGAAAATTGTCATCAGATCTTTGAGTAGACCTCCAGATAAAAATATGAGCTGAACACGTGATGGCTTTTAGTTAGAAGATGCAAGATTAACAAGTTAGGCCTTCTTTGCACAGCAAATCCAACTTTTTTCTTTTTCGTATCACATTCCTCCTTAGAAAAATTGATAGTGCCTCTAAAACTAGAGAAAAAAAAAAGGAAAAAGTGCTTTGGATGGGATTGAAAACTGTGATCTGAAGGAGTTTCATTGCTGGGTTATTAACCAAAATGTAGTTATGGGGAATAAGAGCATTATTTCTTTACATTTAAAATATCCAAGGCTCCAAGTACCAAACATCTGATTAATACAGTCAGATCACAGCGGCACTTAAGTGGTCCCATCATAGGATCTCAGCTGGCCAAACGCTGCAGAGACAGGTTTTCATAGCCAAAAGCAGCCTGTGCCGGCACCCCCAGGCCTGTGGACCTCGCAGGAGGTCAGGCACCCGGAGATGCAGCAGCTGCGTGGCAGGAGAAGGGAGACTGCAGAGCAGCAACAGGCTCTGTGCCTGGGAGAAACACTACAACCCCTGGGCCAGATGTGGCAATAAAACCAATTCCGAGTTCCTGGCACATTCTCCTCATGCAGCTTCGGTGGCCTGTGTCAAATGAATCGCTAGTCTCAGTCTTAACAGGCAACTTAGGATCCGGGGGAATGTCAGGAAGATGTACCAGGGGAAGTTTAGGTTGGACATTAGGAAAAGGTTCTTCACGCAGAGGGTGGTGGAGCACTGGAACAGGCTCCCCAGGGAGGTGTCACGGCCCCAAGCCTGACAGTGTTCAAGAAGAGACTGGACAAGCCCTCAGACACGTGGTGTGAACTGTGGGGTTGTCCTGTGCAGGGACAGGAGTTGGACTCGATGATCCTTGTGGGTCCTTTCCAACTCAGGACATTTAATGATTCAGAGACCCATATGCCCAGGTTGGGAGGGCCAAGCGACCTCAGATCAACATGTCCCTTTATTTTCTGGTGGGAATTCCCCTTGATTTGTGCACAGGGAAGCCCACCAGTCCTGACAAACCCCCATCTCCTCTGGGTTGGGGGTTCTTCCACATCCAATTTCTGCACATCCTTTCAGCAGCTCTCCTCGATGCTAAGAAAAGGCTGCAGTAACCTTGTTCCCAGTTGAAGTTTACTCTGGTCCCTCTTCAAAACACAGGCTCACAAGGCACATAAAGATCCCTGTGTTTTACAGAGAGGTGCAGCAAGGGGGGACATTGACCTCCTCCTGGTGAGCAGCAGAGCAACCTTACCTGCAGAGCTGCCTTTGCCATCACAGCCAGCTTCTCCCTTCTGTGCCTTGAAACCTTAAGATGGGAACCCATACAAAGACCCATGTATGGTCCCTGACTCTGTCCTGAAGTCTAGCGCATTATAAATGAGGCTACTGACCTTTCCATGCAGACTGCAACACTTGTCCAAACTCACAGACATCTAAATGCAGGAAGTGAAATTCAGACTTAAAAGAAGGAAGCACAGGGCCCTGTCACCGCAAGACTAATCGCTTATACAAGTAAAGCCCCCAAAGACTGCATCTCTGATGGGATTAACACAGAGCAGACTGGCTGTCAGCAAACATCACCTCCCCGGAGGCCCAGGGAAGCCGGAGGAGGGAAGAGCGTTCAGAAGTAAGGAGATGACTCAGAGGAAGCCCTGGTTCTCTGCAGAGCTGGGTGCAGGCGCAGCAAATCCACGTCCGCAGCAAAATCCCTCAGCCGCCAACTTCCCTAAGCATGGGCAGCTGTGCACAGGTGCTGCTGAGCTCCAGATGTTTCCCATTAGCAACGGCCCAGGTGTGGGGTGGTTATAAATGCACCAGGGCAGGAGAAGGGTTGTCTGTGGGGTATCTGGTCACTGATTGGGGCACTCTCTGCTTTTACAGCTGTATGTAGCATGTGTTCTTTTTCTCTGGTTGAGAGATTTAAGGTGGAAGATGAGAGGAGGGCTGATGTGTGGTGTTCTTTAGGATTTGATTGCTCTGTTTTTATGTGGGATGAGAGTAGTGGATGAAGTATTGGTGGGTGGTGAAGTTGCCTTGGAGGTTTACTGGGAAAGGCAGTGAATTCTGAGTTCTGACTTGCACCAACAAGGTGAAAAGCAGCATCTGTTGTTATGTGGACAGTAACTGAATGGATTTGTAGTTGGTGATTCTGGGGTACTCTTCCTTAACCAATGTTATTAAATTACATCTATGAGTGATCAAGGCTTCTGTGTATGTGGGACTGCAGTGGGGGAATGCATGTGGTGAGTAGAACTAATGCCTTTGATAAGGTAAGGCAGAGAGTGGTTACTCTGCTTGTGTAAATAACGCTGCCTTCCTCTCCCTCTGCCCTTCTCCCTCTAACAAGGCAGGCCAGTATCAGCTATACCTGTTCCATTTCATATGGTGAAATGGATGACTGGGACAACAGTGATGAATTCATTCAGAAGCTGGATTTTTCCAGCTCTGGCGAAGAAAGTGAGGACAGAAGTGTACATGTGGAGGATGCCCTGAACTCCAGCCCCCCCCGGAGCTGTGAGTTCCAGAAGTGGCAAGGAAGCAGTCCTCTGCCAGCAAGCCCTCAGAGAAAGCTCAGTGAGATCTTCCTGAGCAGGACAAAAGCTTGGGTGAGTCCCAACCTGAAGACTTCGCCAGCTGTGAGCAAGAGCAGAGGTAATGCTGAGACACCGCTGCACATCACCTGGAAAAAGCTGCAGCTGTGTGACACCCCGTACACTCCCAAGGTAATGGCATGTATCAATCTGTGTCTGAGCAGGCAGGGGCTGCGGCATCACTGGGGCTTCACTGTGTGGGTGGTGAGGAGATCTGTTGCTAACTCTGTGGAAAGCATTTTTTTGTGTTACTGTTGTTAGCCTTCTACTCTTCCCTTAAAAACCTGGACCATGAGCTCCTTAGCTATGGTACGGTTATTATGTGGGTGTGAATAGAAACCTGTGTGTGGGAGCAAGTGTCTTGACTCTGTCCAAGCTGTTGTTAAAACCAGTCAGTTGGTGTTGGGCCAGTCTGACCCAAAAAAAAAAAAGAGGCAACCATGTGCCTTGGCTGCCTGTGCACCCCTCACACTCTGCTCGGGGAGTGGATGTCTGTAGCATCTCTGTAGGAAGCGCACACTGTGCTCCTGGAGGGATAAATGCATCTCTCTTCAAGGAACTCCTCATTCCATGGGGAGCTTGGAGACAGGCAGCTGCCCTGACTGCGCTGTTCAGTGCATTTCTGGATGAAAGTGGGTTTTCTGTTGACAAAGAAAGTTGGAAATCGTGTTGTGGCTGGGGCATGCTCTGTCTGGCAAGTCCGGATTGCTTGCAACCAGCTTGTTGTCCTGTGATGCTGATTCTTTTTGTGTGAAACTGAGTTGCTTGGTGAACTTGGGGAAAGCAGGACTTTGTTCTCAGGACAGCAAATTCCCTGTGGAAGGAGTAAAAAGTCAATGTGTGCTTGTGAAGGAAGGTTAGCCTGTCTTCCTCTGCATCACTGTCCTAAAATGTAACTTAACTACTGAGCTAGTTTCTTGGAAGAATGGTCCTAGCCCCTATTTTCTGTGGAACTTCTTGCATAGAATATAATACACCTGGTTTTTGTCTTCTGTAAGCACAAATGGAGACTTGGAGTCAGCTTCTCTGTTCCTAGATAACTTCTGTTGTGCGCACTGGCTTCTAGCATTCATGACTTGTAGTGAAACGTAGCTCTTTCAGGCTTCTCTCAAAATTCCTGCTCTATTGATAAATTGGTTGCTCCATTGCTTAAGTGGGACACACAAGATCAGTCCCTTTAGTACTTCTGATCTAGGATTTGATTTCTGTCCCCATCCAGAAACCTGATTATGTGGTAAGAAGTGTGGTCCTATGGCCACATATGACCAATGATGTAGCCATAGTTACTGCTGCCTGCTGCTCTCTAGGGTAAAGTGACTGTAAATGGCTGCACCCCCAATAAGCCTTTATAAAAAATCTCCCTCAATCTCATCCCAAAATAGGTGAGAGGTCTAGAATCTCTTCCAGACCAGATGGGCTACTGGTAGTACAGGGTGATTTCTGTGTGTGCTCTTGTGAAGGTGGTGTGTTGGCTGGATGCTTCAAACATGATCCCTGTGGTTTTGTCACCTTATAGCCCATGAGAAGCAATTGCACTAAACCAACAATTTATTTTCCCGTGCTGTCTTCTGGGAGAAAAGTCTTGATTTCCAAGTGTGCTGCAAAAGGTGGGCACAAAAGGGCCTAAATCTGCTTATAAGTGTGGTTGTGAGCATTGGCCTTAGAACACTTGAAGGTGAGAGAAAGGGTAGGAGGGCAGAGCCACATGTAACTGCAGACAGGTGGGCACCAGAGCCCCAGCTAGGATGCATGGCAGAGGAGGTAAATGTTTGTATTTTTTTGGACTTGCCCAGTCTCAGAACAGATTGCTAGAGCTAGTTATGGTAGCTGCCTAACTTACCCTGTATGGCAGCAGCTACTCTCAGATGATGTTGCAGGAGACAAGTCTGCTTGATTATGAAATAAAGCCCTAGTAGAGCAGATGAGAATTGCATGCATGCAATGGTATTTTAGATCCCTTTCTTGACTTGTGCCTATACTAGAACATAGCCACAAACCTACAGAGCTTCTAGGCTACTAGGTAAATTGGGCTGGGTCGTATACTGCTTTTGATACATTGATACACAGAAATTTTTGATCCAAGAACAAGGGAATGCAGACTAGAGCTTGAGACAGTGATCAAGAAGCACTTCCAGGATCACAGTAAACCAGTTGCTGAACTTCCAAGTATGGTCTAGAAATAGAGGGCTGTCCTAGAAGTAGCTATGTCCATAAGCACAGCATCGATTAGGTGGAAGCAGGATACTGGCTGCAGTTCTGGATTTTTTTTGTCTCCAAAAACTTTCAAGAGAAGGGAGGAACTCTAGATATGATCCTGGAGCCATGTCTTCACTCACAAGAGTGAGACCACTGTTGATCAAAAAGATATAGAAGTATCTTTATGTTCATGACAGGAAGAGTTCTGGGCTCTTGAAGGGCTTTTAGCTAGAAGAAAGAGATGTTAAAAAACACTTTATAACTTACAGCACTCTCTTGAAGCTGAAACAAGTCAAATTCAAACTAAAAAAACCAAACTTATATTTAAAAAAGCTGACAGTTACTGAAGGGATCAGATTACTGTCATCATGGAAAGTGGATCTTTCCCTTCAGATCAAGACTGGGTGCTTCTCTGAAGTTATGCTTTACTCAGCCCAAGGCTTTGGGCTGCTTGGTGAAGCCCAGTGGCCTGTTTTCTGTGGGAAGGTGGATTAGAAGATCTGGAGGTTCCTTATGAACTTGATTTCTGAAAATTTAATTTTTCTTCAAGGGGAACTGTTTCCTGATCATTTTGCCAGTAGCTCTATAAAAATATTTCTATGAACTTCCCCTATTCTAATGCTGCTTATTGCTGAGGAACCGAAAGGGAAATCTGGTGATGTCCCATCTTGTCTTTCTGACAAACCTGTCCTGACCAAACTGATACAACAGTCCAGGTGCGACAGAACTGGATCTTCCCTGTTAATGCAACTGATGATGCAATTTCTGCAGCTCTGTAGGTGGGGAAAGATGAGTGTCTGGCTTCTCTTGTGCTTCCCAAAATGGCTCTGCAGGCCTCACCAAAGTGAGGAGGGTATAGAGGCTGAAAGGGCTTAGTGAAGAATGTAACACTTTGTTGAAGGAGAAGAAAACTGCCAGGATTAAATTAAGTATTCAGGGTTTAAACGATTCCGCTATCCTGAGGAAGAAAGCTGAGTTTTCCTTGATTTGCAGGAGAGCAGATATTTTATTCTGACATAGAAACAACAAAACATTTTGCTGGTTTATCTGCCACTTTTTTTTTTTTCCCCTGCAATACAGAGCCTGTTATCAAAGGCAGCTTTTCCTTCATATGAGACAAAGGTCCCACCTAAAGGCTTCCGACATCTGAGATTTACTCCCAGTGCTGACTCCGATGACTCTACTCAAGCCTCTCTCGTCAACATTAATCCCTTTACACCAGAGTCGTATCGACAAATGCTCTTTCTTCCTAATGGCAAGCGGAAGACCAGAGGAGAGCTGTAAGTGAACTTCTCTTAAATAACAGGTGGGAAGGAGGCTGTTTGAAGGAGATAAGTAATGATGGAGAGGTTTAGTATCTGGACTTATTTGTTAATGGTGAATCATTCACTTCCGTACCATTCATTGATGCAGAGCAAACATTAGCAGACATATGAAAGTAACAGAAATATAAATAAGATAAATCATTTCCGTTCCTTTAGAAATGTAAGTAGGGGATCACCAGGTAACTTCAGTGCTGTGGCTGTAGGAGAAAACTGCTCCTCTTTCTTGACCATGAGTAGAGTGGAGCTTGATTCAGTTATGCATATACCGAAACCTTGAAAGAAATTAGGTGTGTGTTTGCATGTAATCCAGCTTTTAAGATAGGTGCAGGCTACTGCCGACCTGCAGTTCCACATCTGGTCTGGGTTAACCAAGACACAAATGTAGTCAAATACTTGTGTGCTACAATGATGATCAGCTTCTTTCATAGCCCCAACTGTAACAGATGCTCAGTTGGGATTCCCCTTAAAAAGCACACAGGGTAGTGCTCTCCTAGACTAGGAGCTTGTTGTATGAGGTCATCTCCCATCTACCTTTGCTAGTAGTAAGGTGGACAGGAGAATGATGCCCCTGAAGGATACTACTCTGTCCTGTGGGCACTGCTGAAGTGGAGGCTTTCTAAATGGAAACAAAGACTTTCTAGTCTGGGACTACAGTCTTTAAGACCTCAACTAGAAACTCTTTGTGTATTTACACTCTACAAAATATATCCTTAATTGAATCATGAAGCCAGGTTTGGGGATTCTTTTGAAAAATGTTTTCATTTCAAATCTCGGTTGGGTTGTTGCCCTGAAATGATACATCCAGACTTTCCTAAACTTCTGTTATAGGAGGGACCCTGATCCAAGAAACCAGATAAAACAGGAGCTACCTACAAAGGTGAGTATCTATGTATTTACCCCCACAGAGAGGATAAGATACTTGTAAATATTTGGTGCTTGATGAAATTTATTTTGCTATTGGAGTATAAATCATGTCATCATGACAAAGGATGAATGCCCATGACAGAATAATTCCAAGCTGAATGTTTTATGTTAACATTTGTTTGAGACAAAAAAACTCTTAAATGATTCCTGTCTCTAAAGGAAACTTGTACTAAAGCAGATCTGAAACTTTGACAACTAATCCTAAAACATACTGATTTTGGTCAGGAGGTCTTTCTAGGAAATAATATAATTTGAGTTCTTCAGGGGGAACTGTATTACTGTAGTATCGAGTTACCACAAGTGCTGACCTTTGTGGTCTGAAAAACAGCAGGTGTATTGTTGTTCCTATGAATCAGTGCACTGAGCACCTCTGGATGTGAATGGAACATGGCTTCTATATTGCAAATAATACATGGACCTTTGCTGCAAAAACACAAAGACTGAGCTGAACAGTTCTGACATGGATAAGTACTGAGGGCTGAGTTTCAGTCACAAATGTCACAATGGTGAACTTTTGAAGCAAGGCAGCAAATTCTGTACTATCCCTCAGTAGAAAAATGTCCAGCTGGAGGAGGGGGGGTGCCTGTGTGCCTTGGGGTCCAAGAGAAGACCCCACCACAGCTTATGTAGCTACAGGACAGCAAATGCAGAACCAAGTTCTCTTGCTGTTGCTGCTAAACCTCAGTGGTGGGTTGTGTTGGCCTGGCTGCACAGGGCAGGGGACAAGGTGTCATGTACCCCCAGCTGCACTGGTAGGACTGGGCAGCTGGTATGGGAACCCATATCCTGCAGTCACCTTCCTCCTTCACAGTTTTATCTGGGGGGAAAGCTACTCATTCAGCTGGCTTCTGGAAGGCAAGCCAAGTCTGAACTAAATATGTGTTCAGATGAGATAACAAAAAATTCTCAGTTTTCCTGAGCAGCCCCTTGAAAGAAGTATCTGTCTTGTGCAGGTAGAGAGAATTTTGTTCACTGTAATTGTGAAGTAATCAGGCTTACTGGAAGAATAATGGTACCCTCTAGCTGAGAAGACCGGCATTGCATGGTCTCCATGGAAAAACTACAGCTGTGTAATTAATGTGGTACCAGGTAACATCCGAGGCTACAATTATAATTTTCCTAAAAAAACCCAAAAGCCTCAACTTGTGACTTGCTGAATTATTATTCTGCTTGAGTGCTGATTAGAATAAGCACATAATATAGCTATAAAATCGTGTACTAGGAGGTATCTTTGTTCCCTGAGCTGTGAAGATGCTGTAAAATATAGCTGCCTTATGAAATGCAACCTGTTGCAACGGGCTGATATTTCACATGGGCCATATCTTATTGGCTGTGAGGTCCAGCTCCTTGCCTCCGCCCTTTAAGGTCATATACCATATACTAGCATCAATCTCAATGGTGGTTATGTGGAAACCACTGTGCAACATGAACCACTGTCCCTCTAAGGGATGCAGAAGGATGATGAAAAATCACTTGGTTCACTCTGTTCACTTCATGCTCCACTGCTTATCTCTTTTTATCTCCCCTGCAAGCAGACATCACTTGACAAGCAGTGCCAGCAGCTCCTATTTCCCTAGTTACCATTACTGTAGCAATGATGATGTTGCAGCTGTTCTTCAGGCTTCCAGCCCTTTGTTGAAAAGTGGCTCCTGGTGAGAAATCACTGAGAATACAAACAGATACACTGGGACCTGCTAATCTGCTGTTAGTCAACAGCTGGTGCCTCAAACCTGACGACAGCCTGAACTGATGCAGAACGTCCTTGCTGCAGGCAACCTTAGCTGCCAGGATAAAGCAGCTCTTAAGCCAACACACCAAGCTTCTCTCCCAACCTCAAAATAAGCAATAGCTCTTATTTAAACACAAGCTCAGTACATGAGTGTGGCTAATTCAGAGGTACTGGAATTCCACCTACCAAGGCTGGTGGCACGTCTTCTCGAGTCTGCAGTAGCTGGGCAAAAGACAAGTATTTTCTTGTTGCCTGCTGTTGATCCCGGACTCCATCGGCCAGGAGTCTAGGAAATGGGCAGGGCTGCCAAAAGAAGAGATGTGATGGTAGTAACCCAAGGAGGTTTAGGCACATACAGCCAACTAGACTACAGTTCTCCTTAGCTGTGATTTCTACCTCTATGGCTAGCAAGTCATGATTTAAAAAAAATAAAATCTTGGCCAAGTCAGACCAAGATGGCCTTAGAGATGCTCTGCTTTTTCTGACCACCTAAGTGGAAGGTAGTGTTTCAAGAAGAACTGACCATGTACCTGCATGTGTGCCTGGATGAATGTCCAGGGTGGGAGAAAGGAGCAACATGGGTGCTCTGTGAGAGCAAGTGCTACACAGCTCTAAAAACATGGTGGATGTCATTACCTAAGTCTTTCGACTCATACTTGTGGGTTTTTTTGCTGTTTTTGTGACCTTGTAGAGATATCCTTTGAAAGAGAGCAACATGGTTTCCCGCTACAAGAAGGAGTTTCTGGAACTAGAAAAGATTGGTGTGGGGGAATTTGGCTCTGTCTACAAATGCATCAAACGCCTTGATGGCTGTGTTTATGCCATCAAACGCTCCAAGAGGCCCCTGGCAGGATCCTCAGATGAGTGAGTGTGCTAGCTAGAAACTGCCAGTTGAAATGATGGGCATGTTCTTGGGAGGTGTGATGGGGAAGGAGGGAGTGTGGATCTAAAGGTATCTGAGGGGTGGCATGAGCAAAAACTGGCTGCTGTTAAACTCCCAAATAACAGTTGGGAGAGTGGGGGAGTTACCACTTCAGGAATATTTAATATAAATGTCTGAGAAAGGGAAGAAGCTGCATGTATTGCAAAGTGAGATGACAGCTTACCTGAGCTCCTTGGGTTGATGCAGCCAGTCTCTTTAAAACAATAACTATCAAACAGGTTTTTTTTTTAATGTCCCTCCCTGCTGTACAGCCAGCACTGCTCACATCTGTATTGACCAGCTACTGTTGTCATGCATGCTGAAGCAGTCTTTGAAGCCGCCTTTGCATCTTTAACAAAAGGCTGGCTCAGCGATATTATTTTTTTTTGACAGCTGTTCAGCATATTTGAGCAAGGGCAGGTTTTGCTTCAGCAGCTATAAGAGCCAATCCACTAGCCAAAAAGTCAAGAGAAAGTCTTAAACACCTCTGCTTTCCCTTCCTCAAGCCAGGCTACAAAGCAGAGCTGCTCTCATGGTTCCAAGCAGGACCCTGGCACTCTGTCACTTCTTTTTTTCTGTGCTGGCTTCTCTAGGCAGCTAGCACTGCGCGAGGTTTATGCTCACGCTGTCCTCGGACACCACCCTCATGTTGTGCGCTACTACTCGGCATGGGCAGAGGACGATCACATGATTATCCAAAATGAACACTGCAATGGTAAGAGCTGTGACCATGTTAAAGGCCAAGATCTCAGGATGGGTGCAGTTATCTTCTTTCCTACTTAAATATGGGACATTTTGGCTCACAACAAAGCAAACTGCACTGGGGTTACTGTTTCACAGAGCATCTAGTAAGGAGTCAATATTTAGACAAAGCTCTGAATGGTGCCAGTGTCTTACAAGTAGTGAATACCCTCCAATTCGTGGGGTTTTAAAACTGCTCTTCTGTGTTGGCTGGTCTGGAAAAGTATTCCCTGTGCTGATGCTTAGAGCTGTGTCTGGAACTGCCCAGGTAAAACCTGATAGTGACTCAAGAGCAGCAAACTGAAGTGGTGTCATGTATCTCAAAAACAAGCCCTTCTTAATGAAGGAGAGTAATTATTTGAATAATGGCTACCTGATTGAGATGAAGGCATCTTGGCTAGAATAAAGGGCTCAACAGCTGCAGAGGAACAGAGCTAAATCAGAGGTGCACTGTAAATGGGTAAACTGTAAATGGCCTGGTTTTTGGGAGACAATGGAAAAGACACCCATAGGTGTCTACCAGAGCTCTGCCAGAGGAGCTGAAGGGAAATATGTGGCTCTTATCTTTCAACTGCTCCTGCAGTCCTGGGGCTCAATGGTGAGTGGTGATAGTTGTTTGGAGTAATGACTTCAAATCTCCTGAAGGTAACCATGAAACATGGTGATCATTGCTGTAGTATTGATGCATTTCTTGCATTCTAGTGGATGAAATCTGAGACTAAAGGAGAAGTGGTGAAAAGAAGGCTGATGGGGAGAGAGGCTGTGGTATGTGCTAGTCCTGAAATAGCTGGAGCACCTTAATGGAAACCCACATAACTCTGTTTGTGTCAAATGTTACATTCTTCAATCAAAAAATCTGCTAGTGGAAGCTTAATTTCCTTGCTTCAACATTCATATGCCTGCTTTCTGCCTCTTAGTGTGGGAAAAGTATTTAACTTTTCCACTGCTCACTTTGTGGCAGCAGCAGCAGTGTCACTACCAGGACAGCCCTCCTGGTGTTGTAGGTAGACCTGCAGTTGCTCAGTCCTTGGCAAGCAGGAGGCAAAGGTGCTCTGAGGCTGAAGCCAAATGGTGGTGTCCAAGTTTGATCACCAGAGCACATGTAGCTGGTGTTGGCGGGGTTTGTCACTAGCAAGTTTGCAGGTGCTCTAGGCAATAGTTTCTACGAAGCTCTTTAAAACATGCTGTTCCATAAAATCTTTGTCAGGTCTCAGACTGACTGTTTTCACCTAGGTGGGAGTCTCCAAGACATGCTGCTTGAAAATGCGAAGCTTGGCCAGTATTTCCCAGAAGCAGAGCTGAAAGAAATGTTGTTACAAGTCTCCATGGGGCTAAAATATATCCACAACTCTGGCCTTGTGCACCTGGATATCAAACCTAGTAAGTATAGTGCTGTCCCTTGAGGGTCCTCCAAGTGACCCTGCAGGGGTAGGATCTGTAAAATGTCCTTCGGACTGGACTTATTTATAGTGCTTCAAAGGAAAAAGGATCTTGCCCTAAAAGGTGAATGTCTTGTGTTTGTGTTTTGGTGTGTTGTGGTGGTTGTTTTTTTTTTTTCCTAATCTTGCCACTACTGCTCTATAACTGAGCTTTCTCTGGTAGTTGGCAGCATTTTACTTCTGTTTCCTGATCCTCATAATCCTTGCTCATGGGAATCATTTTCATACTGGTGGAGCAAGTAGGGCTGCTAATGAAGACAGGGACTTCCTTATTTGCTGCTGTCTTGTTGCACAACACTTGACCTTTGAATGTGAGAGCTGGAGTGAAAAGTGAATATTTATTGTACTTCCCCTGAGGGATTAAGTTCCTGTAAAAAGTAGTAACAAGCTTTCCTCTGTGCAGCTGAGGATGGGCACCTCCAGGGATATGGTCTCCCCCATAGCCACATAATTATGTCCTTATAGTGGAGATCCTCTCTCCTGCTGAAATCACTGCTTCTAGCTTGGGGAGCAGAGGGAGGGGCAGAAAAGTTGATTGCACTGGGATATTTTATGCACAAGATACAGCTGTCTTCTGTCAGCTGTATTGCTGAACATGTAAACTGGGCAGAAAACGGATTAACAGGTGGGAAGCATGTGCAGAATTTCTCTGGCTGCAAAGCTCAACTAGCTTGACAGGTGAGATTTCTACAAAGCTGTCAAGCTGCTGCAGTCTGGCTACTGATATCACACTCCTGCTAAACTTCCCTGTCTTGCAGGTAATATCTTCATCTGTCACAAGCTGGCAGTTGCAGGCCCTGCTGAGCAGGAAGACAGTGACAGTGACGATGAATTTTCTTCTGGTGTGGTGTATAAGATTGGTAGGTTTTAGCCCACTTTACAACTAGCTTAAGATTAGGGCTGCTAATTACTGGTTATTATTGCTCTGGCTGGCTGAAGAGACCTATGTACAAAACTGGTGACATAGTCCTGAATACCTCTGCTACTTACCAGAAGTATTTCCTCTAAGAAGATAAGTCCTAGAAAACTCATGTGCTTGTTTCCAAGCCCAGATTCCTGAGTAGGAACAAGTTTGCTCTCACTCAGCATTTCCTGATTGCTCTGTTGGTACCTATAAAATGCAGGCTTTTATTGATGGGGGCGATCTATATCAGCTTGCTCCATTAGTTGCTCATTCTTTGTCTCAGGTGACCTTGGCCATGTGACATCAATAACAAACCCCCAGGTGGAGGAAGGAGACAGACGGTTTTTGGCCAATGAGATTTTGCAAGAGGTACAGCCACTGGTGGGGCAGTGGGAGAACAGGGTGGTGAGCAAGTGGGAGGAGATCAGCTGTTGTGAAATCATTAGTCTGGCATATTCCTTGCCCCATCTCCTCTTTCTTGTGTCTGGTCTGGCTGTGACCTTGGCACAATTAACACTTCATTAAGAATAGTATAGGTTTAGGTCTTGTTATGTAGATGTTTAACACACTTCATAAGTAACTTTATCATCAGATTATTGCAATTATTCTACCTCTGAAGGATGAATGGGACAAAACCTTTATCAGTTTGGAGACACTTCATTTACTCACCTGGCTGAAGTTAAACTGGTGGATGTGATTACTGAGGAATACATGCACCCAGACAAATGCCTTGTAGAACAAGCACTGATCAGGCAGCAGGGAGAGGTGGGAGGCACAACACACCTCTTAAATTGACTGCAGTTTTGCCACTCTGGCCAATGAACAAAAAGGGTATGTACCAACCAGCTTGGATGTGTTCATCACCTCAGGTATTTAAGTGACAGTATCTTCTTGTGCTGCAAGTGGATTTAGGAGCCTTGAGTTTGAGTTGGGCATGGCTAGTTTATTGCCTTGTGGTGAAGGCTGCAGGCACATATTTGTTGGGCTGTCCTCTGGATTTGCTGCAGTGATCCTAATGTGGGCTGCAACCTCCTCAGGACTGGGTGAAAGCTGAAGTGCTGTTAGTTATCAGTACTATCTGCTGTCAATGTCTTTATCCTAAAGAGGAGAAAACAGCTTACTGGGATGGTGAAGGCAGTGTTCTACATGTACTTGTTTGGCTGTTTCTTTTTCAGCAGGTATCCCAACCCACCTTTGTTCAATATAACAAGACACTCCCTTTCTATAATGGTTTATCTTCTCTCCGCAGCAATACTGCTATTTGCCCAAGGCAGACATCTTTGCCCTGGCACTCACAGTAGCTCTAGCAGCTGGCACAGCACCGCTGCCTCACAACGGGGCCATGTGGCACCACATCCGCAAAGGCAATATCCCACCCATCCCACAGAAGCTTCCTCATAGCTTTCTTGAGCTCCTTAAGGTGAGGAAGTAGTCATGATGGAATGGAGGTTTTTCCAGTTGGCCTATGACAGAGGGAGTATTAAATCCTGAATTCCTTTGCCTTCTAGCTCATGATCCATCCTGACCCAGTGGAAAGACCTTCTGCCACAGCTCTTACTAAACATCCAGTTCTCTGTCCTTCACGTGGAAAAGCTGTGCAGCTCCAGAAGCAGCTAAATGTGGAGAAGTGCAAGACAGCCATGCTGGAAAGGTAGGGCTGGCTTGGACATGAAGGGGATGAGACATGGGTGCCACAAGTGGTCACCAGGTTTGAATGTAGGGTGGTAGTGTTGGGACATCCAATGTGCAGAAGTACCCAGTCAGCTCCTCTGCCTGGAGCTGGGAGCATGACAGGGCTGTAGCAGGGACTTGTAGTGCCCAAGCAGCTGTGGTTCACCTCTGGCTTTGAGGAGCTGGCTCAATTAGAGCAGTGAACTTGCACGCTTACTGCAAACACTGGTGATGGAAAGTACTGATACAATGTGCAGCTGGTGGGCAGATGAGGAATTGATACTGCACTGAGGCAGTGGTCTAGCACAGAAGGAAGAGAAGTATCAGGTGGTGGCAGTTATCCTCTTTCCCCTTGCTTGCTCTCACTGCTGTTGGCAGTAACACTTTGAGGTGCGGGGATCTCGGAACTGTTCCACCACCCCTCTTAGTGCAAGAGTCAGCTGGGAAATAGCTCCATGTAGACAGGACAGCACATGCTCTGGTAGAGCAGCAAGCATCAGGGGGGAAAAAAGGCAGTGGAAAATAAGCATGTGCCTTTATTAGGTATTTTTGCTGTATGAGTGGCACTGATCCAGGCTCCACCATGACAAATATCTGAAACAATGGGAGAAAAACTGAGCTACTGGTGTCAGTCTAGGTGTTTGCTGACCTGATGTGTAGCTTTCTTTGGTAAACCTTCAAAGCTGATCTGGTCTCAAGTAGAAACTCTAGAGAAATGCACAGTAATCTTCACATCACCATCTGAGGTGAAAAGTCACTGCTCTCCAGCAATGCTGGAGTACTGATGTAACCCTCTTGTGCAAGATTGTTCATAGTTTTCTTCTGTAGCTCATGGGGATTCATGCACAATGTGGTTTTCTTCCTGTCCTCTTCTTTCCATCTCCCCCCTGCAGGGAACTTAAAGCAGCTCGCCTTGCCCAGACCCTCATGAAGGACCAGCCCTTAGGAAGTGCCAAGTTGCAAGAGTCTGAAACCTCTTCTAAGCAGAACAGCAAGCGCCTGGTGGGAGGGAAGAGCTGTCGCTCATTTAGCTTTACTTTGGGTTACTGAACTTCTGTGTTGTCCAAAAAGCTCTGGCTGCTGAATGGCCCTGTGAAAGTAGAGGGCCTGCACAGACCAATGCCCCATATTCTCTCTCCCTGTTGTGGTTTTTGGTTCCCTCATTAGTTACAATGAGATGCTGGCTGAGGGAAGAATGACTATCTTAAAGTGTCAGATCATGGGATTTAAGGTTCTTGTCCTCAGTCTTCTACCTGTTTTATTTCTTGTGTAACTGGTCCTGTTCTAGACTAAGTTTGCCATACAAGGGAAAAGATGGCATTTCCTCTACTCGCTGCCTTCTTTTAGTTGGGCCTTATTATTGATGTTTTTGTAGTCTTAACCCTTTGGCCACCTGTGTGTCTTTGCAGGGGAGGTAGTGGCTGTACATAGAGATGGCATCTGGAGCTGGGTCCTCCGAGGAGTGAGGAGGTGGGGACTATAGTAGGCAGTTTTAACTACATGTCAGGAGACAGACTGGTTACATAGCAGTCCTGGTGGACTCAGGATGCCATTGGAGTGGCATTTCACTGAGGGGGGACAAAGTAAAAGGGACACTTTGAGTTAAACAAAGCCTTTCTTGTGGAAGTTGAAGGAAACTTTCAACTTCCAGCAACGAGCACAAAGTCACGTAACTGATTAATCTATCACAGACTAGTCCCTGATACTTAGTTTTATGTTGTTTGGCAAGGACTCCTCACTGAAATTGGGGTAAACACCTGTGGTGAGCTGTTAGGTGGGCCTGTGCCTGCTGCCCTTGCACCTTGCTGGTGCAGCCGCCTGCGAACTGTTTCCTGTCAGCAAAGGTGAGGCAAATCGGAAGAGGCTCTTTAGGCTTTTTGTCAGGAGTGTTTTTGAGTTGCCCATGTACAGTGTGTATATATTTAACATTTATTAATGTAACTTTTGTAGTCCTTGCCAGATGTACGGCTGTGGTAGTTGGATCGAACGGTGCATTGTTATGAGGGAGAGTGTAATGTTGGTAACTCGGTTATTTTCAGGTTTTACTGAAGTTTGGTTTTAAGTGTTGGACAGTGCTGGCTTTTAAACTGTTACAGCCTATCTTTTTAAGAAGCAGAACGTGCCAATAAAGATTTTAATCCTTTTACCTACGACGGAGTGACTTTTTTTTTTTTTTTTTTTTGGTCCCATTCCCCGCCAGCCGGGCGCTCCCAGGCCCCCCGCAGGCGCCAGGGTGGCTCTGGGCCGGCGCTGCCCGCGGGAGGACCCTCCCAGCCGGCACAAGCTCTGCCCGGCCCGCCCTGCGCTGCCCCCTCCCGCCGCTCGGGTCTCCGCAGGACCGCTGCGGGATGGGGGGGGGGGGGGAGGGGGACATGGTCGCGTTTCCGCCCGGACCCTCTTTGCGCAGGATCCGTGGCGTCCCTTCCGTTTCCGGCCGTCTGCGGGGCCGAGGTGCGGGCGGTGTGGCCGGGGGTATCGGGGGCGGGACGCGGCTCCCTCCGGCGCTGCTTCAGCCCTGCTTTTTCCCTCCGCAGGCGCGGCGGCGGCATGTTGCGGCGACCGGCGTGGCAGGTAGGGCTGGGGGGGAGGGCGGGGGCGCCGGGTGACGGTTTAACGGTTCCGCGAGGCGGCGCGCGGGCCGGGGCCGCCGCCTCCCGGGCCGTGGGGTCGGGCTGCGGCCCCGGCGGGAGTTCGGCCCTGACCGCACGTCCCCAAGGGGCCTCGTCGCTCATGCCAGAAATCTCCCCGTCTGGGGAGGGGTCGGCGGCGAGGAGAAGCAGCTCCTGCCCTTTCTCAGCCCCGCGGTGGGGCTCGTAATAACTTTCTTTTCACAGCAGCTGGTTTTACCTGCTGCCGTCAGTTGTGGGGGTAGCTGGGGGTCCCGAACCTGCGCCTCCCGGCAGGGAAGCCACTCATCTCCGCAGCCAGGGGCTGGGGGAGAGCTCTGCCACCTGCCAGCGGCTTTTCCGGCACCAACCAGCTGTAGATGCTGCCGCATTTACCGCGGCACTGAAAACCTGATGTATTACAAGGTCTGCCTTGTGCACAGAACGAGTCTTCAATTATTTGCATATACATCAGCGAACCATACAGGCATACCAATGAACTTTCGCTTTGCAAGCTGCATTTCCTCTGGTTTAGCTCCTCTGTTCAACGCAAGACTGTCAGTCTTGACTTCCCTTAAGTTTTGCAGTCACTTGTTATAGGAGGTGAGCTTTCTTCAGTTGCCGTGCATGGGCCTGTTGCAGAGGTGTTCCTGGGCTTCTCTCCTCCTTTCTTCTAGGATGTGATATTTGTCAGCTTCAAGTCGGTTTGTTTTCTTTTTCTTGCTTGTGTTTAGCTGCAGCACTCAGCTTTTTGTGACCTTGATTTGCTGCTTGCTTGGGAATGAGGGGTTATCAGTGCATCATGGTGGTGAATAGATGTACATTTTGGACACATCATGTTAGTCTCTGAAGTGAAGAAGAAAGTTGATGAAACTGTCAAAACTGTGTTTCCGAAACCTGAAGCCTATCAGACTAAACATCCCCCTGACTTCAAACCCACCCCCCACTTCTGTTATGTATTACAGGAAAGCGGTAGTTACTGCATGTCTCAAAAATAATTGTTGAAAATGTACCTTTGGGCCATCTTTTCCCTTGGCAGCTTTTTAACCCCAGTTTAGCAAGTTATTCTTTCAGTAATCCTGTTGACTTCGTTTAGCTGAACAGATCTTCCCTCAGTTACCCCCGTAAGTCACTGGAAAAGAACATACTTGGAAAACCTCTGTAAGCATTCAAAAAATGAGGTCTAAAAGCGTGTGAATACTATTGATACTCTATGTCTTGGAAACTAATATCTCTGTTCCTACAGGTGCTTCGCCAGTTTGTAAGACATGAGTCTGAAACAGTTGGCTCATTGGTACTGGAAAGATGTAAGTAGCTCCTGAGGTGCAACTTAGCTGTTACTTTTTGTGGTTTTTATCTCAGTTGTACAATGGCTGAAATATGCCAAGAGAGAGACAGATAGAAATGATAGCTCCTGAATGCAGTAACTAGGAATGTGTATAGTTCCTGTACGCTGTTATCATATTTCCTAATACCTGCCTTTAGGTGTCTCGTGCTTATTTGTGAAACTCTCATGTACCTGGGGGACTTGTTTGGGTGCCGGTGCCCTGGCAAGGTTTGGTCCAGGTGTACACTTCAGACTTTACCGTTCAGTTCACATGCTCATTGTGCAGGAGTGATGCTTCCCTGACCTCCTTCTGTTGTCCTTGAACGAGGAAAAGGAATAAATTGTGTCCACCTAATGTTGGTACCTGTCTAAAAAGTAGTGATCCTCTGATTCAGAGCATGGAGTGTAATAGTGCAACTTTGTTTTAAAGGTACTGTTTTATGGACAAAACAATATAATGATAAGGGTTTATCACAATGAAAAAACATAAATTCAGAATAGTCTCGTGACATATGGATGTGTCTGTGAAAAAGATAACAAAAGAACAGAAAGAATAAAGAACATTTAGCTTTCTAAATGAGCTTATTCAGTAGTGGTAACAAATAGAACAGGCACAATCAACCATCTGCAGGGCCTGAATAAGCCAAATGCCACAAGAGCTTAAAAAATGGTTTGGAGGTGCAGAAAGTCATTGTTCTGGCCCTTGGCAAAACCTGCTGACTTATGATTTGCCATGATTAGAACCATCATGATTCACCTGTGTATGTATTTACTCTCTCATGTTTCAGCCATGAATCGTGTTCAGTTACTTGGTCGGGTTGGACAGGACCCTATCATGAGGCAAGTGGAAGGAAAAAATCCCGTTACCATATTTTCTCTTGCAACCAATGAGATGTGGCGAACAGGGGATAGCGATGTAACCCAGGGAGGTGAGTCTGCAACGAGCAGTGTGCTTCCGCTGTGTTCCGAGGTCATGTTTGCATATGCAGTGGCACCACGCTTTGTCTTCAGGCTGCCATGTAAATCTCTCAGGTGCAGGGAAGTTTCTTTGAGGTCAGTAGAGATGCTGGTGTATTTGTGTGTCTTTTACTGATCCTCAGCAGCACGTACTGAACAGAGATCTGCATGTTAACCTTCCTCAGGAGGAGAGGAAAGAGCGTTAATTCAGCAGTTTTTCACTGTTGGGGTTGCCAGTGGTGTAGCAGCTTCCATACTCTTGTTGTATTCCAAGAGGAGAAAAAAAAAATGGTATATTTTCTCTTTGATTCTTCCATCAGTCTGCAGCTACAGATGTCTCTTGTTCTTTAACTTTTGCTCAATGTGGAGTGTGCAAGGGGAAAAAAATCTGATCTCTTAGTTTGAACTGTCCTTCTGCACAATATTTTCATTTGGACACAGGTGAGTGGAGCATTGAGTTTTAGTACAGAGTGGGAGATTGAGTTCTAGTATACTTCCATTTTCAAATAGCTTTTCATAATTTGAGAACACCAACATGTTGAAACTAACTTCTGAGGCTTACATCAGAAAGGGGATTTGGCATTCAACTTTGTTATTTTTATGTAACTTAGGTGATATCAGTCAGAAGACGACATGGCACAGGATCTCTGTATTCAGACCGGGCCTCAGGGATGTTACATATCAGTATGTGAAGAAGGGGTAAGTGAATAGCAAATGTGGTTGAGGATTTAATGCCTTAATAATTGATTGATGTAACAAATATAGTCAACAGGAGCTATACTAAGTGCCATAAAATAAGTTAGAAGACCAGCTACAAGCAACTGATGCAAAAGCCTGTGTATTCAGCATCAGATATAGAGGAGAAAACAGCAGTACCTTTCTCTGACCAGAACGACATTCTTAATTTTTTCAGTTCTCGGCTCTATGTTGAAGGGAAGATAGACTATGGTGAATATACAGATAAAAACAATGTGAGGCGTCAGGCCACGACAATTATAGCAGGTAAGGAACAACACACATTGCCCTACCTTGCCTTTTTAAAATGGAGAGGGGGTGGAGGGCCTTTGAACTAGAGCTTGGCTTGTCTTCAGCCTCAGTATCCACACTTGGGGATTTTGAGAGAACAAATGGGCTGTACTACTAGATGTCCTCTGGCACTGCTTGTGAAGAGACAAAAAATGAGAGCATATACATGCAAACTGTTGCATTGTTTGTTTGCACAAACCAGTTGGTGCAGGAGGTCCTGTGTGTTAAGAACACTGGCATGTAGTACTGCAGGTCAGGCAGTTTCCCTTTCTAAGCAAAGTTTGTTTAATAGCTTTGTTTTGGTTTTGCAGGGATTTTTTTTCTTCCTGTTTAAGACTGGAAGCTTCACCAACTTAAAATATGTTTCACAGAGGTTCTTAATGTGGGGATAACTTGATGGAGAATTTAGAAAGACCTCAGTCTGGTAGCCGGTAGTGGTAAGAAGAGCACAGAATGGGTAGGGACTAGACTTGTCCCTTGCATAGACACAATGAAGAAGCGGACTGGGAAACTCAACTCTTTGATTCAGCCCTTAAAGAGCATGTGCATTCTACATTTTTACTGTGGGTAGAGCACTAGCTTGTGGCCTTTGAGGGAGAACTAAGATAATTGGGTAGCAGAGCAAACATTTCTGTTACATAAGTATATCTAAAAAAACTGGGCCAGAGAAGAAGGAAAAGCGAACAACCAACCAACTGTGGTTCTGGGTCTTTCTGCTGTGCAGCCTCTTTAAAACAATAATAATCATACCTTCACATGAACAGTTCAGCTGGTGGTGCTGTAGGTTACTGTTTATAAATAGCTGGAGGGGAGAAGCAAGTCTGCCTTTTAAAATAGTTTTTATCCTAATGGTTTCTTCTTGGTGTTCAATATCCCCAGTCTCAAGATGCTCTAGAAATTACTGAGGCTTGATGAAATGCAAGTTTCCTGTAGTCCCATTGGGTGATGACATCGTAGTGCATATTGAAAACGACAAAACAAAAAGGAAATAAGCTGTAACTGATAGAGATCATAGTCAAAGAATTAAAGCATTATTTTAAAATGTTTCTGGTATCTTTGACTGTTCAGCAGCTTTTCATCAGGTTTAGCACACTTGCTTCACAGTATATATGGTTCCCTGAATTGTCAGCTTTCTGGGGAGATAGAGCAAGAGCCCTGTATTGGACACTGTTTTATTTTATGAACTATTCTATTCTGAAATGAATGTCTTTGCAGCTTATTTTAACACAAATAGGATGCACTTGTGGGTGTTTAGGCTTGCAACAAGGCAAAAAAATCCTGAAGATTAAATTTTCTTTATTTCTTTTCAGATAATGTGATTTTTCTGAGTGATGGTGGTATTAAAGAAAAGGTGTGAGGTCATTAGTGCTTGGATCCAGGCCACTTCATTCCTTTTTGTTTTACAGTGCTTCATAATTCTGTAATCATGTATAATGCTGTAGTTTCTTTAAAGAATAAATAAAATGTTTGATACCTATAGGGTATCTGTGTGTGTTCTGATTTGTTTTCCTGTGTGCTTTCTCTGTTCGTCATCATTTGGATTTCTTTCTTTTTTTGTTCGTTCTTAAAAGAAAAGGTAACCCAGGCACCTATATTAATTCTTGAGCTGATGAATATGTAAATGGAAGTCTCCCTTTGCGTCTTCAGCCATTTTCCAACCTTATATCCTTGGCCGCTTGAACAATCTCTCTTCTGTCTTGCGGGGCCTGACAGCCTCATCACCTCTCACTGTTAACATCCCTCCTCTGTTCTATAGGTGTCCTTTTTCCTTAACTAAGTCAATTAGACAACAAGTTTAAAGCAGACCCAGTGGCCTCAATGGGTGCTGAGCTTGACATTTCTCTTTCACAGACCTGGAGGAGGTTTCTCTGTGTTGGCCTTTGCCCCTCCACTGATTGTAGCATTTGATCAAATCAGTTGTTGTCTCTCACCAAACCCTGTGTTGGTCATGTGCTTAAATCTTCATTATTATGGCATTTGACATACGATGACTCCATGATGACATCAACATTCTCATCCCAGTGCCTTGTTAGGGTGCTATGCTTATGGTTTGCCATCAGGAGGAGCTGGAGGAATGTCCGCCTTGGTTGTTCCTTTTGAGAGGCCTGCACCGGTGTGTGAAAAACAGTCCTGGTCCAAGATTCTCAGTTAATGTGGGAGTGGCGTTTATTTTGTTTTAACTTTGTTTTGTTGTCAAAAAGACTGAGAATTATTAGTATGGCTAGTAAAAACAATGCACAACTAAAGGTGTTTCATTCTGTTGCATGGAGAAGTGGTGAAATTCCCACTGTAATACAATGTGATGTGAACAGGGAAAGAAAAACATTAGCAGTGACAATTTCCTGCCTTCAAAGCTGGTGGGATTCTGTATCTTGTCTCTCTCTGAGCCCAGTACAGAACATATTTGTAGTTTTCGCAGGTCTTCCTCACACAGAATGATCGTCTTGTTTATGCTTCTTTTTATGAGCATTGTCAGTAGTACTGAAAGCTTCAGTTCTTTCAGTTCAGCATTTGTTTCTGGTTGAAGTTAATGCTTCCACTAGTATCCTAGGCCCTGTCACTGGCATACTGAGGTGTTAGACATACTGGAAATGCTTAGCTTTTTTATCCACAAGAGATTGTGATTTCTTTTTAAATAGGAAGTTCTGACTTTAATTCCCATAACAACTACTTGTTCAGTCTGAGCCTGTTGTACTGCTGGGAGATGTTATGATGCTACACTTCTGTAGCAGTGATCTGAATACAGTTTGTGTCGGGTCCACACAAATTTTTCCTGTTAGCTGAAAGCTGGGGTTTGTCTTAAGCTTTCTTTGTGAGGCCTCGAGTGAATGCGCTAAGCCTCTGTTTGTTCTGTGGTTACCTCCTTTTCTGCACCCTGCTGTGGTGGAGCTCAGCACAGCTCATGACAGTGTCTGCTTTGGAGCCTGGGAACTGGCTTTCTGCTCCAAACTCTCAGTAGAAGTGGCAGCGATGATCCCTGTCACTGCTGCACCTGGAGTGGCCAGAACTGCCAGAACTCCCCTCAGTGACAGATGAATGGCTCATGCTAATCTCTGCCCCTGGCTCAGGATGGGGGCAGAGCTGAGTTAGCACAAATTATAGGATTAGATGCCAACAAAGAAAAATATTTGCTCAAGAATTTCAACTTTTCTTGCTTTTTCGGTCGTTCTATTTAAAGTTGCGAGCATGCTTTTAAAGATTGACCTCCTACAAAGACAACACATACCTACTTTGAGAACACACTGTTTGAAAAGCGATGCAGTATCTTGAGTGTTCATCACAACTTTGCAGTAGGGTAGATATTCACAAATGGCTGCGTTAGTAATAGATATAGTTACACCAAAAATAACCAGTGGCAAAGGTGTATTGCACGTTCAGCTCCTAAGTCTGCTTTGCTGATAGGGAGCAAAATTAATCTATAACTAGAGTGATTTTGCTTATGAGAAAATCAAGTGTGAAATTAGCATTCCTATAGCATCTGGCTTGGGGTTTTTTCATGGCTAGGTACTGGTTCTGTGAGGAAGTGTTAAAGAATGGAAGTGGTTCCTACTGAGTTGAACACGGTGATACCTTGTTTATAACTAGGCAATGAGTATTTTTCCACGCTGTCCCTTGTAACTGACATTCAACTTTTGCTTGTCCATGTTAACCTCTTGTGTAAACTGTATTCAGCAAACCCTGATTGCATACATCAACTGGGACATTTAGAAGTATTTGACCTTAACAAGGAGTTTATTTTATGTATTTATGGAGATAGATTGGAAAAGATAAAACATAGATATTATTTTGTTGTAAAATGACAGAGCATTTTAACCAAGTACTTGGAGTATTTCTTAACAGCGCTGAGACAGAGCTATTCTGGCCTGCAACGCAGTTCAATGCCACTCAGTTATTTCTGTCAGTCTGGTGTAAGGTGTAAGAAACCTCCTTCTTCTGTGCTTGTTTCTGTTTCATGTTTGATTCCTGTCCCAGCTCTGCTGGGAGGACTCACAGTGCCTGTGGGAGCCTGGTAAAAGCCCATGCAGAGAGGCCATGAATTGCAAAGGCAAGAAAGCTGAATTAGTGCTTTGAGAAATCCCTGGGTACAAGAAGTAGGAATATTTTAGAAAGGGAACTTGTGTTTCTGTCAGTGTACCAATTATGTGGTTTTAGTAGTAGGCTGTTTCCAGTACTGGCGATCCCACTTCTTTCATGAGTATTCATGTCAGTGAAGGAATATAATGCCAGGATTGTGGGAAGAAAAATTCTGTATTCTCAAGCACACCTTTTATTTTTAACTCTGAAATTTCTGTGGTGGAAGCCTTTTTGCCAAGTAGTGGGGCATGTCTGTACATACAAACTAAGATTTGGTGGCTGTTTTATCTCGGTGAGCTTTTCCACACAGCAGTGTGATTTACATCTCATTTATGCAAGAAATTTGATTTGTTAGTGCATTACCAGGTACTGGGTAGCACAAGTAATGTGTTTGCACATGACACACAAAGAAATAGACTTCCAGAGGGTTTCTACAGAGGCATCTTGTTGTGGGAAGTGTGTGTTACTGTGTGTGAGATTTATTTCTTCTGCTTGTTGCTTTATGTCCCAGTTAAAAAAATAAGCTCATTACCATACTCCTCCATTTCAGAACAATCTCCAGCAACTACTGTGATGAGAAACTGATTGCTTAGTCGTTCTTTGTGTTCTTAGTCCTGAAGATTGTGCCCTGTACTTTTTAAGAGGTGTTAAGTTTGTTGAAGAAGCCTTCTAGCTGTGGCCATTTTCTTTGGCTTTCAAGGGGTAAGATTTTTCATTTGTAGCTGGTCAAAACCCCAGCAATTGTTATCCTGTAGGCTCTGTTGCTATTTGTTCTTTTCTTGCTGGTTGACTTTTCAAACTTAGTTGAACAGAATGGCTGTAGAAAACGGATAGTTATCTTGATCCTGGTTGTCACAAGTTAGAAAAATGTCACTTGTAAATATTTAATGAGCCTTTGTGCAACTGACCTGATCGAGAACTGAGTAATGATGTGGTTGCAGGAGTTGTGGCTTCCATAACCCGGATCTGCAAGGAAAACAGAGCACCTTTCTTTTGCCCGGCATTTTGTGACGTTATTAGGCTTGTATTATTGATAGCTTTTTTTCTTTGATGCTTCAAGTGGTGTTTGTTTGGAGCTCTGCCTTAACAGCCTCCTCTTTCTTAGCTAGTTTGGTTTTTGTGGGGGTTTTCTATATGTTTTTTCCTGTGTGGGCTTTTTGCTCCTTGCAGAAAGGCAACAGAATGCTCAGTAAAAGAAAGCTGAGCTCTCCTCTCCTCTTGGTCCTATCTCTGCAGACAATAAACCTCCACCTTTTTATCTTCTTGTAGATTGTTGGTCAAGTTTTGCACTGTCCCCCTGTGCTGGAAAGTGAGTTCAAACACAGTTCAGAAGTCTGTCATGAGGAAATGTTGCTACACAAAAGAAGAAATCAAAATGCTCTCAGAATTAGATGTATTGGAACTTAAAAATACTGCTAAAGCTGCTTGAAGAGGAAAGTTACGAAACATGGAAAAAGAGCCTTTATTTTCAGCATGTTAGTAACTATTGAAATCTACACTTAAAAATCCTCCAAGCAATACAGGAAAAAGTTAAGAGGATAGTTGTGTCTGTATAATGTTCTTGCTGGTTTTGTGGTGCTTTCCACAGTGCCTGATTTCTGGTATAGTGTCAGTTTGTAACCAGCAACACATGACACATTAGACTGCTATCCTAGGTGTTGTATCAGGACACTGAATAATTAATATTCTCTGGCAAGGATTAATTTCCTCCGCTTTTATATTTTCCTTCTTGGTGCCCTGTACGTGCTGCCAATTTTTAGCAGAAACTTGTTAATACAGATTTATTTTCCCAAGAATAACTGGTGATGCAGCATGAAAACTTCTGTGTGGTCTGTATGCTGTTAGTTGCCACCATACAGGGTGGATTGGTCATATTTCCTTACAAAATTTCAGGTGTTTTAAGAATGTTGAAGCTCAAAAATGAGATGTAGCCTTAAACATTAATTTTAATAATAAGGCAGGAACTGGACAGGATGCCCAGTTACCAGTATCTAGTCACTAGTTGCCAATGTCATGTTTTGTATTGGGGAATAGCCCCAGAAATGGATAGTCTGTGTATGAAAGTATTTCAGTTGCCAAAGAAATCTTCCTAGGTGCTTATGAACACTCAGCAGTGCTGTGTACCACAGCAGCAGCTGTGCCTCAGTACCAATGTTACAAGAGAGCCCTGGGGAAGTGTAGAGGGGAGAGAGACACAATTTTATGTGATGCAAGAAGAGTGGAAACCATTGGGAAAAGCAGCACACTGTTTACTTGGTGTGCCTAGTTTCCCATCAGCGCTTTACCCGAGGGATAATGACGGAAGTATGTACTGTGCAACTTGTTTCCTAAATCAGTATTTCTTCCTGAGAAAGGTGTTAGGATGAGGAAGTTCAGCCCGGTGCTCTTGGTCAAATAGTAGTCCTTAGTAGATACTCATCCTCAGTATTTTCAAAAAATGAAGTTGCAGTCACCCAGGCAGCACCTTCTTTCTTCTTTTAAGGTGGCTTTTATTTTGTTGGCTTACAAGGCAAACATGGCTCTGCCTTCAGGCGTCTCACATGGGCAAAACATTAATTTAGTGCCCCAGCCCAAAGAAATTATCTAGTCATAGCAGTGATTTTAGCAGGATCTAATGTCAGCCAACAGAGTGATGGAGAACCTTTTGTTAAACGGATTATCACAAGGCAGCAAAAGCTTTGAAAGAACACATCCAATGAAAACAGGGAGGTTTCTGGATAAGGAACTGACCTTTACAAGTTTCACAATCTGCATCTCGGGACTGGCACAATGTAATTGCTTTGACAACAGTGCCTGACAGTGCCAGGACACAAGAAGTTTGTACCTCTGGTCGGGCTTGCTGAAGTGGTAGCTAGCAATTTGGGTGCTAGTAATTTGGCCTGAGCTGTCTTCTGTGCTGCTGAGGGCATATACTGGACTGATTTCTTTCACAGTGGCTTAAAATAACCCATCTTTGCAGGAGATCTTTGATTGGGGCAGTTAGGGATTTTCACTTCATATTCTTCACCAAACAATGTAGCTTTTGTTACACTATTTTTTAAAAATCAAACAAACAAACAAAAATAAAAAGGTCGTAAAGGGACAACCCTGACAAGGTCACGATTATTTTTCCTCTTTTTGTTGGTGCTGTGACTGATGGGTGCCGGGAGGTTCCTGTGACTTTGTTTTCCTCAGAGAGCCAGTCTAGGCTCTCCTTCCCGAGGACTGTATTGCCGACACAGCACAAGCGTTTGCTCTGTGGGTGAATGGAAGCGGCATGCCATGAGAGATGCAGTGTCAAGGGGAGCTCTGGAAGAGAGGAACGCAACAGGAAATCCAGTTACAATTCAGGCACAACGCAGCGTGGAAATGCCAATTAGTGTTGAACTGGCCCACAGCAAAATCCCTCGATTGGCTTCCAGGAGCTGAAAAGAAACATTGAAGAATGCCCAGTTTCTCAAATAATGAAGATTTGGCATCTTTCATTTTTAAGGAACAATGAAATGTCAACATTGTCTTGGCCTGGCATGAAAACAAGTCTTAATCCCAGTCAATGGGAAATTCTGGTATTTTATTTTTACTGCTGGTTGGTGAGCGCTCTGGGAGTGGTGTCAGTCAACACAGTCAGTCAACATTGCTGTGAACGTCGTGGCTGCGCAGAGTTTTAAAATGCAGTTTATCCTAAAGCAGCTGTTTTTTACAAAGTACGTTCTGACACATCTTTTCTCTACAGAGCAGGTAAGCTGAGCTCAGTCCAGCAAATCAGGAGTGTTTTCTGATTTTCACGCTTCCTGTTTAATTAAAAACCGTGTGAGCCCCGCAGCGGCGGCGCTGGGGCCGAGGGGACGGCGGAGTCCCGGGGGCTGTCCCGGCTGGTTACCGCTGAGCCGGCGGCGCTGGTACCGCTCCGGGAGGCGCCGCTCCGAGCCCCTGCCCGCAGCCCCCCGCCCTCACACAGCCGTCGCCACGGGGGCGGGCCGGCGAGCGGCGGCTGCAGTCTTGTCGCTGCCGCGTTGGCTGGCGAGCCCGTCGCTCCCGGCGCCCCCGGCGTTCCATTGGCCACGCGGGGCACGGGGGTCTCCCCCCACGCCGTGACGTGCCGGGAGAGTCCCCGCCCACATTCCACAGCTGGAGCCGTGCGGGGAGTGCCGATTGGCGGCCTCGGCTGCGGGGGCGTGGCGTGGCCGCGGGGCGGTGGGGGCGCGGCGCGCAGCTGGCGGGGGTGACCCGCCCGCCCCGGTGCCCGCACACTCCCGCTGGCGGCGGGGACGCGGCCTCAGCCCGGTAGCGAGGCGGGGAGCGACCGGCGGGCGGGCGGCTCCGCGGCCCATGGGAGCGGGCGGCGCGGCGTGAGCCGGCCGCCGCGGGTGCGCAGGGGCAGGCAGGGAGGCGGCGGGTTGGCCGGCGGGGCTGCCCCGTTGGTTGCGGCCGCCATGGAAGTGTGCGAGAGCGGCGGGGAGCAGCCGCCGCTGCTGCAGTGGGACCGCAAGCTGAGCGAGCTGTGCGAGCCCGCCGACCCCGACACCCTGCTGTGCCACACGGTGAGGAGCGGCGGGGGCTCCTGGGGGCCGCTGCCCGGCCGGAGCCGCCGGGAGGGCGGGGATGGGGTGGCAGAGACGCCCCCCGTGGGCGGCCGCGTCTCGGGGCGCCGTGGCAGGGGTTGTGCCGGGCGCCCTCGGCCCCCCTCGGGGTGGGGGTCGGTGCCAGGCGGGTGGAGGCCTTCGGCCAACAGGTGCTCGCCCGCCGCCCCTCCGCGGGGCCGGGTTCCCCCGGGGGAGCGGCGTGTCCTCGGGAACGTGCTGGGGCCGCGGCTCGCCCCGTCTGCGCCGCCGTGTCACAACTTCCTGCCCTCCGCGGCCCGCGCAGCCGTTGGCGGCTCCTGGCAGTCGGGGTCCCGCTCCGCCCGCTGCCCCCGTCCCCCTGCGCAGGCCGGGAGCCCAGCCCGGGCCTCGCCTCTGTCCCCTCCTCCCGGCCGGGACTCCCCCTTCCCCTCCTCTCCCGGGGGTCCCGTCAAGGGTGGCCGGCCGCGTCTCCTCCTCGGACACCGTCCGCCTCCGCGGTGTCCCCCGGCGCAGGACAGGAAGGAGGTGACCGAAGGGCCCGTGTTGTCCCGGGATGGACATCGTGGCCCGAGGGGCTCTCCTTCCCTGGAACCTGGTCGTTTGTCGTCATGCCAGTGTCAGAAAAGTTAACTATCCCGTAGGCGTGATCTGAAGAGTCTCTTAAAGATGTTGATGGAATCCTTGCTTGAATGGTGTTTAGTTTTGACTTTTTTTTTTTTTTTTAAATTGGAATCCCCATACTTTCACTTGTGCAAAATGCATAGTTAGGACAATCTCAAGGAACCGCGTCTTATCTTTCGTTTCTCTGTTAAGCTGGAGGCTTTTTGCGAGCACAGAGATACAACTTTATAAAGTCATGTAGGTGCAAATCTTAAGCGGAGGAGAGCTGGGCCGCTTTGGGATGGCGTGCACGAGGCACTCCTCTAGCCCACTGCTGGTGCAAAGCACAGAGTAGTTCTCCAGCACGTGCTCCAAGGGAGACGCCTGTTTAATCCGGTGGCAGTGGCTGGCGTGTCACTTGGTCAGTGCCCGTGGGATCTCTGCATTTCTTTCTGACACCTTGGAGAATGATGTGCAAGTACAGTCACCCCACCGAGGGCAGAGGCGATGCCACAGCGAGGTGATCCCACAGCGCGATGTGCGGCCGGGCAGCACGCTGGCGCTCTGTGGAGATCCTGGTGTTGGTCTTGAAAGGCAAACAAAGAAAATTTTATTTGTCGTGTGCGGTACACTGTGGCCTTACTGATCCGGGATCGTGTCCGTGACAAGCTGCAAACCTGCTTTCAGCAGGAAGTTTTTTTTAAAGACAGCGAGACTTTCTTTAAACATTGTTTGGCTGCTTCGTCTTTGAAAAATCTTGAGTGTTCTTGCGCAATGTGTATCTTCTGCTAGAATCTGGGGAAGAGCAATCATATGCTATGGTGGGTTGTTTTTTTTGGGTTTTGTTTGTTTGTTTGTTTTTTGGAAGAGCCAGCTGGAACACTTAACAATGGAAAGCGCTTCCTTCAAACAGCTGTTTTCTTGGTTTTGGGTTGTTTTTTTCAACAAGAAGAATGTTGTGAATGAAATGATAGGCTCTTCAGACAGTGCTCCTACTCGGACTTTACAGTGGTACTGGGATACTTCCTCCTGCTTTGTTTGGATCCTCGTGATGAGAATGGAGTTGCCACTTCTAAGTTTTTCCTCCTTTAGTTTTCTCATATTTTTTTATTTAATTCCCTGAAGGCAATCTTGCACTTGGGCTAGAACTTGTGGCTGTAGTGACACAGATATGTGTGGTTTCTGTCCTATTTCAAGGAGCCTGAGGCTTGGTTTTAAGTGTAACTTGACGAACGAAACATCCTGGCTGTCTGGTGGATGGAAATGTGGTGCTTTTCCCTTCACTGTTTTCAAGTTTTATTGGGGATTTTGAGCTTCAAATGCTACGGTGATGTGTGTTTTGCAAGAGGCAGTGTATTGATGGATCTGCAAAACCTTGGGCTGTGACCCCTCCCTTTGGGAGTAGCATTCTACTGTTGATTTGTTTGTGTGGGGTTTTTTTTGTTTGGTTGGTTTTTTTAGGAGTTTGACTTATTTAGACCATCTTAAAATAAAATTAAAAGTGTGAAATCAATTTATATTTTTTGTTGGTTTTGGAATTCTTCCAAAAGAAGCTATCAGTGAAAAAATAAAAGCAACGAAATGCTATGGATAAAGTAGGTGTAGTGGCATATCAGGATCTTTAAAGGAAAAAAAGGGAAGTTTTCTGAAATTATTATTCTCAGAGGGGGAGCACATCTTTCTGCCTGAACTTCTTGCAGAGTGCATCCTGCTGTGTGGAGGAAAATACTGTGCTTGATATAATGAAACACAAGTTTTCCATTTATCCCTGGCCAAAGCCTCGTAGAAACATTTTTAAAAACAAACCAGCAAACAAAAACCTCTATGGATGAAACATTTATTCTTCCCCTGGCTTATGCTTTCCATCCGGACTGGTTTGACACAGCTGGTTCTGCTGTGTTTGTAAAGTTATTGCAGGGCCTTTCTGAGAAGATGGAGGTGATGAGCAGACCCTTCTGCGCTCTCTCTACACGGGCGCCCACCACTGTGGGCTGTCATCCTCACGGCTGAGGAACATGTGCCCAATGGCATCTTCTGGTCTTTGCACACTCCCGAGATGTCCCATAGCTGGATGTGTGAGCCTGCCTTCAAAAGAAGCTCTGAGTGGGCTTGGAAAAGGTGCCTGGGACAGTCACGCAGCCCTCGGAGCACGAGCTGGGCTGGCGAGGGGGAGGAGGGAGAAGATGACGACTGAGGAGAGAGTTCACAAGCAGGAAGAAGGATCCGTGTCCTTTTTGGCAGCTGGACCTGTGTGCGCAGGCCAGGCGAGGGTGAGAATTCTGTGCCAGCTGCCTTTTGTGTATTTTAAGTTAAATCTTAACCTTTTTATGACCACAAAGGCTATTCCTGAGTCTGGCTGATTTGAAGCTAGTAGGCAAGTGTGCATACACTTACAAACTCAACCTCTATTTTAAATTGTTCCAGCCTGCCTTAATTACCAGGGCTGAAATCCAGCCGCCTGGGGATTTACATGTCTCTTTAACAGCTGATGATTTCGCCAGCGCCCGAAGCAGCGTGAGGAGCGGTTCCCTCGCTCCGCTGGTGCTGTCGGTGATGTCACCGTCTGTGCTGGGAGAAACTCGGACCCTGAGGAGCTCAGCTCTGGCGCTGGCAGGCAGCAGTCCTTGAGGTGGCTCATTAAAGTCTTCACAGTTTATAGTAATCACCTGGATGCCAGATAGCTTTATAGCAGTTATTTTTCCAGGGTGGCTTCGTTTCTCAGAGGTGTGTCCGTGGCGAATCACGGAATGTTAGGGACTGGAAGGGACCTCAAAAGATCATTTAGTCCAATCCCCCTGCCAGAGCAGGAGCACCTAGATGAGGTTACACAGGGAGGCGTCCAGGCGGGTTTGAATGTCTCCAGAGAAGGAGACTCCACAACCTCCCTGGGCAGCCTGTTCCAGTGCTCTGTTACCCTCACTGAGAAGAAGTTTCTTCTCATATTTAAGTGGAACCTCCTGTGTTCCAGTTTGTACCCACTGCCCCTTGTCCTATCATTGGTTGTCACAGAGAAGAGCCTGGCTCCATCCTCCTGACACTCACCCTTTACATATTTATAAACATTAATGGGGTCACCCCTCAGTCTCCTCCAAGCTAAAGAGACCCAGCTTCCTCAGCCTTTCCTCATAAGGGAGATGCTCCACTCCATCATCTTTGTGGCCCTGCGCTGGACTCTCTCCAGCAGTTCCCTGTCCTACTTGAACTGAGGGGCCCAGAACTGGACACAATATTCCAGATGCGGTCTCACCAGGGCAGAGTAGAGGGGGAGGAGACGTGTTTGCATATATAATCTCGATATGCCCTGTAGCTTGTTATGATTGTGCGTTGGTAATACCGTATGCTGGCATTGTGCAAGGTAGTATTATATGATTTTTCTTTCTCCTGGCAGTTGAGTAAAGTGCAAAAGCCCGTCGCTACCCAAAGGGAGCAGAAGCGCGGCCAGGTTGCACACTCTTCACCTCGCCGCTGCTCTTACTTCCCGTAACATGCAGGCGGGCTTGAAGCGGGAGAGCTCTGCTTGCGGTTGTGGGTCTTCATTGGAGCTGATCCGCAGTTGTGCACGGCCCAGCTGAGATGGTGGCATCCTCAGTGACAAATGCCAGGTCTGGTGCAGATGGATAAGCCTGTTGACAAACGCTGTGAAATGCCAACTACCTGTCCCATTGCTGGATGGCAGCTGAAAGGCAGATGGTTCTTATGAGCTTTTGACATTTAGAAACTCCTTATTTAATACTGAGGAGGCAGTCTTTTTTTTTTTTCCCCCTACATTTTCATGGTTATTTTAAGATATAAGCTACTGGCTGCTGCTTCCAGATGGTAGCAAAATGCAGCTGAATGTAAATATGACCGATCTTCGCATGGCAGATGTAGAACTGCCGCTGCCCTGCAGGTATGTGGGAGCAGCAGCTGGCTTAAATATTTAGGACTAAGTTCCCAGGTGTGACTTCCCCGAGTGTCTCCATGACAAGCGGTTAACTAGAAGATACTTCAAATGCTAAGTAGCCCAAATTGCTTATTCTTTAAAGAGCCTGATTACTGAACTTAAAGCTCATATGAAAAAGTGGAAATGCCTCAAATGTCCCACTGCTGATGCCATTGTCTGAGCAGTGTCTGAGCTCCGCAAGCCTGTTGCTGTGTTGCTGGTGCTGCCGTGGGCGGCTCAGCCCTGGGATACGGGTGCAGCACAGGTCGGTGTGAGCAGAGGAGGCGTCCAAGGCCTCGGCGACCGAATTGCCGCCAGAATTGAGGGTTTGCGATCATCATCTAAGACAAGCTGTGGAGACTTTGAGCCGGCCTTCTTTCTTCAGATAAAAATTGCCCATTGCGAGCCTCTGTACTTCTCCTGGAACTTGCTGTGACTCATTTCCTCTGCCACAAAAATGATCGTCGCTGTGACTTTGTGTTCTGATGACTTCTGCAGAAACGCTGCCTCGGAATGAGCTGCCAGGGATTGCCTCTAGTTTTTGGAGTACAGGTGTAGCAGTAGTTAATTTAGATGGACAGCAGTGCTTGATTTTTACAATCTGTGTATGTTTAATTAGAAGTTGTGGTTACCACAGCAGGTACAGATGTGGAGCTGGCTGCATCTTATTTTGTAGTGGCTGCATGTAGCTCTCTGTAAAATCTGGTGTCAACATAGTTTGATCTTTTTTATTTTTTTTTAGGGGGGAGGAGGAGGCAGGAGGAGGAACTTTATTTATTTGAAAGTGGGATTTGCCCTGTTGCCCATTAACAAGAAAGCTGAAATCTCATACACCTGCATACAGAGGACCAGACAGCTAACTTTAGGTTAAATATTTTTAAAGTAAGTACTTTTAAGGATTTTGCCAAAATCCTCCAGTAAAGAGGGGGAATGTGAAGGTGAGATTTTTTTTTTAATAGTTGTATACAGACTTCATACAAAGCAGCAGTGTTAAATTTTGAGAGTGGCTTTCCATACTTAAAAAAAATCAGGGTTGCAACTGCTGAACAGTAGAACTAGTTGTATTCAGTGCCTTGCACTGAAAGCCATGTCCCCCTCAGCCTTCTTTTCTTCCCAATTTTAAATAAAAAAACAGTCCTGTTTGCCAAGGGACATGTCAGGTACTTGTAATGGGTCTAATGATCTACAGTTCCTCTAAAAGATGAGACAAACACAAGTGGGATACTTTGAAACTTTACCCTCTCATTTTCTCTTAGTTAAAATTAAAAATACTGAGTTCCTGGCTGGTTTCATTTGGACTGGCTGTAACGGTGCAGTGAAGTGCTTGGTCTGCAGTGAGGACGGGGGCTGGAAAAAGTGTTAGTCTGTCCTGGGACTGACTTTGAAGTATGGTAGATAAGAATGAGCCAGCGTGTAATGCACAAAAATACTAATTTTTTTTTTTTTTCCTGATGGACGTGACTGATCTGCTCTGTCCTCTGTAAATGTTTCCTTACTTTGGAAAGCCAGTCATTAAGCATGGAGCAGGCTGTGTGCGATAGCTGGAGTAAAGGAATTTCATTCACGGCATTACCAGACAGCGTTTTCCTGTGTCTGGAGTTGTTGAACTTATCTACAGGGACAAGGGGAACTTGTGCTCTTTGCAGATCTTTGTTTGCACTGTAAAGAGTCCCTTCTTTGGAGTCTTTCATAACTGGGGGTTGAATAAGTTTCCACTATCCTCGTGGGGGGTGACCAGTTTTTATTAAAGCAATCTCACTTTCTAGGATCATCCGTGTCTGTGGAGGAGGCCAATCTGACTAGCTGCAGATACCAGATGGGGACGTGCAGTTTGATTTGATCTTTTTGTGTCCCTTTTGCTCTCCCGTGCGTTGACTTCAGCATGCAGCTGTTCACGTGCACAATATTTCTCCTCTGCAAGTCTGCCTTCATGCTTTTGCACGTACACTGTGACACCAGATCATCTTCATGCCAGCTGTGACAAATAAACTACAAATAAACATAAAATAAATATAAAAATAAAGCAAAGAGGCCTTTGACCAATATATGACTGGCTCTGTCTCAGCTTATCTCTGCTTCTTGCTACGTGGCTGTCACCTGTACCCCCACCTTGGCAAAGCCACTTTATGTCTGAGCTGTCTGACAGATGTGGGAGGGAAGCAACTACTGCAGAATAAAATTGCTTCAGTGCCTTAAGACCCGCTGTGTGCAGCAGTATCGTGCTGTGGTGACTCAAGACTGTGCCCCTGGGCTCGGGGGGCTTGTTAGCTTCCCCTAATAGGCTTTTTTCATAAGGACATTGAAGTACAAGAGAGAGTGCAGAGCAGGGTGATGAGACTGGTGAGGGTTCTGGAGCACAAGCCTGATGAGGAGCAGCTGAGGGAACTGGGGCTGTTCAGCCTGGGGAAAAGGAGGCTGAGGGGAGACCTGATCGCTGTCTGCAACTGCCTGAAACTCGGAGGGTGTAGCATGGAGGGGGTTGGTCTCTTCTCCCAAGTAGCAAGAGATAGGACAAGAGGAAATGGCCTCAAGTTGCGCCAGGGGAGGTTTAGATTGGATATTAGGAAAAGAATTCTTCACGGAAAGGGTTGTCAGGCATTGGAACAGGCTGCCCAGGGAAGTGGTGGAGTCACCATCCCTGGGAGTGTTTAAAAGGCGCTTAGATGAGATTCTTAGGGACATGGCTAAGTGCTAGAGTTAGGTTAGGTTATGGTTGGACTCGATGATCCTGAGGGTCTCTTCCAACTGAAATGATTCTATGACTGTATGATTTTTGCAGACCTGCCCAGGATTGTGAGTAAGTACTGAGACACTGAGCTTCTGCCGTGTCTTGCCAGCAATTCCTCCCTCCAAAGAGCTGTGCTGGCTGTGTCACTGCAGGCTCATTTTCTCTTCATGCCTCAGCTGCCAAGGTACCTCTGAGATACCTGGTTGTTGCTTTGAAAATGAAGAGAGAGTTCTTTGAAAGTAGCCTTCTGTCTCTCTCCAGGCAAGCTGTCTTGCTGGCTTTGCACTTGAAGATAGATGCTGCTTTTTTGTGTTCTATCCAAATATCAGTTATCGGGCCGTGCTGTCCTTAGTGCTGTCTGTGCTCCTTCCTCCCTGTGTTCCTCAAAGCTGCATTCCAGTCACTTTGTAACACTTGGTTTAGACATCCATCCTTAGTTTCTGCTGTCTTGGGCTGCTTCTCTGCCCTCTGGAGAAGGATAATTTTGTGGGTGAGACTTTAGCAATTCTTGATAGCCAGTTGGACAGGGTGAGCAATCTAGCTCGGTGGCATTTTTCATAGACTGTATTGGCTGCCTACCCTGAGCTTACGAGGTCCTCACTTTAACTCAGGGGTGTCAAAGTTGTTTTTGCCGGGGGCCACGTCAGCCTTGCAGTTGCCTTCAAAGGGCCATTCGGTGAAAACAACTTTGACACCCACCCCTACTTTAACTCCTCTGATTCCCTAGAGCAGCTTTCCTTTTTCCAAGGGGATGGGTCCTGGGTGGGTCCCCGAGGGTCCCTCTCACAGCACAGCTCCGCATCTGTTTTTTCAGGGGGGGCACATTAATTTCTGCTGTTTCTCCCTATTAACCTCTCTCTGAATCACAGAGATGAGAAATCAGTACTATCTGGATGCCCTTTGGCTGTGCTTTTTCTGGGTGACAAGACCTGACAGTGCGGTTCTGCACCTGGATGTAACCGCGGGCTGTTGTGGCAGCTGTCTGGGAGCTCATCCAGTCGTAAAATGACTTTCTTGCAAGAAAATGGCTTTCGGGGGTATCAGTTCCCCGATGCAGCTTACCCTGTAGCAGCCCAGGTACCGGTGTCGATGTGAGAGGGCAGGTAGGAATATTTGGGAGGGGAACAGGTGGTGGAGCTGTGTTTTTGGGCTAAGGGAACATGGAGTGGGAATAGTCTGGGTAGTTGTAAGGGTTGTGCTTAGATGTAATCCTGATGTGCTTGTGTGTGCATTGATTTGATTCCAGTGGACTCTTATTTGAATGTCACAGAAAAGAAAGGGGATTACCTGGAGGAGGCAGTTGTTCAAGGATCAGTAGGAAAAGGGGTTGTTTGACAAGAGTGTGGATATGTAGCAGAGAAATGGACAGACCTGAGATTGGATCTGGTCAATATTACCACCACCCCTCCATGATGCCGAGTGTTGGTGAAAAGTGGAGGCTGTCTTGGATGCTGAATTGTTTGTCGGGTATAAAAGTGACAGAAACTGTGCAAAAACTAAGCATGGCCCAGGGACACATTTTTGCTGGCAAATATGTTACCTTTTCACCTCATTTCAGTGAGTAACAGACAGTAAAGAAGACAGGTCAAAAATGATGAGGTATAATAAGGCATAGTGCAGGTGGGCATCGCATCCACTGTCTCCAGTCTAAGATGCTGAGCTCTTCGTAGCAGGACTGTCCCTCTCTCTGTCTGTGAACTGTCAAACTTGGCTTGCGAACATAGAAAAAAGAGTCACTGAACTGAGTTATGTCAGTGCTAAATGTGTGCAGGACGGATATAAATGCTCTGTCAAATAAGGAGTGCTCCTTCTCATGAGGGCGAGTTGGGAAGTGGAGAAGGTGATGTGAATGTGATGTGATAAGGAAAGGCTGGTTAAATGGGGTAGACCTGAATTACTAGAGCTGTCCCCATAGCTTCCATCCATCCAAATGTGTAGCTTATTAGTGCTAGTGACCTCTCTGTGCCTTCACTGTGTCTTGGAAACTACTCACCTTTTTTTTTTTTTTCTTTTTTTCCCATCTGCTGCTAACTGGCTTTCAATCTTCTGTATGTGATCTGGCTCCACCGTGGTGACAAGCAAAAATGTAATGGAAAAATGTGACACCCACTTCATCTCTTTCCTCTCCGCCAAGGAAAAACATTCCCCTGCAGCCACACCGGGGATGGCTTTGTCCTTTCACGCCATCTGTTAGTCATACGGGGTGAGAAATAGAGACCAGGCTGCTCTGATAACGTCTTAGGGAGCTTTGGGCAGGCGCCTTAGGGAGCTTCAGGCCTCCCTCCCTGTGAAGTCTGATGTGTCCTGAACTGAGATGCGGGAGGGAAACATTTTGGTGTTGGAGGGGCAATATTGCCGATAGGCTTTAGTGGCTCACCTGGAGCTG
Source organism: Caloenas nicobarica (assembly GCF_036013445.1). NCBI lineage: Eukaryota > Metazoa > Chordata > Aves > Columbiformes > Columbidae > Caloenas > Caloenas nicobarica. The sequence goes on along the minus strand of NC_088245.1, from coordinate 63,202,933 downwards.
TACGTGCTGGGCTCGCTCTCCTGCAGCTCTGCCAGGACGAGCCCTCGCTGTCTGGTGACACCCTGGAGCACTCATGTCCCAGCTCTTGCTGGAGCTGAGGTTGCCTGCAGAGGTAACATGTGTGCTCCCTTGTGCGAGATGGGCTAATGTCCAGTGGAGAGAGGGAAGGTCACTTGCCCTTGCTCTGCACCAAAGATGTTGAATTCTGCCCCTGATTTTGAATGTAAGCGGCGCCTTCAGCTGTGGCAAAATGCTTTTAAAGCATGTGTTAGCTTGCAAAGCAAGGAAAGCATATTTAAATTGCTGAGATTTGAAGTATCCTGTTTGATTTTCCTTCTCCAAAGTTCGGATGCCATGATGTGAAGGTCTGTAGAAAAAGTCGAAAAAACCCTTTACACCCCTGCATGACAGGAGGATGAGAGGAAAAGGAGATCAACCGAAGTGAGAGAGGTTCAGACTGGTAGGGAAAAATGGCTTCACTGTGAGGAGAGCTGAGCACTGGAGCAGGCTGCCCTGACAAACTGCACCGTCTCCTTCCTTGGAAGTTTTTAAGACCTGACTGGATAAAGGCTTGAGTAATCTGATTTGAGCTTAGCACTGACCCAGCTTGGGCAGGAGGCTGGGCCGGAGACCACCTGAGCCCCTTCCAGCTGCAGCTGTGCTGTGGTACTGTCCACAGCAACCCTGGACCCGAGGTGCTGCCTTGCTCAGGTTTAGGTACGTCATCACTAGGCAGTGGTCTGATCCCTGAGTTTTTCATGTCCCCATTAAACTACTGACTGAGGCGGCTTGGTTTTACTGATTTTCTTTTTTTTTTAAATAAACTTTTTTCTGATGACCACAGTTTCACATAAAACTATCCTTTTTTTTTTTTTCTTTTCTGGTTTGGATTTACAGAAATGGGGAGAAGTAAAACTGAACTGAGTTACAGCCATCCTGAGCAAATGCTTGTTGCCGCGCATACGTTCTCCTTCTGTGCAGCACACAATGTGCAGAGTGACGTGTTGGACTTGTGTTTTGTTTATGCATCCGTAATTTTGTTCAGGATTTTCCTGATAAAATTCTGAGCATCTTACCTACTTGTTCACCTGTCATACGATGTGACCGTATACAAGCCTGCACCATTTGTTTCAAGGCTGTTTGTCTTTATGCAACCTCATACCTATAAGGATTAGCTACTACTTCTGCTATTTCCTTTTTGTGGAGGAAATTGTAGGTGTGGGAAGAGACCACCCAAACAACCACTTAAAACCCCCACCAAAACCACCACCACCAAACAAACAAAAACAAAACAAAACAAAAATTTAAAAAAAACCAAACAAAACCAACAAAAAAACCCCAAGCCCTGAATACCAAGCAGGTCTCTGTTCTTTCACCCCTACAGTCCTGCAGCAAATTTTTTCCCAGTCTCCTATAGATTTTTCCGTCGGCTTCAGTAATCTGCTTGCAATGTTTTGATATTGTGTGGGTTATCTGAAAACACATGTGCTCTCGTTTATGGAGCTTCTGTTACCCACAGAAGAGATTTGTGTATGTGTAGAACCAAAACTTAAAAGCATTGGAGAGCTGATCTGCTCTTCCAGCTTTTCTCACAGCAAATGCAGCGAAGTGACTGTTGCCTTTGGGGAAGGCTTGTGACACTACGGACAGGATAAGATCTTCAGGAGGAACCAAGACTATGAAGGTCATTATTTTTCGCAGCCAGATACCTGGCTTTCTTGGATCAGTCCTGGCCAGTAAAGGATGAGGACTGAGGAAAATATGATGTCTAAACCGCCTGCTTTCACACCCCCTAAAATAAGGCAGCGGCTGACTTTCTGTAAAACATCTGTCTTTCTCATTGCGGGTGTAACTGGCCTAGTCATCACCACTGATGGAACGTCTCGCTCGAGCTCCTGGGTGTCGCAGCTCCCTTCTCCTCCTCCTCTCTGCCACCCCCCTGCACAGCTGTGTGTGTATTTCTGGGTTGAGACTGGTGCTGTTTGGGGCAGGCTGGTAAGCTGCATTTTTCAAAGAACAGGCATAAAGCGTAGAGGGTTTTTAAAAAGGAAAAAAAAAAAGAGAAACCAAGCTGACCCTGCCTACATATGGCTCTGATGTCTTCTGTGCTCCCTGGTGAAGGGCTGTGGGGGCTGAGAGCTCCCTAGGGATGTCCATTTGGGCTGGCTGCACCGTCTGACCTTCGTCTCATCCCAGAGCAATTCCTCTCGCCTCTCCAGACCGATGCCTGCACATCTGCTGCCCGCTTCCCTCCCACAGCCCTGAAGGAGCCGGAGCCGAGACTCCCTGGGAGGCTCCTGCCCCTGGTTATCAACTCGATAACAAGCAGTGGGATGGGGAGGCTGGGAGCTGACAGCTGCAGGAGGGCTCCAGATGTGCAGGGTGCTGTGCTGGCAGCTGGAAGGCGCCGCTCAGATGTGGCTCCCTAAAGTAACAGGCCTGGCAGAAATGAGTTTTGTTGCTATTTTTAAGGAGTGAGCTTTCTGAATGCTAAACTTGTCTCCTCCTCGTGCCTCCGTCCTTTTGCAGTCCTATTCCTATTTGGCTGGTTTGCTCCTCGTGGCTTTAAGTGGATGCTGTCGCTTACAAGGAGAATTGAAGAAAAAGTCTTACTTTTGTAATTGCCCAGGGTGACTTGTGGCGTCCTGTTTGGCTGTACTAATTCAGAACAGAATTTCATCTGAATTCCTATTGACTGTTACCTCTGCTGATAAAGCACAGCAGGGAGTCTGCTCTGGGGCTTGGGAATGTTTCCCTATTGCTGTTGCTTGTTTCTTGGGTTGTTAGAAATATGTTGCAAAACCACAGGGGAAAGATGGACTTAATTTATGTTGCCTTTTTTTCTCAGCTACAAACATGTCTGCAAGATCAAAACCAACAAAAAAGTGGCAGTGACCTCGAAAGCTGCCCAGTGAATCTCTTGATTTTTTTTTCTAAAAAAACAAAGGCATTTTATGTCCAGAACATCTTTTTTAGCTTTAATGAAAAAGATCTGGAAAAGATGCATACAGACAGCCCTCTCTTCAGTACCTTGCTTGGAACAGCTTTCTGGCAAGATTAATTTGGGATGAAAAAACCTACTTGGTTTTAAGATGTGGCTTCAGTGTTTAAGAGGGACATTATGTGATATGGTAGCTGCGGTGGCGCTACAAGGAACCTCTGGAGTAATTTGATTTCATTTCAAATTTGCAGGTATTTGAGGGGAAAAAAGGAGGGTGGAAAAACAGACAGGAACTTGCTGAAGGTCAAGAGAAGAGACAACTGAAGCAGTTACTCAGTGCAGAAAGCGCTGAAGTCCATATATCGAAGGAGCCAGGGTTATGACCGTGGATGGTCAATTAACTGTGCCACTGCCATGGTGCTGATTAAGATATTGAAAAGTATGATTTGGGGGAGATGCATGGAAACCTGGGGCTTGTAGGTGTCAGTATGCTACAGTTTGTGGGTTTTTCAGTTCTTGACACCACGATATTTGAAAGAGAGGCTAATTTGGGAGAATTCAAAGAATAATAGCAAAAATAAGCAGTTTAAGTAGCTGGTTTATGAGGGAAGATAAACAGCATTAAATGTGTTTGCTTTGACAGGTGTTTGGGAGAGGATGCGGAAGGGATATGATAAGAACAGTTTATGTTAAACTCACACTAATATTATTGAGGCTTCTTTCTCAGTTTCATATGATGTCTATATTGTAATTTTCGGTATCAGTACCAGAATAGAGAGTGCGAAAACTTTGGTTTCAGCTGTGGTTCTCATGACACACAGATAATGAATATCATTGTATTCGCAGCAAGATCCCTTCAGAGCTTTGTGCTTGGAATAAAATTATCATTATCATGAAGGGGATTATGAATCTTAAGCTATCATTATGCTATTCCTTTTTAAAATTGTAAATGTCCTTTGAAAATACTTTTTCTCTTTTTGCCCCGAGTAATACTTAAAGGTTAGAGAAGAGTAAAAGAAAAATAAGTGTGAAGTAGAGAGGAGCTGATGATGATCAGCTAAAAACATCCTAGGGGAAAAAGACAATGGTGGCAAATGTAAGGGTAGAAAGGGGACTTTTTTTTACGGTGTAGTGTGGAAATGAACCATTGTCAGTAACCAGGTTACAAAACTTCTTGGAACCAACAAACCTGGATAACTGGAAATCCAGACAGACTGAAAGGTCCCAGGGGAGAAGTTTGGCTTGTTGACACTGATTCTTGTTGGGTCGTGACATCACAAGGAAATGTCTGAAAACATTAAATTGACTGAGAAAGATTAAAGGGGAGGAAATAAAAACTATACACGGGAGATCCTGGTACCAAACATAGTTTAAACTACAGAAAAGCTCTTGCAGGATTCCATAGTTACAGACTGGAAGGATACATGTATGATTTAACCCTGGTAGGTGGGATTTTATGAAAAGCAGATATAGTCAGAAAATATGATTTCGTTATTTGGGATGAAAAAAATTGAAAGTAAATAGAGATCTTTTGCAAGTAATTTGCTATTTATTTCGTTGTATTGATTTAAAAATTTTACCACAAAATGTGTGAAATTAAAGTGTTGACTCAAAGTAGTTGGAAATGGACAACTGGTGTCAGAGGATAGATTTATTTTTTCTTTGCAGAAAGGTACCAGGCAGGAGGCTTCTCAGTATTTTCATCCATGATTCAGAAGCAAGCTATGTCTCTAGGAACAAAAGGTATATCTGTACCTATGGGACAGGTGAATTCATATTGGAAATCAAGACTTGGAAGGTGGTCTAGAGTTCAGAGTAGACAAGCAACTCCATGTGCTCTGCTAGGGTCATTCTGAAGGAAAAAGACTAAAAAAAAAAGTCCATGTTTTTCAAAATAATTTATATATTTAACCTTAGTATACAGTGTTAGTGAAACCAGTGCTACTGCACAATGTCCAGTTCCTGAAGTTCAACTCTTAAAAAAGGATATGGAAGAACTGAAAAGCATAACAAAAAGGAAAAAAAAGGGCTAAAAATATACTGGAGGTGGGAAAAAATACTCAATTTCTCAATCTTTGCCGTACACCCATGTTCTTTCCTGGAAGTTATATTTCAGCAAAGGACAAATTATCATGCTCTATATAAAGGTACCTCGGGGAAACACAGTGGATTGGGACATGTGGAAGGGTCGGATTAGGAAGGTTTTATAGTCCTTTCTAGCTTTAAATGCTCTAAAACTTTATTGCTGGGCCTGCTGACTCTTCTTTAATCTGTCCAAATGCATCACAGCATTTGGTCATTCTAAACTGCGTTGATTTCAGTGAAGTTTAAATACATGCTTTAATCTCTTCAAGCTATTTTGAGCGGCTTGTGTTTATCGTGACACCTCTTGGCACATGTAGAAGGGGACAGCGCACAAGGCCTGTGAGAAAGGGTAAGATTTCTGGTAGGAAAAGGCATTTGTCTCAAAATACAAGGCTACCTTTATGTATGTTCCCTCTTGAAGTCGAATACCAAAGATGGCCTTCTATTCCCTGTACATCTGTCTGGGACACACTGGCTAAAACACACCTGATTGGTGTCAGTTTGTCCAGGATGTTCAGCCCTGGCAGGTGGAAGAAGGCAGAGGAAAGGAGGAAAGAAAAGCAGTTAGGGTGAGGTATGAGGAAAACCCAATAGACTGAACATATGAGGAGGTGGGATGAATACTCAGATGAAGTTTCTAGCTTTCATTTTAAAGGTAGAGCTAGCGGAAGGTAGCGGCTAATACAATCCCAGCCGTACCAACGGTACCAACTTTTACCTCAGTTTTTAACAGTGGAGGATTTTTGTTGTCCCTCTGCCTCTTTTGCCACCATACTACAAGCCTGTGCTTTTCTACACTGCCAGCTGGAGGAAGCTTAAAATCCACTGCCTGCGGCAGGCCTTACCTTATTAATGTCCATCCAGAACTTTTGCAATGTTTTAACGAGCCTAGTAATTTGTCTGTGATGCAGGGTCAGTCTCCCCATAGTTTATAGGGGACTCATGTTTAATTTTGGCAGACAGGAAGAGGAGACTGCCCAGGACGTTTGGGAAGTGTGAGGAATTTTTCTTCCTTAAGATGCTCTGTCCATAGGTAGCTGGCAGACAGAAGACGCTGCCTTAAACTGCTTCCATGGTATGGCATAACCTTCTCTAGTGGTAGTGCTGTGTTGTTTTTTCTTTGGAATGTGCTAGCAGGAAAAATATTTTATTCAAGTATAGTGTTGGCAGCAGATGTGGCTTGAAAATGTTTAAAAGCTGTATTGGAAATGCAGCGATTGCCAGGAGAGTGCCCAGCTTCTCTCAAGCAGTGTTGCTTCTCCTTCTGGCACAGAGCCCCTAGCACGCTTGCGAGGTGTTGGTGTGCGGGGGAGCTGCTGCCCTCATGAAGTGGCCCCTTCCTGACCTGCTGCTCGGCATCGGGTGCCTCCTGGAGAAGCACTGACAGCAGGTCTGGCTGGGAATGAAGCTCCTCAGCTTGGTGATCCCATCAGGCTGGTCAGGCTCTGCTGGGTCTACTGGGAGAGACAGGGGCTACATGTGCTGCTGGAAGTCACCACTCACAGCTGTCTGAGGATGGAATAGATGAGCAGCCCTGTTTCTTCAGCACTAATGAATTTGTGGAGCAGAGGAGTATTTGTGTGACTGCCTTTGCCATTCTGCAGCAGTGGTGGAGTAGTACAAGACATGCAACGCCTTAAACTGCTCTAGGGGCCTGGAGCCTGGATGTGTGCTTAGCCTGCTACTGTCATTGATGCACAGCAGGTTTATCTTTGCAAAGCTGCCTTATCTCATTTCTGCTTGGCATGTGGAGTAGAGTGAGCTCCTTGTGACAGTAGGCACTGGAGCACATGGTTGGCAGATTAGGAACAGATCTCTGCTAGGACCAGGTGTGCCTGTACAGAAACCATGTGGAGGAGCAGTTCTGCTCTTCCAGGCTGGTACCCTCACCCCTGAAGCAGCCTCGGGGGAGTTGGACACTTGGGTTATGACCAAGACAGAGAATATAAAATATGGGAATAAAAGCAGAAGTGAGATGAAAAGTGCTTCCCTTCCCCCTCCCGCCCCATCCTGAGAACAGGGAGTGATTTTTAAAAGACCTTGACTTTTCAGAGTACTGCTAGAATGCCTGGGAGGGGACTTTCTTCAGGTATAGGCCCTCTCTTAATTGAGCTCCTTTAAGACACTTTCAGGCAGGTGTCCCAAAAATCTCGATTCATACTTCTGTGCAGATATCCAACAAGAGCTCTGGTGTTTGAGTCAGGCAGGCTGCACTCCATCAGTTTAGTCTAGCAGCAAGGAAAGAATGTGAGTCAAAGGCCCGGGGAGATGATCCAAAGCGAGTGAGCAGATGCCAGAGAAAATCTGGACCAAGTAGGGGTATGAAGAAACCTGAAGGCAAAAGGACAAGGAAGTATAACGAGTTGCACACAGAGCAGGCTGTGACTTCAGTGGTCTGTGTATGTATGTACCAAAGAGAAATGGCTGGGCAGGACTGGTGCTGGGAAACGACTCTTTCAAAAGCTCAGTCACAGCATATGCTGCAATGTCTGGAAGCTTTAAAGTAGCGCTGTGGCTATCTAAAATGTCTCGATGTGATGCTTTGCTTCAGAGCTCTTACATTAAGCGGAGATATTTGAAACATCTCAGACTGGAGGGGGTTTTCCCCATGACAGGTTGTACCTGTACAGGTGCTGATCTCTTCCTCGGGACTTCGGAGAAGAGAGGGGCCCAGTGTAGAAATAGCCCTGACGATATGTATAGCTCGGTGCAATGTCTCAGGGAGGAGGTAGCCGTCATGATTTTCTTCTTGCCTCTAAACAGAATCTCAAGGATTCCTGTAAAGTGCAAGGGCACAATTAATATAACCAGTGCTTTCGGGCTCCTAACCACAGCTCTCAGCAGTCCTGCTTGTGATCCACAGAGACACCTAAGCACCAGCTGTCAGTAAACACACAGACAAAACTATATCACTTTTCCCAGAACACGCTGCAAGTTAGTTTAGCCGGGGATCCAGTGAACACCCGATTCTTGAGCATCCCCTGTTTCTCCCTGGCTTGGTTTGAGGGGGGGTGCCTATTTGCATTGCTCCTCTGAGTCTCTTCTTGGAAGCTCCATGCAAACCGGTCTGTTTCCAGTTAGTGACGCGGTGCTTCAGGGGGCTGAGCCAAGCCAAACAGGGATGTTCCCTGCTTAGGGAGTGAACGATGGGGCCTCTATCCCGGGATCTTACAGGCAATGTGCTGGCAGACAGTATATTTGAATGGTCAAGATCTGTACTAACTTCTGAGAGTCTTCTATTTTTTGCAAATAATCTTTCTGCCCTGGTGGTGTTCATTTAAAAACAAACAAACAAAAGGTAGAGGGGAAGGAGGAAGGCGTTTTTCCATCCCTCTCTGACAGTGAAGGAAAATGAGGTTACAAAAAGTTATTCTTTATAATTTTATGTGAGGAGCAACTCTGCCCCATTTAGGTCTTTTCTCCACTATTGTCTAGTGCACAGTCTCTCAAACTGGTCAACAGGCTCATGTGAAAGGGCACAAGTGTAACATCTCTGGGGAGTAAAAAGGACTGCTAGTATTTTATTGGGAAAGGATATAGCTGTAGGATTTGTTGAGGGTGTCCAGGGAAGGGCAGAAGAAAGTAGAAGAGCAACTGAGAAATGCGCGATGTTTCAGCCAACTCCTGCCCTAGAAACTGTGCAGTGCAGGAGAATACTTCAGACTGTACTTCAGAGGGGTGTCACTTCTGCTCCCTACCTTGCTGCTGAACACTGGTTGTCTTGTAGAGCTTACGTTGTTAAATTTTCATGTATCTGACCCCGGCCTGCCAACTGCTGCACAGGTACCCCCTAACTCAGGAGACACAGATTTGGAATCTTGTGGGACAGCTGGAGCACTAACGCTGCTGCAGCTGTGGCATCCCAGCTTGTGTAAATAGGGAGGGAGGGATTTGTAACTTCTGAGTACATCTGTGGTGTGGGGTGGTTACAGACTCAGCTGGCTACGGGAGGCCAGCCGAGCAAATATTTTACTGCAGTTGTCACAACTATATATGGAAGACCAGAAAAAAAACACTGCAGTGGTCAGGCTGCTTACCCAAAGAACCTCCGCTGAATTTTCTTTTCCAATTGTTTCAGCGTGTCTGGATTGTTTCTGTAGTAAGAAACAAGTCGGGTGCTTTGTGTCTGATGGATGGCAAATAGTCTTGGAGATGAGTAGGTACTTCAGTTTGAGGCTGCTTGTGGTGATCATAAATGATCATGATGTACTTTGCCACCTACTGTAGCCTTTTTTTGATGGCATTTAGGAACATCATTTACCAGAAGCAGGTGTTCCCTTCAGAAGGAAGGCTTGAATAGTCATGTGCGTGTATCCCAACGCACACACATGTGTACACACTTTGGAGGAAGCAGCATTGCCAGTGCCCTCCCAGGGCTCGCAGTGGTGATCTTGTAAATACAGCCCGCAGGATTGATTCTGCTGATTTATGGCAGTTCTGACAGCTCCACCCATCAGGGATTTCAGGGTTGTGGTAAGTAGCCTGCAATATCCTATTAGGCAGTTATATTTTGTTGTTGCAACATTATGAGAGATCGTGGTTTTGGTTCTTCTTGGGGCTGAATATGGAGCATCTGTATTTCGGCCTTGAACATAGGATAGGTAGATTTATGTATCCCAGTACAGGAATATTCAAGTTCTGGTTGCATTTCCAATGCCAAATGCTGCTCTAGTTTGAAGAGGTCATTTCTTGCATTGGTTTATCTGGAAAGTAAATACTAACATGCCTCAGTGGTGTGTTTTATGGCATAATTACAGAAAGTGAAGAGTTGCCCATATTGTTGAAAAAGATCTGCTGCAAGAATATGAGTCTTATTTTCTTAATGGAAGTGCATTTTTCACTTCAATGTAGTTCTGTGGACCTGACCTCAGCCGGAACGGGTTAATCGTTGCAATTAAATCACAAATTGTGTCATTCATAGTACCTGTAAAGGGAGCAGCGCTCTGGGCAAGGTAGCGCTATTTGTAGGGGACAGCAGCTACAAGGACATCTCCTGTGGAGTTCTTCCCATCCACTGATCTGACTTTTGCTCGTGGAGGAAAACTCCTAATGATACTCCTCTTAAGAGGGTCTGCTAATCGGTTTGCTTTGGTGAGAGCCAAAGCCTGAGCAGACAGAGGCAGCCCTGTGCGTGGAAGCTGGTCTCATCTGGTAGCAGCGCTGGTGCAGGGGCAGTGCTTCTGCCGGCGCTGGGTTTGTAAGCAGATGTGGCTGAGCATCTGCTCTCAAGGAGAACAAGCCATGCAGGATTTGACAAGATTTTACCCCATTGTCAGTGTTTGCACCACTTCCCGTGAAGCAGAGCTGCATCTGCTTTGGCATCTTCTGGATTGGGTGACTTTGTAATGAAGGATTGCTGAAGGGATCAAAGTTTTGGGGAGTGCTACAGCTTAAAGGCAGCCCTTGGATGCGGCACAGTCTGAGCAGAAAGTCTCTGTGAGGCAGGCTGCTGCTGTAAGCAATGCAGTTTTGAGAGGTGGATAGAAAAAAAATTCCTTCTTTCCTGGGAGAGCATGAGTTTGCTAATGAGCAACTGTTACAAAGTTGTGGAGCCTTGTTGGCCTCTTAAATGAAGTTTGTCTTGGTCAGCCAGGCAGGTCAGAAATAAGGCAGGAATCACCCTTGGGAGTGAAAGCAAGTGACTTTGGCTCTGCTTAGGTGTGCTCTACTGGGAATGCTAGGCCCCTGGCTGGTCCCTTTAGATCTGCTGGCATAACTGAACCTGGAATAGTTCCCTCAAACTGCTCTGCCAAGCCAGTCTGTGTTAACTTGTATAGTGGACCCCAAATCTGTCTTGATGGAACTGGGTTGGAGCAGCAGATGCAGAGTTAAACCTTCCTCTCTGAGGGAACAGTGACCTCTGGGAAGGATGATGACTTCTGTTGAATGTGGATAACAATCCAGCACACTTTCTGGCAGAAAGGCATACATCTCTGCAGGTTATGCCTATTAAACATTTTTATCTCAAAATTCCCAGTGGACACAGCAACACTAGGATTTTTTCTTGGTGGTTATTCTTCCGTGTGGAGTACTGATGGTGTGGGATGCTAAAAAGAGGCTGAGAGAGCTGAACCACACCTTTTGGTGAAGCAGATAAGATGTAAGGTCAGGGTGTACGAGATTGCATGTTTATGAATTCCTTGTGCATTCGATATCTGGTTTGATGGCTTCAAACTCAGTATTGCAGTTGGAACGTGCCTCTTTGTTGTGCTCAGTTTGAGTTTTAATGATAGAGCTGGCGTATCTGAGTAGTTTGCATGTGACTTTGCCAGAACTTGCTCAGTTTTCAAGATGTGCTCTCATCCATTGCATATGGGCAGCATTTAGCCTCTTGAGCTGTATAAGACAGGTTGCCAAAGTATTTTCCATGGCTTGATATTGTTATAACGCTCCTCCCTGCACACTGGGTTTTCACGCACATTGGGGATTTTCTGAAATGTGTTCCATCAGTTTTATTCGCACTGGCTTGTGTCGTCTGAGAGCCTTACTTTCTCCACCACCATCGACAGAGAAAAACTGACTTCTCAGAGTTTGAAAAAACCCAACTGTTACGCAAAAATTATGGTAAGAGAAGACTGTGGTCATCCAGCCTGGAGGGTGTCCCTTTGAAGCCAAAGAATAGGTAGGGGAGCATGCCATCACAATAGCCTGCTTTATAATTGCTCCCTTTGTACCACGTCTCCCCTGTCCACTTAAAAGCAGCACGCAGGAAAAAATAAAAGAAACCACTCCCCAAAAATACGCAGCCGGGACGGACTGAGACGGTGGAAGCAGAAGCATGCAATTAAAAAAAGCTGCATGCGCCCGCTCCCAGACATTCCTGCAGCTGCAGGCTCCCGGCGCGGTATCCGGGCAGGCTGGACCCCCGCCAGCCCCCTCCCCAGGCAGGGGCTCTGCCGGGGAAGCACTGACGGATGGGGGGGAGGCCAGGGTTATTGCTCTTTTTCCACACAGCGATGAAATGGGGCCTCCAAGGTCCTGCCTCTGCTCAGAAATACCTTTCACTGTTTATGTGCCTTGGACAGGCTGCACTGAAGGAAGAAAGAGCCTCAGAAATCCATCTGAAAGGGAAACCGAGGGCAGCTCCCCGGCGTCAGGGAGCCCACCTCTGCTTTAGGCCCAGCCTGCATAGTCCCCGCTCTGTGTGCCTGCGGTGGAGCAATTTTATAACAAATGTCTCTGTGTTTCGTTTTGGGTTGGTGGGGAAGGAGCAGGGGTCAGCGCCAACAGTCAGGCTTTTGAGACCCTGGGACCACTGAGCCTTGCATGGGTGTGTAACTTTTAACCAAAAACCTGAATCCACATGGTTTTATTCAACCAAAGGGACGACATAAATTCGGGGAGCGGGGTAACGTGTCTGTTACTGGCAGTTAAACACAAGGTGTGAGAGCAGGGCTGGGACTTTGGTGGGGTGAATTGTGGGGATGCTCTTGCTGCTTTCCGAGGACAGCAGCTCTGTGTCTGTGCTTTGGGCTGAAGTAGCCTTGAAGCCGCTCTGGGCACATACTTGGTCTTTCTTTACTGGTTTCCAAAATGCAGGTTCTTCCAAGAGTGGTGTTCAGTATGAAAGAAGCTGTATTTACTTAATTTATTAAAAGAAATGGCTTAGCAGCACAGCTCTTGGCGTTGCTCTGATGGCTGAGGAAACGTGAACAGCTGTATCATTTGGGCATTGAGAATTTTAAAATTTGTAATATGTGTTTTAAAGTGTTTCCAGTGACAGCTGTGACAGGGGAGCTGCAGCACAGCATCGCTTTCCCATGCTGCTGCCTCCAGTTGTCTGTCTTACATCTCTGCTTGAGGCTGCGATGGGAAGAGGTGCCCAGGCCTTACACACCGTTGTTTTATCCTATGCTGCTGAGAGAGGCAACTCTGGCACCTTGTCCCCTCCTCTGAACAGAAATAGCTGGGGCGAAGGCCTCCTCCTCCTGTTGTGAGCCATCGTCCTGCAGGGAGCCAGAGGGCAATGTTGTCTTAAACCAGGGCTGTTTTTCTGGATTTTTTCCAGAACTTGTTTGTCTGACTTTTCAAGCAGTGACTGATGGGTGTGGGTATCCAGGGGCTAGATGGGTATCTTGTGCAAAAAGCACCTGGGGTGCCTCTGGGTGGCTCTTAGTGAAATGTGGCCCCTTTCCCCACCATCCCTAGGACTCTTCACATCACAGGCACCCTGCTCTTGTGCCACCATTGGCAGAGGCTGAACAAGGTGAACGACTGCATGACCTTTTTGCTGCTACAGGTTATCTTGCAAAGGACGTAGCTTGGATATATCAGCAGAAGAGGCTTGCCTCTGGCTGTTCCTGCACCGGTTACACAAGTGTCCTCTAGTTTTTGGTATGAGAGTCATTGCCATGGGAATTTAAGTGTTGAAAAGCAAGTTAAGGAGCTGTGTGCATTCCTCTCCTGCTGCCCAGTTGTGTCTTCGCTCATCTTGTCTGCCTGTCTCATCACTGAAGTCTTCAGCAGGTAAATGCTGTGGTTCTCTGGGCAGGGAGCCTCTCTGTAGCCCTCCTTAGTTGCTTGATTTCTCCCCTAAAAAGACAGCAACTTCAGAGTGCACCAGGAGAGCATCTGAACGTGCACATGGGCATTCCTTAGCAATGAGAGATTTCACACTGTTTGGCTGGGTCTGTAGCCAATTTGCTTATTATTGCTCTGATTGCCCTTCTTGGAGGTGTATGGTAGCAGTGTTGTCTAGTGATAGGAAGCTTTATTTACAATCATGTGGTATGAAAAGTCATATCAAGCTTTTATTCCTGCAGTTACAGCTCTGTGTATATGGCCTCTACCTTGCCAACAAGAAAGCAATGATTACCAATTTCTACGCATCAAAAAAGGCTGTTTCACAACATTCATCTCTATTCCCTCCTTGAACTTCTAAAAATGGGTTTGCATTGGGATCAGACAAATCATCTGCTTAAATAAAAATGGCTAGAGCGCTAAACCTTTGAAAGCGTATCAGATTGTCACTGCATTTATTTAATAGTTGCATTTTAGGTGGCAAATATGCAGTTTGAATTACTAGTAGCATGGGCATCTGGTCTAAATCTGTTTCCATGTTCTGTCCTGACCTTTCCTGACTGGTTTAACAAATCCCATCAAAAGGGGAATAGTTTTAACTGCTGCTGCATGAGCCAGAGATTGGGGCAATGTAGACAGGGTACAGAGGCTGATGATCTGTTCTACTCCTTCCCCCACCTTCTGGCAACTGATAAAATACCACAAATGGTGGTTATACTGAAAGCTGGATGGTCCATTTAAATTTCTATTACCTCCATCTGTTTGAAGGCTTTTCTGAGTGTGGCTGGCTGTCCCCATAAAGCTCAAACTAGAGGCTTGTGTAACTGAATCCTTTTGTGGAAAACATCTATTGGGTCATTCTGTAAAATGGTCTTGTGGGTTCCTTTTACAAATGCTACCCTACTGGACCTTTTGAAGTGATATAAGATATTTTTTACTGCAATATGGGAAAAATAAAGATGCCTGGTAGTGGGGAAAAGACAGACAGCTGCTTTTCCCAAAAGAAGAGTTTTTATTTCTCTGTATTGTCCTATGCTCAAGTTCCGAGTGTGTGCGTGCTAGCAACTTGCTACCATTACAGGACAGGTACAATTCAGCTTATGGAAATCCCAGAAATGATGAGTTCCCAGTTGGCATTAGTGCCAACCATACTCATTCCAACTCTTGCTGAAGACCTCATCTTCCTGAGCCATCCGGAACTGCAACTTGTTGGTATCGTCAAAGCAGTGATTTTCAAACTCTTACTTTTGTGCACCCAACAATTTTCTGGGGAAGTCTGGAGACTCTGCAAGCTTGAGCTTACTTCATGTCCTTCAGTTTCTTTTGTTACCCTTTGCAGATCTTGCAACCAGAAAAAAACAAAACAAAACCCAAAACAAAACAAAACAATAGAGGAGAAGGTACTCAGCAATTCTGAAAAACTGATTATTTGAGTTTTGGAATGTCTGAGTCTTTGTATTGGTTATGTATAAGACATACTCATTGTGAACCTTGAGGTATAAAATCTTCTAGTTAATAGAATTTTGATGTAGTCTTCAGAGATGATATCTCCGTGTGGGTATATACGTTATGAATATAAAGCCATCTTAGTCAGAAGGATGTCGAACTATTTCACACGTGAACCATTTGTTCTTGTATGTTAATTTAATGAATAAAAACTCACAGTGTTTTTTATGATCTTTTATTTTTTCAAAGGAAGCTTGAGAAACTCCATGGTAACCCACTGAATGTCAGGTGCCACTCTCAGTTCATTGGACCAACACCAGGCCAATGCTAGATCTTCTCCCATACTGATGCATGTCCTGAGAACTTGGTTTTGTTTCTTTTAATGATGCTGAATTTCAGTGGCATGAGGTCAGTACTGTTGCCTGCAGCCAACTCCAACCTCCACAGGAAGCAGCAGTTTCAGGATCACTTCTCTTTCTTTTTTTTTTTCTTCCTTTAGTTAAAGAATCTTCCTGCTATCACACATTTGTCGGTGTACCTTACGAAACAGTTTGCTATGTAAAATCCGCTGCAAGTTTCAAATTCCTCAAGAGTCCCATAGTGTTTTGCTCTCCCTCCCGGTCCAGATGGTCTGTAGAAGATGCTCATCCGAACTGTTCCGCAGCCAATGGTGCTGTATTAAAAATCTGAGCTATATTTAATACACACAGACACACACATGCGCACACACATGTATATATCTCTGTGTATATATAGCCTGAACTGGCTCTGGAGTTATGCATTGCTGATAAGCAGTGCAAGGTTCCCCCAGTTGTTTTTCTGGCTGTATACCTGTGTTTCCCTAGAGCTGAACAGATTCATTTAGATCCAGGAGAGTGGTTTTTTTCCCCGTCACTTGAGCTGGGTAATGCAGGGGCTGTGCTGGCTTTGTGCTCGGCAGCCTGGATTTCGCACCGCCACGCACCACAGATGGCTTACAGGCCACACGGAGGAAATCGTGACACCTGAAATTTGAATGCAAATTGTGCTTTCTGAGCTCCTGAGCTTGCTGTTTACCTCTTGGCAGCCCTCAAAGCCTGAAGTGGCTGTGTGGGTCCCCCCCTCTGTGTCCCAAACTCCCTTTGGCGTTTTTATGACCGTGATAACCTCGACGCTGAATGTGATGCAATCTTCCGTGCCCTGATCCTTGAAATCCCTTGTGATAGGAGAGTAGCGCTTCGTTATTGCCCTTAGGTACGTGGAATCAAGAGGCGAAGGGCACCTTTGCGCCGGAGGACGAGGCCCGGGCCCACCGGGGTGGTGTGGGGCAGCGTGCGGCGCATTCGGCTTCTGACTGGCCCTCTAACCACACAGCCGTCTGTCTTTCCTTACAGCAATGCTGACAGAGCCTGGAAAAAACACTTTTATTTCCACCCTCGCTCCTTTTAAGCTCTGGGGTAGTGGTTACACAAGCAGGGCCCAAGGAGGCTCTCGCTAACGCGGTCGAGTGGATCCACAGCTCGAGTGGATCTTGGCTGCGGCTTGCGGGGGTCTGAGTTAGCGTTGGCCGGGATAGCGTGAATGAGGGATTACATGTACCTGCGCTTATGCAATGTCTGAAACTTCCCTCCGCCCGTCTCTATCCCCAGGGCGCTGGAAGGATTTTTTGGCAGTCCCAGGAGAGTCGTCTTCTGCACGGCACAGAGCACTCACTCAATATATCCAATTAATTAAACTGCGGTGCTGCAAGTGAAAGCATCTTTGTTTGCGCATTAGTGTTTGAGGGATATGGACTGGGAAGATGCTGTGCAGGGGTGCCTGTGTGTGTGTTGGCTGGAGGCATTGGCTAGAGTGCCTTTCTGCTCGTAGTGCCAGAAACTCGCGTTGCCTGATGGGATTCATCTCGTAACAGATCTTTAAAACAGGATGAAACTCCTCCTTTCCTTTAAATGCTACCTCTCCTTCCTTTCTGTCAGCTGTTTGCTTATAACGTTTTTCTTTGTCAAACTAAAAAAAAATAAGCGGGCTTTTTTCTGACATAAAATAAGAGCCCAAGTTAGCCTGTTCTCTCTCTGTGCTTGAATGGGGTTGCATATTATGTGCTTGTATTCGTACTCTTTCTCACATTTAAAGCAAGAATAAAGTAAAACTTGCCTTTGACATCTCTGCTACGGGCAACCTTCTCGTGCTGCAAGCTCCGCATTTGGAAAGTATGATGGGCCAAGGGAGGAGATGCCCAGACGTGCAACTTTGCTAACTAGGAGACCTTGTAGAAGAGACTTGGAAATGAGCAACTGCTAAATGACTTCTTTTGAAGTCAATCCCTCCACGTGGAAGCTCCATTTTAATTCCCCCACACACCCTGGCATTCCCCTTGCCTGGATTTGTGCGGAACTTCCTGTCACCACTGAAATCAGCCATCTATCAATGTGGTTGATTTGGAAATTAAACTTGGATTCTTGAAAACGATCACAACGCTGTGTGCTTGCGAGTCCTCACAGGTTGTCTCAGGCGTTTGCTTGTGCTTTGGCATGGCCGCAGCTGCCCCTCCTCTCCTGAGGAACAGATCGGTATCAAAGGGGTAGCGAATAGCCTGCATGTGTGCCTGTTGCTGGGTGTTTGTGTTTTCAATCTCTTTGATTGAGACACCCTGAGGCCCAGTGCAAGCCTGCCAGATTTTTCCTCTGTGACCTCCTCCCAGCTCTCTATTGAGGTGCAGCTCTTGGGGTGATGGCGAGCGGTAGGGGCTCCGTCTCGTAGCCAGTGTTGGGGTGTCCACAGCCCTCACCAGCCCAGCCGAGGCGTGGGCGGGAAAGCTGACTCACTCGTGCAGCAGGGCTCGAGAACCCAGCCTTAAAAACAAACGAAGGGAACAGCCTTTCAATGGGCTAGTGCTGCGGGATGTGCCAGCCGCTTGGAGTATATCGAGTGCTGTGTTTGGAGCTTGCTTGTGCGCAGGTGGGTTGTGTCTAACGTGAACAACCTTTGGTCTTAAAACTAAGTACTTGAACTGTGTTCCCTGGCTGCCTTCCTGATAAGGATATCGAGTTATCTGGAATATAGGAATGCAAAGCAGCATCAGCAGGTTTCTCAACTCTGGGTTTCTATCGGGTTCTCCAGAACACGCTGTCACTCAAGTAAACAGCCTTGTTTTGCTGCAAGAAGGCCAAAGAAAACAATTATGATTAATTAGTTCAGCCTTATGTAAATCGTGGGCTATAAAACTTCCTCAGATTGTTTCCTGTTTGAATTCCTGCACATCTTTGTAGGGAAACCTCCACTCTTCAATTAAGAATGGCTTGAATCAAAGAATTCAAGCTGTTCCTTCATGATTGGCTGTTCTCCCTTTTTTAATATTGCGTCC
This sequence comes from Caloenas nicobarica, assembly GCF_036013445.1. Classification (NCBI taxonomy): domain Eukaryota; kingdom Metazoa; phylum Chordata; class Aves; order Columbiformes; family Columbidae; genus Caloenas; species Caloenas nicobarica. Next base: position 63,184,598 of record NC_088245.1, on the reverse strand, counting down.
CTGTATAACCATAAAGAATGGATCTGGCGTCAGCTTGTAAACTCAGCTGCAAGCTGGTAGAGCTGTTCTCTAAGTCTTATTCCCTGTTTCAGTACTTGAAGAAAGTTCATGTTCTGCATTCATTTCCTCTTTGACAAGCTGAATACTTTGGTTTCTTCTTTTGTTATTTGTTTTCATTTTGAGGCAGAATTTCCAGCTCTGCAGTGATTCTTGTTATTCTCCAAACTTTCTCCAGTTTTCTACATCCTTTTTTCTGGAATTTGGTGGTATAGGATTGGAGCCTTGCTGTGGCCAGTAGCAGCCGCGTCCACCTCAAGTATGGAGAAAAATAATTCCTGCTTCATACTCGTGTGTCTTGTGAAGTCCTCAAGCCCATGTACTCTGGGTTGTGCGGGGAACACAGACTTGTGCGTGGGTTGTGCGATCGGCACATGGCTGTAGTACAAAGCTGTACGTGGGGGCTGAGCTTTACAGGGCGACTTCTTTTAAATATGAAGCCTCATTTAAGAAACAAGTACAAACAACAACAACAACAAAACCCTAGATAAATTAAAAAAGGCAAAATTTTACCTCCCTGCTGTTCTTTGGCTGTGTGAGCCCAGCAGTGGCCCCATGGCACCGGATGGCTGGGCGAGGGTCCCCAGTGCTCGGCTGCTCCTGGGGCTGTGTGAGACCTGGATGCTCTGGCCGAGAGGCTTTGCAGCAGGGGGTCTGTCACGTTTGGAGGGTGAGCACACATCTGCAGTAATTCATCCCCAGGCCGTCCTTTGTGCGCCCAGCGCCTGCGGCACCTGTCCCGCAGATGCTCCTTCAGCCACATCTCTCTCAGGGTCCCTTTTGAGATCTCTGCTTCTGATTGTCAGTCACCAGAGCATGACTTGGGGCCTTTTGTTCACAACAGTAAGAATTGTTGTGTTGTTTCGTTTTGTTTTTGTTTTTTTACCTTCAGCTTTATTACATGCCACTTATTTATGGCTCCTTACCAAGTACTCTGAGTTTCGGTTTTGTGACCTGACCTTTTTATTAATTGCTGCTCCCGCTGATGCTGCATTATCTGCAAACTTCAGTGGTGGTGACTTTTCCTCTCAGGTCATTGACAAAATATTAGGGTCTGGGTCCAAGAACTGATCCCTGAGGGAACCCACTGAAAATGTATGGTACAATCAGCTGATTTGTGTTTCCCATCTGGAGATTTCTTGTTTATTTATCACACTGAATGTGGCCTATTGACTTTATATCACACTAGCTTTGTTTTGTATAGGACCAGGACAGTTGCCTTATGAGAGACAAGGTATATTAAGCTTGTAATATAATTACAAAAAGAGATAAAATTTAAGAAGCTAAATTGTCAGTTATTGTGAAACTATAAGCGTAAATTATATTTCTCTCTCTTTTATTCTTGGCCTCCAACTACTCTCTTCCCTTCTCCATCTCTTCACTTAGTCAGGAATGAACAGTAGGTGGGTTAACTTGCTGTTACTTTGCCTGCCTTTCTTACACTTAAATATTTTCATATTATTTTTTACAGTCCATCAGTATTGTCTCATACTGAAAATAGTTTCAAGAGCTCCTCAGAAGCTCTGTTTAGACTTTTCAGATGGAGGTTTTCTAGGTCTGCTAATTAAAATGGCCAGCTTTGAGTAGCTGTTGGTTTTATATTCTCTTCTGTTATTGTTGGGATGAAAATCTTCTCATTACCATCCTGTGGGATGGCTGTATCATCTGTTCTTATATAAAAAGCAGTAATTCAGAACCACCCCCTCCCAGGAATATTCAATTAAACATTTTGATCTGCCTTCCTCTTCCCCCTAATAACTGCAGCCAAGCGATGGCATGATCTATAATTAACATTCTTCTGAGTTCTGACAAACTCAGAAGCAATCTTTTTTTCCTTTGAATTGTATTTTCTATTAACTCTTTCTTGTTCTCTATTTATTTTCTGATTTATGTTAATTCTCATTAATTTTTCCTTTCTTCCAGTACCCAAATATGTAATACTCACAAGCTTCCATGGTAAGCAGCGTTGTTAGCCCAGTGTGGCTTTCTCTTCACCTGCCATGGTGAGCCGACAAGGGTTTTGGTTTTTAGGCATGTGCTGAAATGTTCATAAACAATTTACAATCAACACTGATGCTTTCTTGCTTAAAGACCTTCTCTCAGGTTCTCTTGATGCTCTGTTTTATGGGGACAGCTTGGAGACCTTGACCATCTCTTTAGGATTGCAGAGCATGGGCTGGAGGAAACGTTTGTTGCAGGAGAAGGGTAGGGCTGCTGATTCAGGAATATGATGCCAGCCCATACTGAGTGGTCTCTTGAAACTGCCTTCTGGGTGGGGAAGAACAAATTAGGGTAAGTCCATAGCAGTTGCAAGAATAACCACTTTAGGCTGGGCAGTTTTAAATGGGAAGGCCCGAAAGTCAGTGATACTTGGCAAAAATACGCAACTGGGATGAAGGAAGTTCTTGCCACAACCATAATATGCTGCTTATCTGTCGTAGGTTTATTTTTTGCCTTCCCAAGCATTATGACTTTCCTTCCTCCTGCTGTTGCGTTCCCTCTGCACCTTTGCTCCGCTGGCCCTGCTCCTCAAGGGTCTTCACCTGCAGCTTGTGGCTTTCTTCTTGGTTCTTCTGATCTTTACATTAGGCAAGGTGCTGGGTACCTTAGGCCTCTCTTTCACCTGCTTGGGAGCAAAGGTCTGGAAATGGAAGGTACAGATGAAGGACGGGTGCTCTGAATGGAGGAGGGCTAGCAAAAGAAGCTGAAATGCCTGTTCACAGGCAAATGAAGGCAACACTGGTTTGAAAGTCTCCCCTGTGTTACGAGGACTAGTAAATAAGCTCTTCCATTAGCTCTTCTTTCCATCTCTGGAAAGAAGCATAGAGGAGAACTAAGTGCACAACTTCGTTTTTTGTTTTTGTTTAAGCCCTGATCTTAGGACACATGTGTTTCTGTCTACTGCTATTTTTGGTCCTGAATCCTAATCCAGTACCACTCCTATTTTTTATTTTTTTTAAGGAAGTTGACTGAAGTAATGTTTTCTGGCGCTATGACGAAACACTTGTCATAGGAGATTGGAGTACCAGCTCTCAATTATGGGGTATCTTTAAATAATTTGTCTAGACGAATGCTATGCATACTTCTCAGTACGTATTTATTTGATCTTGTTCACATCCTGCCTCCTTGTTTCCTTTCTCTCTACAGCTTTCAGTAGAGCTTCAGAACAAACTGGTCTGCCTTTGACATGAGTAAAAACCAAGTGACCACCACCGCTCTTGTGGCGACGTAAAATGAAATGCATCTTTCCTCAGAGGGAGGGTGCCAAGGTACCAGTGCTGATGGAGGTACTGGTCCATACCAAATGAGTGGCCGAAACGATTTCTGTGGGTTACCGTGTGAATTTCTGCAGAGTTCAGGCTGTACAAGTGCAACGCTGGCGTCTTGAAGTACCCATCTTGTACAGGGAACCACTGGAGGTGGCTTCAAAACGTAAGGCTTTTTGCTGTGGGAAGGGTTTGGGCAGGGCTGGCTGGTCCAAAGCAGCTCTGGTATCATGGCTTTAGGTCGAAGGTAGGGATGTTCTTCCTCTGTGTTGTCATCATGAAGTACTGTTGCTCCGCTCTTCCTTAGCTTCCTGAGGCAGTAGCTGGTTTGACATGAAGCACGCTGCGGAGTTGCAAGCTGGAGACGTTTTGACAGTTTGGGATGGGAAGTCTTTGATGATACCTGCTGTTGGCAAAATACCAGCTCTGTATGCACCCACAGTGTTTGTGTGGGCTCAGTGCAAGTATACGAGAAGGATGAGAGATATGTCAGATCAAAACCCGGGATGTTTCTACTTAAAGCAAGGTATAGGACTTGTTTACTGGAAAGGTGTTCTTTAACGTAGTTGTTTGTTCCACTATCTGGCGAGATCACATGCTGGAACAGGATCTGATATCAAAGTGTCTTTTTTTGTGCACGGTACTTGACGTGTAACGCTCAGTGACAGCAGCACTGAACACAGAGTCCTGCCAGTGTTGTTTTGCTTTCTGGCCTGATAGTAGATATCTGTATGATAAAGAGGGCAGTGGTTTCTGCCGGGCAGGGTCTAAAACCCATGGCAGCTGAGGTCATTGCTAGCCAAAGGCTGCTGACCCTTGAGCTCTGAATCAGGCAGGGGAGTTCATCTCCCAGGTAAGGTGATATGACCTATGGATTTCTCCACATTTGTTTTGCAAAACCACTCTTATTTTTTTTTCTCCTTCCCTAGTGCTCAAGCTCTTCTCTCTTGAGTTCAAGAAAGGGTTATATGTGTGTGTGGTGTGTTTTTTCTTTTTGGAACTTTACATGCATCTGCAATTTTAACCATTATGTCTATGAATATTAGGCAGCATTTATAAAAGCTAATTCATATTTTCCATAATCAACGATTCTGCATTTAAGCACTTGAAGAGAGAGTCTGACTCTTCAAAAATGAAGAGCACTTTAACATTTAGGAGCTTAAGTTTATGTCCTTTCTTTTCAAGCCTTACCTTCCATGCTTCTACTCTTAAAACCAACCAAACATAAAACGCAGCAGAACCCCTCCAGTACTAAAAATCTGTAAAACAAAACCTACAAATTCTTAAATGAAATAAAATGCCCTATCTATCTTTAAGCTGCCAATACTGATAGTAAAGCTTTATTTACAATAACCAGACATCTTGAATTAAAGAACTGAATTTTGATGGGTGGTGTGTGGGTTTTCAGCCAGAGTTAGGAAAAAGAAGGAACGATTACTCCTGCAAGCTGGAACCCTCCCATTTAAACATTGCAGCCATTAGAGAAGTAACATTGTTGAAGAAGAAAACAGCGATTTTTATTTCAAATGTCAAGTGTCTTGTCATTCAGGAGTGGTGAGCCAGAGTGTGCATTGAGTGCTGCTGATGAAGTAGAAGTTGTTTCCTACCTACGCTGCTCAGACTATTACAGTTTAAGATCCTCCTTTGAAAGATACCGGTTTGGTCCTGAGGGAGGAGGCTTTTGTGGACACTTTAAACATGCAACAGCTGACCTGAAGAGCATCTGCATTCTGCAGGGGGCCCCCTGCACTAATGGGGACCTAGATGAGAAATTATGATTTTGCTGGGCTCTCCTAATGGCATCCAGCTCACCCACTGGGCTGGTTCTGTTTCTGGGAGGTCGTGCCTGTGGGCAGAGGTTGGCAGCTTCAAGTGTTGCTTAACATGTGGGAACTGTGATGAGACTTCGCAGGGCGAGCAGGTGAGCGAAATGCCGCTGGCCTGCAGGGCAGGTTACAGCTTCTTTGTTTTAAGTAACCATCCTTGAATTCCATGGTGCTAGTCATCCTCAAGGAAAGGGTTTTGTCTCCGTGTAGGCCAGCTGGACAATCCGCATGACTTCTGACTTCTCTCCCTGGTTGTCTGTTCCTCTTTCCTATTATATCCATAAGGTCGTCTGGGAGTTGCATTTGGTGATCTTTAGGGGTCCCTTGCAACTTGACATAATCTATGATCTCTAAAATGGGTGCAGGACTAGTCGGTTCTGTTTAAAGTACAGGAATCATACTGGCTGTACCCTTTACAAAGGACTTACCTGTGCCCTTCGAGAAGGGATGCTGTTACATGATGACTGAGATGAATTTCCTTTGCTTTCCTCCTCTCCCATTTCCATGGTCAGTGAAGATGATAAATGAAACCAAGTGCAGTGCACACAGATTTTGTAAAATGCTGCTGTAATGTTAAGATCTATCTGCAAGCATTCAAGACGAAACTGGAGTAGCTGTTTTCTTTCAAAAGTGGCCATAAGTTAAAGCAGCTGTGCAACAACAAAATGTGTTATTCCTGCTGCTGAGCTTTTGGCCAGCAAACAAGACCATAAATGCCCACTGGTGAATTGTAAAATATGTATACAAAGGTTTCAACTCGTCTGAAAACTTTCTTTCACTGCTTATTTTTTGGCTAAACACTGGGTACTTACCCAGAAGACACTAATTAGATGTAAAACTTGTGGTAAATGCAAAGAGCCTGTAGGTGTACCTGGTGCGTAATCCAGGAAATTAAAAAAACCCCAAACGACTGCATCTATTCCTTTCTTTTCTAGGTAGTTTTTAATAACGTAACTGGTCTCTTTATGTGTCTTGCCTGGGTGCCAAAAATCATCAGAGACACCAATGACTAAGTTTTGGAAGCTGAGCTACCCTCTCTGTGTGGGGTGAGTCAGGTTAGGTGGAGGTGGTGGGGAGAGGCTTGCCCCTGATCTTGGTGGTTTGGAGGCTGGTGAAAAGCTGACCTGTCAGTCAAGCTTGTCTTGCAGCCTCTGCAATCACTGGTGGTAAAGAATTGTGACCCTGGTGCTCACAGGGTAGAGAGAAGTGATGGAGAGCTTCAGGTTTCTGTGGTTTTGCCGCTCAAGCTGGCAGCCCAAGAGCTGACTTAGGGGACAAATGAAGTGCATGCCAATGAGCCTGGTGTAAGAGGCAAAAAAAGATAAAGGGGAAAAAAAAAAAGTAACGGAGACAAAAGAATGAATGCATCTGACTTGAGAGCATAATCCAGACGCTTGCTTGCAACACAGAATTCATAATGTTTTCTGAGGTCTCAGCCAGGGACCCAGATGGGGTGAGCCTTGCCGAAGGGCTTCCAGCTCGGCTGAGTCACCGCTCTGGAGCACTGGCCCCCATGACTCACCCCTCTCTGACTTTGGCTCTTTTGGGGAGAGGGTGGGAAAGAGCAAAACACGCACCCAGCCTGTTGAGAAGTTAGACTAGATCCAAGAACTGTGCACTGGAGGAGGGGCAGGGGAATGTGAGAAGGATTTTCCTATTTTATGTGACTCCCAAGAGGCTTGGGCGAGGAGTGAGCAATAGCATCCTTTTCTCTGCTTGCAGATGGTGGGTTTAAGAGACACTGAACTTCAGGGTTGTTTCTCACCATTTCATCATTGCCTCAACTGCACAAGGGCTTCTTTTTTTTCTTTTTTTTTTTTTTTTTCCTTTTTCAACCCATATTTAGTCCTAGTTATTATAGAGCTTAATTTTGGTTTTAGGTCTCTTTTTAAATCTAACTTTTTTTTTCTTATGGAGGGGAGTTGGGGGAAAGTTAAGGAAAGGGAAAGAATATTTTGGAATGAGGAAAGGTAAAGGAGTAGACATGATTCTTGAAAAATCCCCCTCATTAGTTAAAAATAAATACATCTCTCTCTTTGCTGACTGTGAGTTAGAAGTACTTGAGTGTTTGCAATGGATGTGTGTGCATGCATGTGTGCATAATGCGGTGGATTATAAGATTTGCTCAGCGTGAACTTCAGCATTTCCAACTGTGTAACCTGAGCAAGTTGGGAAGAGCTGAAGATTTCATTACCATGTAAATCTATTAGCTCTGAATTTCCTGGCGTTTCTTTCACTGATGACACAACCTGAATGGTATTCACTTAGTGGATTTTTTTTAAACATTCCTTTTTTTTTTTTTTTTTTAATGCTTAAAATGAGTAATTGCTGGTGCGAGACTCCAGATGATTGTATCTGCTGTTATGGTGGATTTCTTTGCTGTTTTCAAATATCATTTTCATGTTACTCTTCATGTCCTCCCGCGAATGAGGTAATTTCAGTGTAGTTAATGACAGTAAAGAATTTTATAGCAGAGTAAAATAATTGAGCAACTATTTCTCTGCCTCTTGGTTTTGATTTTTACACTGTAGAAGATAAACAACTAGAAATCTGAGGTTCCCTCTGTTTGCCCTTGGCAGGTACATAAGCCAGGGTAGCGTAGATCTCTCTTCTGTGTTATCAGCATGTTTTAGGCATGAATTGAGGGACTGTTTACTGTCCTCAGTCTCTCTGTTGTCTGCTGTGGCTGCATCTAAGGCTTTTTTCCTGCCATCAGAAAGCTCTTCCAGCTTTTTTGGTCCTTCATCAGGCTGAGAGGGATGTTCTCTGTGTCCTGTTTAATAGTAAGCAGATGTGGCTGCAATCACACACTTAATACTGTGGTCTGTCCAAGGGGTCTCTTAGCAAATCAGCTTTCAGCCATTTCAGGTGTGGTTGCATTAATTTTCCATATATTCGCTGCCAAATATAGTTTATTCCCCCTCACTCCAATCAATGCACACCAAAGGTACACACTCTGGTATATCAAACTGTGTAGGGTGCAGCCTTCTGCACCTCTACCCTTTCTCCCTGTGGGGATGCTGGTGAATGACTGTGGGGTTGGTGTTGTCTCTCAGCCCCCATCTTTGGAATCAATCTTATGGAAAGATGCTCTCTTGCTGCCAGGCTGTCCTTCATTTCTCATCCTTGTAGGAGCAATGCAGCAATAGCTTGGATCTTTGCCTCATAACAGTGATATATCAATGCACCCCATGCCAGCAGATGAGCTCTTTTATTCCCTGCAGAGCCTATGTAAATGAATCGTGGAGGTGAGGCTACAGGAGCTTCATCAGTAGCTCTTCTCAAAGCTGACAAGGAATAGTACTATGTGATACAAGCTGTGGCTGAGTTTGGAGAAGAGTGAGTGGTGGCCAGCTTCCCTGCTGCAAACATAAAGGATTCCTAGAAAGGGAAGAAGTTGAGAAAAGAGGTGGACCTGAAAATGTACAGAATTTGTGTTTGAATCTCCGTGAAAATTAAATGATGCTCAAGTGCCAGTGAGTACTAAAAATAGTTGTCTTACTTGATGGAAGCTGGTGCACACTGGCATCTCCAGTCCATTGCCAATGAACTTGCAACAGAGTCAAACACACCACCAGCTACATGTCTGGGAAGAAAACACCTGTGTTGAGGAAGCTTTTTAATCTGTGCCTTGGGGTTTAACCTAGGGTTGAGCATGCAGAAAGTCACGGACTTCTCTGTGGCATTGTCATCACTGGTAGGCTTCTGCTTGCAGTCTTCCACGAGCAGCATCTCTAGGCATGATTCTTTGTTAACTAAAAAGGGCGGATCTCTCCTCCAAGCCCTCACAGGTAAGTGCTGCACTTGCAAACCCAGGCAGAGCTGATAGTGAGGTGTGTGATGCCTTTTGCAGCTCTTGTCATGCAGTCAAGTCTAGAGCTGAGCCCATGAAGGCTGACCAGCACGTATGTACCTTTTTTAACAACTGATGCCTCACCTGGATGCCCCAGAGCTTGAAGCCTTTTGTTAGAAGCTGTGGCTCCTACTCAGACCTCCTCAGCTACCATATAAGCAGCTGCCAGATGTCTGTGAAATGTGTGCTTATTTCCTTGAAGAGGAGATGTTATCTCCATGTAGCCACACTTCTTTATCTCTTTGATGCTATTCACTGGAAATGCTTCTAGCTTTTCTGATATTTTATGTTTTATCTCCTATGAACCTTTGTTTATGCAAGCCACAAAAGAGCTGCTGAAGAAGCTTTTCTCTTTTCTCCCTGTTATCTTATTGTGAGAGGAAACTGGAGGGGGGAGGGAGGGGGCGAGTTCATGCCCGTGGTGCACATTTACTTGCCCACAAGTTGGGGGCTGGTTTCTTCTCTCCCCTTTTCGCTCATCTCCTCCAGGAGCACTGCCTTGTAGATTACATGCACTCTGATCCCTTTGATACAGAAGCAAGGGTGCATTACTTGCCCTCCACCCCCCATTTTTGTCGCTCAAGCCTTACAAGAGATAAATATCCCTCAGTTTTGTACCTACAGATAGTGGGCTTCATTTTTATCCCATGAGTGCCTGCTGGATAGATGGGATGCTCCCACCTGGGCAGTTCCTTTTGTGGAGCGGAGAATTGATCCTGCCAGGATGGGGAGACCTCAGGGGGAGCCAGGAGGGAACCATTAGCTCCCAGGAGGGAAATACCTTGAAATTGTGGGTGGTTCTCAGCCCCAGCACGTTGCCCTGGGCTGCTTGGAGAGCAGTGCAGCTCCTCTCCGGGGTGGCTCTGCTGGATGGATGGTGCTGCTGCAGCTGGTGTGTGGGACTTGCAGCTGACGCAGTGCATTTTCCAGGCTCAGCGAGCCCTCTCGCTGGTTTAATAATTTAAATATAGTTATGAAGTGTTGATTTGGAGCTCTCGACTTCATTCCTTTTTTAGCGATTCTTAGAAAGTCAATTTTCTGAATGCGACTGTTTCATTTTTTAGTCGTGATAACGTCACACCTTTAGAGAACTGGGGCTGGTGCTGCTCTTGTCTGGCTTCAGGTAATCTGGTGGAGAAGGCAGCACTGCCAGGCACCTAGCAAAACCTGAGTCTCAGTTTTACTTCAGAGATACTCATTTGATCAGACAAGAAAGAAAACAAAACAAACCAAACCTCGTCCCTTAGGCAGAGCTGGAAAAAAGGGCCTTTGTCTGGCAGGAACAGGCAGATGCTGTGGAAAGCTGCAGCCCGCGGCCCAGCTGGTCTGCAGCCAAATACTACTTTCGAAGAGCCATCCAAAATCCGCCCTGCACCCGGATATGAGAGCTCTCCTCTGATTGCTTACCACGCGGTGATGTCTGTAGGTGTTTTGTGTTCCCCAAAAGCACCTGGGTTATAGGCAGGAGCAAATGTCCAACCAGATTGGCGGTGAAACTCTGTGGGGCTGCAAGTTACTTTCTCTCTGTAAACAGGAGCGCTGCTGTTTTGTTTGTCTTTTCAGTGTTCTGGGGGAAGGGGAAGCGGAAGATAAGGTTACGCCTGTCCTAAATCTGTGACTTTTACAGAGGTTAAAATCCCAGCTGAATGCAGCTTTTTGCTATGTAGAGAGCATAGTTTTAAGAATTCAAGCAGGCTCCTTGTACCACCACATGTCTGCAATTAGTGCTGTGGGGTGTGAGGACAGCAGGAAGCTGGCAACGGAGCTGTCTACAGAGGTATTAAAAAAAAAAAAAAAAAGGCACATTTTCAATGCCAATGCTCTTTTCTACCCCTCCTTTTTTTTTTTTTTAAAGGTGACCCCTCTAGGTGAAAGATGCCAAGCTGAAAGCCACAGACAATTTATGTCTTTTCCAAGCAAACATATATTCAGGTTGTAGGCATAAAATTCTCAGTTTCTTCCCTAAATTGCCTTTTCCTGTTCCGGAGTACAGGGGTGGTTGATGCCGTATCGGAATTAAGGGTTATTCTGTGGCTTTCCAGCTCTGAAAGGGGCTGATGACCACTAAGCCGAGTGCAGAAGCGGAGAGGGGAGCACAGAGAGGAGGAAGAGGAGGGTTGGCAGCGGGAGGATGTGCTTTTGGAAAGACAGAGGGAGCAGCTTAGGTGTAGGTGGAAGTTTCGAGGAGCTGGAGGCCTAAATGCTCCCGGGTGGTTTCTGCTCTAGCTGCTGCGCAACTGCCTCTTTTAGTTCTCTAGGCAAATGGAGCTGCTTTCCATGAGACAATTGTTAGCTTAAGGGGAAAAAAAAAATAAATCAAAGTGAGCTAGCTTTAAGCATTCACTATAGTAGAGATGTGCATAACATATGAAAGATTCCTGTAGCTCAGGTGGTGGTGTTTTTTATAATCACTGGATGAAGTCCAGATCCCTAGAATTGTCTCTTCCCCTTGTTCAGTAGCTGGGCAGCCTGACCTATGTCTGTTTGAGGCTTCTCTATTGACCAGTCTGCAAAGTTATATCAGACTATTAACGATAAGATCAAAAATGATGGTGAAACTGGAGAACAATTTTAAAACCTGATTGACCACTTATTTGCTGTCAGACACTTCTGTTGTAAATGCAAATTCTTTCTTCCTCACAACTTGCAGCGTTTCAGCTTTGCAGCTGCACATGAAAAGGAGAAAGCACAAGTGTCAATTAACATGTCGAACACCCTTCTCCACCCCAAGGTCCTCTTTCTCTCTGGTTTTGGGAAGTTGAGTATTCGTTTCCTTCTTTGCTTTTCTTGAAGTGGTTTTAGGAAAATTCCCCATTCAGAAAGGAAGAAAAAAAATATATCTGACTTAAATAACTTTAATCAAATGGAACAAGTAAAATAGTATTTGATATTAATTTCTTCCATATCAAAGCAGTAGTATGCAGAAGGCTAACAGAAATCTACATTTGTGAATTTGACAAAAATAGCTGAGTAGTTTTGTCTTTCAGTTGAGTCTGTTAAAGTAGAACATCTAAATAGTGCCAGGCTAAGTCAACACTTAGTTATGATATTTTGAAGGATGACATCCTCAGATTGGATGACGCTGGTGATAAAGTAGCTGTGTGTTGAAACCAGGGTATTAACATTGTGGCATCCCTATTTCAGCATCTGCTAGTCATCAGTTAGAATAATGCATGCAAGAATTAGAAAGATGGCAATGTTCTAGCCAGCTTTAGGAAAATATGTAAACAGTATAATTGACTCTCACCATTAGCCCAAATCAAAAGAAGTTTTTAGACTGTGGGAAAAATATTCTCCCTAAGAAAGGCACTGTTTTTTATAAGTTCATCCTTGACTTCTGTCATGGTTGGGAGACGTTTTTGTCCCTTGTTTACTCTTTAATGTCTGCCTACCCTGTTTTATTCAGTGGCTTTATTGGTGCACCATGGTGTTCAGCTAGTCTTGAGCATCCTTTTTCTTTCTTCTTTGCGCAGTGGAGAATTGTAGTTTCTGGTTTTGTCCTTCCAAATGTTGGGAGGCAGCCCTGGATGTGAAGTGCTAGTGAGCCCTTGGGTATAAAAATTTAACAAGAATTTCTTGGGTGGTCATGACCCTCTTGCTTAGTCATCCGAGAGTTTGTTTTGTAGTGTTATCATTTACAACAAGTAAATATGAGGCTGCAAATCTGTTTTGCCATTTGTGAAGGCTTTGCTTTAGCTAGCTTGCAACCCCAGCGTAGCAACTGTGGTCCTCTGTTTATTGCCTTGTGTTTAGTAAATATTTTATTTTACTCTGTCAGTCAGAATTGACTGAAGCTTTATTAATTTTGAAAGAAGGCACAGTTAGCATTCTTGGAAGACGGACTCAAACTTCCAGAGGACTCTGCGAGAGCCGACTGTACTCAGTGTTTCCCAGCATCGGGCTTCGAAGCCACAGATGCTGCTGGAGCTGTGAAATGTGTGTGCATGGGGGTGTGAGCACACCACTTCCCTCACGGATTTAGACAATATTGACTTGTTTAATTCTTGATTTAGCCTACAGGAAGCTGAATCTTGAATTTCAGTGTTTGTTTCTGCAAGAGAGAGCAAGATGAAGAGCCAAGATCAATAGCAGTTGTAAAAACAGCAAATCAAACAGACTTGAACTTTGTAGGAGGATCATGCCCCAATCAACAGAGACTCCTATATAAGATGGTAGATAATGCTTGATTGTTTAGAAAAGCTCGTTACAATTAATTGTACAAATATTTTTGTACAAAGATGGAATTCTTTGAATGACATGAACAGGAATGGTTTCTTGCAGTATAGTTTCTTGGTCTGTTAAAGATACAGTCTTCTGACATTGGAGACAAAACCAAGAAGAGCCGCAGAGTTTTTGGCTATTGATGGGAACTGGTTTAGAGTCTCAAGAAGTAGATAGGAAGATTTGGTTTGCACTCATTTTTAATAAGAAACAAACACAAAGTTATCCTACTACATACAGCCGTAACATGTGCTGTCAATGTAATGAATTCAGTGTAATAGATAAAGTGGTAATTAGTATTGGCTGTCAGGAGCTTTAGCTGTGGGGCCTAGAGGCTGGATATAGGCTCTAGTCGTATGTGGAATGTGACTTCTAAAACAGATGCATAAATCAGCCAGGAAACCCATTTTATAGCAAATGTGTAATTGCTTGGCTGGGGACGTGCATGGGCCTGTTTTCCTAGAGTGTGCTGTATGTTCCGCACAGTTAAAATAGTCATACGTGCTGTCAGAGTCTGTGTCTGTGTTCCCTTTTTCTTCTCTGCCTCAGTGAACATTAACCCAATATATTCTGTTCCACACACAACATGTTCTGTTGAAAAATCCTGCAGGATCTTTCACATTGTCTGGGTGAAACGTGCATTCCCATTTTTGCTGCTGTGCTTTAGCTAGTACTTTGTGGGGGCATGAGAGGGAAGGAGTGCGCTTCAGGACATGTCAGCCATGCTTCTATTTTGTGTTTTCATTGCAAGTTAATCACAGGCTCTTCTGTTGCAATGTATGCCTCTGAGAAGACTTTTGTTCTAGCTGTAGCTCTTCAGCTTGAAGTAGTGATTGGCGGAGGAGGTCGTCAGGCAGGGCTGGTAGATCCTGCTGCTGACTGGCACGGGTGCCCGGTGCAGATACTGGAATTGTTCTGATCAATGCTCTCCTGTTGTTGGGATGACAGACAAGCAAGAAGATAAACTTTTTCGCCCCTTTTTATCCCCACAGCACTTCACAGAGTTCCTGGATGAGTTTTCACCAGATGTCCTAGGCCAGCTCTTGAATGATCCCTTCTTGTCTGAGAAGAATGAAATAATGGAGGTGGAACTGTCTCTGGCATCCCCAGCACCCCTCATCCAGGCAGAACACAGCTACTCCCTCTGCGGTGACTCTCGGCCCCAGTCTCCTTTGACCCACATCTCGACTGATGACAACTTCAATGAAGGTAGAACTGATGTGTGCAAAATCTGCTGATACTGGTGCATTGAGCCCTTGCTTGTTTCTCATGATGATGCAGTAATGAGATGTTCCTGGTGGGGTGATGATGCACTGAGGTTGCATGTGAGTGCTCTGTGCTAATTGAAATACCTACAATGAAATCACAGAAGGGATTTTTTTTTAAGTCTGCGGGCATTGTGAATAAAGAAACTTGTCTGTAGACAGGGAAATTGTGCTCAGCAGAAGTTACTAACTTTGCACCGTTAACATTTTGAGTTAGAAGTAAGGTGCCCATCAAAAAGAAATGGGAGAAGAACCAGAAATACACTTGTTTCCATGTATCTGAAGGTGTGATTGTTGGAGGTAAGTGGTGACTGATAAACTACATGAGTCAAATGAGAACCACCATGAAGTTTGAGTGCTGTTGAACACAACATGGAAGGAAAGAGTGAGATGTTTTTTTTCTCATCTTCAGGAAAAAAGGCAAAAGGGAGATCTTATTGCTGTCTGTGGCTATCTGATGAAAGGGTGCAGAGAAGACAAAGCTAAACTCTTTTGAGAGACACAGTGATAGCACAGGAGCTAGTGGCTGCAGGTTGCAATAAGGGAAATTCCAGTTGGGTATTAGAAAAATCTTTTTCACCATGAGAGTGGGTCAGACATTTGAGCAGGAGTCCAGAGAGGCTGTGAAGTCTTCATCCATGGAGATATTCAAAGCTGAGCTTGGAAACGCCCTGAGCAACATGATCCAAGCTAGCCATACTCTGAATGAAGAGTTTGGGCAACACGGTCTCCAGAGATCCCTTCAAAGCTATATAATTTCAGATCTATTGAAAACAAACAAACCTTTTAGACTACACTTATTTTTCAGTAGTGAGTATCTGGAGCTTTCTGTTATCCCAAAATGAAAATCAGATCGTTTTATTTACGTTTCTAAATATAAGTGTAGGAATGTAACTTCAGATGCTGCCCCAGTCTTAAAACCTGTCTTGCTGAAGTCCTAGGGTTTGGGTTTGGTTTGGTTTTTTTTTTTTTAAGAAAATAAAAACATGCAAAGAAAAAAATAATGCCCATCAGGAAGCTATTGATGATCCTGTAAAGACAATAACTGCAATTTTATAGATTCTGTGGTTATGGGAAATGGCAATGCATAGAAAATGATGAAAACCAACAGCATTTTTTAGCAGTTACCTTAATTCTGCAGTTACAAACACCTGGAGGGGGGAAAAAAGGGGAATGCAGGATTGGTGGGAGGAAGAATCCAACCTGCTTGTTCTGGTGTGATGATGCCTGCTGGCCGGCAGGGGAGTTAAAGGTAAAACCTAGTGCTCAGCAGAGGAGCAAGGCTGTGAATATCTGATAACTGTTAGGAATAATCACTATGGCAGACTTTCACTCCTCATAATTGGTTTATGTCTTCAACATTAGCTTTACAGTGAAAAGCAGTAGAGTACTAAGCTGGGTTGCAATAAAAGGGAGAGAGATTAGTGCTTAGGCCTAAGCATTAGCAAGCTAAGCTGTATATGAAGTTCCACCAGGACCTGAGTTTTCGAAGGCTGACAGTTTTGTAGTCCAAAGCGCTCTCTTAAAACAAGATGTGGTCTGTTAGAGATTTCACGAGAGGTCAACTAATACAACGTGTGAGAAGGCTTTTCAAGGTGAGACAGGGTTTTTGGAAGATGATCTGGAAACATAATCTATGTAAAACTGTCCGATTATATTATTTCCTAACTGTTTTATTTGAATATCTTTAAATGAATACATACAGGAGATAGGTAGAAACTGTAGTTGTGGCAGGAGAAACAAGCACAAGAAACCCCGGAGGGCATGCTTCTCTGGAAGTTAATAGGGAGAAACTTCAAACTAGGCTAAAAGTGAGGAGAGGTTCCTTTGCGGAAAAATCCTGAGGAAATTCATACTGCTGAGACCACTGGGTAATTAACAGAGCTCTAGTTAAAGGATGCTTTAAAAAGCCAAGAAACATTAACAAGTGGGTTTAAAAATAGAAAATTAGTGGAAAGCATTTCATCTTCACTCTGCAGAGTGTTTCATAAGAGATAAGGAGGAGGAGGAGGAGGAGTTGTTCTTAGTGTTTGGGATTTTATTTGATCTTAACCCTGGAATCATGCTCACAAACTTTCAAAACCTATCGACTTCATAACGGAGAAGCTCAGAGAAATACTTGAGGGAATTGCAGAATTACAGTTGACATGACTGTCTGATAGATATCCAAAGGCATCACCCTCATGATTTTTCGATCCTTAAGTCCGTGAGAACAGAGAGGGAGATTTTGTGGGTGGCACTGCGGCAGGGCTTGGCACTGAAGGTTGAAAGCATCTCTCTTGTTAGGCAGTGGAGGAATGCAGTGCTCCTGACAACTCTGGTGAATGCCAGTCCCTTTGGTGGAGTAAGGGGACAGCTATTGGGAGCACCAGGATCCTTTTGAGGAGCAGGAGGCACACGGTGTGGAAGGGGAGGTCCATGTACTCCAGCATGATCTCCTGCTGCTGCAGGAGGGGGAGCAGATCTGTGCAGTGGCAGGGGCTGAGAAATGAGGAGGGCTGAGGGGCTTACGTAAAGAACGTGCAAAAAATTTACGTTCTCCAAATAACCACCCCACTGGGCGGATTGCCGAGCTCCTTCAGCTGTGGTGTTTTCGTGGTATTTCCGTGGTGAGTCTTCATCATCCTGCTGATGCAGGACCCAGCTCTGCTGGACTGGGAGTAGAAAGAGGCCAGTGAGGAGGCTCATGTACGACACGTGCGTGTATGTGTGCACACGTGGCACGGACACACGTGTCCCTGTGGCCAGCAGCAGGCCCTTTCTGTGCCAGCCAGGCATGCCAGTGTCTTGTCCACAGTTAGAGGGAGGCTGCCTGCACCAAGGGGCTGGAGGTAGCTTGTACCACGCAGGTCTGGTGTCCTGAAGGCTAACATTGCCTGCCTGCCTTTAAAAATAGCCTTAAAAATTGAAGTTTGTTTCCATGGTGACAGGCCCTTGGAGACGGTGGGGAGGCAGGAGTGACAGCTGGGGGTGTGTGACCCATCCTGGGGCAGGTTCCTGCTGGCTGTGTGGGACCTGGGTAGCCCCAGCCGTCAGTCCCAGCCCCAAGGTGCTGGGGCTGGTGTGCTACCATCAGGCAGGCCCCACTTTGCGTTGCTCCGCTACCTACTTTTCCGCTCCCCTCCTTCAGGAGGAAGGAATTGGATTTCGGGAGTGCCTCGGTCTCTTTCAGTGCCACTCAACACCTGCAGCAGTTTTCATCTACATGTTCATAAATGTGGAGTCCCAGAGCCCCAAGTTACTGGGAGACCGAGAAAAAGGCTTGTTTTGTTTGGGAAATGATCTTCAAATTAGCATTAAGCCACTCAGTGTCTATTTCCATCTTTTATTTTCCCAGCTAAGTCTCTGACAACTGTACCGAAAATGTTATTTAACATTTCCTTTCAGCCGTTAGGAAGGAGTGAATGATTGCTCTGACTCCATAAGCGCCACCTTACCAGCTGTTGCAGGAGCAGATCGCTTCTGCCATGAACCATTCTCATTAGACACTACCTGTCCGTTACTGTGATTTCTACGGTCGCTAAATTGACCTATTCAAATAATTTTAAATCTTACATAAAGTCTGGTGGGTTTTTTGTTTGTTTGTGTTTGTTTGTTTTTTGTGGTTGGTTTTGGTTTTGTTTTGGTTTGGTTGTGGTTTGTGGTTTGGTTATTTGGGGTTTTTTTTAAGTGCTGGAAGTGTAAAACCTAGCAAAATTGTAAGCCTGGGGCTTGTTGACCTCAACATAAGAACATGTTTAAGTGTCCATAAGATCAGTGTCCCAACACTGGTTTTACCCACTTATTTGTTCTTTTGACTTCACTGTATTGAGAGTATTTCCCCAGCTTTGTGCAGAAAAACTCTTCTGAATACTCACAGACTGTTGCTAGTGTGTGATCTCTGAAGGTGTCAGTCCCTAAATCTCCAGCTTATGAAAGCATTGGCAAGAGTAACTATTTTAAAGCAGATGTGTGCAAGATATCTGGTGTTTAGCTATTTGAGTTTCCCCTCCCTCCTCCCAAGAATCTATTCTTACATTCAATTTTACATAAGCTTTTAAGACTAAAGATACTCGGGAGAGAGATTTATAGGCCTGACTTGCTTGCTTGCCGCTGTCTGACCATGAGCTTTTGTTTGCCTGAACTGGTGGATAAGGCATCAGGCCTGAGGAGGGCTCCAGGCTGTAACATGGAAAAGGAGCCCGCGTCCCAGGTACCGATGAGCTGCACTGGTTGCATTGCCGCCTCTCTCACAGCAGGTTTCTGCTTTCTAGTTGTGATCCTTGAGGTTTTGTTGTTTTTTTTTTTTTCAGACAACTGCGGAGTAGCTGTGGAGAAGCATAGTGGGTAGTTGTGAAGTGGGAAATGCTTCTTGGAAGGAAATGAAGAAGCTGGGAGGGGAGTCTGAGAATAGGGCTGATGAATAAGGGAGACCTCTTGCTGTGCATCAGGGCTTTTAGGGGCACGGGTTCACTTCTAACAGTTGTAAACATTTAGGGGGAAAAAAGCTTTGTTTTCCATTATGGTTGGTGCATGTCTGTTTTCAGTTTTCCAGTCCCTGTTGTGGGTCAGACAGCCAGAAGGCAGGCCAAACCCAAGTTTCAGCAGGGACTATGCTTAGCCCCCTCTGTGACCTGAGATCACAGAATCACAGAATGTCAGGGATTGGAGGGGACCTCAAAAGATCATCTAGTCCAAACCCCCCGCCGGAGCAGGAACACCTAGGTGAGGTTACACAGGGAGACGTCCAGGCGGGTTTTGAATGTCTCCAGAGAAGGAGGCTCCACAACCCCCTGGGCAGCCTGTTCCAGTGCTCTGGCACCCTCACTGTGAAGAAGTTTCTTCTCAGATTTAAGTGGGAAGAGATGTGAGTGTAGGGTCCTCCCCTGCCCTCTGATGCTTCATCTTGTCAGACATAGGCACAAACTTTAGGACATTGGCTGCCCCTCATTTTAGGCGTGTGAGATACATAGACGAGAACCCAGTGCGAGTAATATGGAGGGGCTGGTGTGCAGCAGGAACGCGGAGACAGAGTCTGCAGCATCCGTGGGGGGCTCTTCACCCTCTGGGATCGGCTCAAGCGATGGTGGTGGTTTGTGATGGGTGTGTATTTGGGCTTTGTGTGTGTTTTTTATTTTGTGAGCCTAGCAGGACAGAGACAGCGGACAGCTGACTAGTCATTTGTATGTTTTTTCTCCTCAAATGGTGGCCAGGTGGCTGGGTGCGTTCCTTTCCTCATCTCCCAAGGGCTCTTCTGTTGAGACTAGTCTTAGTCCCCACCTGCCTCTCCTGTTCTTGGTTTCCTGCTCAGGAATGCTTTGAAGTTTCTCTTGGATTTGAAACGGCTTGCCTTGGCTGGAGGTTTGACAGTGATTGCAGAAATGGTATGTTTCTATTTTATGCTTAGCTGTGCCAAAACCGAGGCTGGCCCCAGAATATAACCTGTATTGTTGTTGGGTTTTTTACTTCTGAGGTTATGTTTTCCTGTAACGTGCTTTTAAAACCTAAATTTTCCTTTGAAGCTTCAACTACATGGTTTGAAAAAGAAAAAAACAAATAAACAAAATCACACACAGAAATCCACAAAACAACAAACTGAAAAAACTCAAACGAAACCCCAACAATCAAATGGCTCCCACATTTCCAGTGCAAATAGCCCTTCAGCAATAAATCTAGCCCTCGTCTCAAGCAGTGCTTTGTACGGAAGAATGCTTATTTATGTATGGAGTCTGCAAGCAGTAATCATGTTGTGCTGTCTCTGTGCATAGAGTTACCCATGGGCTTGAGGCTCAGGGTGATGTCCATACATTTTATACATATATATATATATATGAATAATATAGATGTGTCTATTAAACCCATATATATAATATATTAATTATAGATAATAGGTTATATATTCTATTTTTATTTTTATATAAGCTATATAAACACACACACACACATTGTCCTTCTATCTATTTTTCTCGAAATACTGAATCAATGAGATGTGAACAATGAAAATAGAACCTCCTCTGCCCTGACTTTAAAGAAAATGGAACTAGACAAAGAAGTTCAGTTATATTTGGAAAAGATGCTGTCAAAGCCATGCTGATAATTTTTGCAAGTACATTCCAATGCAACTTTTTTCCTGTGTGGGTTTTTTTTTATTTTTGTGTGTTGTTTTGAGAAATGGAGAGGAAGACATTTGGTGGTGATAGCCTGTATTTGCGTGATTTTATGTGGATAGGTTGGTCCTTGTCAGCATCTGCAGTTTTAAAGGATGAGGAGACTTTTGAACTTTTATATGCCCAAGGTCCAAAATCTCAGTAGGTCACTTTGAATCAAGCCTGTAACTTCTACTTGGGCAGCAGTGTGTCTGAAAAATGCCAGATTTGATTTAAAGGTGGGCATTTTGGTGATTACTTATGCTTACAGTTAATATTTGATAAGTTTATTTGCAGTCAGACCCCCTTTAGCTTCCAGTTCCACATATGAGATCTCTTGATGGCCTTTTTCCCTGCTGGAATAAAGAACCATCTGCTCTCAGAAACCTCTTTCCCTAGGTGTGTGTAGGCTGCGATTAAGTTTCCTCTTGATTTCTGCTTGTATACAGTTTAGATCTACTCCTAACATTTACACAGTCCTAAAATTACGTTCGGCCCTTTGAAGGCAACTGCGAGGCTGATGTGGCTCCTGGTGAAAATGAGTTTGACACCCCTGGGTTAGATGAAACTGCACTTCTCTGTTGTTTCCCTGTGTGGGATATCTTCTGGGCATTGAGCTATTCTTGCAATTCCTTTCTAAACAAAAGGACATTAGCAGTTCCTTTTCAAAACTGTTTAAAGTGACCACAGGAGCTCATTTCCCAGGAATAGTTTCCCTAATGATGAATATTAGCGGAATACTCGTCCCACTTCCAGTCCTGCTGTTTCTGAAGCCAGTGATCTCATTCTCTTTTAGCTGCGGTGTTGCACTGGGAGTTCATGCTCACTTAGTTATTTGCTGGGAGCATCAAGTCCTTTTAATGTGCGCCAAAGCCTGATTCCTGCTCTAATACGGATGTGCCTTCACAACACTGGTGTGGAGTGTGGGGAGGAAAAAATAAGAAGGGCAAGAGAGAACTGTTTTATTTGATCACAGTGCTTCTGTGGATAATTTTCACATATCTTAAAAAAAAAAAAATCATAACCTTTTATAGGACATTTAATGGTTTCAAGCATTAAAGTTGCAAATCTAAGCTACCACCCCAGCCTGTGCCTCACTCCCGTATACATAAAGGGCGCTATAAAAATAACATATTTCTCCCCCCAAGCAAAATAATTAAAACCATCAGGGACTGTATCCCAGCTGACAGCTATGCTTGTGTAAAGTCTTAAGACTGAAGAGAGGTTAAAGCAGAACCTCTAGCCCCCAGACACCTCCTGGTTAGTTTTGCGTGACAAGATTATTCTGATTGAAAACTGTCAAATTCTCTGCAGGAAAGAGGGTATTGACCATGGTTCGTTTAGGTCTGGGAGCGGCAATGTGTCCTTGTTTCTATCTTAATAACTTTCATAGTGGTACAAATAATCTGTGGGTTTTAGGTGGACTGTGTGCTGCTCAAAGTGGGGACACAGGTACAACTGGTGATCCTTTGTTAGAAGAAAAGCTACTTCTGCTGTGTGTCTTGATGACTGTGTATCACTGATGCTCCTCTTTGCCTATTTATTTAATTTTCCATTCCTGGCACTTTAAAAAGGACCCCAATGTTTGGAAGTACAACAGTATCCCCTTTGTCGAGGCCGTTTCGAGGGCTTGGGTTTCATTATTTGCGGTGGGAGTGTGTGTGCGTGCTGGGAGGGGGAAATGCCATCTGGAAAATCTGTAAGAGAAACTGTTTGTCGATGAATGTGGGCTCTCACCTCACGGAGGAGAAGGGGGGTAGTGGCAGTGGCGTTGGAGTTCAGCATTTCAGGCACAATAAACGGGGCTTGTGTCTTCCAGGGGGTGTTACGTGAGCCCAGAGCTGGGCACCGGGGATGGTGTGAGCCGAGGCGGAAGACAAGGAGGCAATTATTTCTCCAGAAGGGTCCAGCTTCCCTTTGGGAGAGGGTGTATAGGGCTCAGACTGCAAAGCTGGGGATGCTGAACCTCCCTGCCAGCGTCATGTGCAGCAGCACATCCAGAATCCGTGCATCAGCAGAGGCCCTTTTGGGTTTGCGGTGGGGTGTTTCTGAAGACACAGAGCGAACAGCCATTTCCCCTACAAACAAGTTGTGAGCCTCTTCCAGGAGGTGTTTTCCCCTTGCAGTGAGCTGGCTCCCGGTTTGCAGCTGCGTTTCTGTGGTGGAGAGCTAGTGAGCACCCTTGGATCCCGCTGCCAGCTGTACAGGGGCAGCGACCTCAAGGCAGGATCCAGGCAAGGACCGAGTGCTCGTCCAAAGCGTGGCTTTGCAAACGTGGGCCCTTGGTGCAAGTTTAAACACCATCTGAGTGAAAGTGCCTTGTTAACGTGTGATGAGCCGAGTCTGAAACTGCATACTGTGGCACACGGCAGGGCTGTGCAGAAGCCACGTGGGCTGTGCATCCAAGCCCTGTGGTTCATGATGGCAGTACAAGGTCTGTCATGGACCAAAAATGAATTCGTTGAAGCCCTTTTGCTCAAATCCATGACACAGCTGAAGAGGAGGATTATTTAAATATGCTTGCCTGGAGAACAGTTTGATTCATAAGGGATCTTCTTGCATTATCCTGTCCAGAGATGTCTCTTCCAATACCCGTGCAAAGCACTTTGACCTGTAGTCTGTTGTGGTCTCCTTAAGTTTCCAATTTTGTCTTTCTCTAGCTGTTTAATCTGTTGCTTGGACGGTGAACTTCAAGGAGGCGAGAGCTGCCTCTTCATTCTGGTTATACGCATGAGGATATTCCTCCATGATTCTACAGGTCTTATTTGCAAGCTTGTTTCAAATGACATGCAGTGCATGCATGTGTTGCGATGGTAATGGTGGTGTGTTTCTGCTGTGGTGTTTTGTGGGGGGGGGTGTTTTCTTCTTTTTCTTCTTCCCTTCAAGATTAGGTTCAGTGATACATCCCTTATGTGGATTTACTTACCTAGTGATGCTATCTTCCTTTCTACTGGAGGGGAAAAAAAGGCGAAAATCACGTTGTTTCTCTGGATGCTTGCATTCCCTCTACTTGGGAGGGGTAACAGAAGGAAACAGAGCGCATCTCTAATTTCCTTTGTTTAAAAATACACAGCAACTCACTGATGCAACTTAGTTAGCCATGCAAAAAGTGTCTCTGTTAAACTCTTTAATGAATAGTGCTGAAATGAATGAGGAGAGCAAGGAATATTTTTTTAGTTATAAGCTCTATTTTTCTGCACGTCTATCACAGAGCGTGAAATTTAGTTAACACTGTAGAAGATTTACCTTTTCTCAGAAAAGTAGGTAGTACGTTGGACAAGATAAAGAATTAGTTGTATAAAGTAATGTTGGATAGAAGTAATTAAAAAAGGAAAGCAAAACTCACTGGGAATTCTGTTATTAAAAAACTCGCATGGTTGAAGGAAGCATTTTTGACCTTATTTTTCAGGTTTCTTACCCTGCCCTCTCATAATATATGGAACAAGGAAAGAAGCAAAATTTTGCAGTTCTTCAGTGAAATATGAGTATCCTAGAAAGCTGCACACAGTGTAACAGACTATGTTTAGCTTTTATATATCTATACACAAGATCAGATATATAAAAAATGTTTTTCAACAAACACAGAAGTAGTATATATTAGTTCTGCCATGTACAAACACAGCCCTTGAGTGTTTTTCAGATATGCCTAAATCACACATACTGATTATTGCTACAGCTGTGATGCTTGGAGGAACACTGAAATCCATTTCTGTTGAGAACTATCATCATGATGTATGTGGTGTGCAGCCAAAGCCCAGCACTTGCGCATAACTCAGTCTTCATAATAGACTTTAACGATATTAAGCTTTTATTGTGCAGAAAGTTGTGTAGCCTTTTCCCTTTTGGTTGTAGCGATCTGAAGAAAGGAAAGTGAAAAGGGAAGGTCCACTTGTGGTACGTTTGGTAGATCCTTCTTGTCCATCTTAACTGCAGATGATGGAACCTGGGGCAGGATTAGGGACTCTGAAATAACAACAGAGGACAGAAAGAGTTTCTTTGCTACTCGGACACCTTGCTGTAACTATGCATGACATGCAGTGCTTACACTTACAGTTCTGAGGGAATTATGTCCCATTTTGAGCTTCCTCTCCTGTATTATTGCATATGCAGGATCTGGAAACACATTGCACATCGTATCTGGGACCAAGCTGGACTGGCGATGAGTGCAGCTGGGAAAGAACAAGACACGTTTAGAGTTTTTCTTGATATTAACACATCATTTAAAAACACAATAAAATTAGTTATGCCTCTGACAGTACTAATTTTATTTCATGGCAGCAAGGCAACAGAACTTTGCTTGCTACACTAATTGAACTTAGCTTTGGTGCTTTGTAAGGCTTTGCCTTTTTCTTTTTTTTTTTTAATAAGGTGGAAGATACATGCTAAACAGGAGTCTGCAGGAATAGTAGGACAAGCTTGATGACAAAAGCAGCACAGAAAAGCTTTCTGAAGAGATGTAATTTTAGTCTTGAACACAGAAGATAAAATCCCAGACACGTGTGTCACAAACCCTGGGTTGCTGTGATGAATGGGTGTTTTGGATGCTTGATTTGAAACTCTGATGTTTAACTTGCCGACGAGGGCACACCTGAAAACTCAGTGCACACTGTGTTTTGATAAAGTCTAATAATAGTGCTAAATCATCTGAAAAATCCAATTCCATTTGTCTACAGTTGGCCATTTTAAAGTACTAGATACTTTTTGGTCCTAATCTCTCCATGTCTCACTTGAATTTTCAAGACTGCTGTGGAAATTAATTCAGGTTGGTGAAGCATTTTGATTGTGCTCTAGGAGGGAATTAAACAGCTCTGTGGGAACAGAATTTGAATTGTATTTGGTAGAGGAGAGATGAGGCCGTGCATGAGGCAATGAGAATAACAAAACATGGTATAGCTTCTCAGGGGAGCACTGTGCATTCTGCTTGCTGGGTAAGGCACAGGTTCTGCAGAGAAATTGTTTGGTCATGTTATTAAAACATACCTGTTTTTAGGTGCATGTAATGTGCAAAAGTACACCGAATTAAACCTTTGTAGGTATTGCTTAATACCTGGGTGCTTTGCAACATTAATGTTCAGTTAACATAGACCATGTGTGGAATTTAATAGCGCTGGTGCGTCGCACATGGAAGCGTTAGCTGGGATTTTGCCAAGTACTGTGTAAGACTCCTTAAATGACATATTTCACATGCCAAAATGCCTGGCATTCATGGACTTATGAAAGGGTAGGTGAAGGGGAGTGCTTCTCATGTAAAGAGTCGTTGCACGGTAGAGCTGTGAAGTTCATAGAAGTTTCAGCAAGAGTAAAGCAGCCAGTGTTGTTTGTTTAACGGTGAACTTTTGGAGTCAGGATTTTGAAGCCTGAGAAGAGATTTCTGACAGCCAAAGTGACCATCTTTAGGACATGGATTTTTTGTAGTCATTTGAATAGCTAAATCTGTTGTCCAGGCTTATTTCGCTTTATATCTGAACAGTTCGCAGTGTATTCTACTCTCACCTTAGCAATGCAGTATTGCCCTATTCATACCTATTTAGAATATTGTCACCAAGATGGTTTTCTCAGCCTTTTGTTTTGGACTCTTTTTCAGTAGTTCATATGTACCTCCTGGATCATGTCAAATATAAACACTCACCTTCAGTTTCTTGACACCAGTCATCTACTCTTTCCACAGCATGTCTTGCTGGGTTTGGAGAAGACACCTCTCTTCCCCTCCAGTGGGTCCCTTGAGCCATCCTCTGTTGTCCTTTCATTTCAATATTTCATGTGCCCCTTCTTGCTTGTTCTCACTATTCCATGACACCTCTCCCATGGTTCTCTGTACCCCTCTGTCAGAAACACTCGTCTTGGAGGGTGTGCCATGCCTCTCAGTATGACCAGTATTCTGTAGCCTGCTCGATTTTTCCCATTTGTCTAAATTTTTATGGTTTTGTGCAACATTCTCAAGGGCTTTGAGAGAAGGGCTGCCCCTCTTCTGTTAGTACAGTCCTTGGCAGAGTAGACTAGGGTGCTAAGGGGCTATTATAAGAATAAACTAAGAGTAATTTTCAGATAATGTCAACCTGCTGTGCTCAGGAAGAGGAGAAGGGAGAGTGGGAAATGTCCTTGCAGCTTTCTTGAAGCAGAGGAGAGATGGTTGGTGACTTCAGAAGCTGGAGCGTGTCAACAGAAGGTAGCTTGTTGCACAACACTGACCACGATAATGAACGCCATAACAGGGGCTTGCAAAAAGTGAGCTGAGGGGAGTATCAAGGTGGGATTTGACCAGTGTGTTGCTTCATCTCTCCCTTTCACAGGGTCATTCATCTGGAATGACAGCTGTCACCATGCATCGTAAAAGGCAGCATCAAAAAAGTGTTAGATGCAGTTCTTCAAAGTTATTTCAGTGCTAAATGCAGCGTGTTGCTGTCGGTGAAAACCATCTGTAACCCTGCAAACTGGTTAGACTGACTTTAAAGCCTAGAATAACTCCGAGCAGTTTGTGCAGATCTAAGCGGTGATGGCAGGGATGTCAGGTTAATCAGCAAAGTCAGCTTCCAGGGGAGTAAAATGACTGGCTAAAGGCCAGCGTATCTTGCTGCCTTACAGCAGCTGCATCCTCGTGATGAGTCTGGGGATTAGAGGTGATAAACATCACAAAGTGCAACCTTAGAGGACATACCCTGTTTCACTGGGTACCCACGGCTAGATTTCTTTTTGCATGGTGATACAAATCTCAGAAGGTTCAGGGCTAATTGCATGCTTCACTAGTAGCTCTCATATGTAGCCTTCCCTCCCAAAGAGAGTCTACAGGAGATGACAGATGATAGCACTGCCACCGTGTAGCTTGACCCAGAGGTGTGAGAGGCAGCAAGTGGAAGCTCTGCACAACACAATGTGGGGGAGGTTTTGGCAGAAGTTATCCAAAGAGGCATTTGAAAGTTGCATTTGACAAGGCATTCTGGATTTCCAGGTAAAGATAATATTTTAAAGCTCTTATCGGAATGATCCACACACAGCGAGCTAGAGGAAGTCCACGGATCCACTGAATATTTCATTGCAGTCAGCAGGGAGGGAGCCACACACTTGTGTTTGTGAGTAGAGAGGTGCAGGGAGGGTTGAAAGAGAGCAATGTCCTCCCTCCTGAGTTAATATTTAGACAATGCTACCTCTTTTTTTCATAAATACTTCTATTTTTATATTTCTGCCTTTCCCAGAAAGCTTTGCAAGTGAGCTCTCCAGAAACTTAAATACGGTGTTTAGCCCTAGCTGTACAGTTAATTCTCTGGGCAGAGCTGGGCTCCCTGTTCTTAAGCTTCTGATTACAGGATACATATTTTTCAGTTTTAATTCCTTGGTGTGTCTTTACTCAAATTACCTCCTTCCTTGCCAAGTGGTGGAGGTTAGGTCCCACCACATAGTTACTAGCACTGGAGATGTACATACTTCTCCGTTCTTCCAGTCACCTGGCTTGTGCCCAGTGTGTGTGGTCTTAATAGCAAGGACCGCCAGCAGCACCGGGGCTGTAAACCCACTCTTATTTTTGTAACCTGTTTGTAGCTGAACTCGGTTGACATCTCACCAGCATGATACGTGCGGCTGGGTCTTGTGTCAGCCTTACAGACTGCTGGTGGCACAGCCACAGCCCCCGGCTACCTCCCACCGTGCTGATGCGGCGTGCAGTTCGTTCAAAACGCTGTTGCTGTTTACTAGCCATACTGTGTACGTGCTTGCTCTCTGCTTTAATTCTGTAAATGCAGTAAAGACTCTGTATGAAGGCAGGAGAAAGCTGGGGAAAAAAAAAGATCCACGCTCTTTTCTCTTATGTGTATTTGGCCTCAGATTTATGGCCTTGATTTATAGACATGCTTCTCGCAACTACAGACGAGTTGTGGCAGAGGACTGCACTGTGCGCTCCTGGGATACAGTACAGCTGGTGTAGGATGCTCTCCTGCAAGAGAAAAGAATTTACGTGACTGAACTCTAGCAATAGAGATGGGAAATTTTTTAAGGCAGAATTGCAACTGCCAAAAATGCATTTGATTTTTACATGTATATATATATAATTTTTTTTTTTAAGTGAGGTTGTTAATAGCATTCCAGAATTGTTTTGAAGGTTGAGTCCTTCTGAGTTCTTGATCCTATATCATACCTTAGCCCTCGGAGAATAAGTCACTTTTTAGCAAGCCGAACAGTGGCTGCCTCCTGAATAGAAATGGGGAGCTACCAACTTACCACGCCAACCTTCTTCCAGTTCTTGACAGTGCAAGACAAACCTTTCAGCTTCGTCCAGTGAAGAGTTGCACGCCTTTCTCCTGATTAGCGAGCTTGCAGTAAGTGGGGCTAGGGGACAATTCTGCCAACGTGTGATGCAGGTTTTGTTGCTGCCAGTCAAAATATGCATCCTGTGCTGTTACTTCCAGAGGCTCTGGGGAGGAGATTAACATGATCACCACGGCTCTGGTGCTCCTGTGACATCATCAAAGCCTTTATCCTCTTTCATACTTACTAAATGAATCCTTGGGGGGAAAATTTTGAAGTTGAGAGTGTGAAAAATCCTTTATTCTTAGAAGTATAATATCACCGCTCCAGCTATTTGATGATCGCAAGTAGTAGAAGGAGCAGAAGTCTGGCTAAATGTTATCTCTACAAGGAGGAACAAAACTGAGCCAGCAGGCATGAGCGTGTGTAGGACATGGCTCCCTGGCTGCTTTACCCAGTGGCTTGTTTAGTCTTGTTCTGCTATGTGTTAGCAGCTTTCGGCAATGTGCAGTGATTAGTGCTCTGTGTCTTTCCTCCCTGCTCCTCTCTGTATCCTGGGGCTAGGATTAAGTTACAGCCCTGCAATGGCGCAGTTGTCTGCATTGACAGAGAGCTGAATAGTAAGGGCAGAGTTTTGTTGATAGACTGAAATGCCTTCTGTGTTTGTTTCCCTTCTCTGGAGGAGGGATGACATTATTTTCGTTTGTAGTCTTTCTGTCTCTGACCTAAACATGTGGTGTCCAATTTCCTTCCCTGGCAGGTGACCTGGAAAATGAGGAATGGTGTCTGGGTACAGAGCTGACTCCAGCAGCAATAAAGACTGAGCCAGTGTTGTGTGAGACATCAGGCCTTGCTCCCTCAGTCAGTCTCACTGTCACAGCCACGTCGCTGGATGGGGAACAACCTGAGCTACAGACGGATGCCCTGGTACATGCAGACTTTCTGTTCTCCTCTCTGCACAATGAGCTACAGATTCTCCTAAAACTCTGCATACCAGTGTAGCCTCCTTGATGCCAAAGTGGTCAACTCAGGGGCACACCGCAGTCTGCTTTAATGTTTTCTAGCGTTTGCTGGTGTCCCACTGCTGCTGTAAGAGCTTGTGTTTCAAAACACTTACCTGCATCTTTGTGTCTTAATGGTTGGATGCACAACTTTCTCTTCTGTGCTAGTTTTTAAAAATATTTAAACAGTTTCTAATGAACCAGTCCCAGCAGAATTGACTAACCTATTCGCCCAATCAAGCCTGTGACAAGCTAAGTGTCTTCCATAATAATTTGCTTTAGTGCTGCTGTGCCTTCCCATAATGAGCACAAAACTCCTTGTTTGAAACAATTGGAGAATTACTCTGTTTGCCTGCTAGGTCACTTTGGCCACATCTGTGAAGCTCTGACATTTCAAGCTGCTGCTGCTTCCACACCAACCTGCCTCGAAAGGAGCATTCGTGATGCCTTTCTGACCACAGCTGGAGCAGCCAGTCAGCATTCTCAAGGGTTTAGTTTGGCTGTGGTTGAGTTAAGGAGAATGAACCGCAGCAGCTGATGGCTCACCGGTGTCCTCTGTCAGTAGAGGAAGAAGCATGACTCTTCTCAGTCCCTGGGATGCAATGTCAGTCCAGGCTGGGTGGAGTTAGTATATGCTGAAAATAAATGTTTCCGCTTGGATGTGGATCAGAAGTATGCACAACAGAAATTATTTTATGAGAAACTGAAAAAATTAAGCACAAGTCTCCCATAATCCTCTTCTAGTCTGAATGTCCTGTCCCTGGGACATGGTCCTGCTGTAGTTTGGGATGCCATGATTTGCAAATAGTATATTGGGACTAGCTGGTGGCTCATTACCATCACACGAATTAGTTACACAGGCTTTTGAGAGAGATTTTTTTTGGCAGCAGTGAGCATGCTGATGTGCCAGTCTGACTTTCTCAAGCCTGGAACTGTAGCGTTCAGGCAGACTCTGGACAACAGCTCAGCAGCCTGATGTTGTAGCCCTGGCCACAGGGCAAGCCAGATGTCTTCCAAACTCTAGTCAGCCGTGACTGTCTCTTTTCCTGCTCCTCCACGCTGTGAAACGAACTTGGGTCCGATGATCTGGTGCTCAGTGACTGGCACCTTGCTCTTGCTCCCAGGTGACAATGGTCTTGCACAAGCTCTCTCCTACTGCCAGGAGTGTTTGTCTCTGCTCACATAGACTGTGCGGTCCAGCAAATTCTAGCGGCAGCCCTGTTGCTAAGAGAAGTAATTTGAGTGGGTTGCATGCTAGCTTTCAGTCTGAAATGTCATCTCCGAGGCGTAATCTTTTATTTAGCTAAATATAGTAGTAAGAAAAACCACAGTGGGAGTAGTCAGGTCAATATTATCCATAGCCTGGTTTAGCAAACTGTGTGAAGCAGTTAAAGCTTTGCCTGTAGCAGAACAGGAGAGGGAAACCTCTCCATTTATGGAGAAGTCATCCTTGCATCCTTCTATTAAGATTTTTAAGATGTGTGCTTTGGGTTTTCATGCTGTTTATTTCTCTTTTCTAGATGAAACCACTTGGTCAGAAAGTTATTCCAGAGATTAAATTGGAGCCCCATGAAGTGGATCAATTCCTGAACCTCTCTTCTAAGGAAGGTCTGTTAATTACCAACCCAAAATGCAGGGAGAGATGACCAGAATGCTCAATGAATGCACTTTACACTGATTAAATATTTGGCTTCCTCATTCGCCATGTTAATCTTTAGGCTGAAGCTGTTGCCTTCTAGGGATTCAACTCACACTGCTGAAGAGCCAGCCTCTCTTTGACCCATTTATATGTTTTTTTCTTTTTTTTTCCCTTGCTCATCACAAAGAAAATAATCCCTTTTTTTGTCTATAGCATATTAAAAATTGTACAGTTGCTGGAGGGAGCTTGAATCCTTAAAGTACAGGATTATTTAGGCTAGAAGAGAAATCAATTTGATCGATTTCTTTTTGTAGGCATAGAAAGCATGAAGAGCATAAGTGGAAACTTTACTGTTTTAACCCTTGATACAAAAGCGATGATGTGAGTTTACATTAAATTAAAAGTTAGATGCATCTGTTTGCAGCATATTAGTTTTAGGAGAGTTTTCAAGAACCACCAGGATCCCTTTGAACTGATCTATAAAAGAGAAAGAAGGAGCAATGATCCCTACCCTGAAAGTTAAATGTGGTTCTGTGGCACATAATATGTTAACCCAAGAAAAGTTTGAAAGAGCCAAATATTTGGGCTTAAATTTGAGCAGATAACTGCATCTCAGTTAAGAACATTTGATATTCTGTTAGTGAATTCATTTGCGTAGGTAAATAGAACTGCTCTAAGGAGAGAAGCAAGTAATGTAGCAGGTGGAAAAAGGGAGGCTATATTTCAAACCAGGGCGTAGGTTTGATTGCTCAGTTTGATGGGATTAAAGGCCTTGCTGTTTTTTCAGGTGTATATTTTCTTCTGGCAACTACTAGAGTTAAGATGCTAGACAAAAAGAGCTCATACATAATAGCTATTTTTTGGTGACTATTTTTCCTCCTTCCTCCCCCAGCACCCATCTGATCTTTTCAATTCAAATTTGCAAAGTACGACAGAAGTGGAAGGTGGCAAATTCAGCCCTGTATCTTCCTACTCCAAATTTTCATTGCTGTAAATTTATCTTGGAGAAAAAAATGACTTAGTTATGACTGCTTTGGACATCTGCTAAATTGTCCATGTAATATGAGTAGGTGAGACATTGCCCTGTTTCTCTTGGTTCAGACTCATTTGGTCATAAACAGCACTTGGCTTGCCAGTTCTAGCACAGGGTCTTTTGGCTGCGAGTGCAGTAGAAGTTCACATATGGCCACGGATAGCACAGTGTGAGAGAGATTCCTGTGGTGGTTGCCTGTGCTGCTCCTGTTCCATCAGTACATTAAAGCGTTTGCTGTCACTAGGTTGTCACTTCTTCCCAGCTGTACCAAACCGGGTCCTTAGGAGGGAGACTATTTCTCTCCTCCCTGTTCGTATAACACCTTGGATGTGATGCCTTCTCTTGAAAAATACTGGTGATTTGTTTAATCCACAGCAAGGTTAGGAAAGACTATTGTTTTTGGAGAGAACACATGCTGGCTCAGAGCCCTTCTGTTAATGTGGTTTCCCTGGGACAGGGGACTTGTACTGGAGGATTATGTTAAACCTCAAAGCATTTGGAGAAGAAACTGAAGTGTAGGTAGAAGTGACTGGAGCATATGCGCAGAGCCCTGGTTTGTCTGTTGAACATAAAGATAGCTGCTGAATTTCATTCCTTTGGAGACCTGCGTGCTCTGAAAATCTTTCAAGTTGCCTAGCCTCAGAAGCTGGGTGGTGGTGGCAGCTCTAGTGGGAATTTGAATTGGCGCCTCAAAACCCTGTGGTCTGTGTCTCTCTTGCCATTTAGCAGTGGATCCCCTGCATTTGCCTCCAACCCCTCCCAGCAGCCATGGCAGTGACTCTGAAGGAGGGCAGAGCCCGGCTAGATCGCTCCCTCCTTCAAGTCCAATCCAACTACAAGCCACGGCTAAAGTGACATCACGCACAACTTCAGCGCTCTCCAATTCCCCCCTCCTGACTGCACCACATGTAAGTTGGGCTGGCTTTTTCTAGCATCTCTCTCTCTTTTTTTTTAATGATTGTTTTTGCCATGGATTTTCTAATTTTCTGTTGTTCTTTAGATTAATCCATCTCTGGTCAAAACTGCAGATCCAGTAGTTCTTGCTCACTGGTCTGTTCCGTCCCCACAGAGAATGGCATGTGCCTCTCCTCTAAGTTGAGACAGGGTTCAACAGTGTTATTAGGTTTCTCCCACCATGGATTGTGTTTTGCATTAGGGCCCAGCCCTACTGGGTTAACCTGTCTCTGGTAGATCTGCATCTGTCCTCTTGTCTTGTCAAAAGCAAGTGGTGATCTTTTGAGAGAGATTTTCAGTAGTGCTTCTCATTTGTCTCCCTGTTTAAGCCAAGAGAAGTTTTACTGTTGGTCTCAATGTGTTCAGAGCTGGACCAAGAACAACTGTGTTGAGAGAATCCTGTCCCAAAGGTTCAGTCTCTGCATGGAAGCTATCTAAAAGCTCTTCCCCTTCCATGCATTCCCAATCGCAAGAGGATGCTGTGTTAGTAAGCAGAGGCCTCTCTGAAGTGGGAGAGCTGCTGCCTCTCTTCCCTAGCACCCTTTTCTCTAGGGCTGTGTGCACTTGCTGTTACAGTATTTTGCTTCTATGACACTTCCAGAAATTACAGGGGACCGGCCCACTTATCCTGACAGAGGAGGAGAAGAGGACACTGATAGCAGAGGGGTATCCAATCCCTACCAAACTGCCTCTGACAAAAGCAGAGGAGAAAGTGCTGAAGAAAATCCGCAGGAAAATAAAGAACAAGGTAAATGTTAGTTAGCTTCGGTAGGTAATTCCAGCTCATTCTTCATTTAAATAGTCCTGCAACAATAATGCAGTAATGGTCTGTGGTATTGTTGAATGCTGTAAGATGTCTTTTAATAAAGTGTTTTTCTTTGTTCCTAAACACATCCATCAAATTGTCTGTCACTGTGGCAGTGTGCCTCTCTCTCTGGGTATTTACCTGAACAATAGAGTATTTAGCAAGCAGGGTATCAAGTTGCTGTTGCTTGGCTCCGTTTTAAAAATAGTACAATCCCACCCTTATGGTAAGCAAAGACCTCTGTATTCTTTCTGTGCTGATGAAGGTGTTCTTTTCCACTGATTCATGTTTTAAAATATGACTCTGTATTTCAGTGCCTTTGTCTTTTGATCACTGAATTCCATGACCTTTAAATGAATGGTTGATACCAAGGCTGTGAAATACCGTATGAGTCTTTTCTTTCTTCCAACATGGGGAAGCCTAGTGATAGGGAGGAAAGCATTTTTTTTTCAGGCCTGACCAGCTCACTTGTACTAGAGGATATTAGCACATCTTTGAAGGTTAATGCATTCTGTTATTGGTTTTGCGGACACTGGAGTAAATTTGCCCACTCTAAATTGGAATTTGGTCTTGTAGTATACTTTTTCAAGATTTTTGGAAGTGACTTTGTGCATTTAATGTACCACTTTCTTATAATCATAGTCATTTATATTGGAAGGTACCTCTGGATCTTTGGTCCAAATCTTTGCTTTGAAAGCAGGGTCAACTTGGAGCAAGTTGCTCAGGGACTTGTCCAGTCACATTTTACTGTCTCAGAGGGTGATGAGTCCCCAGCATCTCTGGGCAACCTGTTCCCATATTAGGCCACTCTTGTGGTAAAAGAAAATAGATAGAATTCTTAATGCCTAATTGGAATTTCCTGTGTTGCAACTTGTATTTGATGCCTCTTACCATTTTGCTGTAAGCTTCTGAGAAGACTCTGACATCACCTTTGCTACACAAGATAGTTGAAGACAGCAATAGAATTCCTTCCTTAGCCTTCTCTTCTTAAAGCTGAGCAAACCCGGCTTTCTCTGCCTTTCCTGATGTGTCATGTGCTCCACCGTGCTTATTATAGCAGTGGTCCTCCTCTGGCCTTGCTTCTGTACACCCAAAATAATTTCAGAGCTACAAACTGTACATGGTACTCAACTATGGTCTTGCAGGCACTGAATAGAGGGGAAGAACCATTTCTCTCAACCTGCTAACTACACTGTTGTTAACATAGACTCAGATCTAGTTGGCCACCTTTGCTATGGGGGCATATTGCTAACTTAAGTCTGACTTGTTGTTCATCAAGACATGCAAGTCTTTTTCTACAAAGCTGCTGTCTAGCACATGGATGGGCTTTTCCTCTGCCAGATGCAGGGCATTGTCCTGGGATCACCTTTTAGTATTTGTCCTAGGCTATTCTTTCCAGACAAAACTGATTTACTTTTTAAGGTTATTTG
Source organism: Caloenas nicobarica (assembly GCF_036013445.1). Lineage (NCBI taxonomy): Eukaryota > Metazoa > Chordata > Aves > Columbiformes > Columbidae > Caloenas > Caloenas nicobarica. The sequence continues at coordinate 63,148,888 of NC_088245.1, read as the reverse complement.
GTAAGAGCAGGGAATGATCTTTTTCCTACTACTGAGAGGAGCAGTCTTGCTTCAGGATGTGAAAACAGCACAGAGACTTGAATCTAATAACATCAGGGCTTTTTACCAGTTTATTAGTTGCTTTTTTTTTTCTATGCAAATATTTGGTGTTTTTCTTCCTTTTTCCTTAGATCTCTGCCCAGGAAAGTAGAAGAAAAAAGAAAGAATACATGGACAGCCTGGAAAAAAAGTAAGCCAGCCTCCTTCCTGTTTCAAGCGGGCCAATAGCACTGGTTGCTGGACTGGGAAGGGATCCAACTGTTGATGCTGGGACTGTTTCGTGCACAGAGTGCCAGCTGCCATCTCGTGGTTGTGTCTGAGAAAAGGCCTTTCTTCTGGTTTCTGCGTGTACGTGCATTGGGCTGCTGCATACATAGCTGTGTCTACCTCCAGCACGTCGCTAACGAGCCAACAAAGATTTTAAACCTTAAATAAGGCAAAACCCATCTGCTGTCAGCCTCCCCCTCATGCAAGTCTGTTGGCTTAGTGTGTAGGCAACGTCCAGGGAAAGGTGGATTCAGAGTGAATATATTGTGTCTTCTAGTGCAGATGGAGACAGAAATAGGGAGTGGGTGAGTCAAGACTGCCTGGGAAAATAAGCAGGACTCAAGAAAACAGCGTGTAACCCATTGACTTCCTTTAGAGAGAAGGAGCCAAACCCCCAGTTAGTGATTTATATCCCAAGTTAATCTTTATTCCAACAGACAAGTATTCCAGTATTTCTCTTATGTATTTCACCAGATGGATCTGTTAAACCGCTTGTACCATCTTTGGTGATATCCTTCATGTAATTTCCTTTTTTTTTCTTCTTATCTCTTTATGGATGAGTCTTGCTTTCTCAGAGTTGCCGTGGTGAAAATCAACCATATACATACAGATATCAAAGCTGTTTCCCTTTACCTTTTTCCTTCTAGAAGCTGTTACGCCTGTTCATGTTTATCTTTTTAGGAGTCCTGTATTTTTACTTGGACCTCTTATGTGGCATGCTGTATGATAACCAACTTTAGTTTAGGGAGTTTCCAGGAGCCGTGTGGTAATGAGCACTCTCCTGGAAATGAATACTCTTTACACCTGAAATTCGAGGATCTGATTTCAGAAGCATGGCATTCACTAGATTCCTTGGTGTCTCATACTAGCAATGAAATGCAAACGTTGAAAACCTTTGCACAAAATACTTGCTAACGACATAAATACAGCATGTTCTGTAACTTTTAAAGTATCTGTCCCATGGCCTGATGCACAGAGAAAGTCTGAGCAGGGTCTTTGCTGTTGCTATTTCAAGAGGCAAAAAGTAGTTACAGCCCATCCTGAGTGAGCCACACCTGCTGGGATGTAGTTGAGCGCTGTAAGCAGATGCTCCAAAGCGAGTAGCATCATTTGCAATATCTTTTACACCATGAAGTATGATTAAAGATTAAGACTAAAGCTCATTGGTGTAACTTTTCATTAAGTGTAGGCAAGACCATAGACATCTCTGTGAAAGCAAGTTTAATAAATGATTGATTTTTTACATTCCTCTTTCTCTTCTTGTGCTGTCTCCAGAGTTGAAACTTGTTCAAATGAAAATAGTGAGCTGCGTAAGAAGGTTGAAGTCCTGGAGAATACTAACAGGTAACGTATGAAGGGAATAAAAGAAAACTATATCATGATATTACAGTGAAAAGTAAAAATCTGGAAGTTAAGAGATCACTTGAAAAATGATAGCTGCATCTGGTCTGGTTAATGTCAAAGAAAGATGAAGAAGGCCAGTTATTGTCACTGCAGCGTGATGTAACACATAGAGGCTTTGCTTTAAGGTCTTACACTATTTCCCTAGCCTGTGGTGTGCTTGGAAAACCTTCTAGTACTCTTCTTTGAGTTCTTCCACTGCACAAGGAAACACGATTAGTGATACATAGCAAACAAACTACAGCCCAACTCTCCAAATTGTCTTTATTTAATGAAAGACTGTTTTGACAGGAGACCTTGACCTGGAGCATGAAACATCCAGAAATTACAGTGCTGAAGAGTCATTATTAGTTCCTTCTGAACGAATACGTCATTGCAATTATTGTGCACCCTTCTAACCACCTCACACCCCAGAATTTCCTTCATTTAGAGGGAGAAAATCAACTTCTTCTTTCTTCATTTCTGAAGAAGTGGGTGTCTCAGTGGTGGCTTTCTCAAAGGACACATGGCAGAAGATGTTCGATAGCTGAGCTTTTAATCGGATGTTAGCTGAGTGGAGTGTCAGTCATGGATCATGCTCTGTGTGTTCTCAAATGATGGCAAATTCCAATGAGTAGGTACTAGATAAACCCACTGTTAACACCTTCTAGTTAGAGGCATTTGTAGTGATGGTTGAATATTAGCATTGAACATGATGGTAGCACTGAAGTGTGGGAGGAGGCTGGGTTTTGAAGATAAGACCCATGATCACGAAAAATGGCCCTAGAGCTTGTCTGGCAGCCAGTGTATTGCTAATTGAGTGACATGTGTTGTTTCTAATCTCCGGATCCAATCTCTAATTTCATGGAGCCAGACCCTGTAGCACTGCAATTTGCTGGAGAGTCTCCCACACACTGCTCATGCATAAAGACATCTGCTGCTTGTTTGAAGAGAGCCAACCCATTTCTGTGCCTCCTGTAGCTTCCTCCAGGGTTTTTACATAAAAGAACCAGGAATGGTTCTGTAGGTGTGGAGTAGGATTTTCTTTGCCAGGACCTGTCCCAGGAGGTGCTGAAGCCAGCTGCTCTAAGGAAAGGTGCAGCTGTGGATGAACCACTCAGGGACAAGAACTTGTCAAGCCTAGAGTTGTTCTCCCCAGTTCAGATAAATTTAGCCAGCTTTTTCCATCTTGGAGTTGTTGTGGATGCGATCATGAGAACAGGTTTATTGGTATTGTCTGTTCTTTTAGATAGGACCTTTAGCATCCTCTTTATTATTTGATGATCTTAATTCTCACATGTTAAATGTTCTAAAAATATTTAGTGAACTGATATTATCTCCGAATCCTTCATACTCTGGGCATGTGGGATGAGTTGCCTTGTTTTCTTCCCTCTGCAATAGCATTGATATTGATTTGTAATCTCCTGCAGAGAAGCAGATGTTCCTGACCCTCTGCACAGAAATTCTTGCAATTCATGGCGATGCTGTTTTGGCTATTTAGATACAAACTGTACCTAAAATCTGTTAAGGCTTCAAATCGAAGTACTGAGAAATTTCTGAAAGTGCCTGCTTTCGTCAAGCCTGAGTTACATAACATACCACATTATGGGTTTTTTCACCTTAGCCCCAAAGAGCCATTTAGTGTATAATTGTGCAACTGTCTCATTCAGAGAATGTTTCCAGGACTTTGTTTAATGTACGTTATCCATTTCGTATGGTGTATTCAGAATGTCTGGTTTCTTCAGTGATATTTGCACAGAGCCTTGATATGGCATCCAGCAACTGACCAAATGTTTCGGAAATTGTCTTCACAGCATCCTATAGCTGGTACTTCCATCTCCTGTGTACAGTCAGGAATCAAAGTTCAAAGCAGTGATGGTCAAAATTATGCAGTGTCAGTTTATTCTTGGATGTCCAAATTTAAATGTTTAGGACTTTATTTCTCAAAGTCCCTAGCACACAGTCATACACACATGTACCTTATTTAATATGCCCAAAGCAGAGCCCCACTTGACTTTAACTGCAACTTGGAGTGTTCAAAGCAGTAAAAACTGAAGATGTTGTTGAAGGTCGAATCTAAAAATAGACCTACAAACATCAGAGCTGTTCTTTCATTGTGAAAAATTATAAGAGTGCAAGAAAGATAACAGGAAAATAAGAGCAGTGATTACCTGTAAAAATGTTGATGCATTAAGTATGGATGAAGGCAAACTTGGGTTTTTACCTTGTTGGAAAATTGGGCTATGGCTCCTTAGCTAACAGTTCATGCACATGTATGTGCTGTTAGTCAGTATCATGTTTTTATAGTCTGGCTGGAGTTGAGAGGAACTGAACAGCAATTTCCAAAACACAACTGTTGTACAGCAGAGTTTCTTTTCAGCAGGTGCAATCAGTTTTTTAGAGCATGTTATTCTATATATAGAACACATTTTGCACAGATACATACCTAAGGCTTCAGGGAAACCCTCCTTGCATTTAAAAATCTGGCTCCGAACCATGGAAACACTAGAATTTCTTGTGGTAAACATGTTCCTACATTATTCTCAGTAACATGAAAAAATTTAGAAGAATCTTCTCCAAGGGCCTGCCCTTGCCAGAAATTCTGGATCTGAAAAGATGCAGATGTGGTCAAATTCTTTGCATCCAGAAGCATCTCCCTTGACATTTATGCATCTTAAAATGCAAGGCAGGAGTCTGGAGATCAAGGTACAGGGGGGGGTTTAATTCTCATTACTCTTAGTGGGTGACTGCAGCATTTTTGGCATCGTTAGTATTAGAACACTAGCATATGTTTCCTCTCCTAATTTATGTGACTCAGTCCCTTAAAAGAAACCCATCCAAGTTCCTTTCTAAGCTGGTTTCTCAAAACTAAGGAAGCACATTATTACATGAGTATCTGTTATGTCTTGTAGCCACAGGTGAGCCAGGCTTTCATTGGTTTCAGTAGCACCTGAACATGTGGGGTGCTACTGTCTTAAAAAGCACAGGGTATGAGAGGAATGGATGGCTGGGCCCAAATAGTTGAGGTGAACTGAGCCAAATCCAGTTGGTGGCTGGTCACAAATGGTGTTCCCCAGGGCTCAGTATTGGGGCCAGTTCTGTTTAATCTCTTTATCAACGGTTGGGACAAGGGGATTGAGTGCATCCTCAGTAAGTTTGCAGATGACACCAAACCGAGTGGGAGTGTTAGTCTGCTGGAGGGTAGGATGGCTATTACAGAGGGATCTGGACCAGATGGATCAATGGACTGAGGCCCATTATATGAGGTTTAACAAGGCCAAGTGCCGGGTCCTGCACTTGGGTCACAACAACCCCAGGCAGCGCTACAGGCTCGGGGAAGAGTGGCTGGAAAGCTGCCTGGTGGAAAAGGATCTGGGGGTGTTGATTGACAACTGGCTGAACATGAGCCAGCAGTGTGCCCAGGTGGTCAAAAAGGCCAACAGCATCCTGGCTTGTATCAGGAATAGTGTGGCCAGCAGGACCAGGGCAGTGATCGTCCCACTGTACTCGGCGCTGGTGGAGCTCCACCTTGAATCCTGTGTTCAGGTTTGGGCCCCTCACTACAGGAAAGACACTGAGATGCTGGAGAGAGTTCAGAGAAGGGCAACGAAGCTGGTGAAGGGCCTGGAGCACAAGTCTGATGAGGAGCGGCTGAGGGAACTGGGGCTGTTTAGCCTGGAGAAAAGGAGGCTGAGGGGAGACCTTATCACTGTCTGCAGCTACCTGAAAGGAGGTCGTAGCATGGAGGGCATCAGTTTCTTTTCCCAGATAGCAAGTGATAGGACAAGTGGAAATGGCCTGAAATTGCGCCAGGGGAGGTTCAGATTGGATATTAGGAAAAACATGTTCACAGAAAGGGTTGTCAGGCATTGGAATAGGCTGCCCAGGGAAGTGGTGGAGTGATCATTCCTGGAGGTGTTTAAAAGACATAGAGATGAGGTACTTAAGGACATGGGTTAGTGCCGGGATTGGGGTAGCGGTTGGACTCAATGATCTTGAGGTTCTCTTCCAATCAAAATGATTCTGTGGTTTAGTGCCAGAGTAGGTTAATGGTTGGACTCTACGATCTTGAGAGTCTTCACTGATTTGCATGGCTGTTCCTTTATTTGATGCTGGTAAAGCCATTTTACTGAGTCATTTTCAAGGAGTGAAGGATCTGGATTTAAGATGCAGTGAGATATCTTGCACTTCACTTAAGACCACCCTTATTATAGTTGACAAAATGTGGCAGCCCTGGAGCAAGTGACCCCTTGTTTTCAAAGCAGCAGGGTAGTGTTTTTATGCTGGAACATCTTTGATGAAATTTGCTGGGTTTTTCTTCTGTAAGTCAAATGAGGAAAAATTGTGGATTTTTTTTCTGCTTTGAGGTATTCTGGTCTTTCAGTGAAAACCTTAACTTGAGACTTACTCTCCTACAAATAGGACAGGCAGAGAAAGAATCTGTGTGTAGAGTTGGCAGACAGAGTAATTTTCCTCTCTCCTTATCGAAAGTAGGTTTTTTGTTACTCCCTAAGTAGATAAATTCTCTGAAAAATCTTGATCAAAATAAACAGTGGTTGGTGTCTCCCAGAAGCTGTCTTTTTGTTTGTTTATTTAAATAGATGTTGGATTTTAAACTTAAACATTGAACTGAGGAAGCCTCCCATTTGGCTAGGTCCTGGAGTGACAAATTTCCTCTCCTTAATCAAAGTGTCACTGGAAGCAGAGGGGAAGCCTTGACTTGTTCTTTACTTTGGTGGTGAAAGGGACGCTTCTGAAGATGAATAGGTGAATGTGCACACAAAAACAAGACATCACAGGCAGAGTGAATTTGCTGGCAGTGTGTGGAAGGGGGAGCAGGAGTCTTCAGTCACTTTGCAGCTTTCCTATGAGGTGCTTCCATTGGCAGGGAAAAGCGTGAAAGCACGTTCGCACCTCCTACGGAGGTGACCCTCTAATTGAATATCACTGGGAAATGTGTCAGACACAATGAAAATAATCCTTGTGGGTGCAAACCCCCTTATGCACACTACCTTGGGATTATATTTTCTCCTGCTAGGATTTAGCCACAGGCAGTGTGTTTCCCTAAAAGCATTTGTGGCCTTCCTGCTGCTATTTAGAGGGAGCATCTTCTTTTAACCTAAGCTGCTGCTCTATAGAACAGAGAGCCGCTCCTTTCCCCTCTCAGTCCAGGCCATCCCTGCAGCTGTCCAGTAACAACGAAGGCAGATTTTGCATGGGAAAGGAGATATTTTGACCTTGGAATCCAGTCTTCCACCATTCCAGGGTCAAATAGAGAATAAAAGCACCAAGGAGTGCCCCATTTTGGCAGGGTCAGGGTAAACTGGTATCATATCTGAACAAACAAACTCGATTCTTGCCCTCGCCTTGGCTCTTGCTCTTAGTTTGAAGATGCACCTGTAGCCTGGCAGCTTGCAACACCGAGTCCTTGTCTGCTGAGAAGGCAACAGTAGCTTTGCTCAAACAGATAATGACTTGGAGGAGAAAGACATTTTCCTTTAAGGTAGTTGGGAAACAAGGTGGGTGATGAATCTTCCTCCATGTGTATAGCAGACCTCAGAATACCTGACTAATTATACTTTCCAAAAAGAGAATGTTTTGGAATCAGCTTGGCGGGCCCACTCTGCCCAGCAGGTTTTTTTAATTGGACGCAAAAAGGCAGAGATGAGCAAAATGAGGAGAACTGCCTCTTCTCTGTTGATTTCCTCACCAGCCATTAGCTGTTTTCTCACTGACGCCTCCACAAAAAGTGGTAAGAGTGATCAGCATTTCAAGGATTCTGCTGCTGCTGCCAGCCCCCGAGCTGATGAGGAGGAAGAGAGCTCCTTCCTCGTCGCTCCACAGAGCTGTTCTGTGTCAAGCCCAGTGACTCAGGCCCGAACTGGGGGAAAAATTTAGTCTTCTGCAACAGCACAGAAATTTCAGGGTTAAAAAGGCATTACTTTATAGCGTATATGTATAGTGCCTAGGGTGGCAACGTTGTATACAGCACATTCTGTGCCGGAAAATGATATATATCATGTATGCAAGTCTTTGCAAACCTTATGCCATGTAGTGGATGGGAGGAAGAGTTGGGGAAAGATGCAGAAGGGAGCAGGGAATTAGCATGGTCTCATTTACGTGATGGACAGTGTTTTCATCTCTTAATTTACCTGTGGTCTCTGTAATAGTGAATAAAGGACCAAATTAGACTAATCACTTTCTTTTTTTAAATAATGAGTTGCAGAACAAACCATGCTCTCAAGAGCACGCAAGACATCCTTCTCTAATAAGTTGAGAAGGATTTTCTGGCCCAGATAAATCTGTGCTGTGAGCATGCCTTGTGCTCATTTCAGAATGCATTCCTGAAGTCCTTGAATACATTAAACCCTAATTAGCAGTGAGCATTGATGATTAAAAAAAATCTGTAATAATAGGCAGACAAGTGTATATTGAGCTGTGAAGGCACCTCTGGGTCTGTCCTACAATTAGCTTTTAGCCAATTTGATCTGAAAATAATCCTTCTATTTTTTCTGACATCCTAACCTTGCCTCTTGCTTTAGCATTTGACGTCACAGCCTCCAAAGCTGTTGTCTGGAGTGTTGTGGGGGTTACCCTCCACACTAGGTTGTGAGACTTACAGGAGAAGCGAAAAGTAAAACTGGAAACAAACAGCGAAGTTAACATTCAGATGCAAATTGTACTATATTTGGTTGTGTCGAGGGCAGTATTTGGATTACTCCTTCTCTGTTAAAAAGCTTTAATGAAAACAAAAGAAAACTGCTGTGATAATCCTATATCAATCATTCTTTGAGATAATTTCCCATGTAAATTTTTAGTATCCTAACTGTAGTCATTGATGATGATACAGGAAAAGGAAAACAGCCAGAAAGACAGAAAACCTTCCTGGTCCGGGACTGTTGACTCCAAGCAGAACAGAATTGCCATCACAGTTGGGAACTCTTTGTGGTTGGGACTTCTGAAAGACACAGGCAGAGTAGCCACTTCAAGCATCTGTGATTTTTGTCAGGTCCTGGAGGATTTAGCAAATTGCAATAAAGTGCTTTATTTAATAGATGAATTTATGAGAAATGAAGTCTGTGCCTACGTCTAGCTTTAAGACCTTCTCTGTGAAAATGGTCTAGCATGTGGTCCAAACCGCTGTACAGCAGGTTTTCAGAAAAAGGAGGTAGCTGTATACCTTTACCACCAGCCAGAGCAGCTATAAACTTACTTCTGCACCTTTTCACATAATGGTGAAACTCCTGCTGAATTCATGATGCAGAACCAGGTTGTATCTGCATCTAGTCACTTGTATGTAGAGCAATTTCAGTTGTTTGTATGCTTACCAGAATTGTTTCTTGTAGAAACACTGAAAATACAGGTTTTATTTACAAGAATCTTCTGAAAGTGCTGAAGAAGTAATTGTTCAGTGACATCAGTTGAGGGAAAGCCAAAAAATCTTTTTGATAGATCCAGTGCTAATATAATGAAAAATATTATAAAACTAAATCATTCCTTGCTAGTAACCTTGAGAGGAGGACTGGATCTGTGATGAGATCTGTGATCCGTGCCTTGTCATAAATGCTGTATTATTGCCAGGTGTGGAATTTGAAGCAAAACGCTGCTTAACCAGCAAGTAGATCAATGCATTTGATGCTTGTCTGTTGTCTTTGCTTTTCAGAACGCTTCTGCAGCAGTTGCAGAGACTCCAAGCCATGGTTGCTGGGAAAGTGTCCCGTTCGTGTAAGGCAGCTAGCACACAGACAGGGACCTGTCTTATGGTGAGTGTCCCTAAAGCTGGGAATTGTAGGGGAATGAGAATCTTTTCCCACTGCTCAAAGGCATATTCCTTGTTCTGCAAAACCCCTCACTTGCAAATTCTCGGCTTGGGAAACCTCTCTTCAAAATTTGGCAATTAATTTTGAGGTCGGTGAGACTCCTGGCTGATGAAGATTAATGGTGGTGGGAAGGCATTCTGGATGAGACTGGGCCTGTGCTTTGGATTGGATGCTGCAGTGATGAAAGAAGGAACACTGCTCCTCTGAGTGACCTGTTTTATTATTTTCTACAATATTGTATGTGAGAAATCATGTCTAGAGTTGTAAAATGAAAACAAAGGTGACCTTTGAAGCCCAGTTCTTTTGATATCAGTAAAAATAAACTTGTTCATCCAAATAAAAATATGACTAAGGCTATAAATCTTCCTCTGGCCTATTTCAGTAGTAGTAGGCAGGGTAAGAAAAGGATTAGAATGAAACATTTCCTTTTTCCCTCCTTACACTCAGCCAGCAAGTTCCCTTTATACTAGTGCTATAAATTGATGGAAATAATTTTCAAGGCCTGAGTTGTTCTCCTAGTCTGCTAGCCTCTCTATCACTTTGAAGCAAGACTGGGGCCAGCAACAAAAATAACCCTGGAAATTCCCAACAGCATCTATAAAACACACGTGGTGGTTGTGTTCGCTTTTCAGCTTTGAGAGTAAATAAGGCTACAGGCCAAAATGGTGGCAGACATTGAAAAAAAAACTCCAGCATTGAAATCTGCCCTTTAAAAGACTGGATTTCTGTTGCATATGTACCTTTACTAAAAGACACTGTATGCAGTGATTGAAATAGCCTCAAATGATTTGTTTTGAAAAAGTATCAGATGTGCTTTTTGTTGATTCTTAGTTTTGATGTGCACGTTGTGGGCCAAGGGCTAGTGCACTTACCTCTTCTGCATCCTCCCTTTGCCAGATGGTGGTGCTGTGCTTTGCAGTAGTTTTTGGCAGCTTCTCTGAGAGCTATGGGCCGTATCCTTCTGCTACAAAAATGGTATTGCCCAGGCAGCATTCCTCGCCAGAGTCCTACACAGACTCCATCGGTAAGTGGCAACTGTCCCAGTCTTGCTACCTGCTTGATTGTGCTTCGACACTTGTTTTCCACCCCCATCCCAAACCTCCTCCTCAAGCACCTCTTGCTTTTCTGCTCCTCAACAGGTCACTCTGTGATAAACCTGTGTCTTTCGAAGGATAGTCTGGCAAGCTCTTTGGGTGTCAGAAGACTTTATATCCATAGGAAAAGCCTTTTCCCACTAGCCTGCATGGTACTGCTGTTTAAAGCAGTTTTGTTTCTGTTCATGAAACTGAAGCTAGTGGTCTGTAAAAGGTAGCAGGATTTCTACTTGGTAGCAAATGTTCACACTGTTAAAATGTGCAACTGCTTTTGTCTGGTGTGTCCTTTGCCAGTGTCAACAAAGAGTCCAAGAGCTGAGTGGGAAACCGTTAGTATTATATACCCATAATGAACCAGTTGTTTTCAATATGTATTATCGAAGCAATTGTTTCATTTTGTTCTTGTTCTGTGAATAATTCAGAGCTTTTTGATCCCTACCTGGACTGTTACTGTGGTATCTTTCCTCAGCTGTCAAATTACCAGTTAATCACTATGAAAAGACCTTTGCGGCTCCAGTTCTGCTCTGATGGCTTCCATTTCTTTAAATGACCAGAGCCATTCTCCGAGCTGCCTGTTCCTCATCTCTTCTTGCCTTCTGTCTTTGTATGCAGTGAGGTCAAGGAGTCTGCTAATTTATGAAGAGCCTCATCAACTGGAGGAGTCATCAAGCCCGATCTCCTTTGCAGATCGCAATGACAGGCAAGCAGACACCTCCAAGTACACAGCGCTGTCCCTGGAGGCCATGCCAGGGACACAGCAGGATGATATCATGCAGTTCACAATAGCCAACGAGACGAGGCTGGAGAAATCGGTGCTGCTGGGCCTGCAGCAGCACAGGTGAGTGCAGGGTGAGCTGCTTGCCGCAGGGGTGTTGGGCATCACTGTCAGTTGTGCCTGGAGACCAGAAGTAAGACAAAGGGGCTCAGCCGTGCCGGGCACTGTGAGACATGAAGTAAGAGTTTGCTCTCTATCTGGAGAGCTTATAGGCAAAGTTATTGTTAGTCTGGAGAAGTGGTTGCAACAATATTGTAGTCATACAGCTACCAAACTTGGTGCTTCTGCCAGCAATCTGACACTTGTAAGACTCTTAGTCGTGCCTACCCACTTCTTTAAGCACTTAACTTCTGTGTCTCCTAAAGGAATAAGCTTTTGCCAGTTTGGTGGAAGTGTGAGGCTGTGACTCACTGGGCTTTCTATGAGGTTAAGGTGTGAAGAGCTGGAGCTTCTCGCAGCAGTGATCTTACTAAGGCATTAGTGTGGAAAGTTTGCAGTACTCAATCTTAAGAGACAGATCTGTGAAGTTATCTGAACTACTTAACACAGAGCTCCTTCGTAAGTTTGTTCGTTTTAGCATAAATGTAATCTTTTTGGGGCCTCTGCAAAGAGAGAGATTCACTGGTTTAAATGTGTGTGCAGTTTTCTTTCTACTCCACCTTTTCTTGTCCTGCCACTATCCAGTTGGCCCTGGTCTTGGTCGCTGCTAACAAAGAGTAGCAAGCACACCAAACAGAAGAACATTGCCCCAGGCATGCCTTCTGAGCCCTTGTTTCAAAGTTATACCTAGAGCCAAAGAGATGACTAATTCAGTGTGTTACCATACTCCAACTGACAAGTACCTGGTAAATACTGAGTGCCTTTTTAGCATTAGCCACTTCAAGCAGGATATGCACTTTTAAAAATTACTAACTATTAGTGTTAACCTTTGTTGTTTTGGTTTTTTTGTTCCCTGCAGAGTCAACTCCGAACTAGAAGGAAATGAAACACTGAAGATAATTGAAATAGATAGAAGAGTCAATGCCACCTCTTAAAAATAAAAAAGGCCTTTTTTTTATTTCCCTCTTTCCCACATATTTTCAACCAAAGTCCCCCTGCCTTGTCATCCTCAGTGAACCAAAGCACAAAAGAGAGGGAGTTCAACTTCTGCATTGACTGGTGAGGCTGTGACTGCAGATGGGATCTCTTGTCTTTGTAACTCCTTTCCTCACTTCACACACAGTCCCTGTCTTTGCTTTTATTCCTTTCCTGCCTGATACTGCAAGGGCAGGATTGAATTATGATGGCAGATGATGCCAGCAGTGTGCCGGTGACTGGTGGGTGTTTGTACGTGCACGCACACATCCTAATCTGAGCACAAAGACATTCTGTAGCAGAGTGGAATATGCCAAACTGATGGGAGCGTGTGGGTGATAAGTTTCATGGGAGAGGGAAGTGAGAGAAAGAGGAGATGCAGCATACTGCTGCTCAGAATCCAGCCACAGCTCCATGCCTTCTGATCTACAGCACTTGAGCCTTTTAGGTGATTGAGGAGCATATTGTGTAGTCTGCTTCTGAAGGGACAAGAATGGGCCCTGATTCAGTCGAGTTAACAGCGGAGGTGGGAGAGGGGTGGGCAGTGATGCTGCTGAATCCCGACCTCTTTCTCTTTTCTCCCCTCCAGCCCCTTTATCATTTAGTGGGGTAGGTTTCTCTCTGGGTTGAAAGCAGTCCTAGTAGGCTTCCCTACTGCTTCCACCCTTATGGAATTCAAGCAAAGATCAGTTGCTGTCTTCTCACACTTCATCTGTGTGGGAGAATTACACTAGTTTAACTAAACCTGTTTGGAAAGCAGGTTTTGTTAAATTTACGCAATGTTTTAGATGGATGTCCTTTAGTCTGCTTAAGACTAATTTGTTTAGCTTAGATCAGTTCCTTCCCAACAAACTAAATCAATGTAAGGCTTAAACCAGAAGTGCCTCCTGAGAGGACCACGTGGATTTAATTTATTGGCTTCAAGATGCATTGATGGAATTTCTTATGTAGACCTGGTCCCAGATTTTCCTGTTTTCCTTTCCTTTCCTTGCCGTCTTCCTGTTACTGTTGTAAATAGTATTTATTAGCTTTGCAAAATCGTGTCCAAGCGGTCGCAATGAAGAGAATTGAGCTTCCCTAACCCTACAAGTGGTCTGGGCAAACTCTGAAATCAGACACACAAATATTATTAAACACTCATTCCTTCCTCTCCGAACTTGAATTGCCCTAAAATACAGCCATGGGTCTTATCTTCCTCTTACTTCCTTTTCTAGAGATGTGATCTTAGACCAACCGATTAGCCAAAACCCCAGCTGGAGGTGGTAGACACCATATTAGCTGTATGGCAAGACAGACTTTTCTCCCTCATTTGTTTTCTCCTTGTCCCATGTAGCTGGTGCCTTTAAGGGTTTTCCCTCTCTTGGCACCGTGGTCATGTCTCTGCATGGACTGTTGAGGATGGATTTAATGTGAAAATCCTAATTCAGCAGGCTAGCACATAGCTACTCTATAGTTTACCAGAAGTAGTCAATTTTTAAAAAGAATTATAAATTTTGAAGCTCTTTTTTTCTTTTTTTTTCCTAATGATAAATAAGGGAAAAACTAATGTAGCCTTACAAGTAATTTTTTACCATGTACAGTAGATATTTCCTGCAAATATTCTATTTTGTAAAATACTGCATTTCTATTTTATTGCAGCAGCTGTTGCACCACCTCCTTTCTTGATCTTCATTCTCCTTAGACTTTCTTCCTTCAGTATCGTATTTTGCCACCCGCAGGCCTGACTCAAAACCCAGTGGAATTAATGGGAATAATTTGGTGAGTTACAGCAGGCTGTGGCTCGGTCAGCACTGTGCCATTTTAAGAAGGTGTTTCACATTAGTGACAGTGAAACATGTGCCTGACTTCATGAAGTTGTAATGAGTTTTGGCATACAGACGTGCTTCCTAGGTAATGCCCTATTCTTCTGTGCAAGTGCCTTTTTATTAATTTACCTGTGGTGGCAATGAGAGGAGAAATGCCATTGTAGTCTATTTTGCAAGTGTTCCCTTCTTCTTGGCATGAGTCAGTTTCTTCCCCAAAGCCTTTTTCCCTTTACAGTGATCCTGCTGGGTCCTCTGCACCATTCCAGTACCCACCAGCGGCTTTTGTATGGGCTTTTTTGAGCAATGGTTTAAGGCTTCACATAAATAACTAACACCAGTGGGTGCCACAAGGGATGGCTGCATTGCTTTGCCACTTGAGGTCCACAAAGTGACAGGAGAAGGCTGGGACTGACCCTTCCGCTACCCTGTGGTTGGTCAGTGTAAGTGGGCAAGGTCACAGCTTAGAAAGTTCCTTAAATGGTCTTCTTTTTTTTTTTTTTCCAAGCACCCATGGTTTGTCACCTCTGAGGGCAACTGAATGGTTAAGTCTTCCGCCAAAGAGGCCCCAGGCTGTGGAGCACAACACTGCTCTTCGTCAGGCTTGCATTTTGCACTGTGCCTAAGTAGGCGGCCGCTCTGCTTGAGCTCGTGCCCATGATCAGTTAAATGGATCACCTGCCATTGCAGACACAGCTGACTTCGCTATATTAAAACCAAAATTGAATTATTTCTCTACACTTAAAAGACGGATAATTTTGCAAAACCCAAACACCACCTCCCCACTCCGAAACCTACTGCACTAGTCACCATTAAAGTTTTGCCATTTTGTTGGCTTAATTTGGGCACGATGGTTCAAATCTGATTGGGAGAGCGTCACGTTTTCATCTGAAGCATTTTAAACTGGCCACAGTCTGGGTCAGGCCTCTGAACTAATTCATCCAAGCCAGAATGGCAATACCAATTTTCTTGTAACTGTTTGATAATCTATTTCTATAATCTTAATCTGCGTAATCCTTTAAGTTATTTTAAGATACTCTTTTGGGGAATCTCTTGACCTAGCACACACGTTGCTTAGGGATTTATTATTTTAAATATTACTCCTTTATAATAAGGAAAACCTTTGCTTTGCTTTGGTATGTTTGCAATGATTTTTCTTCAGGGGCCTTAGTAGAACAAGTTTCTCTGCTAGATACTAGGGGCCAAAAAATCTCCTGTCATCGCCTACCCACAGGCTGTTGCACGACAAGGCCTTGGCTGTCTCCAGAGGGGGTTTATGCCCATGCACGTACCTGGCAGGGGGACAGAGGAGGCAGGACACATGCGATTGCACTTCCAGCCCCAGCAGTCCAGAGGTGACCCAAATGTGAAGGCTGATGTGCTGCAGACGGTGTGGAGAGGCAGCTGAATGTGCTCGATATTAAGGGCACAGGGAAAGGGCAGTGAGGTGTATTCGGGGAGGATGCCAGTCTAAGTGCTTTTAATTAATTCAGCTATATTACGTAAGGTCTTAGCCTTTTGCCAGTATACTTTTTCCAGTCATCAGTGACCCGGTGCTGTAGAATAATGTGTGTGTGTGGACAGGATAGGCAAAGGTCTTACGTGCTACTTGATTTCCATTTCCGCTAGAGGACTTAAGAGATCCTTGGAGTCTTCAGCTGTAACATTATGCTGCTTGTCTGCACGATTTCATACACACTAGTAAACTTACCTTTTGGCCCACAGCTTTAAAGCATGTCTGAATCTGTTGGATCTTTACTTCTAGGGAGATAAGCTATGAAGGTACGTAGGGCATTATTTTTAATATATATATATATATATATTTGAAAAGTATCAAGCAGAGGGCATGTGACAGTTCTAACCTTGTTACCAATGTGTAGATAACGTGTGGGGTTTTTTGGTAGGGTTTTTTTTGTGTGGTTTTGTTTGTTTGTTTGTTTGTTTTTCCCCCCAGGCTACTTCTAGTTCTTTGCATTTCTCGTACTTCATCTGTACTATTCAATATTTTTCAGCAGCACAGACTAACAATGGATTAGGCTGAGGTTCTTAGGCCAGATCCCAGCTGATACAACACAGCACACTTCTCACCAGTTTTGGAGGCTGCAGGTCTGATTTATAGGGGCAAGGAACCTCTTCCATATCTCTCTGTGTAACAATATGTCTCAATGTATTCTTGATTTTTCTAATGTAGAGCTGAAATAAAAAAACTTTTTTTTTTTTCTGCTAAAAAAAACAACCCACCTCTCTCCCATCCCCCAAACTATCAGCACTGAATTCCGTCTAGACGCATTTAGAATATAGGTCAAGTAAATGAATGATACTAATTGCTATGTTGGGAGGGATTTCCACTGAGTATTTGGGCTCTAGATTCCAGCTAATGCCAAGAGGCCATTGTACAAAACCCACGCAGCTAAGAACAGAGGAATAAGAAATATTTTTATACTCCTAATGACGAAAATATTTCTTTCTCAAGTCATTAATTAGAAAGGGAACATTTTGTATTCTGAAGGTGAAATGGTAGGTCAGTACTTTGTACTTACAAAAGTTATACTTGCCTATATAAGTAGTGTAGTACTATGGTGTGCTGCTGCTTTGCACTGTAGTGTTAGGGATAAACAACTTCGGGGGTTGCAAAGATGAATGAACTGGCTTACATGTTCGGAGCTTTACAAGTAAGATGTGAAGATTCAGTCCATGGGCCAGATTATTGTAGCTTTCTCATGGCCAGTAAAATGGCAGTGAGCATTCAGGGATCTGTTGAGGGTGTGTTCTCGGTTACTACTGCGTGGCTTAGGTGATCAGCATCCTCTGGAGACTCCAGGATTGAGAGGGGAATTGCCATTGGTTTTGGTGGTTTTCATGTCAGGCCTTTTTCTTCCTTACCAAGGTATATACCGAGTTAACTTCCTACGTGGAAAAGACTGCACCTCGCAGGAGACTCTCATTTGTGATGCTAAAATCGAGTTTCGATATTCTTCATTATCAGTCTCTTCTCTGCCCTAAAACCCATATCTGTGCTCTTCCTCTAAGAGCTGGAACTGAATAGGAGAGAAAAAAACATGGGAAAGATGGATTTGTACACCTACCTTACACAAAATATGAAAGAAGTGGCTGATGAGGGGACTCCTGATGTCACAGGGAAACTTCCTAGTTCTTGCTTCCGTAAGTAAGCAATGATAGCCGATTTCATTAGTTACCCCCTTGTTTAAGCTTTACTCTTCCCCTTGCTCTTTAATACTACGCCGTCCTTTTTATGCATATCTGACCTTTATGTTGTATGCCATTTTTCCTTCCAAACAGCAGGCAAAAATCTTTTTGAACTTTAGCAGCCCATAATTAAGCAAGTGGAAGGGAGAAACAGGGAAGGAGAGGCAAGTAATCAATTTCTTTCAACAGAACTCTGCTCGTATCTGACTTTGCCATATCAGATTTTTATTCAATGGTGCTGATGTAACAGTGTCTTGCTTTCTTCATTTGTACAGTTAGCAAGAACAAGTGTGAGAGTGTGTGTACCTGTGCACGTGTGCATGGTGAGCAATGAAAAAAGAAAACAAACGCAGAGTTGTTTATTTAATGTAGTAAGCATCACTAAATAAAGGCACCTACCTGAACACACAGGGCACATTCCACTTGGTGCAACAGAAAGTCCAGGTGTTTCTCTCTGAAACCTATTCACATTCCACATCACTGAGCACTTGTAAAACTGTAGTGAGAATTGCTGTCTGAAGTCTGTCCTATTAGCAATTTTCAACAGAAAGTTGTTGCACTGTGTCATTTTGTGTGTAAGCATAAATCGTCTGGCCTTTCTATAGGACAGCTCTGGCCTGATACAAAAAAAAAAAAACAACAGACTTTAGGTTTTATTGTATCTTTGGGTGTCATTTTTGTTATGCAGAATTATGGCTTTGAATTTCGTTTTGTTTTGTTTTAAATGGGGAAAGTTAACCTTAAAAAGTGGCCCCTGGGACCTGACAGCTCAAAGAACATGATTTGTTGAGCTGGTCTTCTGGGAGAGGATCTAAAGGTCCCCCCTTCCCCGGGAGCGCTACTGCCCTTAACTGTTGCACGCCGTGATGTGAAGTACATCACAGTTTCCCGGAGATTCCCTGGGCCCTCTGAGGGTAAATTACCTGGTGTTACCATCTTGAAGACAAATACATATCCAGGGCCAAAGCCTTGGGCCGTGCAAAACAATAACTTGTGACTCTGAGTCACTCTGCGTGTGACACCCCTGAGGCACTTCAGCTGATCTTGTCCTTTCCCTCTGTTCATGCAGATAAAATATGGGTTTGTGCAAACATTTAAAACTGTCTGAGATGAAAAGGACAGGGTTACTAATGAAAAAGCACAGACCCCCTATGCTCCTTGGTAAACTGCATTGGAGCCTCGTCTGACTGCAGGTATCTCTGCCCTTTTGCCATGAGTCTGTTTAACTCCGTGTATGTGTGTTCAGTGGCCTCTCTATTTTTGTATAAGCGCTGTCATCTGGATACGGTCCCACCTGATTGTTCACACTGCAAACATGTCCATTGGGTGGAAAGAAATTGCTGTTTTTCCTTTTTAAATTGTCTGCTTGATTCTACGAGAGAACAGACTACCTGCTTTTGTAGCCTAAACATGTATGTAGCTAAGTATGTTATGCTTTTCATTTCTTGCAAATAAATATTTTCTGTAGAAAAAAGCAAGTACAGTTTGTTTACTTTCCTGATGGTTGGAAAAGATCTGGTCCCTTGGCTTTTCCAAGTGCAGCTCTGCGTGCTGCGGTGTGGGTTTTTACTGGAGCTGGCTGCCCCTTCCCTTTTGTGAGAGTAGCAGAGAATTCTATCTGCCAATAATGGGTGGAAATTAGGCAAAACCTGATGGCATTTAATAATGATAATGGCACTTGAGTGCAACTGGGCAATATAGCCTCATTAATATTAAATTCTCTGCCTATAAAAGCAGGATCCAGGAAGACTGATGCTGAAGGGGGCACTAGCTTCAGCCTGGTGATACCAACCTGCCAGAGCATACTGGAACTTGATTCATGTGGGCCAAATAGCTCTCTGGAAGGCGAGACCTTTCCCTGTGGTGCGTTTACACTGGGCAACTAATTGCCTAAACCGAAGCCTTAAAAGATCTCTTTCTGCTTTCGCTTTTCGAGGTTGGGTCCTTCGCTGGCCTCAGCTCCATCCCTTGCCCCGACTCACCCCTGAGGTAGCTCAGGAGCTTTCTCCAGCAGTTTAGAAGCTGCTGTTCTACTGGTGTCAGCTGTCGAGGTTGTGCCCTGCAGCCCAGAAGCAGCTGCCAGCCAGGGGACAGAGGTGACCTTTTGCTACTTCGAGTAGACATAGAAAATCAAATACCTAATTTCTTCCAGTTTGGGGACTCGGTGGCTTTGCTGGCCATCCAGGGAACTTGGCAATGGATGACCTAGTGCAGATGTGGAAATTATACTGTGCAGAGCCGACTTCACAAATGGTATAGTCATGTATATTACACCAGTTTTCTACCAGGAAAGGGACCTCATAAATGAGTACTATGCATCCCTATAGTAGCAACTAAGAGCTTATCCTCCACAGGGAAATACTAGTGATGGAAGTAATAGTTCCAACTTTACTGAACTGAAAGTGGGAGCATGACAGATGGCTTTGGTGCCTCCTTCTCAAGGCCTCTTAAAGAAGGTTGCTTTAGAGACTGCGGAAGCCAGTGTACCATGAAAATCAGAACACCCTGGCCTGCACTAAATTTGTGGCTGATGGAAGGCATTTTCAGGAGTGCCTTGCTGTTGAGCTAAAGAGGTTAAAGTAGCAAAAGAAATTGGCAGTGAAGAAAAAAAAAAGCAGCTCTACCATGGTGCTTTTAACCCAAAAATTGGCTTTGCTGCTCACCACCGTTCACTGTCACAAGAAAAGGAAACAGGAATGACAGGTTTATTTTTTACCTATCCAGTCTTTTTGGTCTGTCTCTCTGTGCGATGTCTGTCTCTCCCCGGCAGAGCCCACTTCCAGCACCAGAACTATCTAAGCCTGCTTTGGTCACAGCAGATGATGAAGCAGCTCTTTCTCACAAAATTCGCTTTCTGTACCTGGATGAAGAAGGTCTGTGGTGCTTTCTCTTGAAAGATGGGGGGAGAAGGGCTTTACCTGGTCTTTGAAGTTCTGCATCCCGGTCTTTTGCTGTCATTGTTTCAGAAGTTATTGCAGCCACTGCCTTTCCTCCTGATGCTGCTGGGTGCCCCTTGCTTTCTGAATGGGCAATTTCACTTGCCGGAACTATTGATCTAGGGCACTTGTTAGCAGCATCAAGCCAAACATAAAGTTTTTTAGAGGAAAATCATTAGACTGTGACTGATTGGAGAAGTTACCCTTGGCTTAGTTTTGGCTGAGCTCAGTTCCTCTGAGCATACAGAACACCAACTGGTGATTAACGGCTGGTTAAGAATCACCTGGGGTCTCAGTATTACCCTTAAAGCACCACCCAGCAGGCGATGCTGCAGCAAGTCTGTGATTAAAAAAGAAACCCACATACAATGGAGAAATCCTGGGTGATGAGCTGTCAGCCTCGCTACCCATCACCCTCTGGTACGTGCTGTTTTTTGCAAAGCTGTTTGAATTCAAGGCTGAATTTCGATACTCGTTTCTCAGGCTGATTCCCATTGCAGGGCAGGAGGAAGGGGGTCTGAATGCAGCTTGCAATGCCTCTCGTGGCACTGTTTGGGTAGTAAGTCTTCACCCTTTGCTGATAGCTGCAGGTTGTGCCTATTTTGCAACAGCACAGACTTCTCCACCCCTGCAGGTATTTCATGGTGGATTCATTACTGGTGCTCCCTTTCCCGTTTTGTTTGCTTTGGGTTTTTTTATAAATCTGGACCTCATTAGCTTAGAGTTTAGAAGTAGTGAGCAAAAGCTCGCACTCTTGCTATAAATAAAGTATTTATGCAGGAGTTTGTCTGGTAGAGAGATACCACTGGATAAGGACTGAGGAAATGAGCTTCTGGGTCTAGTCCTGCTCATAGTGTGCTGGTGAATTTGGCTGACCCCTCCCCATGCTTCAGACTCCTCGTCTGTGAAATGGGGCCAGTGGTGGCTTCCTCCTCTCTATAAAGCACTCTGAGATTAACCAAAGCAAGCTAATCCAGAGAAGATAGTAATTAGAAATAAAACACTTCATGTTGAATGAGTGACACTTGTGTGTCTTGTCTCCCTCCAGTTTGTACTTTAGAAAATTAAAGTGATTGATTTGGTTTCTCATTTTCTTGGTGCTGTCTCTTGTGGGCTTCACATGGAAGCCGGGAATGGCTTAACTTTTTAATTATTGAATTAATCGTAAGCTGTATTTGCATGAGGCCTGTATGTAGCTATAAATTTTTTGTGTGTGTGTCTCCAGTAAGGAGGAAATTACAAGTTCTGGCCCTCATCTTTGCTATAATGCAACAGAGGAAAGATAACCACTGTCCACGTCTGTTAGTTTGTCTCACTTCCACTCTTTAAAGAAATGCTTAGATTCTGGTTAGCCCTCTTTTTTAAACCTATTTGGTAAACCCATTGGTTTGATCCCTGGCATTTGTGAGGGGGCAGCACCCAAGCACTTCCAAGCGAGGATCAGGCCTTTCTTGTCACCTCCACTGAACACCTTGGCAACAGGAATCAGGACCTATTTCTAGGTATGGCAGCCTACGCGCAGAAAGGGGAGTAGTGCTGCGAAATAGCTGAAAAACGGTAAAAACCAAAATAGAATGTAGCAGAAAGCAGTAACTTGCCAGAGACCTGATCGGAGCCGGTGCTGGCAGAGCTGCAGGGTGAAGTGTCTGCCCAACAGGGTGATCTGCTGAGAGGAGGGCAGGTGGCTCCATGTTAAGGCTCAGCATCCCTCAGTTACCTGATGGATAAGCAATGCTCTGCCTGAACTTCAAATGCTGGCCAAAAGTAAATGTGTTTGTGGGCGTATCTGTCAGCATTGGCTCTGGAAAGGGAAGCTGGATGCTTGTTCGGTTGCGTTAAGAAAAAAAAAGGCCAACAAACCAAACCAAATAAAAACCAAAACCGACAAAACCACCACCACCACCAAAACCAACCAACCAAAACCCCCCACACCCACACAAAACCAAACACCCTTCCCACACCCACACAAAACCAAAAAAACCCACAAACAAACAAAACCCACAGGTGTATGTGTATAAATATATGTATTTTTCTATATTTTCCTGGAGAGTGAATGTTGAAGGTAATCCTGAGGATTATTTTTGTGTGATCTTAAGGAATATGGAACATTTAGAGCAGACTGACTTCTCCCTGGCTAGCCTGGTGCACCAAGTAAGTAAGGCTGCCTCACTCCTTTCTTCCTCACTCTTCTTTTTTACATAACCACTTCTTTTCCATTAGGAATAGGATTTTCATTCCCTCCCACTCTAAATAAAACTTACCGCAGTGCACACAGCCTGTGCACACTGGAGTGTTCAGAATGGGATTTAACAGGCATGTGAGTAATGGAATAAACCTCCATCCCTTGGCTTTCATCCAAAAGGCTGAATTCCCTCCTTTCTCCACATTTCCTCTTTCATTCCCACCATCCACCCTGCTATTCAAGGCATGCAGTGTGGTGCGAAGTTTCCACCCAGGAAAAAAGAGCTCCCCACCTGCTGGAGCTTGTCAGCTCTCCCAGATGAGCAGGGAAGTCACTGTGGCGTGGGGTTCTCCTCTGAACCCGACAATTCAACCCTTGGCATGAAGAAACGAGATCCTCAGCCATGCAAATTCAGGCTCTTGCCAGCACAATGATCCCAGATACTTGCAAAACCTGCTAAAAAGCTATTTTTGGGCTCATCCTTTCCATCCTGATCCAGTGATATGTCTGCAGCCACGTCTTGGAGCAAATGAGATGCTCTGACAAAGTTGCTGCTGGTGCTGCCTTTCTCAAGCCACAGGAATTGACAGCTATGTCACAGGTGTAATTGTGTAAGCAGGGCTTTCCTTCACGAGCCTCAGAGTCTCTCATAATTGCTCATATTCAGAAAAAGGCATAGGAAGTCAATTTAGCACTTCATGTTGCAAATGAGTCATGCAAATTGCAGCAGTCAGAGGAAAAACAGGTAATCCCGGTGCACGGTGTAAATGTGGTCATGTGGGCAAAGTGGTTATTGACAAGCAGGAGCTACAAGAGGGTTTATGCTGGAGAAGGCAGATGTGGCTAAGTGGCATGGATGCGCACTTGGATAGGGGGTTAGCAGATTCTGATTTGTTGTTAGGCTTTGCTCCAGATGTTCTGGGGGAGGTGGAGCGATCTGCTGGGGCACAGGCCACAGAGCTGTTCTCATAGGGACCAAAGGCAAAAAGAAGAAAGCCGTGAGATGATGCATACTGTTCTGCTCTCCAAGTGCAAGATTAATTTGCTATTAAAGTGTACGTTTGCATATGCCATTGGCATCTTTTCATAGCAACAGAACAGATGGTTTTCACCAATGACAAAACCTCAAAGATAACTTGATGATGAGAGGGGTGCTTATGGTCCTGCTCTTCATCCTTGAAGGTGGTTGTTGAGCTAGATCTGAACTGGTCTTTGACAGTTCCATCTCAAAATATTTTAGTTTCTTGCTGCGAAAGGAGTTGTCACATGCTCTTAAGTCAGATGCTTCCACTAGCAATATTGGCTGCTAATTCCCCTGGAAGTTCATCTGGAGACCTTCTGACTGAGGTCCTAGTTCTGCATGGACAAGGCATGGATGGTTTCAGCAGAGCTCCACACTGGTTTGCAGATCTCTCCACACGCAGCGCAGAGCAGGATCCAGGTCTTCTTTTTGCAGTTCTGCTTAAGAGCTTTAGTTTTCTTCCTGTAAGCCATGTATTACATGGTTTCATTATGCTTTCTTCTATGTGCTTCATTAGCAACTAAAAGTAGTCTGAGGTTTGAGGGAGAAAATGTATGTACCTATTGGGGGAAGCACGTATGCATGTAGATAATACATGCATCATTTATAAATATAATTTTGAAAGTTGGTTAAACTTTTAAATGCTTAAACAGTAGTAAAAAGTTTCCCTTTTCATCACCCTTCTCTACTGCCAACAAGGGACAGGAAAATGTTGATTGACTGGCTTGGAGAGCTTGTCATTGCTGAAGTTGAGATGAAAGATGTATACACAATATGTGTGCTAAGTATGAAGAAGCGGAATCTTTCAATAGGGCTGGAGAAGGCGCAAGAATCAGGTGTAAAGAACCTACTGACTGTCACAAGTCTCACTGATACCCAAGATTTTTCAACATTTGCATGCTGCTGTGTATGGGCAGCGGGTAAATGCTGCCACCTGTTTGACTTTCAACCATGTCACTGGCCGTGCAGTGGCACAAGGATCACAAAGAAGGGAGAAGGCCACTCAGGGAAGTCATCCATGGAGCAGGGGTGGTTCTGAAATCTGTTCCTGTAGGGTTTGCCTTCTTAGTAGAGTGTAATTGTTCATGCTGCTCCTTTTTTTTTTTTTTTTTTTTTTTTCTTACAGCTTTCTTTTTTGGATCACATTGCCTTGGAGAAGTTTTGGATAAATAAATAGATAAATAAAGTTCTGGATGTGATAATTCCTGCTATAATTTCTCAATAATCCCAGACCTTGATGTCTTCTGTACTTTTAAATCTTATTGTCACTGTCAGCTCACATGCTTAACTAGCCTCACGCTGAAGCCTCCCTGGAAAGTTTTCCTTAGCGTTTCCCAACGAACAAAAGGGAGAAACAGGGAACAAAGTGGGAGGATAATTTATTTTACTAACGAGCACTGTGATGCTTGTGTCAAAAGACATTTCTTTGGATTTGGGTGCTTTGATTCTGAGCACACTAAACTGAGATTGCCTGGGAAAAAAAATTAAGAGTGATTAATAGGTAAACAAGCATGGGGTATAAGAAGCTCAGGGCATCGCTGGATGCTCTGGGGCACTTGAGGTCGCTCGCAAAGGTGTTTTTAAGGTGACGCTGGGAGGGAACCGGGCACGGTTAAGGCCAGAACCTGACCCGGCGGCCCCGGGTCGCTGCGGGGGCTGCGGACCGGTGCGCCCCGCCACCGCCTCTCCCCTCCCCGGGCGTCCCGACGGTCCCGCGGCGGGGGCGAGGCGTGGCAGGGCGTGGCAGCGGCTGGGGGGGCGTGGCGGTGGATGCGGCGCGGCATTGGCGGGCGGGCGGCTGGGCGTGGCGGGGGGCGGGCGCGGCCGGGAGTTTCCCACAATGCCCCGCTGCAGTGCGGCCGCCGATGGATGCTGCGCGGTCGCGCTGCCATTTGCAGCCAGCGCGGCTCGCAGCGCGCCCCGCGGCCCCGGGAGCAGCGGCCTCCCGGCCACCGCCGCCCCCCAGCGCCTGCAGCCGCCGGCCACCCCCCGTCTGCCCCCTCCAACCCCTCCTCTTTTTTGGCCCCTGTGCCCCACCGCAATGAATCCCCCTCCTGCAGCCGGTGGGGAGGAGACGGGGGCGGCGGGTGGCAGCGGCTGCCGGGGGGCCGAGGGTGGTGGGGAGCCGGTGGGTGCTGCCGGGGTCCCGGAGGATCCGGGGCTGTCTGCAGCGGAGGAGTCGCTGGAGGAGAAGCTGCGGAGCCTCACCTTCAGGAAGCAGGTGTCCTACAGGTGGGTGCTGGGCGGGGCCGGCTCCGGGAGCCCTCGGTGCCCCTTTCGGAGGCATCTCTCGGGAGCGGGGCGCCCGCGGGTGGGGAGGCGGCAGACGGGGTGCGGTGGCGGTGCGGCCGGGCAGCGGCATGAGGGCAGCACCTTTGGAGCCTGAGGGGCTTTTTCTTCATCCCGAAGCCTGTAAGAGACCCCGCCAGATCGGCATTCCGTTGAGGAAGTGACCTGCTCCCAGCCCCGCCGCTGCCGTCAGGTTTGCGGTGCTTCTCCGGCGCGGCAGCGTCAGGGGACATGGGGAGGGGGACGGTGTATGTAGCTGAACTTCAGAGTTAACTCGGAGTCGGGGATCTTGCCCGTCTGTCAGGGGAATAGGTCGGTCTTTACGCTCTGCCCTTTTCTTTAAAAACACGGCTGCCCGTATTCCCGGCGCCTCCAAATGCTCGCAAAAGGGATGGGGGGAAAAAAAACCTTTCTGGTGGCATCGCTGCTCCCGAGAGGGGTTTCTCCGTGGGAAGTCTCACGGAGTGCAGGTCACGCCCCCAACCAATGCCGGCAGCCGTTGTATAATCCCCAGCTGTGGCAAGGTAGGTGGCTGCTGTGTCCGACACCCCACGCATGCCTGTGGGCCAAGGGCGGCAAGTGGGCAGCCACTGGCTTGCCATAGGACATGCTATAGCCAAAGCAGGGCGTTACTTTCATAACCAAACTCGTGTATTTTTAGGATTGTGCATTCTGCCATATCTCTGGTGTCAAATAAAGAGGTTTCTTCCTCCTGTAAATACACCTGTATGAAGAGGCTGTTGGTGGGGTTTGTCTGTTTTTCCGTTACCACCTGGGATCTGTTAATGGTCAGCAGCTGCTGGAAGCGGTTGCTGTCTGAGAAGCTTGACGCCAAAAAGTTCTGGAGTCTTACCTAATTCTGGCTGCTTTCTGGCTGCAAAGCCCCAGTGGAGGCAGCACACCATCAGTAATTAGTATTCTAGTGTGCTTAGGGATGAGCCCTCTTAACTGGGAGGATGGAAAACCAGACCTGCTATTTATGTTGTCTCTACAAGGAAAGAGTGCCTCTAGCTCTAGGTAAATTAGCTGAAGAATCTTACCTGGCATGGAAATGCTTCTTTTTAATGTGTTGTCAATTTACGTGTGACATACAGTTTGAGTCTCTGCATGTGGTAGGGCTTGAAACTGATGTAATTAAACACTCTTCATGGTTGAAATTTTGTATGAGAGAGACTTCCCCATAAGGGTTAATGGTCTCACTGGTGAGTGTGAAGTTTGGGATGATTCGTACTGGACTCCAACAAGGTAAGTAGCGGGGAAAAGAAAACTTGGTGAACACCTAAAGAGCATTTCATTGGTCATCTCTCAGTACTTTTGCATCTCTACCCTGGCAGTTTTCTTCGTGCATGTCATGTAAGGGCAAATTGTCTGTTGTGGGTAAAGGCGGATTTTGTAGGTGAGCTGTTAAAGTAACTGCTAATGAGGCAGGTTTGCTAATGTGTCTGCTCTTGGAACAGAAGGCATGGGACTCACAATAAATCTTGGAGGTACTTCTACTTAGGCTATACATTTTCATTTTTATTGTATTCATTTTGGCATCTCCTTTTGGGGCTGGGATATTAAAATATGCTTATAATGTCCTGTTTTCTAAATCATCTAGAAGTGTGTTAAAGACATGAGTATCCTTGGAGCTTTCTGCATGGTGTATGTTTGTACGAGTTTCATAATAAATGCTTGCAGGAGGAAAAGTTTGTTTTATTTCTATTCTTTCTCTTCCCTCTCCTCCAGCTAGGCAAGTATACAGCAAGTCCTGAACCTTTAGATATAAAAGCCTTTTTTCCTAAGCATCTCTTGATGCATATTACTCATTGTACTTGACCTAGGATATGTGCGAGAAAGTACATTTTCTTTGCATCCTTGGATTTCCACACCTTTTCTTCTTCTGGAGCTGGTTTCCTACAGATTATGCACACTCTCTCATTTGACCATAATGAGAACAATCTGAGTAGATAAAAAGAGTAGAAAACTTCCACAAAGGACTTCCACTGAGCTCTCCACACCCTGCACCCCCAGGCTCCTTAAATTGCTACCATTTCTCTCAGTAAATTATGGTGCTGAAATAAATTTGTAAATCTAAATGACTATATTATATACAGGAAAGTCTATTCATGTTGGCACTTGGGCTCCCTTATCCACTAGTACAATAGAAGTTCTTCAAGGCATCATATAGACTTTCAAACAGCTCATTTAGGATTCTCTGTGCAGGTGCATTATATTGACATACACCCATATATCTGTATTTACATATGCAGGAAAAAAACCAAACCACCAACAGTTGGAACTTGCTTAAAATGATAAAGAAACATGAAAATGCATGCCAAAAAAAATCTATTTGTGGCAACTGAAGGAATGAAATGAGTGGCTGAAAGAGAGATCAAGGTATTGTCACAAGGGGAAAAAGGAAGAAGAAAAATATTACCTGTACCCATTTTAGGTTTGTCACACCCTATTATGAAAGTATGGTTTACACGAATCAGTCTTAAAGCATTATCTTTTTCTCCCTCCTCCCCCCTCCCTTTTTTTTTTTTTTTGTTGGTAAGCAGTAACTGCTTTTGTTGTAATGCAGATCTATTTAGCTAATGACATAGCTGTTGCATATAAATAACTTCTTAGTTTCTCTAGAATTGTACCAAAACCACAAGCAACATAGTTCAGAAAACAATGTTTTGTACTGATGCTGTCAGTGGCTTACAATGTAGAAACTGCTGTTTTAAATATGTAACGAATTTGGATAGTAAATACTACTGTAAGCATGTTTGTCCCACATATCAAATCATCAGGAGGAAAAAACTTTAAAACTTTTTAAAATATACACAGGTGTGCCTCATAGGGAGCTCCACAACTCCCCTCGACCTTGCTGTGTTCCCACCCATACCCACCTTGCCCCTGATGTTCACAAAGCTCCTTGTCTGGGCCAAAAGCTTGTCATTCCATTAAGGGTAGATGTTTGCTTGCTGTTTTCTTTCTAGTAATATGCTGTAATTATGTATACGTACACAGTGGGGATATGCCACTTATCTGTGCTTGTGCGTGAGTTAATGGCTTTAAAGTGTGTCTGTTTCTCTGTGTGCGTATGCTGCCAACACACATCCCTTAAGTGGGTCTCAATTTGTAGATGGGGCGCCTACCGTGCCTGATGTAAGAGGGGGTGCTGAGGTGGTGGGTACCGCTGGTCCCACTGGGGATGCGGGGCTGGTGACGGAGGGAATGGGGGGGGTCTGCTATCAGGAGTGTCGGTCCCTTGATGAAAGGTACTGAATGAAAGCTCAGAGAAATGGTTTCCCTTTTCAGCCTCAAGCACTTAAATGCAGCCAACCACCTTAATGGTTGGATGCTAACATCAGAATGTCAACAGCTAAGCAGTAATTTTTAGGGCTTTTTTTTTTTTTTTTTTTACCCTAGAGATGGGCTTTTCTGTTTAGAAATGCAAACTGCAGGCTCACAAAATGAGAAAAGTTTTTCTCATAAGGTGATAGAACCGAAAGTTCAATTTTCCACCCTGCCATGAAGAAATTGGCAGACAAAAACCAAAACAACAAAACCCACCCTTACTCAAATATGTACCCCTGCCAGAGAAACGCTTTCTACAGATTAACTGGTTCTTGAGGAAGTATTTACTTCCCTACATTTCTAGACCCAGCAGAATAATTACAAGATATTGAGACACAAAGGTAGTGGGTAAATGGTTCTTTCCTTTTAATTTTTATTACTTTGTCATTGCAAAGTTCTGTGAGGAACGTCATGGTCTTTTTTAGCTAGAGATTAAAGTAGCTTTCCCCAAAGTAATTTTTGAAATAGAGAATTTCAGATTATACTAAAGAGATGCTCAGTAAGAATATTTCCACAATAAAAAAGATATGGGTAGAGAAATCTTTGGAAATAAAGCTCTATCTGGCAGGTTTCCTGCAGGTGTTTGCAGCTCTAGAAACTTATCTGAAATGCGGTCTTGTAATTTAATTGTTTAAGCTTAGAGAAATAATAAAAGATAAAAAGTAAAACAAACAAAAAAACCCAACACAGCAACAAGACCTCCACAAAACCAACCAACCAAAAAAAACCCAAGCAACCAACACAACCCAAAAAGCACACCGACTGAAACTGTCAATATTGCAAATGGCTTTAATTTCTTATTAATTATTATTTAGAAATTCAGGGAATCTTGATTAGTGGGATTGAAAATTAAAATTAAGTTATAAGTTTTAATGGCCCTCTTGTGAGATCTCAAGTGGCGCTTGGCAAACACTTGTCACTAGGGAATAGTTTATCTAGAGAAATGTAATTTCATTTTGACCAAGTGGAGAAATCCTACCCGATGAAGCATGTGGCAGGCTTTATGATTCTTGCTTGCAAATGGCTTAGGGATTTCCAAAATTGGGTCCATAATGAATTGTCACAGTCCTGTGCTGTTAACAGGCTGTGGGTTGATGGCTTGGTTGTCATGCTTTGTCTCTGGCTGAGGTGGCTCGTCTGAGCAGGGAGCCATGCGTTTCACTTTTAGTGATGGTAGCAGCTGGACGTGGTGGTTTTCTTAACTCATTGCGTCCATTGGTCATCCAGGCCCACTCAGAAATGTTGCTGTCTAAAATAGGTGGTTTGAGTTTCTGTGGCTGATGTTTCGCTCTGACTTGCCGAGTGAATCTGTTCAGGACGTGCCTCGTGTGCTCTCCCGACTCTTCTTCTGGAAGCAGAAGCCAAGAATCAAGCTGGCCTCTCTCCTCCTGCACCATCAGCAATGACTGCTTGTCAGTTGTGGCGAAAAGTAGCTGGAGTTATAATTGCAGTGGGTTTTGTTGCTGCATTTGAAGTGGGGAGAAAAAGCTATGGCAGAGAAATCCTGGGAAATCCCTGATTACACAGACCTTGTCATTACTGATGAGCATGTAAGTACCTGGGAGTACAGATGGGGCCTTAGACCAAAATAGAAATTTCGGGAAAGGAAACATCCTCATTTTTTGCTTCATTTATTTACAGATATGATAATGATCATAAACAGCACATAACTTCTCAGTAAATATTAAATAGAGACAGGATGATAGAGGTGTCTCCCATTACTAAGACTTAATTATTTTAGGAAATATGACAGCATTTACTAGTGTACTGTGAAGCATTATAAATAATTAAAGCTGAATGACATTTGTAAAAATGAAAATACCTGACACAAGCCTTTGATCTTTTGATTGTGTTGTTTTCTTCTACTTAAGTTTCCTTGAATCTTAATATATCCTATTTCTATAAATGAGTGAGGCTGTTCTGCATGAAAATGGTGGATGGATTTTTATCTTTTACCAAATGTCAAGAAAATAATTCTCTCTCTCTGGCCTATATCTCGTAAGATCTGCTTACAACTGTCTTTGTTAAGAGTTTTGGGTATGTACTGTACAGAGTTGGTACCACCCACTCACATAATAGTGACTCAGTTTACTTTGTCGCCCAAAACATCCATCACTCTTCTATCATTTTCTCCCGAAGCACATCACTGGACATTTTTAGGTACATGAAGGGGCCTTCAGGAAGCTCTTTCATTTCTACAGCTTTGAGGTAGAAGTTCTCTGTTGGAACAAAATGCAGAAAAAAGCTAGAATGGTTTAGAAACAACTATAATACTATGGGAAAATTAAGCTGGCATTTAAAGTTCTCTCCTAACTTTGAGATGTGGCTGCAAGTCTGGCCATCAATGTCTCTAAGTCACACGAAGTTAAAGGACTGTCCATAATTTAGAGCATGTCTTACATTTTCCCTTCTCTATCTGAGGTAACAGCACTTTAAAAAAGACACGTTGTGAATGATAACTCTCAGTAAAGCTACCTGTGAGCTGCAATGGAATTATGTGCATACTCACAAGAAGTTAAATGC
Source organism: Caloenas nicobarica (assembly GCF_036013445.1). NCBI lineage: Eukaryota > Metazoa > Chordata > Aves > Columbiformes > Columbidae > Caloenas > Caloenas nicobarica. The sequence goes on along the minus strand of NC_088245.1, from coordinate 63,117,149 downwards.
ATCAGTGATTTGAAAGTGGGAGTCTCTGTGAGCACATAATAAAGTTGTTGTGTAGCACAGATACAGACCTGTAGCCTCAAATTGCCCTGGGACTGTTGCAGGTGGAAAATTTCATTGCCTTAAAAATGCTGAATCAGATGCCACGAAACTTTGCTTGGGTGGAAAAACATCTTTGTTCTGACTAGTCCTCTGGAATAAATGAGCAGGTAGTCAGTTCTTCTTGCCTGGGTCAGTCATGGGGCTGATGAAATGATTTACTGGAAGCCTCACCAGGCTTTTGCAAGTTTTGTGTGGATTTTTTTTTTTTTTAATATTTTCTTTATTAATTTGGCAACTTGGCTGAAATGTTGGGAAGGTGATGTGTATGCGCAACAGTCTTCTGTGCTCTTCCTGTGTCTTTTTTGGTAAATCCAGCACTACCTGGGCATGAGATATCAACAGTCAGCCAAATGATTTCCCGGATATTAATGAAAAGAGGGAGAGGAAAGAAGAATAAAAAAATAATCAGGCATAGGAGGCTCATGGCTTTGTGGCAACCTCTTCTACTTATAGAAATGGTGATGAGCAACTTTGCCTTGGAATAAAACAGATGCAAAATGTGAAAAGTTTGGCCTCCTTTTCCTGTCTTGCTCTGTACAAAGTGTTGCATTTTTTTTTTGCATACTCTGCATGTGGGAATGATGCACTAACTCAGTTATACTATTCACCCTGCCTGTCCTGATGTTGTTTTCTCATCTCTGGTTTTCAAATAATCTGAGCATTTGCCATTCTTAACAGAGAAAAGCTGTGTGAGACTAGGTATATATGAAAAAAATGTGTAATAGTACATTATGATAAGACTGTATATGTATGTGTGCAGAGTCTATAGGAGCCTCCATGGGGGCTAGTGCTGGGTATTTGGCTGTGTATGGGTAAGGTGACACTATGGTGAATAACTGCATGGTGAATGAAGGTGTATGACAGGACATGGGCATGAAGGACTCAGCTGTGTGTTTTGCAGGTTGCAGCTATGCGGGAAAATCATCCGTACTTTCTACTAAATAATTGCTGGACCCTGTGTGGGCTGAGGAAAGTGTACCAGGGTGGGCTGTGTGTTCAGGAACCTTGGTTCATACTCTGTATAAATGCCCAGGAATGTAAGATGAAGGGATGTCATTATGTTGCTAATTCCACTATATGTTGTGTGGGTTTTCCTCCTTTATTTAACTGTCCTTTATTCTGAGGTAATACATATTTATGGATATAAAATGTTAATGTGTTTGCTCATGGTGAAGGCCTTAGGTCTGACAGAAAGTGCTGCACCAAGAGCTGAGTCCAAGGTTTGTAGACCCATCTGAAGCCACCAAGACTCTCTGGTTTCATTTTTCATTTCTGTCTGTGCTGCACTTCTTTTTATTTCTTTTTTCTTGCTTTTCTGAGTGTGGGTGTGCCTGCCTGTGAGTATAACTGCTTCCCTGGTGCCAACGTTGTGCCAGCCCCTGAATTCTCCCTTAACTCTGTCTCTCAGGGTGCTGAGCTTCTGGTAAGGCCATCGCTGATGCACGTGCGACGCACTCTATGCTGCCAATAGAGAAGCCGATAGCATCTCAGCCAGCTTATAAAAGCTTTTTTTTTTTTTTCTGCCTCTCTGGAAACTTGTCTTTCGCATTGTGCCTACAAATGAATTCAGGGAGGATTTCATTGGTAAAGATTAAGATGTGTGTGGCCCTCACACCAGCACCACCTTGTCTAATGTTTGCCGGCTGCCATGTGCCACAGGTTGGCCGTGTTCCTGCACTGCCTTCCCTGTCCAGACTGTGCCTGAATCCTTCTCTGAAGATAACGCTGGACAGAGAGTGACTGTGGTTAGGAAGGAAGGTGCTTTTTTTTTCACCTTAAAATTCACTACAACTGTTTCTCAGTTACAAAAGGCCTCAGCTTCCTATCTTGATCTGAAGAGGAGACCCACAAATGAAGTAGGAGACAGTGTATTTTGTCAAGAAAGGGGCTGTTTGGTTTTTAACACCAAAAAAATCTGGTGTGCTGCTCAGAGCCTTACCGTAGACAAAAAGTCTAATACTTGTTCATTATACTTTGACTCAGTTTTTTCCACCTCTAAGGCTATAATCTGTAAATAATAATACCCGCCTAATGCAGGCAGTGTAGGACCTGATTCTTTGTAAGTCCACTTTGACAAACAGAGACAAAAGAAGATAAAGTGACTTACTTAAGAGGGCAGATGGAATCTGTGTGACAAAGTGGGAACAGATCCTCAACTATAGTTTTAACAGCAAGGTCTCTTGTCCAGGCTAAAAGGAGAGTGGAACAGAAAAGAGCTGAAAGGACAGCTTTCAGAGAAAACCTGAAAGTTGGAGGAGAGGTAGAGAACATCTGTTCATGAGTATTAGAATTTGATCTTGTTTAGAGTACAATTTACCCAAGTTTTGCCTCTGAATTATTTGCGCATTAAGCAAATAGGATGGTTCGTTTTTCAGGAGTTTCACTACCTTGAGACTGCCACAGGCCACTAAGTGGTTCTTCTGAATGTCTCAGCACCTCCTGCTAACTTCCTGAAATGCCTCAGCATAATGGTAGGTAAGAGGTTGATGGGGAAGGGAAAGATTTGTTAGCTTGTTCTGAGTAATGAATGGTCACGAACTACTGCATTCTTGGCAAAGTAAGTGGGCGCAGGGCTGAGCCCGTCTGTATTCTAGGACTGAGCCTAGTATTTCCCTGATATATTCTATACTGCATTTTTGAGGAAGCTTGATGGTTTGAAAACACTTATGCTAGAAAAAGTCTTGGTAATGATGTCCTGAACTTTTCAGCCCTGGATTTCCCTTCAAATGCAGCTCTGAATGGCATTGCAAGAATCCCCTTCCATTTCATAGCTGTTTGAAAGCTTAATGAGCTTCAAAATTTACAGTTGATAATGCGAAATTTCTACTTTATCATCTGGTCTGGCCATCCTTTTTTTGAGGGGTTATGGCTTCAAATTCTACCTAGAAACTTTTCCAGCTTGCTGGCCCTACAGACTACCTTTGTTCCCATTGTTGTAGACAAATGTCCATGTAGTCAGAGAGAATGGAGGTGTCTAATTCTACTCAGGTTTGAGGCAATACTAACTTAAAGCACCATTGTTCCTCCTGTGTACCTTTGTGGCTTAACATGAGATACGAGAAGATGTAGGATACTATTTTCTCAGGCTGCTGATAAGGTATATGTCATTAGCAATGAGTTTACTTACTGGCATTGGAGAATGGTGCTGGTGATTGCCTTGTAGCTTGAGCTAGGCTATAGATGCATTGCAGAGGTAAATAGTATTAATGTCTTTGGCTGTCTGACTGTTTATAAGAGCTCTTGTTGGAGAGATGTGGGCTGTTTTTGAATGTTCAGGGACTTAGAAGAAGGTGTTCAGTGGTGACAGGTGTAGGTGCAGTTGGTGAGAACGTGGTGGGTGAGTACCTCATCTTGCTCTGTATTATCCTCTTCAGATGAGTTCAAAGTTACCCATTTCTTCCCTCACTGTTCCTAAGGAATGTGTGCTTAATATGTACATCTAAAGTTCATCTGATTAGGGCTATGTGATACACCGGTGTTTGGAGGTATAACCTGAAACTTCTTACATGTGGAGAAAAAGAAATTCACATATTTAATATAGACATAAGCACTATGCTTATGTAGTAATCCTTTCAATATTTGTAATTTCGCTAACTTCAAAACACTTCAGAATTGTAAAGTTTTCTCAATATTTCTAATTTCTTTAAAATGCTCCCAACTTCAGCTTTTCATAAAAACAAACAGCAAAGCCCCTAATAGCCAGATTATATTTCTTCTAAATTGTATGACTCATCATGAAGCTTGACCCACTGGGGAACATTTTCCAAGTGGGGCAGGGATTAAGCTTCAATTGCACAGATTCATCACAGATGATGAGTTGAACATCTTAGAATCCCTCTCTGCTCTGAAACTGCTCCCTGATGCTGTGTAATATGCAGGAGAGGGGACTGCCTGTGATGCTCCGAGAGGTGTCATGGGGTTTCTGGGCACCATAGGAGAGGATGAGGAAGCTAAATGGCTTTGAAGCCTGTTAGCATTAAAAGATGATGAGAAAATACCTTCCTGTCATCACTTTATTTCATTAGGTTGCTAATGAGTTTCCTCTAGGGAAAGTAATGGGGTAGTTCTTACGCTTTTATCCAATTAGTGAATGATCCCAGGAGTATATCCTTTTTTTGTGAAAACACATAGAGTTTCATTCCAAATGGAGCCCTGCATCCTGTAGGTTCTCTGAAGGCAATGAAATGCCATGTGTAGGTGCATGCTAGGCCAGGTCCTTGGTTATTAATTGCTGATGTTAGCCTGATGTATGGTTTTGAGACGATGCCCTAGAGGGCAATGGACTCTCCTGTGAAAGTAAGTGAAATGCCAAAGATGTGAGTAAAGTTTCATTATGAGTTTCGAGGTTAGTTGTGAGTTGAGACACTGAGAGAATTCACACGTTAAAACCCCGTGTAGATAGGAAACAAAAGAAAAGTGCCTTTGATGCTATTGCCTTAAGGGATATCCAGTACCAGTGTCTTGCCAGCTGCTTGTGCTCATAGGATCCTTTGCTGCTGGCACTACAGTCACCTCCAGGTTTTAGCCTAATTTAAAATGACATTGGATAAGGAAATAGAAGCAGTACCGATGCAGCTGGCTGGTTGTGGGTGGCCTTCTGTTAGTGAGAAGAACTTTAAGCTATTCTTTATATTTCATTTTTGTCTCTGCAGGTAGCCAACAGTTGCAACTGTCACTACTTTTGCAGGGCAGCATATTTGGCTTTGGAACAAGTAGATTTTTTGTTTTGTCCCTGGCCAGTTTTTACTGTGATAGAGTTTCTGGATTTCTTTATTTCTCATTTGCTGTCTCTCCCTTTTCATTCTATAATTTACCTTTGTCTCCCTATCTTCCTGCCAAGACACTCGTGTTCTGTGTGGGTTTACATACTGGGGGCTGTGCGATGCACAGTACAATGAACAAAGAACACACAAGTACATAAACACTGGGCTTCACATTCTACAAGGTTAGATTTAAGTTACCGAGCTCTCTACAGCAGTTTTTCCTGCCTCCAAGGCTAGTGTGAGCTTTACAGTCTAGCACTGCATCTCTGATTCTTTACTATCAAGATGCTCAAGTTAAACTGCTTCCTTTCCCCTTTAGATTTTCAGTACTGGAAGTTTTCAAGACCTACAGCAGTAGAATATGTTGCAGAGGCTGAAAAGTGGCTATGTACATGTTTTATGTGCGACTGAATATAAAGACAGAGACTGTTTTTGGACTTATCCCTGTCAATGTAATGCAAACCTATGGCAAAGAGGAGGAGACATCAGTTGCCTCCTCCAGCTTTTCAGCTTTTCTTTTTTTCCAGCTTTTTCAGGCATTGCAGGAATGCTGAAAGGTACTTGACGAACCCTGCTGATGCATAACAAACAGTGCTGGAGTAGACTTAGAGTGGCTTGGGTACGGGGTAGTGTTGGGATGCTTGTGTGGACTCTCTTTTGGCCTTGTGAATCTTGATTCGGCCCAGATGGCAAACAGCAAAACAGTGCTTTTCAATTCCTTGAATCTGATGTAGGCCATATAATCATTTGATAAATACACTGTAGAATCATAGAATGACTCGGGTTGTAAGGGGCCCACAAGGATCGAGTCCAGCTCCTGTCTCTGCATATGACAACCCCGCAGTTCACACCATGTGTCTGAGGGCTTGTCCAGTCTCTTCTTGAACACCGTCAGGCTTGGGGCCGTGACACCTCCCTGGGGAGCCTGTTCCAGTGCTCCACTACCCTCTGGGTGAAGAACCTTTTCCTAATATTCAACCTAAACCTCCCTGGCACATCTTCCTGACGTTCCCTTGGGTCCTATCGTTGGTCACCAGAGAGAAGAGATTGGCACCTGCCCCTCCTCCTCCCGCTGTGAGGAAGCTGTAGCCCCATGAGCTCTCCTCTCAGTCTCCTCCAGGCTGAACAAACTCAGTGACTTTAGCCATTCCTCGTATGGCTTCCTCTCCAAACCCTTCACCAGCTTCATGGTCCTCCACTGGACATTATCCAGTAGCTTCATATCCTTTTTATCCTGTGGTGCCCAGACCTGCACACAGTGCTCCAGGTGAGGCCGCACCAGTGCAGAGTAGAGCGGGACAATCACCTCCCTCGACCAGCTGGCAATGCCGTGCTTTCTATGATCCAGAGTGAACAGCAGAATTACTGAGTGCTGGGTTATTTGGTGTCTGTCTCGTCAGCTCTTTGTTTCTTTTTTTTTCAGTGGATAGTAGGAGGGATGACTAATGTTGGCTGCGATGCTGGGGCAGTTACCAGCTGGACTGAGACCAACATAGCAGTTAAGATACTCCCTTGTAAAATTCATATGTGATGTTTAGAAACTGTTAGCCTCATGGCCTTCAGACAAGTGACCTAGGAATAGCAGTTCTTTCCCAAAAGAACCCCTTGCCTATTGAACCTTAATTCGAGAGGGAGAAAAACCACAACCTTTTGCAGGGATATCTGTTGACAGGCTGGCCTGGAAGACTTTGGTGCTGTCCAAAGGAAGGGCTGGCTGGAGCACAGCTTCTCTGCTTTCCAGGGAGGATACTGCATGTCTTTCCCTCTTGGAATAGCTTGGGGTATACCAGCCCACAAGATCCTTCTGTCTGGACCCCTCTTGGGGATGTGATGACCATCAACAATATCAGCCAAGCACTATGGATCTTCATTCAAGCCTGTGGGCAGTCTCAAGCCAGAAGCACTCTGGGAAATACTCTCCATGGCAGGATGGACCCAGAGAGCTTGTGTGTGTGCTCTCCCCTTAATGGATGTGTTTCTGAAAAATGTCATATGTTATGATCTCTTTTTTTTTTTTTTTAATGGAGTAAATTCTGCTTACTGTTTGTTTATTTTAATGAAAAAGACAAAAATAAGCTACCTCTGGCTCTAACAGTTAACTGGAAGAGATCTTTAGTATGATACACAAATATTTTGATTTCCTCATTTGTAGTCACATATTCAAGATCAAGTAATGCTTTTTTCCCAGTTTTCACCTCATGTCTGGTGAAAATGTGAGAAATCAGATAACAGTGAATTTAAAAGAAAATCCTCATCTAATCCCTTGGTTGGGCAATATGGTCTTTTCTTCCTAATCCCTGGATTGTACAATACACTCTTCTCTCCTTACCTCTACCTCCTTAGTGCTGAACGGAAAGCAACCAAATGTGATTCTGCCATCAGCTCTGATGTGACTGTGAAAATATCCTTGGCCTGTTCATACAATGGCAACTTACATTTCCAGTTCAGTTTTTTCAAAGTAATACTTTGAATTTGTTGTTTATATTAGTACCTGGTCTTGTGCTGAATTCAAGTGAAATAAGCATATGAAGTGAATACAGAAGAAGACTAAGCCACAGCTGCTGAAGCCCGGTGTGGAGGGTCCTCTCTTTTCACAGCTCCTGTCATTTCTCTATGGGAACAGAAGATATGATGACTGATTTTTGGGAGGGAGATGGAAGGAAGAAAGGAGCTGACCTGTGTTTGTGGAAGTGATGAGTTTGTTCCTCCTTGCTTTCTTATTCCTAAGAGCTGCTGTTTGTTCGGGGAGAGCTGCAGCGCAGGCAGCGGCAGGGAAAGCTTTCATCACAGGCTGATTATGCTTCTCTCCTGACTTAGCAGAAAAAGAAGGTAATTCACTTTCTTTTTAGTCTTTGGCCTTTATCCTGAGATTACTCATGTCTTTTGCTTCCTGAAAAAATGGATATCATCCTCTTTCACATGTAAAGTGCCAAGATACCAAATGGCCTTGCCTTTCTGCTGCCAATGACCTTATTTTACTATCCTTTGCAACTGCGCATCTTACAAACTGAAAGCTGCAGCTGACTCTCCCAGAGGATGTAGATATGGGCCCACAGCTGGGTCTGAGAGCTCTGACATGTACCTGCTTCTCCCATTTGCTTGTGTTTGGAGCTGTAGGTCATAAAACGAAGTTTGGATCATTTCAGCTGCAGTCAGACTTCTGGACCCTTCAGCTGACCAAAAATAGGCATTTCCAGTGGATCACAAGCAGTTATAGGATGAGATGAGAACAGGAAGGGAAGGTGGGAAGTTGTGCTTAGGGTGCACTAGGTAATGGTTTATCGCAGTATTTTTCCAATCTTGAAAGAGGCCATTAGGGATGTGAAACAGAGAGGGAAAGAAAAGGAGGAGGAAGTAAGCTGGGATCGAAAAACCATAGCCCAGCTTAACCAAATTTTAATCCAAAGGCTGAAAAAGAGAAAGATGTGAATTCCTCTCCCGTAGGAGAAGCAGCCTGCTGTCTCAAAAGGCTGTTCCCTGACAAGTCAGCTCTTCCACCCACTCCTGCTGGCAACATGAGGACCATGGCCAGAAAACATGGGGCTCTCCTGGGTCTTGCTGCGGCTGAGCTGTGCCTGGGCAGTGACCCCCACTTCCCATGTGGTAGCCCCTTCCCAGTCACCCCCAGCTCCCAACATCCAGTGTGAGCTTTTTGTTTCTGATTCAGTTGCTCTGCAAACGGTGTCACAATTTGTCAGGTGCCGAGAGTGATATTTGCTTGATGGAAATGTTGGCCCTATTGTGAATCAATCCTAACAGCTTTCTCGCAGCAAGGTTGTAAGACAATGAGGTGAATTTACTACGCAGGCAGACAAAGCAGCTTCTATTATGTGTGAAAACATAAATAATAGGAGGATAAATGCAAAACAGTGAGAATGTCTTAGCGTTAGGCGGTCGCAGGCACAACAGTGTGCGTCAGTGTCTGACTGGAATGATGGAGGTGTGCAAAGAAGGTGGTGGTGGGAAGGAGCAGGTTTGCCTGGAGGGCTCGTGCCTGATGAGGCTGAGCTGTGAGTGCGTGCAAAAAGACCAGGAAGATTTCAACAATGTTCTGCAAAGGATCTGTTCAAGGAGAACAACAATGGGAAAACACAGGATTGTTCCTTAAAATCAAGTGACCTCTCAGTCATTCTAAATTAAGAAAAAATTTGGCATGGAGCACTACTTGTGAAGATACCACAACATATATGTTTCCTTATAATTCCAGTCTTCTATAATGGAGCAAGCTGGCTGAAAATTTTCTGGTGGAAATTTTTTTTATTATTTATTTTTTAGAATCATGATGTAATATTTTCCAACTGGAATCTTCAAGGGAAGATGCTGATATTGTTTTCAAAAAAAATAGATGAGCAACACATTTATACATTCATCCTAATAACTGAAATATAGAATGGCTGATACATAGTTGCTTGGAATTTCTTCATGCCGAGTTACTTTTTTTTTTTCTCCACTCTGATTCAGAAGAGAAAAGTTATGTTGTTTTGATTTGAAATATGAGAATTTCCCAAAGAATGGAAGTGCTGAGTTCTGGCAAGCCAAAGTTGTTATTTGATAGCATCTGTGAAACTACCTTGGTCATTGTTAGTTTTCCATGATAGAAATGTGTTGTAATAACCACGTTTAGTATTAATCACCCCTGTGACACTTAGCTTCTTCTGAAGGACCAGAGACTGAATGAACATGGAAGAGGAATTGTTCTCTGACTGCTAGCAGGAGCCATTTAATGTTATGATTAAAGTATTTTATCATGGTAATATTGGGTAGTGGATGACCACCCACATTTTTATAGCTAAACAGGGAGGTCATTGTCTAGTGATGTTTGAAAGCTGAATGTATATCAGGTGTATGGTTAATAGTGGTGTGTTTTGTTTTGGTTTTTTCCCCCTTAACTTTCTGAGAATATTTGGTACCTGGGAGGCTGCCTCTGCAGCTAATGTCAGAATGCACATGGTTAATAAAATCCCAAGTGGTCACTTATTGGACACCGATTCTTGTCTTACATGAAGAGGATGAAAGCAATCTCTGATGTTAGGGCTGAAAAGGTTTCTGCCCTCAGGAAGTATTGATGTGTGCTTTAGCCATTTCTGCTGCTCTTTTCTGATGATGGAGCAGTCAGATGAGTATTTATCCTCTCTCAGGGAGGAGTACCAAAGTGGTGAATCTTGGCTGGATGGTGGTGTCTTCCATCATACTCTGGTCCCTGGGTCTGCACCACAGTGTGCTCAAGTCAACAGGGCAAGAGTTTTGTAGAAGTCAAATTTCCATGAGATTTGGCTCTTGGAATTAAGGAGCTCCCATTCAATTAATCTGGGAACTGAAGAAAGAGGAAGCCAACATTTTTAATGGCTACATGTGCAGAGTTGAGGACCACCTTGTGTTCAAGGCTGAAGACTGCTGGTAACTGCAACCCAAAAAGGAATATAAATAATAAGCAAAATAGTGAGATGGTGTCAGTCAAAGAACAGTTTCTGCTTGTACTGGTTTTGCTCTTCCTGACATCTGACTCCCACAGGATTTAAGAACTTTCTTGGGGAGAGACCATGTGAGTGCACAGTTCTTGCCATTAAGACTAATGCATTTCCTTCTAATGGCTCTGCTGTGATGGATCAGTTCCCATGTGCATGCCTTGATGGTGAGTGTCACTTCTTAGCGGCTCTGGAAAAACTGCAAGTACTGATATGTGTGAAGAAGTCAATATGAGGAGGGGAGGAGTTATTCTTGAAGGATAACTTCAGGCTGGGGAAGCTACTTTCCCTTGATGTCCTCAACAGTCATTAGCAAGTGAGAGAGTCTTCTCCAGGGGACCATTTTGCCAGGCTAATTCAGGCTCTGGCTCCAAATTGTCCTCTGCAAGAGCCCACCTCTAATGACTGCAGACAATCTGTGGAGATCAGTCTTACAAAGCTAAAATTAGTTTTTAAAGTGGACCCCCTACTACAAATAGGATGAATAGATGTGTTTTCTTGTTAGCATGAACTTTTTACTTTTTTTCTGCAAAAAGCATGGGGTTTTTTTTGTTGATTTTTTTGTTTGGTGTGGGTGTTGTTTTATTTTGGTTTTTTGTGTCAAGAGATACATCTGGTTTGAAGTGGAAGTGGTGACTTCTTTTAGTGGATACTGGTGAATATGTCAGTTTTCAAAAGTGCTGCAGTAGCTCCACAGCCAAATAGAGATGTTGCCATTTGCCTGCTGTGAACTGCATCTTTAAAAACAAACTCTTTTGGCAGGGGCAGCTGGGAAGGAGTTGTTTTGTGATTCGATCCCAATGCAGGACATGGAAGTAAATCTCTTGCCCTCTTCATCTCCTTTTCTACAGAATCTGGGCACATTTATTACATTTTCCATGAACTACAATAAATTACCTGGAAAGAAATATGCATGGGTTGCCCACGACTACTTTGGTCTCCAAGGATTGTTCCTTAATGGTTCAAAGCCAGACCTGGGTGGTGAAAAGAGCATGTATTAGAGGGAGGGGGGCTGGTGCCTCTGTGCAGGTCCTGATGTTATTCCATGGGACAGCCCCCTTTTTTGATGAGATTTGCTCTTAGCTTGACTCTCACTCACCTCACCAGAATGGCACAAACCAAACTTGCAGGTGGAGGAATGGGACAAATCATCCTTATATTGAACACAAGACACCTCCAGTTTTTGATGAAGTGCTGAATGGTACCTGGGTGGCTGATATTTGACTTCTTTGTTCTTTTTCATGTCTTTTTTTCTTTGGTTTGTTTGGAGCTTGAAAAAGTACAGATGAAATGAAAAAAGACTAGAGAAGGGTAATATAAATCACTTCAGGCATTCAAGTGTATTTGTGATTATTCTGCAGGAAGATAGATGATAGACTGCAGTTTAGTTTATGAGTAGAAGAAAATATGATGAAATAAGTGAGCTCAGGGGGTTTTCCTTTATTTGCCATACATGATTGTTTTCTGTGTACTTAATAGGGAATTCACTGCTGCGGCAAATCATTGAAGGGAAAAGGCTTCTGCAAGAAAATGAATCGTATTCATAGCAAGTCTGACTACTGAGCACCCACAATGTCACCAGAGCTGCCAATGTTTCTTGCTTCAAGGAGTGAGAGAATGACCTGCAGGGGCTGGAAAGGGATTCTCTCTGTGCAACACAACTTTACCTTCATTGCTGGGCACACGCCACTGCTTGTGTTTCTGGATGCCTTCCCTATAAATACCAGATATTGGTGGGATATTGAAAAGAGCGTTCTTGAACTCACGGGCAGTGATTTGATCAGGCGTGACAACTGTGAGGGGCCTAAACAAATAACGAAGAAGCTAATTCTGTTCCCCTATCTAAAATTCTAATCTTGTTTGTGACATCATAATTGGTTGCCATAGGGACAATTATGGTGTCATAAAAAGAAGATTAATGATGAGTTTAAGTGAGGAATAAGCAGCTGGAACAGATGAACTTTTAAATAACTCTTGCCTCCTCTGAAAGCTACCATTTTGTGCATAAAAATATAGCTCCAAATAAAGAATGATGGGCTGGAAGGAACAGTTTTGCCTCCAAAAGGATATTGGTGTAAGCTTCTGGTGTCTATCAGGATGCTGTGGTGTAAAGGAAATATGATTTATGTAGAGAGATGCTACCATGAGCAACACATCTCCTGTCTTAAGTGGACTTTTCCAGGTGTGAAGCCACACTTTTTTTCTTCCATAAATCTTTTTGGTTGTGCTTTTTAGCGTGGAAAACTATGTGCAATTAGGGTTAATGTTCCACTGTAGTTGATTTATAAAATAAATATGGGAAACATCATGGTAGTGATATGTAAAAGATAAATTAATTTTGGACCAACTTAACTGATTCCTTTGTAATAGTGCTTCAAATTGTAGTGGCTTGTCTGTTTGGAATTGTTTGTGTCAGGAAAATCCAGATTCCTGGAACTGGAATACTGCAGGATAGGTCACCTGATGCTTTAGCTTTTGCCTGTGCTATGAAGGCTAGAGGGGCTACTTGACAGGGAGCAAACTAAAGCAGGTAGATAAGGTTCTTGTACCCAAGCTCATGGCATCTGAACAATTCTATTAAATGGTCAGTTCATAAAATTTTTCTATGCTGCCAACTGTATGCAGTTAGTAAAGCAAAGATTTTGGAAAAAATGCTGAATGACTTCTGCAGCATTAATACGTGTGCTGGCTGCTTTGACCTCTCGGGTTCTCTTGCATGTTCCCTCAGAGCCAGGTGGGCTCTGCTCTGCTTGACTCTTCTTGCTGCTCTGACCCGAATCACTCCGGCAGTAATGTGTTAGCAGAAGGGCCATCAACACGGATAATTAATACATAACAGGGGACAGAAAGTAGCATGAATAGCTGTGGGTGGTGCTGGGGATGGACTTACGGGCAAGAAGCTGCCTGCGAACTTGTGTGGGTGTCAGTGCTTTTGTTTTGTCTCTTGTTTTTGCGACATTTGCTTAACTCTTTTTGTCTCCTTCCTCACTCTTCTTGGTGCCTCTTTCACGAGCCAGAGAGGAACGTGTGTTTCTGCCCATGTGGGAGCGTAAACACGTGGCTCCAGATGCTTTTTGTGGGGATCCAACTGTCTTGCTCATCTCTGCAATGTTGGTCCTTGCTGTGACTTCCGAAGAGGAGTGAAAATAGCACCATCTGGTTACTGCTGCTGAGTGTTCAAGCATAGCTGCTCTTGTACCCACTGTCACAGCGTGTGGGGATGGGTACCAGAGCGTGCTGGGCTTGCAGATGGTGACCTGTACACCACGTATCCCTGTGATACTGTGCTGGGGTCACCCTTTGCCTTGGGGTGCTGGTGGCAGCTGAAGCTGTGGCTCCAGCCCTGCTCTCGGCTGGTGTGTGCTGAGCACAAGTCTTTCTCTGAAGTGTTTTCTGGGAAGAATGACAAAATCTGGGGGCTTCTAAAGTGTTTTTCAAAACCCTGTACAGAAATAAATTAATCCCTGCAGCACCACTGGGATGGCAGAGGGCAAGCCGTTCTTCTCTTACTGCAGGAGATGAAATTCGGGAATAAAGGCTAAACCATGAATTGTACAAAAGTTTGCTAGAGGTATAAATAGCTCTTTTGGGTACCTGTTTGGAGGCACAGATGAGCTTGGGGGACCTAAGAGATTTCCTCTGTTGGTTTTGGGCCAGGCTGAGGATATTTCCACTATTATCAAGGATTTCAGTGCATGTAGAGCAGGTAGGTTTGAATGGACTTTCACTGATGGCTGCCTTCTCGGATAGTTTTTCTCTCCCAAAGTCCTTGACCTTCATTCCTCCTGGTTTAAGCAGCCCGATATACAGCATTTTGCCTCAATCTGCCTTCATGCCCCCAGGCTAAGAGTCTGTTTGCCAAGGATTCTACCCTGCTCTTGTGCAGTGCTTTGGGAAGAGCAGCTTATAAATTCCATGAGCAATGCTCTGGCTAGTACCATCCACTAAGGTAGGTATTTTACAAAGTCGGAACACTTGGTCTGAGCTGTGCGGGCAGGTTGGGGAGCTTTGTGCTCCCAAATCCTGGAGCTGTAGGTGGAGGGCAGAGTGCATGGCTGGTGCCAGCACAAGCTACAACCTGGGCTTCAGCAGGGAGCTAAGACAATCTGCTGCTTAGACCTGGGGGTTGTTCTCCTCAGAAACATATGATCTAGATGAGTTTCTCAACAGAATACCTAGGAGGGCAGTAGCAATTTTATCAGCTCCTGCAGATTGAGGAGGTGTGCCCACCATTAGGTATGCAACTTCAGTTAATTGGAGATTGTGGTGCCTGAGGAACTGTGTTATTTTTTCAATCTATACTTATTCAGTATTTTGCAAGATCCTCCCTCCTCATATGGAGGTGTGGGACTGTGGCCGCCCCAGGAACACCTCAGCTCAGGGCTGGGCTTCCCCAAGGTTTGTGCCAGGGAGCTGGTCCTGCGTGTGCAGTGCTGTCTGCTTGTAGGGACCTGTTGGGAGATCAGGAGGTCCATTTGGGAGCAAGCTCTGCCCTGGCTGCTTCTCAGATGTAGTTTTTTCTATGTGGTTTAGAGACCTTGCCCTTGTGAAATCAGGGATTTTGTTTCTTTGCTTTCAACAGGTTGCACCACATTCCTTCCTTTCTGGTTACAGCAAAGGTGAAATGTGCAGCTGGAAGGAAAAGTGTGCTGGTGAGAGCAGGAGGGGATGGGCAGTATGTTTTCCTGGTGGCAGAACTCTCACCTGGGTTTGCTCCTTTGTTGCCTGGCAGATGTATTACACAGGCTCTTCCTAATGTTGTGGGTTGAGGAGACAGCATGTTAGTATTCCTGAGATAAAAAGAGGATTGCCTAGTCTGATACGTATTGCTTTGTATACATTAAGTGTAACTGCTGTGCACATAAAGCACTGGATAAGCATATCTGAGTTGCTGCTTGGAGATGTGTGCCTGTCTGCATGTGACATGTGGTCAGTAAGAGGGCACGGGAATGTGCCTCTGAGCTGGGCAGGAGAACATTATTCACAAGTGATCACGCACAGATGACAAACTGTGGAGGCATATGATAAACTGAACCTTTGGCTACTTTATACGGGAAGAAAGCTGAGACTGGCTCTCCCCCGAGCTCTTGCTGTGCTGCTGGGGCTGACGATGAAGGTGCCCCTCATGACAGGAGAGCTTATGACGTACCCCCACTGTGGGTGAGGAACAGGATAAGGTTGTTGCCCCTTCCCAACAGGGTGTGAAATATGCTTGCAGGTTAGCAAAACATCTCTCAAAGTCACCCTGCCTGTGCGGAGCTCAGACGCTGCAGGGATGGGCACCAGCAGTGCTTTCTGCCTCCGGGCAGAGGGTCTTCTAGAGACCGGTCCTACCTGCTTGGCCTGCAAAATTGTCCACTGAAAGTGCTGGTCTTTGCGATCTCACAAGATGTTAAATACAGACTGAACTCAAAAATGTGAGTGCAGCGGGTCTAGGTGCTAACGTCTGCCAGAGCAGAGAGGAAGTATATGAAGCAAGGGGAATTTTTTTGTCTGTTGATGTCTAGGTAAGAATAATGAGCAAGAATGCTTCATTATATGTGTTTATATGGGTGTCTTGAGGGCCCCACACTCTGCTTTCCAAAACATGGTCATAAGCCAAGCCTGTTTTGCCTTCTGTCGCTTAAAATCTATTTCAAGTTGCTATGTTGCTATGTCTTCTCCCCCAGTCTTTTATCTCCTTTTCATCTTATTTAATCAGAAGATGATTAAAAGAACCTGCCCAAACCTAGTAAACAGCTTAAATTCTAGATTGTGAGTTTATATTTGTTTCACTTTACTTGGGATTGAAGTCTACTACTACTTGTAAGTTACACAGAAGCCTGTGTGTAGGAGATACTAGTTTGCTCCCAAGCGAGCAAAGACCTTGTCTTGGTTTTTCTGGTAGTCTCCACAGCAAGGGGAAAACCAGGCTCTGAGGCAAACCTGGAGACCTTTCAGAGAAAGCTGATGGCAAGCAATCTCCCAGATCCCATTAATGTCAATAAGATCTGCTGCCCAGCTTCTTGGATTCCTTTGGAAAATTGCTACAGATGGTTTAACTGGATCCATCCCACAGGAGACTTGCCTGGGTCAGGGCTGTGTGGCTCTAACACTGACGCTGATGCTGCCCTTGCTGTTTGAAATGGGGACTTCCTATGGGTGAAGCAGTAGCAGTTTATATCAGACCCAAATTTGGGCCTCGCTTTTTAGGGCTCACCTTTTTAGATACTTTTAGATACTTTATTAAGTAATAAATTCCACTGCAAGTTATGTGTAAATTGGAAATTATTTCTGAATTGTTATTTCATTTCTGAAGTGGTGCCATTCAGTTTTATCATGAGGATTTTGATGAAGCTAAATGAGAAAAAGAAACCCCACTAGCAAAATATGTCTTGTAAGGAGCCCCTTTTTCATCTGAATCTAGGAACGTGAAAGTGAAAATCTGTCTCTTGCTGAAAAATTTCATTTCTGTTCTAATTTGTAATAGGTCTCTGGGTGCTGAAACAATTTTACTTTTGCTGCAGATTTATCCTGAGCATTTCTTAATGGTCTGGAAGGGAATGGATATTTAAAGTACATTTTGCTTTCTCCCTTCCTTCCTCTTAGATGTAGTACAAGGATATGGCTAAGCTGGTTGCTGACCCAAATGAGCTATGGAGATCAAAGTGTTAAATGTGATTCAGACTATCTTGCATTAGAGAGTGAGTCAGCTTTGGTTTTAAAAAAAGACATTTTAAAGAAGCTGTTTGGAAAAAATGCTGAATGGAAATATTTCAGAAGAGTCTCTCAGTCTCTGAGAGAAGACAGAGATTTATTTATCTCCATGCAGAAATGATAGCAAGCGTTAAAAGTAGTAGTAATGATGATGTCACTCTAAATTGAAGGTACTTTGGGACTATCATGCTCAGTGTCCTGGGCTGGTCACTTAGAGCAGAAGCAGCAGTTATTCAAGGTGAAGGTCAGTGATGCAAACCCAGGTCAGTGAGTCCCTTGATTTACTAGGCTGAGGTGTCAGAAAAATGTCGCTGACGGGATGTCCTAGGAAGGAGAAAGCTCAGACAGGTAGCAGTTTAGTCTGGCTTAGTGGCCTTTGGAGCTGGGCTTGAGAGTTGAGACCGTGGGGGCTTGTTGTTGCCCCTTGGGCAGCAAAGCCTGGGTGGGCTGCAGAAGGTAGGATGCTGTGACCACCTTGTGGGGAGGAGACTTTGTGTGCACTGAAGCTCAGCCATGTTGGTAGGAGGTCAGTAGTTGTTGAGGGGAAGCGTGCATTAAGGGAATGGAAAGATTAAAGAGTTGGCACACACCTATGAAAGGTTTTTGGTCTCCAGATCTGTTACACCTGCCTCCTGTATTTCAAGGCATTACCTTTTTGGAAAAAGGATGATCAACCCAAAGGGATAATCCTCAGTTGTAAAGGTGGAAAACACCAGCAGAGAAGAGCTGATGATGTGAGACACAAAATAGCAAATGAACCAGCTAAAGAGCCATCCAAATTCCCAACAGAAAGGACATATTGACAAAAAGCAAAAGAGTTGCAATTGGAATAGGATGAACTATTATTGCACTGCACTGTAAATTAAGTAAATTTATTCCTGAATCCACTCTGACTTTTTGTGTAGCTGTAAGCAAATCTCCTAATGTGTCTAAGATGAATATAGTAGCTTCTTCCTACTCACATAAGGATGTACCAACAATCTCTGTTAGTGTATTATTATTATTGTACTGTATAACAAAGGTGAGTGTTATGTGCTTTGCCTGACACTGTTACTCATTAGGAAAGGCTACAACACTGAGAGCTTTTAGCAAAGCTACAGTGGTTTTTATCTGTTTGAGGCAAAGGCAAGGGATTCTTTATTTCCTACTCTTAACTCTTGATGCTCATGGTCCCAGGATTTAAAGTAAGATTTCGGGAGGATTTGGAAATTGTATAGGTCTTGCTTCCTCTGTTTTTACTTGCTGTCCTGATGTTCGAACATTGTCAGCTCCTCCATGGAAAAAATAAGCCAAGGAGGTTGTCTTTATAAGTAACTACTCATGTGTTTCACCTAAATATATTAAAAAAGAAGGGAAGTGGATCCTACTGATATGACAGTGGTTCCAGTGACATCTCAGGAACCACCTCTTGTCACCCCCCTCCATCTTTTTCCCACTCAAGTACCCTAAGGCAGTTGCAGGGCACTCCTCAAGCCTCCCTGGGTCTACTGCTTTCCTGCCATCGTGCCGGGTAGCTCCTGCAGTTGGAAAGAACGACAAGCACCACGTCCTGTGGGCAGGAGGTGCAGGAGCCAGCAGAAGTTCTCAGGGATGTGGGACCGGTGGAAGGACAAACATCCTTGGAATACACGGAGGTCGGAAACTTTTATATACGCTTGTGTGTATGTATATGTATGTGGTCCAAGCTGTCATGTGTAAATATATCTATGTGGACCATCTACGTGGTCCAAGTTGTTGTAATGTGTGTGTCAGCATATTGTCCATATGTGTACAACAACAGATCTTATGTAGTAGGGAAATAAAGGTGGGGTTTAAGGTTAAAAGATTCACCCTGTAGGTTTCTATCATGGCGATTTGAGTGAGGAGCTAAAAGGGAGTTTTCTCATCAAATGTCACTGAGGGCTAAGTGGCTTTAGATGGATGGTGTGGAACACTAGAAGTGCTGGGGTGTGACGGTGGACTTAGCAGACTCTGAATAATGTTACACTTTTAATAACCTCTTGTGAATTTATGCCTTCAAGTGCAAAAATTTTAGAGGGGTTTTTGTCAAGGGTGAGAGGACCCAAATTTGACCTGCCCTGAGAATGAAGTTCGCTTAATGCTTGTGGTCTCTGCAGTTCTCCTTCCCTCTGCAGTTAGGGTGTGATGTTCTGAATGTGGCAGGAGATCTCGGGTGCCAACCCGCTGGCAGGAGCCATGGAAATCCAGGCTGCCTTAGGACTGCTGGCGCACTGAAACAACCTTTCCTCTGTGCCTGCCTCTTTGGTTACCTGAGTGGATAGATGTAACACTCATGTCTGATGGTTATATTCCTTACTTGGTTACCACCAGTGGGTGGAATTCTTGTGGGATTCCCTAGAGCTGGCTTTCCTGTTATCCTTCTTTTGGTGAAATGAACCTGGTTTTGAGAGCCCCAAAATTAGTAGTTTCAGAACAGGACAAGGGAACCTCAATTTTTAGTTCCTAATTTTCACTAATGAGTCATAATATTGGGTGTAGCTCTTCGTAAGTGTTATTTAGTTGTTAACTTCGTTGTCTTCTCTCACCTGCTCAGTTGAAAGATGCAGCCCTGCAGAAGGTTTGATGCTCTTTTTTTGCCTAAGGGCTCCCTCACAGGCAGCCGTGGACACATCATGAGCCTTCTCTGCCCTGTGTTCTCAGCTATTAAGCCTTCATGCTGTGCAGTGTTTTTTTTAACCCATCAGCTCACTAGTTCCCACTTTTCTTATTCTGCCTTTTAGATTTTTTTGAGCAGACCTTTATTCAAGTCTTTTTCCTGTCTCTGTCTCAGCAGCATCCCCTGCTGAAAACAAAGATTGACTTGATATTAAATCCAATAGGACTAATTTATTCAGTTTTGTGCTCATATCATGTCTGATTTGGTGTCCATTAGAACAGACAGACTCCCAGTGTTTCCTCCTGTCACTGCATTGGGCTCTGCTGCCCAACTGTGATTTTTTTTTTTTACAGCATATTTTGTTGATTTTTGTATAGGTTTAAATGGCTGTAAATGCAGATTTAGATGTGGTCCAACACTCTGCATGTTACTCATGTGCCTCTTATACTTACTTTTCAAGTTTCACTGAAAGTTTTTTGCTTTTTTTCTGACATTTATGACAAGAGATGGCAGAGTAGAACCTAAAGTCATATTATGTTTTATTTCATTTCACCGAATGTAGCATTTCTCCAAGTTAAAGTGATTTGCCTAGCTACATATATAAGCACTCACTATTTGTGGGTTTTTAAAATTGGGGAAGGTATAATAACATCTAGCAGGAAATCAAATTTTATGTAACTGAATATACTACAGAAAAAGTTGCTTTGGGTCTTTCTCATACTATTAAAAAAATCCCATTTCATGGTTATGACCTGAGAGCCATAAAATTCAGCCTTCTGATGGCATTGGCTGCAAATTTTATTTTTAACACTTAATAGCTAGCTAGCAGTGAAGTGTTTTGCTAGATTCTTTCTGTGCATGGCTGCTTCCCCCCCCAGTTGTTGGCAGTGACATAAAGTGCATTTATTGTTCAGGATTCTTGTTGCGGTACAAGACAAGAAAAACTTGTTGGCTAGGCTTATATGCTTTTCTTCAAGCATGCCTGGGACAGAAAACCTATTTTACTTCATCCCAGAAAGTACATATATTGGAAATATTTACTCTCTTCCTGTGAGTTGAGTTATAGCAGGGCTGCTGCTGGAACTACTAGAATGTTTCAGATGCAATATTGTCCAGAGCAAGACCAGCAAGAGGTGTTGCTGGTTTTGTTTTCTCCTTTGGCATCTGCTTGTTCTCCCTTTGGCTATGTGAAGAGCTGCAGTAGGTAGGGACTGATGGAGTGACAGAGAGCCCTAAAAAGTGAAAATTGAGTTTATGGCTTTTTTGAGGGAGAAGAAAGGTATATTGTATGACATGTTGCATTAATTGTTCTGCGAGGTGATGTTTAAACCTCCTGAGGACAAGAATATTTTCCGTGGTTTTGGCTGGCTGTGTCTCAGATCCTGCTTTATAGCTGAACTTGAAGACAGGACTGAGGCAAGCGAATGGATGTGCCACCTGTTCTGACTTTAAATAGCGGTGATGATAGTAACTTTCTTGGAAATAATGCATATGAAGATGGGAGGCTGAAATGCTGCTAGAGACATCAACTAGATGATTTTGAAGCTGTGGTGTACTTAACCCTCCTGCCCCCAAACATACAGCTCCTCCCCCTCTCTCTGAGTCCCATATCTCCAGCTCTATTTCAGGACTTGATTGATCACAAACTTCCTGAAATAAAGGAGAAGGCTCAAGGAGGATGTTAAATTTGGATATTCAAAGATGTTAATTGCAATAGAACCAATTTCTTGATGAGAGCGCTTCTCCACAGAGAAGTCATCTCATCATTGTAGAAATGCCACCATAATTAACGGGAGCTGAAACACTTATTGGCAACTCATCACAGGCAGATGCCTAGGTTAGTGTGTGTCCAGAGGTTGGTATCTCCTTTTCTGGCAGGAATGGTACCTTCAGGCTCAAAGATGAGGTGTCTTGACTTAGCTGCTGCCTCTCTGTTACTGCTGTCTTAACTGCTCTCTGAATAGTGAATGTGTAGTTTTTCTATCCAGTTACCAGGACCTGTAATTAGTGATTAAACATTACTTTGAGCAAAGTAATCCAGCAACTTTCCAGAGGGTGAAATATGCAACCCAAAAAAAACCCTGAAGAAGTGAAGAGGGCAACTTACATCTCTTTTCCCTGGCTCTGTTTCCCTCTGATGACGTTTTCTGTGTGAGGCTTATGCTGTATATTTGGACACTGAGAAGATGATGTATGCTGTGTGTCTGCCTCTGAGTGAAGAACAAAGGGAATCTGACTCCTGTTTTCCAAAAAGCAGAACAGTGCAGGGCAAATCAGAAACCCTTTCAAGGGAGAAGGTGGCTGGAAGCATTGCAGTACAATTAATGAAGGATCTTTCACCTGAGATGGCCACAGTTTAAATTTTCTTTGAGGTCTCCAGCAGGGTCACTCACTTCTGCACATCACAGCTCAGTTAGACCTGGAAGTTTTTGCTCACGAAAGGCTCTGGTGCTGTAGTAGAAGTGGTGCATATCAAACAGCTGTACAGATCAGTGAAACAGCAAAACCAAACCCACTCTCACACAAAGTGAAGCTGCTTGCCTTACTCCAGGTGTTTCCAGCAGTTTGCCAGTGGTTATGAAGATGCACAGAAATATGCTTCAGAAGTGAACACTGTCACTTAATCAGTACAAAAGTGTGACAGAAGGTGATTTTGAGAGCAACTACTTTTGGTCCAAAGGATGTAGATTCCTTCTATCTGTGCACTCCTTCTGCTTCAACCTTCTCCTCAGCCGTTTTCCCTACTCCCACCTGATGTTGCCAGAATTAGAAGTCTGTCCCCATTCCCACCTAGGCGACCCACAGCTCAGCAAGCCCTCTGCATCCTCAGTCCCCAGGCTCTTTCTGATCTAGGCAGACAACTCCCCCTACACGTAGCCCTGAATGTCAGGAACATGTTCTCTGCTCCCACCCCATCCTCCTTCCACACGCACATCCCACTCCTCCCCACCTGTTGCTGGTCATGGAAAAACAGGAACAAAAGCAAGCACAAGCATGTTTGCAGAGCCCTTTACAGCAGCAGAGATGCTAATCTGAGCAAATCTCTGGCTTTGGCAAAAGCCTATTTTCCCCTTCAGTGCCAGCGCTTCTTTGCAGCTAATGGTCTTTCTATTGCCAGTGCAGGCAATGGGACCCAGGGGCTGGAATGACTCTTTCCTTGTCTTGCCTCAGCCTCCCATTGCCTATGGTGACCACCATAGGTCACCTATAGTGACCACTCAAGCACCACTGCCTACACAGCATCCATAGTCTGGTAGGAAATCAGGATACCTGCTGGTCCTAAAACCTGATAAGAAGCTTTTGTTGCCTGAAACCTCTTAAAGCACAGGTAAATAGTGATATACAAATCCCTTTCCTTGCATGGGACAAAGCTTCACCCTGCTAAGGAACCAGTAGGTTCTAAAACCAGTCTGTAGCATACTATGACGGGGACTTGCACACAGCCTACAGGTCAGACCCAGACCTATATAGTGCATACATTAGCTGCAGTGCAGGGCTGTGACCTCTCCCCACCATGTGCCTGGTCATGGCTGGTCTTCTGTATGTGACAAGCCTTGACTTTTCCAAAAGCTGTAGCTGGGGAAAGAAGAGATCTATACTCCTACCCCAGACCTGTTTGTCCTGGTGTCTAAAAGCACCAACTCATAATGAGCTGCCCAAGAGAAGCCAGGAGTAGGTTTAGCTCGTTTGGGTGGGTTTTGACTAGCTCTGTCATCCCAGGGTGGGGGAGTGCAAGAACCGTAGGAGGAAAGTTGGATGAGATAGGGTGGTTGGGGGAGGATTTTACATATGTGCAGGAGTGTGCGGCTTAATGCATTGAGTGTGTTAGAGGTGAGGAACTAGAAAAAGAGAAGTTATCTTAATAAGTCTGAGTCACTGAGGGAGTGGGAGTGGTGGCAGAAAAGTCTTAGTGCAGCAAGGATTCATAAACTGCGGAGGACCCTGTGAAAATTTTGCATGGGCTGGACTGGGAGGGCAAAGCAATGAAAACTGCTGTGCCAAGCTCTCGCGAAGTAGCCCACAAGCTCGTTGCAATGCCTGCTTATTTCATTACGGTGCTTGCCTCACAAAGTTTGTGAAAATAAAGCGGGCAAACCATCTGAGTGACTGGAAGTCTAATTTCAAATAAATAGCATATAATTAATGCTTACTGGATAAATCATGCACAATTTTCCCCTCTGCCCCTGGTGACCTCTTTCTAGTTCAGATACAAACTCAGAGGAAGCTTGATTGTTTTAACTTGGCCTCTAAGGTTTTTCAACCACGAATCTCTGAGCAAAACTGGAGGTGGGAGGCTCATGGGGATTGAAGCAGAAGAAGTAAACCCCACAATGTTTTACTGCTGATTTGTATACTCTGTCAGCCTGGAAAATACATTATAAAAAGGAGCTAGCAAAGCCACTTGGGATTCCTGTGTGCACCTCTTCAAAAAAGCTGTCCTTATGGAGAAATAGAAAAAAGCAAAGTAGAGGGGCAGAGGAAACTTAGGTTGGATTTAAAAATTGCTTTCCTGAAGAACAAGGACCATTTTTATCAAGGAAAAGGGACTTCTGACAGGGGATAGATTCATTTGAAGTAGAAATTTGCAACATCTTTATCCAGAATATGAATGAACCTTAGCTGAACTTTAAGTAAAAGTTAGTTTATTCACTTGTCTCTTCTTTCTATTTGTGAGCCTGACCACACATGCATAAATATCCCCAGAGAGGGCTGCTTGAGTGCTCTTTCCAACCCTCCTTGGAGTGAGAAGTAGCAGGAATGTAAAGGGAGTACAGATCCTAAGAGATTACAGTTTGGCAGAGTATGGACTATTGTGGGTAAAGTTTGCATTAGTAGAGTTGAATATTTGAGTCTTCACCTGAATTATGCCTGAACTCTGAACTTCAATTAAAGGGCTGCCAATTCAAGAAGGTATATTTCTAAAAGAGCAGGAGGAAGCCTGGCTATAGTCCTGCTAAATAGAGATGTAAGAGCATCCATGCAGGCTGGACAAACAGGGGACCTATGTGCAAAGCACAACAATAAGGCAAAAAATTGTAAAACTCACTGTAATAGCAGCTGCCTCTCTGGTGTTGACTTACAGGAGCTGCTGGGTCTTTCAGCTAAATGTAGGCCAGCCCAAGTCCCAATTTAGCTAGAAATCAGCAGTCCACCTGCTTTCAGAGTTGTGCCCTTATCCTTCGGAGACAGGCTGAGCATTGCAAAGTCTTCCATGAGGACTGTGATTCATATGCCAGTGAACAGCTGCTGAAGATCCCTGGATATGCCAAAGTGATTGTGAAACCAATGCCTCTTCTATGGTGTGTGTATGTTTTTATTGTGGTGTGAATGAAGGATTATCTCGTTACTTCAGTTTCAGGTAAATAGGATCCTGGTTTGCTAGCCTGCTTCAGTGTTGCATACAGCTGGGATTTAACCTCTTGAGGTTCTTCCTCTTCCTCTTCTTTCACATCCTGACACTATGAATTTTCTGCTGGATCTTTTCTTCCATGTGAATGAACAAGATAGGATCACTCTTTCTCTGAAAGCATTATGAGGGGAAGAACAGCTTCAGAATCTCTGCATTTAGCATATGTATAGGCCTGCTGAGATGGAAAGTATGGTTAAACTATTGCGTGTGCACACAAAGCCAGATGGCTTTGTTCCTTCACCCAGCATCCCTTGCCACTTCAGTTCTTTGTCTCTCTTTCAAGCAAATACATGGTGGGGAGAAAAAAAAAAAAAAGGTGTCTCTGAGTGGAAGTTATCACCTTCTAAGGATTGGCTTAAGACCAGCTGAAACAAAGTTTGTTTGTGACCTACATAATTCTGGCCTAGATCTCTGGTCCATAGAAGAGGAAAAACCTGCTTCATGTTAAAAAGCTCTAGGCCACTGCAGACACCCTGTCTTTTTGGTGTTTCTTGTATGTATAGCTTTCCTTGCTTTCAATTTTTCAGCTTACAGGTCTGAAACATCTTTTCAGGGCTGTGCTCTGACTAATGGTGTTAAAATTGTGTTGCTTAAGAGTAGTGAGGTATGGTAAGGTTGATGTTGGGGTCTGTAGGAGGTGTCATGGGAAGTGTTGGAAAGCTTTCATCTAAAATAATTGGGATTAGGTGTCTCTGTCATTGTAGTGTTTGGCTCTCAAGCTGTGTTAACCTACCTGTTGCGCTCTGTCTTGGTTCTGCTTTTTCTCCTACTTGTCAAATCCAGAGAATCACAGAATCACACAATGTTAGGGATTAGAAGGGACCTCAAAAGATCATCTAGTCCAATTCCCCTGCCGGAGCAGGAACACCTAGATGAGGTTACACAGGAATGTGTCCAGGTGGGTTTTGAATGTCTGCAGAGAAGGAGACTCCACAACCCCCCTAGGCAGCCTGTTCCAGTGCTCTGTCACCCTGAGAAGAAGTTTCTTCTCAAATTTAAGTGGAACCTCTTGTGTTCCAGCTTGAACCCATTACCCTTTGTCCTACCATTGGTCGTCACCAAGAAGAGCCCATCTCCATCTTGGTGACACTCACCCTTTACATATTTATAAACATTAATGAGGTCGCCCCTCAGTCTCCTCCAAGCTAAAGAGACCCAGCTCCCTCAGCCCTTCCAACAGTTGCCCTGTGCTGGACTCTCCAGCAGTTCCCTGTCCTTCTTGAACTGAGGGGCCCAGAACTGGACACAATATTCCAGATGAGGTCTCACCAGGGCAGAGTAAAGGGGAAGGAGAACCTCTCTTGACCGACTAACCACCCCCCTTCTAATACACCCCAGGATGCCATTGGCCTTCTTGGCCACAAGGGCACAGTGTTGGCTCATGGTCATCCTGCTGTCCACCAGGACCCCCAGGTCCCTTTCCCCTACACTGCTCTATAACAGATCGTTCCTCAGCTTATACTGGAACCTGGGGTTGTTCCTACCCAGATGCAAGACTCTACGCTTGCCCTTGTTATATTTCATTTCCAGCCTGTCCAGGTCTCGCTGGATGGCAGCACAACCTTCTGGTGTGTCAGCCACTCCTCCTAGTTTTGTGTCATCAGCAAACTTGCTGACAGTGCACTTTATTCCCTCATCCAAGTCGATGACGAATATATTGAATAGTACTGGTCCCAGTACTGACCCTTGAGGGACTCCATTAGATACAGGCCTCCAACCAGACTCTGCACCATTGACCACAACTCTCTGGCTTCTCTCCTTCAGCCAGTTTGCAGTCCACCTCACTACCCGATCATCCACTCCACACTTCCTCAGTTTAGCTGTGAGGATGCTGTGGGAGACTGTGTCAAATGCTTTACTGAAATCAAGATAGACCACATCCACTGCTTTGCCATCATCTATCCACCTTGTTATGTCCTCATAAAAGCTATGAGGTTGGTTAAGCATGACTTCCCCTTGTTTGAAGCCATGTTGACTGCCCCTATTGACCCTCTTATCCTTGGTATGCCTTCAGATGGCGCCAAGGATAAGGTGTTCCATCACCTTCCCAGGGATGGAGGTGAGGCTGACTGGTCTATAGTTACCCGGGTCCTCCTTCTTGCCCTTTTTGAAGACTGGAGTGACATTTGCTTTCCTCCAGTCCTCAGGCACCTCTCCCGTTTCCCACAACTTGGCAAAGATGATGGAGAGTGGTCCAGCAATGACTTCAGCCAGCTCCCTCAACACCCGCGGGTGCATCCCATCTGGACCCATGGATGTCCAGATTGCTGAATTGGTCCATAATCCAGTCCTCATCAACCAAGACAAACTCCTCCACTGTCCTGACTTCTTCTGGGGCCTCAGGGGTACAGGGCTTCTCAGGACACCCTCCAGCAGAGTAGACAAAGAAGGCATTCAGTAATTCTGCCTTCTCTGTATGTTCTGTCACCAGGGCATCCACCCCATTCATCAGTGGGCCTACGTTGCCTCTGGTGTTAGTTTTATCTGCCATGTATTTGAAGAAGCTCTTCCTGTTGTCCTTGACCCCTCTCGCCAGGTTTAATTCTAAGGAGGCCTTAGCTTTCCTAGTTGTCTCCCTACATCCTCTGACAACAGCCTTATATTCTTCCCAAGTGGCCAGCCTCTCCTTCCATGATCTGTAAACTCTCTTCTTCCACACAGGCCTAATGCACCCCTCTACATCATGGCAGATACTTCATCCAAATTTTGGGGTTTGGAATTGAAAAGCTCATAGGAGCTGTGGAGAAGGAGAGAAAGGAGGAAAGGAGGGTTGTCAAACATGTTCTCCTCTTATTACATCTCTTTTGGAGGGAGGGAGGGTTAAAGGGAAGAGAGGGACTGAGCAGCCCATAAAAGAGAGTACTGATGCCAGCTTATTTAACAAGCAAAACAGATAAAGATTAGGGTTCCTATGGCAACTGGCTACCAGCAGAAGCACCTCAAGGATTTGGCGGGGGGGGATGACAAAATGGTTTAGCACAAGGGCCCAACATTTTTGATTGTAAAGACCTCTTCCCAGCTGCAGCAGCAGCATCAGCTCCTTTGCTGAAGAATGACATTTCTGTGTAACCAGCACCAAAGGCAGAGGATGAATTCTCCATGTTAGTTTAGCTAGGCCAGTTTAGCTAGGCCTTAAATTCATGAGGTATTTTAGAGGTGGTCCTGAGTTATGTTCCCTCTCTGTGTGGTATGATGGAGAGGAGTGGGAGATGGCAGATGGTGAGGGGGAGATGGACAGACCTTAGAAGCTGATTGGCAAGTGCAGAAGTGGCATTAGTTAAGGTTTGTGGATGTATCTAGTTGTCACCCTGACTCTGGGAGGTCCTAGGAACCATGTCTTCTCCCAGATCTGATAAAGCCTGAAGAGCATCTTTCTTCACTGACCTTCAGCCCATCCCATCTCAAAATCAGAGGGGATAAGTGTAGATCCAAGCTTGCTCTTTCAGCAGAAAACTTAAAACATCAGTTTTGTTTGGTTGGTGGTGTGTGTGTGTGGTGGTTTTTTTTTTTTTGGCTACAGTGCTGTAGTAGCTCCAAGAGCCTGGGTGCCTGGTGCTTGTGTTTGTTCTCTGCTCAACACCAGCCCTCCTGCTGCGAACGACATCTCTCACCAGGTATTGTGGCTTTTACATTTGGAGTTAAAATGCCAAAGCATGTAGTCATTTGATTCTGGGAATGAGAGGAGGCTGAAGGAGGTTAAGTATAGCTTTTGTTTAGATCAGCACAGCATGGAAAATAACCATCTTTGTACAGACTCAAGGCTATGTATTGGAGGTCCTACTGAATGGCTCCTTGATCAGCCCCAGCCCTGGGAGGCTGATTGAGTGATTTCCTTAATTGGATTTTTTTTGTTGATCTCACTGTATTGAAATTTTTTTTTTTTAAATAACTCATTATAATCATGCCCTTCTGCCTACTGGAAAAGAACACCTCACACTGAGAAAGAATTGTATTTGTCTTTTGGATCTGGTGGTTGGCATAGCTTCTATCAGAGCTCACATTATTTCTGAACAGTGGACACAGGGCAGCGTTCCCTGCTCATCCTGGGGTATGTACACACACAGACACGCACCAGCTTGTGCCAGCAAGAGTGTGTGAGAGTCTGTAAATCAGTCTTCTAGTGAAATCTGAAATTGGGCTGATTTTGGTATTCATGGAGTAAATAGCAAGTTGTGAGCTTGTCCTACCAGAAAGAGCTGTTGTGTTTGAGTTGCATGATATAATGTGTGCCTGGCTTCATGAGCATTGGGTCTCCAGGGTTAAACTATATGGTTCATCCCAGGCCAGGAAAGCACATGGACAATGAGTGACAGGAGAAGACTGCATGTAGCAGAACTCAAGTATGCGTGGTGCTTATAGACATGTAAATAGCACAGGGAGATACAGGGGTTTATTCCTGATCAGAAAAACTTATGTCCAAAATTTGGATAGCTCATAGCTCTTAATAAGAAGACCTATCCTAGCATAGTTAAAAGTGGAGAGGGTGGATGGGGAAGGAACGAGGAAGGGAAAAGGGTAGGAAATGGGAAATATGCAGTAACATGATGAAAGGAGAATTTGAGCCTAGAGAAGGCTTATAGAAGAACTTGAATAGAATTCAGAAAAATGAAATATAATGAGGAGGTTTGAAACTGGGGCAGGGGGAGAAAGGCACAATGCATGCTGTGTGGGTAGGAATGAAATGGGGGAGTAGGAACTGAACGGGATAAAAGGGGAAGGGAGGAATGGTTGGTGGAGAAAATGAGCTGGGTAAGAAAGGCAGAGATTTGTAAGGCAATGGGAGGGAGGAGGTTTAACAGAGAAGATGGAAGAAGGAAGGCAGGCAAAGAAAGTAAGTGTAATAAGAATACTGAATTAGAGAGGTGTGGGGGGAGGATACCAAAAGGCGGGAGCAGGGAAAGGAGGAGGAAAAATGTCCTATTACCTAAGGAAAGTGAAGGTTTTTAGGAATACATTGCGTTCATTTTCTAGTGTGTGTGTGGGAGCCAAGGTTAATTGGAGAGAGCCATGGACATCAAAAACCTCAGAGAAAAAAGAAAAGAGCTGTAAAAGAAAAAACGTGGGAAAATAAAAGGAGAAAGGAAAAAAAGAAACAGAAGTCAAGAGTGGCAGTGTGTTACTTTGCAGACACTGTGCCGTCAGGATCTCCTCAGATAGACATGTTCCTGTGAGCTCCCATAGCAGCTCATCTTTGTATTCCCTGAACCTGTAAAAAGCCCCATCTCCACAGAAGTAGGCAGCCAGGGCACAAATGCCTTTCCCAAATGAAATGAAATCTCCACAGCTACAGGGTATGCCTGTCTTGACAAGCTAAGAAAAATACCCTCTATGCTGCCTCTGCCCGCACATTTGCCACATAAATTTAGGGTCAGGGCACACTTTAATTTCAGGTTCTAATGCATTCCTACTGTTCAGAGAATACCCTTAGACTACATAGGACTTGGTAGCATACATGTTTTTGAGTAATTCGCACAAAGTCCTGACTTTAAGACTTTACTTTGGTGGTAGGAGCTAATGCTGTCCTCAAGAAGCAGATATGGTCTGTGTATCTTGAGTGGCTGACAGGCTGAACCATACAGTTTATGGCCCTGTAATGCTCAAAATCTGTCTTGTGACCAATGTCAAAACTATCTCAGGTGGGAGCCTATCGTCATTCTCTTTTGCTTGTCTTGCCTCTCCCAGGGTAGTCATGACAAGTTGTGGCAGGCAGAGCTACAGGAAAATGCCCATTAGCTCAAGTTGCCCAGCCAGTAATGGCAAAAACCAGGAGGATGTACTGGATTCTCCTGCAAATCCACAAGATTTATTCTTGCAGCAACAGTGATGTGCCTAGAAATGCCACCCTTTACACCAGACCTCACTGCATCTTGTGCTCTGAATGAGTTCATGAGGATAGCCTGAGGCGTGTTATTTCTCCCTTGTCCTGGTCTGCCTGCAAAACAGCTATTAAGGAGAGCTGTGATACCTACCCCAGGCACTCACTTGTGGCTAAACTCAGAGAGATATATACTCTGGTTTGTAAGCATTGTGAATGAGTTGCAGCCATTCAGCCCTTCTACCTACCACGCCTTTCATAAGTTTCCCATTTATAGTCAAAGACTGGGTCAACAGAGTATGTGGTGGATGGGGTGAGGCTTCGGGGGTCTTCAGCCAGACAGAGAGTCTGACAGACTGAGCTGTTTGTGTGGAGTCTAATACTAGTGTGACTATGTTTCTAAGCAAGGCTTCCCTTTCCCAGGCTTAGTTTCAGCCTACCTGATCTTCTCACCTTGCCCCTTCTGATCTCCTACCAGAAGAGTTCCTTCTGCAGTTGTCACTATCAAGATCAGGTTTTAGTGCATCACTCCAACTTACCCTTTCATTGGTAAATGACTTTTTTTTCCCTTCTGCAAACCTCCTACTCCTGTTTTCTCTGTGCACTCTGCACTGAGATTCTGCATTGGTAGTAACTTCTGGGTATTCATCCCTATTTGAGGTAAAATAAGGTGTTACATTAGAGCTGCATCTGAAATGCAGAATTTCAGTAGTGGGCTGAACAGGAGTAGAAATCCATGACACCTTTGGCTAATCTACAGAAAAAAAAATACCTTTCTGCTTGTGTGAGGTGTGCAGGCTTGTATGCCTGTAAAAACAAAACAAAACACAACAACTCCCCCCCCCCAACAAACAAATAAACAAAAACCACACACAAACACATACACATGAAAACAAAAAAACCAAAAAAACCCCCAAAAAACCACAAGCAAAGCCAAAAAACTCCCTCCTTTTTGAAAATTTTTGAAAGGATAGTGGGAAAATCAATAGAGATTTAAAAACAAAAATATAGTGGGGGAAATACAGGCTTGAATGGGACCATGCTGGCCATTGGGTTCTGTCCCTGTGATTGCAGGTAGCCATGTGACAGTTGCACAGTCTGGACTTGAAGGGAAGAGATTTCTAAATTTTCATGTATCACAAATTGTAAGGAACTCTTATCCCTGTAGCAAGATAAAGCCCTTTAGTACAATGTTTGAAAAACTCTTCTGTGCCACAAGCAGCCATCAAGAGAGATGTGAGACATTGTCATCCTCCTGGGCCCTGCAGGAGTGGGAATCTGGAGGTGAAAATACCCAGATGATCTTGGTGGAATGCACAATGCCATCTGCTTTAAGGAAAGTTCACAAACCCCAACGGCTTCTGCTGGTTTGAGCTTGTGGGAAAGACGTTCCCGATCTGAGGGTGATGATTGCTTCAGTCATATGTGTATGAGCAAAACACCAGTCAAGCAGTTGAGGGTTTGACCGTGTGGTTAACTGCACCAGCACTCCCCCTGCCAAGGTCTCAAATAGTGTATTTTCATTGTAAGGAGGACAATCAGTACAGAAATAAAAGGAATGTAAGAAGGTATTTCCAGCCTATGACATCCATTAAATCTACTAAAGTGAGCCAGAAGTTATAAAGAAGGTTAATTTGTTCTCTTACAGAATCTCAAAATAATAGCATAATCTATTGAGACTCCTAGCACTGATCCCTGCTAAACTGCCTCCCACTCTTTTGGTGGCATTAACTGCTTCGTGCAAACTTAACAAAGACAGGGAAGGTCAGTTGTTCTGCAGCTGATCCCTGGTTTTCTATAACCTGCATCTTTTAATCTCTAGATGGGTTTTACCTCTTCCCAACCGGTGTTAGTGCAACTGTATATAAAACCTCTGTCATCTTAATTGGGAGCACTGCTGGTTTTTGTTGAACCAGCAGTCTTGTTTTGGGAAATTCTCTTGTTTGTTTTGGACATTAAATATTTAAAGCATCCATTTTGGTGTGTATCTGTTTGAATGCTTTTCTTCTTTGTTTTCCCCATAGTGTTCTTGCCCTCCTGCACTGACTGGGTAAGCAATTTTATAAAAGGGATGTTTTTTCTTTTGCGCCTGACACAGCTTTTCTTGGTAGCTTCGAGCTACAAGTTTCTGAAGATGAAACCTCCACCTTCTGCAGATCTCTGGAGCTTTTTTAAGAAAAAGTCCTCCTCCCACTCCTCAAGCTCACGTGGCTTTGTACCACTGTACTTGCTGTGCGCCTGCTGCCTGTCACACAACTGCACGGAGGCTTGGCTTAGGTCCTCTTCTTTTTCCCCTTCCCTGTATTCTGAGATACTGCTCTTGCATCATGACTGGGCGCTGTCTGTGTGTGATGTGGTAAATTGTGAGACAAATGTTTTCTCCTATTGGAAGTGCCAGATTTTCTCCATCTCAATATTTGAATGAGATTTAGGGCAAAAGGTTGTTTATTTTCACATAGCTGTACCCCTGCAGTCTAAAATGGCTTTCAGCCTGAGATTACCACCAAGAAAAAAGTACGAGAAAGGCCTGAATGCATGTGCAAGTTCATCAGCCCTGAAAAGGGAGGTGGCTACTGTGAGGACAAAACCAGTGCTGATACCTTAGCATGTGCTGGGGTAAATATTTAGCTACAGCTGCTTTCCTTAGGCAGAATGAATTTTAAACTGATGCTTGCCTTATCAGTGAGTGAGACCTGGCAAATAGAAACAGCCTATATTAGGTTTTGTAGAGAGAAGGCACTAAGAATTTCCAGAAATAAGCATTTTACATCAGAAAAAAAAAATCGATATGATCTGAAACGTGCAACTGAACACAATGACTAAGAAAAAAAGAGATAAACATTTGCCTCAATCCAGGAGCAAGTAATTTTTGAGCCTACACCGTGTTGAGGTAACTTCTTTGTAAAAGGAAGAAAAATGCACCGAGAGCTACGTGTGTTTGTGCCAGACTTCCAAAGCCGGAGGTAGAAATGCTCCAAGGAAGCGTTCTAACAGCACTTCTCCCTGACCAAAGGCAGAAAATACCACCTGGCTCCTGAGAGACAGGTTACTCTGAAAGGCAGGTGGTTCTTTTGATGCTCTGCAGACTGAGTCAAGAGGTGGGGTGAGCTGTGCAGTGGAGTGACTGTGCCAGAGGGTCTGGGTGAATCATGCAAAGGTAATTTCTACACTGCAGGACTGGAAGGGGCAGTGGAGAGGGTCATCAGCAAGAAGGTGTAGGCAAAATGGAACAGCATGGTGGAGTAGCATACCTCCCCCAGCCTTTGGTGATGGGCCAAGCAAGACTAAGGATTTTCCAACTGGAAGCCTACCTCTGGCATATCCCATCAAGGACAAGTCAGGATGTTGCCCCAGAAGTGTCCAGAACCAACTGGTGATGAGGCTGGAGCTTTTGTTGCTGACTCAGTGCCCGAGGCAGCCTGTGCCTCCTGCCAGCTATGCAGAGACAACCGTGACTCCCCTGCGCTCACCGACTGACAGCCTTTGCTCTCAGAGCACCTGAGCATGAGCACTTCTGCTCTGCAGAGATACCCTGGGACTTAGTGCAACCATGAGGTTTGCTTTATTCTCTGTCTAGCTCCCACATGCTGTGCTCAACAAAGAGGTCTTCTTGTGTCCCTTTCCAGCCCTATCAGCAAAGACCCCAGCACCAGCTAAATATTTTGAACTTCACAGCTGCTATTTAAAAAAAAAAAAAAATCAAAAAGTACAGGCTTTTAAACTGTGCTTTTCAAACTATGCCGAAGGTT
Source organism: Caloenas nicobarica (assembly GCF_036013445.1). Taxonomy (NCBI): domain Eukaryota; kingdom Metazoa; phylum Chordata; class Aves; order Columbiformes; family Columbidae; genus Caloenas; species Caloenas nicobarica. The sequence goes on along the minus strand of NC_088245.1, from coordinate 63,082,535 downwards.
TCATAAAGTGGGTATTTTTAGCATGTCATAAAAATATAAAGCCTCACTCTTATTTTTGTCCCTTCAATCTCTGCAAAATTAATTGAAAGCATTTTACCTTGCTCTCCTTTGCTTCCCTGACTTTCAGAAACTAGCTAACTTTAGGACCCAGGAGGGAAGGCGTCATCAGATGCTGGCAAACGCTGGCCATGTTGTGTGTCTATTTATAGTAGGTGTGTGTGTCTAACCACCTTGTCGTTCTTTTCTTAGCATCAGCTGGACGAGCTCAGCTATCAATTATCCATGAAGCTAATGATAATACAAGGAAAGCTATGTCAAGCAGGTGCTCAGAGGAGAGAGAAAAGGGGGTGGTAGGTGACAGGACAGGGAGAGATGAGGTTTTAGGAGCTGAAAAAGATCCTTTTGCTCAGCCTGAAAACCCTTATTATCTGTAATAATTATTAATAACAGGGGTGTCTGCACAAAGTCATTGTGACTGCTTTCAGCTGGTACATCCCTCCCAAACGTTATTTCCCTCATTTATTTTCATTGCGTTGGCAATCAAAGGCAGTGGGGTTTTCTATTTTTTAAAATATTTTTTATTTTTTAATCCCTTTGCTTTTAATAGACCTTAAGCTGGGTATTCTCCTCCTCCATCTCCGTCCTGGGTACTGATATTTGGGTTGGTAATAGCAGGTTCTACTTTCCCTGTGAAAAACTGAGCCTCTGGTATTTCTCACGCTTGCAGATTGCACGTCTACATTTGCTTCCTCTTTTGTCTCCATTTCAGAGAGGATTTTGCCTGTAAGGACTCTGGGGGGAGAAGGGAACAAGCGAAGGGGTGTCATTCCTCTCGTTGCCAAAGACGAAGCTATTTATCAGCTGCTTTTTTTTTTTTTTTTAATTATTTTTTTATGGTTTGTCTTTGCTGCTTTCTTCCCTAAGTGCAGCGGAGCAGGACAGCGTGAACTCTGCTCTTGACAGCAGCTCTGGTTCTGACACCATCTGCCACCTAATCCACTTCCAAGGAAAGCTGTGACGTCTGTGTGCATGTGTGTGCACATATACCCTCCCCACCTCACCCATACATCATTTCAGCAGGCTCATACTGACCAGCTCACAAGTGCCATTTCTCTTACAGGAACTGGCCTTTGATACTTCTCTTCTTCCTTCTGCTTTAGATTTCCCCGATTCAGTTTAGCATACTGTGGTGCGAGGCAGGGGAAGGGGCTTATGAGTTGAAACTGGAGAGTATTTCCTCAAAAACTGAACACCTCTCTGTTTTCCTACCTAGCCTGCCTCTCTGAGGTGCTGGACTTTCAGATTTTTTTGACTTTTCCTGGAAGTTATGAGTGTGGGATGCATGGATTTCTTTTGCAAAAGCAGCAGGAAACAGAGCAGGTGTAAATTGTCTGTGCCGGGCTCCTTGGATAGCTGGTAAGTGGGCTCTTGCAGGAACTGTTGAATTTTAAGCTTTTCAGTGACATAATGGCCCATCTTGTTTGACTGCTGTATGCAAGCACTGAATGTGTTTCAAGCTTTCTATATTTCCTTTCTCTAATAATACATGAAGATGACATTTATCACACATGATGCTGTATCTGCTGATGTTTTTAGATGCACCGTATTCAACACAGTTCACTGACTGTGCTGGATCATGTTTGCTCATGGCATTCAGTACTATGCACACATAGTGCTGTGGAAAATAGCATGAGAATTGGGACGGGGAGCAAAGAGGGATTTTGGGAATGATGGAGGGACTGCGCAGTATGCATTCAGAAATGCCAGTCATTTTGCTTGTAGTCATCAGTTATGCCATTTTTTCTGGGCTATGGTAATGAATGCTTGAATTAGCTTCTGGAAAACAGTAGCTGTCTCTACTGCTGGGAGGCTCTTGCACCTGAGTGTTGTGATTTCTTCCTCCTGGGTGCCCACAGATAACCCTTTCCTCCCCATTTGAAAGTGTCACCATTGCGAAAATTAGGAGACTTTCCTGGCTGAGAAGGAAGGGATAGGACTCCCTGCAAAAGTTAACACGGTCTTTGGAAAGACATCCCTGTCTCTGCCAAACAAGGGACGAGGAATTCAAGTCATGTGCTTGTTGCAGTCTAAAGCTAAGCAGAGTTCTGCCATGTAATGCAGAGGGTTTGAGCCAGAGCTTCCTGATGGATCTGGAAAGTCAGCCATTGTCTGCTGGGGGATTTAGATCAGGCTCAGTTATAGTTCTCCCTGGTTCCTGTGATGTTGTGCTTTGCTTTGTGGTTGGATTTCCCATCCCCCTTTCCATCTGCCTTTGTAGACCCCCTCCCTCATTTTCCATGTGAGGAAGTTATTTGCCCATGTGACCTTCACAACAATTTCTGCATCATACTGAGCATGGACCAGAGGAATCCTGCTGTTCACTTGCACTTGGTTTCATCAATCATACTTAAAACAAAATAATAAAAAACCCCTTCAAACTGAATAATGCTCACTAATTAGGAAAGCAAAGGAACTTCATGTTAATTTGAGATAGATTACCATACAAAAACTAGTTAATCAGCAATCTCTCCTAAGTGTGTTTTATTCTTTTGATAAAAGAAAAATTACTTTTGACTCTTTGAGATTACTTGTAGAGGTATTCAAAGAGAGGTTTATATTAATACCATATTGACATGTATTGATGAAAACCGAAAACTTCTGTTCCTTTCCCACCACAGAAAATTGCTTTCATTCGTCACTTCTAAAGCAGGCAGGGGAATAATTCTCCAGTCTTGGCTAGCAATTTAAGATTGCTCTGATGAAGATAGAATATTTCAGACAATCTATTAAAGGACTTATCTCCCAACCCTAGTTTTGGCTCCTATGTAGGATCGCATCCTGTTTGCAACAAGACACTTACAAGCTTCAGGTTATTTTTGCAAATGAGTTCTCCAGAACAAAGTAATAGTTGAACTAGCAGAACTGTGTGATGCTCTGGTTTCATTTAGAGAATATTGTCCTTGATATTTTGCACTTGTTGTTATTGGGAAAATAGTAGTGTGCACGTGGAGAAACTGGACTTCTGATTCACATTTTTTTGCTTGAACATTCAGTCATTTTTCAGTGAAATATGTAACTACAAGGCAACAGAAAAATGGTAATAAGAGTTGTGTGTGTGAGAATCGTGCATCATTTTAAATTCATAGTATTTAGAAAGTCTCAGCTTTCCTGGTACATTTGTTTTCCAGTAGAAAACATATTCTAATGACTACTAATTAATACTGATATATAGGTCACCTAAGACAAAAATGAAACTCCTTTCACTGCCAAAACATCTCTAAGGAATTAGAAAACACTCCCTTCAGTACTAGGAGGTGTAGTGATTTTTTGTTTTCCAGTTTTGTCTCTCTGCTTCTGTGTCTCTATCATTCTGTCTCAGTGTGGGAACTGTGTCTCATAAGCCAAATTTCCCTTGAGGTTTTGACAGACCTACACAGGGAGGGGTGAGGAATCCCCTTGGGCATAAGCATTCCCTTTGTGCTTCTAGCCAAGCAGGAAGGAGCCCAGGAGGAAAGCTGGTCCTCATGGGAGATGCAGGCTGATCTTGCAGTCGAAAGCTTGGAAAATTCCAAATAAGTGCCTGGAAAAGCAAGGATGTTTGAACCAAACCCAGCCATCTTGGGGTTCAATTTCCAGGAATATTTCATGCATGTGAGCAGAGCAGTGTTGTCTGAATGCATGCTTTCAGAAGGGCCTTTAGTCAGCTTATTACAGTGAAGCTTATATTGATAAGCTGAAACTCTAAGAAAAAACAAAAGCCCAAACAAACCAAAAACCGAGAGTCAAGACTCCTTCTCCCTTTGCAATATTGGGAGTGATTATCAATATTGGGAGTAATTATTGGAGAAAAGGGCCAACAGAGGATGCTGAATGTGTTCCTGGGTCTGGCAGTTTGGAATAATTCTGGCTATGTTACCTGTGTCATCTGTATGGATGACTACAGCTAGGTGTGCTGTTCTCTGTGGAGGGAAATGCTTCTCTGCTGCTGTTGACTTTATTAGTGAAAATAATGTAGCTTCTGAAAGTGCATAAAGTTTAAAATTTAGTATATTGTCTTTTTTTTAATTAAAAAAGGCAATAGTGTTGAATTCCCATGTTGAGACCAATAAGCTAATTTGTTGAGCCCGGGTGCGTAGTCATTTTTGGAAATAATCTTCTTTTCAAGTCTGTTTATCTGCTGACTTTTCAATTTCAAATTAACTTTGAAAATGTAAGTAATAGGAAGTGACATTTTCATTCCCCTTACTTTGGAAACAGTTCATATAGTGTATGTTTGCTTGTTTCCTCATCTGTAAAATGCATATGTGTGTTAATTATGGTCAACATTTCATAAATTATTTTTAGGCTGAATACTTTAAACAAGTTTAGTCTCCTCTGAACCAAGGTAATATCACAGGTCAAATTATTAACTGCAAATGTATAGGCAATTGGAAGGCATATTTTTCTACTTGGTCCACAGCTGAAGGTCCCATTTGTTGTAACTCTTAAAGGTGATTGTAGTAATTGCTCTACACTGGAAACTCATGTCAGTCTTTGGGTGCCCAAAACCTGGATTCATGCTAGTGTTGTGTGGTGATTATTATTATTATTTTTTTTTAATGAAGAGAAGAAGTGATTAGAAATACCAATGAGGAAGCTGTATGTCTGATGCGAATCTTTAGTCTATGAAAAGTATAGCTTAATTCTGTTTCGATATTTCAAAGTTTTCAGACAACAGCAATTTGCAGTCATATTCAGGATGGCAAGCTCTGATTTGTGGGCATTTACCGTGATCTTGAGGTAAGTTTCAGTGTTTTCCAGTATGATTAAATTTAAAGTCAAGTTGTTAACCTCATATGGAAATATTTGTTGCAAGCAAACTTGAGATATTTTTACATCAGGAACAAAACATTACTCTGTATTACTCACTCTTAATACTCTGGGTTTTGATCTGCATGTGCCTGGTTTATGTAAAGCAACTTGAGAACCCAGGGGGTGGGAGATCACCTAGACCGGATGACACGCATCTTGGGTTACTGCAGGGAACAGAGTGTGAAATAGCAGAGGTACTGATGAGGATATATGATATATCCTGAAAAATCAGCAGCTGTTCTTGACAATTGACAAAGCACCAGTGTGGGATCTACTTCCAAACGGGAGAAGCAAGGTCCCGGACATGGGGAGATGGCAAGCTGCCTGACGGCTGTGGGGGAACTGAATGAGAATCTCAGGATGGTGAAGTGTGAAGGCTGACTGGGTATAAGTCTAGGGTCAAATTACCATTTCGTTTGAAAGAAGGAATCTTACACTCATTAGACCTGAATGAAGTTGCACAGACTTGTGATTACACGTGAACAGATTAAGGATTGTGTAGTGTAGTAGACTTGAGTTCCTGGGTTTCTCAGAGGACTTTTTCTTTGAGTAAGTTATGTGTCAGGACTTGGAACGCATATTGTGAAACAGTGACAGTAACAATTAGAAAGTGAGTATAACTTCTGCGGCTCTCATCTCTGTCCTGCCAATGAAATATTCGTTTTAGATAGTAGGTTCTTCAATTCCTGCTTGTTTTGGTCTGAAGCAGTACCTACGTTTCGTATCTCACCCTGGAGGTGGATGAACATAGCTCATCAGGGTATCCTTGTTCTTTGATTGCTGGGAGATCTGTGTGCAGTGGGCTGCTTCGTCAAATGTTCCTAACACTTGAATAGCCTCAAAGAAACCTGAATGCAACCAAATCCTCATTTACAGTAAATCCATATTTGAAAAAAGGGAGAGGTGAAAGTGTTTGGTAAAGGCCGTAAAAGATGACAAAAACTTTCAAGTAGATTTTGGTGCACCAGGGACTATGTATCCTGGTGATGATCTCTAAATGTCAAGTAATGCGTGATGGCAAAAATGGTTTAAATTCACACATAGTGATGTGCTCTGAAGCTGTGCTGTTCTCCAGGGAGTAAAGGTCACTATGGATATTTCAGTGGTGATATCTAAACAGAGTGTTAACTGCAGTTGGAAAAAGAAAAAAAAAAAAAAGGATTTATGAGGAACACAGAGCAGGTAAAGTAGAAATTTGAGTGAGTATCTGGGTTCATCCATGTCTTCTGTAATTTCTCAGGGATCAGTCTCTCCTGTAATAATCTTATTCTACTTTAAAACAGTCGATGAAAGAGTGCACTTTCACTGTAATTAATCAAAAGCAGCACTGAGGTAGGAAACCATTGCATAACTCCTACTCTTGCCTTGCCTGCACAGATCTTGAATGAAACTCACCAGGTGTTTCCATATTTACTGAAATTTCCTTAACTCAAGGTTTTTCCTCAGCTTCAGGGTAGAAAATGTTGGTCTAATCATTCTGAATTGTAAATGAATCACTGGAGTCCTTTGGCTGGAGAGGAGCTCCTACAAGGAGTGCAGTGCTCTAAGGCAAAAGGTCTTTATTTGTTATCTTGATTTAAAGAAAGCATCTGAAATGCTTTGTCACTTCTCTGCTCTCTTTTCTAGTGAATATATATGCAATTGTGAGGAACTGAGAGCAGCTCAGGAACTCAAACAGAGCCCTGTGTTTGAGAGGAAACTGCTATTTTAAATCAGGTTTGAAAAGATTGTTTTAAAACTGAAGAATGTTCCCTTAACAAAAGCACTGGAGGTATGGGGGCATGGAGAAAGTATGGGGCTTGGTCTATTTAACCCTTTAGTGAGTTTTAGGTTGGGATATATGGAGAGAAATAACCAGGCATCTGAATATTTTAGAAAGACTGTGATACAGAGCAGATGATGCACAACTTAGTTTCTCCCCATGAGTGTACAGTCTAAGATTTTCCTTACAACAGGAATATGTCTCATGTAGTTGCATTCAGCAGGTGGTGCAAAATGAGTGTGTCTAATACAAATCAGTACTAAAAGCACTCGGCAGTTCCTGATGGCAAAAAATTTCTGCCCAAAAGGAAAAATGCTACATAGGAGCAGCTTCCGTCTCACCTCCACAGAGGTGAGGCTGGGAACTAACTCTGGTAGGCTGGGTGAGCTGGGGTGGGTTAGGGCAGGGGGGTGAGCAATGTCAGAAGCTGTGGAAGCTGTTGTTCTTCAAGCAAATGGGTTTGATATCTCACTTCTGATATTGGCAATTCACGTTTCTGTCTCAGGAAGGCTTTTTTGTTTGAGCATGTAACAGCAGTCCCTTGGGTTTCTCTTCTCTTGAGAGACAAGGAGGCCAGCTCAGTGCAGCATTTATGTGCTGCCTGACATATTTCAGTTCACTTTGCTAGACACTCCTGTGTACGTTTCCAGACCTCATCTGCTTCAAAGCAAAGTAAACAGATGACCTTTCTGCATAGCTGCTTTACCTAATACTGACTGTGCACCCTGCAGGTTGTTTTAGGTGAGAAAATTAACGTGTAAAATTGTCAACATAGTGGTATTCAATAGGGGGTTTTGTTGCTGTTTGTGTTTTGTTTGTTTGTTTGTTTGTTTTGTTAATTTTTTTGTTTGTTGGTTTGGTTTTTTGTGTGGGTGGGTTTTTTTGTTTGTTTGTTTGTTTTCTCCTTGGATCTTCATAGAGATGTGCCTCAAGTTAGTTGCAGAATAAAACTGATTCTCCGCTATTTACTGCTTAAGAGCTCATTGACATTAGGGATCAGTTCATATTTTGGTGAACTTGTAAATATGTGTTTAATTCCTCTGTAGTGCAGAAAGGGTCTTATGCAAACAAAGAGGAACCTTGAGTAGCTTAGGATTACATTATATAAGAAAATATAAAACTGTTGTAATTATAGAGTCAATAAACCCTTGAACTGGTCTATACTGACACTTTTCTGGGTTGTATCCTCTTTTGCCATTCCCTATGTGTGAAGGAGACAGTTTTCTGAAAATGCTTCTGCTGATATTCACTTCAGTGTTCCTAGACACAGAACAAATCCAAATGTTCTGGGCTTCATTTATAGCCTGGCAGGTTTTGTTCGTGGTCAATATGAGGCTCAGTTATCTTATAAATTATTTGGCTTGCATTTGAAGCTCTTTCAATTTTACCTCAACCCTGCAAGAGGGTAAGGTTCAAACACAGTTAACCATGGTACTTTCTGTTCCATGAGCTGTACCCAGGTTATAGCTGTTTTATTCAGCACGGTGGCCTGTTTTGTTGCAGTCATGTCCTCTTTACAATTTCCAGGAAAAGTTTCATGTCTGTGCTGCTTGCATTAGGAAAACAATGCTAGCAATAATTTTTGCCTTTCATCCATAGAAGAGGGATTTCTTTCTTTGATTTTGTAATGATTTTCCCTTGCTGTTTAAATATATTTCTATGGAAAACAAATTTGAGTCTGTATTGTCCTTTCTGTGATCAAAATCATTGACACAGAAGAACGGTTGTTGTACTCTTTCTCTCAGGTCAGGGATGCTGATGCTTTTAAGGGGAGAAGGTGAGAAAGGTTTCAGGAGTACACTTTAATTTAGAGATATGTGTGAATTTAAATAGATTTACAATGCTTCTCTTAAAACAAAGCAATGCAGAACTGAAGACTACAGGGCTTGAAATTGAAAGAAGTCAAAGACAACAAATGGAACTACTGGGCTGTATAGAAAATGATCATCTGCACGGCCCAGTGAACTGAGGGGAACTGCAGGAATAAGAAAATATATGCAGCAGAGCTTCCAGACTTTTTTCTTCTTTGTGAGTGCTCCTCATGAAACCTTACTAGAGGGCTAAAATAATTTAAGACTCTTTGGTGGATCCTCCTTAGCAACCCAGTTTTGTGTTGTAGAGACTATGAGCACCGTAACTTCTTTTCTCATTTGTGCAGCCATTCCCAGTTTTCTGTAGACACTGGGGGATGTAGTGACCTCACTGGTAAAGTGGTGCAGGGCACTAACTGTGACAAAGTTAACTGGCAGCTGAAAAGCAGCATAACTGTCTGAGCAGTCTGGTGGAAGCAGCTGTTGAGGCACACTTTGATTGCATTTAATCTAAATATATCTATTTATTCTAAATATACACAGAAAAAACTCTGACCCATGTCTGCTACTTCTGTGTTTTTATGCAGTATTTGCATTGTATCTGCAAGAAAAGGAAATACTTATTTTGCATTTAGCTAAGGCATGTCATTCCTTCACACCTCAACTTCCAGAAATGCTCCAGGAATTATCAAAACTACTGTCCTCTTACAGCCACCTTCTTTGGACCACCAATAAGTAACCTGTGAGCAAGAGCTGTGGTATGTTGCAGTTTTAGGGGCGAGCAGCTAGTGCTTTATTTCCAAGACATGTGAGCTTTGAGATAACTGTGAATCCTCTAGGGATTTGGATTTAATATTGATACCCAGACAAATCCCTAAGCCTGACTGTAAAACTGCTCAAGGCTGGAGATGGGCTGAAGTGGCAGTATTTAGTCACACTACTTTTGATTCCTCTGCCAAAGCTGTTTGTTTATTTTATGATCTAATTGACATAATGTATCTGCTTTTGCCTTTTTTTTTCTTTCTTTTTTTTTTTTTTTTTTTTTTTTTTCCCCTGAACAGCATTCTTAGTCCAGAAGAAACTAAATTACATTGGTCTATGGGTGAGGATTCTTGGTCTAATAACTGATTAAATGCTAAGACTACAGGCAAGTGATCAGTTTTTGGTCTAGAGGGATGTTATCAGGGATTCACATGGAGCTAGAATGGTTGTTGCTAGATGTGCTTTTGGAAATTGGAAACAGGAAATAAACTATGGGGTGATGAAACTTGTCTCTGGGCTATTTAAAATGAGATTTAACTGCAAAGTTGCAAAAGAATTGCTTGTAGTGAATGAATGGACTATAAAATGAAGGTTGCAATTCTGGGTTGATAAGGCTGCTTTTCTCTGCATTACTTTGCAGTTAACTCAGGCAAGGATGGACTGTGCATTAGTTATTACCCATTTGGAGAGAGATTTAGTACTCACTGTAGATAATTCTATGAATATTTCTGCTTACTTCTCAGAAGCAGATAAAAGTCAGAGAAGGCAAATAGAGCAATAGTAATTTGATCAGTGAAACGAAACAGTTTATGGATGAGAAAAGACTCAATAGAAAAAGCTTTACAGGCTTGAATGCCATGAGGAGCAAGCAGAAGGCAGGTAGGGAATGCTAATTTATTCTTTCCTGTGATGTAAGAAACAGAAAGCATCAAATAAGCTTGTCAAACAGGTTTAGAAGAATAGGAGTTATTTTTGCTTACAATTCAATATTATGTGGTGGATCTCATTGCCACACAATATCATGGAGATGAGCAATCCTGTATTAACAGACTAAATAAATGAACACTGTAAAAATCCATTAGTGAGCTCGAAGTGGGAGGATTTGATGCAGCCCATCTTAAGGAGACCAAAGCTTTGCTTTGCTAAGGCAAGATGGGGACACAGAAGGCAATATACCTTTGTGCTTGCCATGTTATTCTTCTCTCTATATAAGCATCCTTTACCAACTGGCTGAAGGCAAAAGCTGCTGGCTTAGTTAAACATTTGGTCTGTCTCAGTAAGATTGTTCTCAGGGTCTGTCTACAGTAGGCAGAAGTGAGCTTATTGTACCCTTTGCCCTGAGCTAGTACAGACTGTGAGTTTGAGCCTGAAAACCAGCTCACCACATCAACAGCTTACTGAGACGGATCCAAAAAACCCTACTAGCAGGATTTCTGGATCCTGCTGGCTCAAAGTGGCTCAGTGTGCTGAGTGGGCTGACTCCATCCAAACGAGGTGGTACAGACATGAAGGTGTTTGCTGTCGTGGAGGTATCAGGACTGTGTGTGAATTTTGAGCTGAAATGGAGACCACCCTTGCCACACTCTCCTAGCATTTCCCTACTAGCCAACTTAGTTGATATGTTACTTGAAAGAACCTAATTCCTTTCCTCTCCATAAAATATTACATAGGGAGCCCATAATTCTTAATGTGGGGCCAGTTATCTAAAAACATATATGCATTGCAAAACTCTGCATCAAAACACATGAATGTGCTTCTGTCTTGACCTTTTGTTCCAGAGTCTATTTTTTTACAGATGGTTTCTGCTATGTTTCAATGTTTCAATTTTTACTGAAAGCTGAAATTTTAGCTGTGCTTACGTGTGGTTTAATAGTCTAAAACCAGGTAGGAACTGCAGAGAAGGTTCACTAAGCTTGAAATAATCCTTGTTACCCACATACTTCTAGTTTTGCTGTTGAAGGCATATAGCCTATCCTCAGAAAATCCCTCAAACTTCATAAAGATCAATCCAAAAGAGGGAATTTTGATGAGCTGCCAGGCAGGGAAATGGTTACATCTGTCAGATCTCTGTGTTTGCAAAGCAGGAGAACAGGAATGGAAGCTGGGGTTTTTTCCCTGTTTTCCTGATGCTCTAAGCCTCATTGCAGAGCTGAACAGAACGATGCAGGCCACTGCACACTGATGTTGCTCTGTTGTGCAGCTGCACTTTATACCAGCTGAAAACCTGATCTGTGAGGAGTTCAGCAGTTGCTTTTTGGTCAAAGTTGTAGTGAAGGTTTTTTTCAAGGCAGTATCATGGGCTTCAGTGAGCTCAGTTTATACCCACTTGCCCTTCAGCATGTGACATCCTAGAGATCCATGCTAAAAAGAGATTCTTTACACAAGATGGCACATAGTTTCCAGGAAAAACAGTGAAAAGTACTTTTCGTTTCCTATATATATGTACACAATGCCCTCCACCAGTCCTCTGAGGTTTGGCTGTTACATTAAGGAAGAGTAATGTGGTTAAAATAAAGAAAACGTTGGCTTGTTGTAAACCTCATCTGTTGGCTAAAGTTTCCAGTTCAGAAGTCTCTTGCTTTTTCCTTCTTCCTTAATTTTTTTCATTTTTTGAGCATCTTCCCGGACTGGTTGTAGCTGGGGTTGAAGGAGAAGTTGAGGTGGTCCCCTGTGTCCTATGACAAGATGTATATGGCCTATATGAGGAAAACAAATTTTGAGATGGTCAAGTTATTTTTTTCAGATGCCTCAGTCTATACACCTCTTATCTTAAGGACCTCATTGACTTGCAATCTAGAAAGAAAAAATGTTTTGCTTTGCCCATGCAAATCAATCTGTGGGGAGGGAGAAAACATAAACATATCCCCCCGCTCCTTCAATCCATCCCAAAACTAACTGACAAAAAAAAAAAAAAAAAAAAGAGTAGGGGAAATGGGCCTTACAAGAAGAAATGTGGAAGGGAGAAGACGACATGATACTTGAAGAACAGAATCCATTCTTAGCTGTGCATAAAGTACCAAAACTAAGGTGTATGGGATTGGTTTATACTGTTTCTGATTCATTGTTCATTTCAAGGAGGCTTTCTGTGTCCTTCTGCAGGTCTCTTGAGGGTCATCTTTGGCCGTGGAAAACAACCTTTCCTGGCACTGGCATGTTGGGGGAAGCCTGCCATCCCCACTCCCTGTGGAGTCCAGGGCTGACCTTTCTAACCTGGAACAAGGGGTTTCTCACCTTCCATGAAGATCAGGATTGTCAGATTTGGAACATCTCTCCTTAGCTTAGTGATTGCTGCTCAATATGGGCATTTAGAGGTGTAAGTAATGTGTGGTATGGAAATAGAGGCAATGGGTTGGTGGAGGCTGATGCTACATGAACTGCTTCTGGCCTGTTCTGAGAACATCTGAGAAATGGTGTGGGTGGCACCCACTTAGAATAACACGTCTTAACACATTCATGGATGCAACGACTGGCCAAAGGGTCAGCCAGTGTCCTTGCCTGCTCTCGTGTACCTCATACATCTGTTTGGCACCTCTCACCTTGCTGCTCTAGCTGCAAGGGCTGGGAAAATGAGTGGTTGATTGCTTTAACTGGCTGAAGAGATGTTTTCCTCACAGGTACCTCAGTCTAGAAAAAGAAAACCTGTAGGTCTTGTTAAATATCACTTTCACCTAACATATAGGAAAATAAAGTTTTGGGGGAATTTAATTCTTTTCCTCACAGCTGGGCTGCCAGTTGAGTGGGAGGTGTTAGTCATTAGTATAATACAAGTAATAAGGATATTCTGATTTGCCTGAAATGAACAACATGGAAAAATCACATGAAATACTGATTACATGGGGTTCCCTCTTTTCTGTTTAAAGTCTGCAAGTTCACACAAGGACCTGCCCTTCTGGCTGCTCATTTTCAGAACCCTTCTGAGGTGTACCCAGTGCATAAAGCAGCCTCTCGGCACATTATGTATCATAAGGTAATGCGTCAAACTGAGAGAAAATAGATACTTTGACAGAAAGTTCTGCTCTTAAAAAAGCAACATACCTCCTTGCTTCCAATCTTTTTGGTTAGGTATTTAAAAGAAATATTTTCCCACAAAAGCAATTTATTGCTAACTCTATACCAGCAAAAGTGGGAAATGTAATCATTATTTTGAATTTGAAAGGTCTGGGAGGGATGAAATGTGGTACAAGCAGTGTGGTTTGTTAGCGATGGCTGCAAGTGATAGCCGTGTGTTTCAGACCCTATTGCATTGTCTGATTTATTTTTGTTAAAGTGCTCGGTTCCCCTTTTTCCAACATTGTTTATACTTCAACTCCCTGCTTTGACTCTTGGCCCACATAATAATTAGGTAAAGAGAACAAAAGCTGTGCTTACCTACTTTTCTATAAGTAACACAGGAGAAGTGGGGATTTAAAAGGGAAGAGGATAATGATTTAAACTAGCACAGGAAATAAACTAAGGGGATACAGAATCTAATATCTGTGGCAGATAACAAGGAGAGTAAAGTAATGAAAACAAGGGGAATATTCTAGTTACTTGTATTTTTGGAGGAAGCACTGGTAAGAAGGCTTATAAGGAAACTAAATCATGCCTTATAAAGCACTTCTGACATGGAAGAATGCATCACATACAAGAAAGACTCTATTGTCAATAATGCATTTAATTTCAATTTAAATCAGCTTGACAGGCCAGATATTCCATATATGTGTCTATTAAAGATAAGAAACCTTTTTGGGGGGGAAGGAAAAGGCACTATGTACCTCTTATGTGATATTTGTATTTGGTACTCTTTTGTGTGTGAAAAATTCATTAGAGCTTGAAGTGCTTAAGTGGAAAATCAATAATTTCTTTTTATCCCAGTCTCTTTAGTGAGAATATCCTCCCCCTTCTCCTACTGAATCTGTATGGAATTAACTTCCTTGGTCTGAAACAGCCCAAGGAGACCATCTAGGACTTCAACAGATCTTACATGTCAAAGTAGCTCTTATTTTTTTTCTCATTTACATTACCATTCTTTTGCAAATGCAGTGGAAGATGCTTTATATCAGGGAGTTCTTGAGGTTTTAATTTTTTGTTCTCTGGAAGCTCCAAAGGAAAGAGGAAGTAGAGATGATTAAGGAGATGAATTGTTTGGCACAGTAAGGTCATGCTGAGAGGGAGGTTGCAGCACTTTACCTTCTGAGATAAATTTAAACTCCCAGTATTAATCTGGATGCTAATATTTCTACTAACATTATTTTTCTCAGTGTAGCTTTCTCAGTGTAGCTGATCAGGGTCAGGCTTGAATGAAACAGTTTAAATTCAAAGCCAGGTCTTCACACAAGAGATGCATTCTCCTGTGACTTTTAGATGAATGGAGCTTTCCTGGGTGGACACAGATAATGGCTTAAAAAAACAACAACAACAATAAAAAACACAGCAAAAAAACCCCAAACCAAACCACTAGGTAACTTGAGAGGTCTCACTTTCTTTTTTCAAACCTGATCTTCCCATGCACTGTCTTGGCATGGATGAGGAAGTGGCATCTCCCTAGTGTGCTTTGCAGCAGTTCATGAAGGTGCTGGGAGCTGTTAGGAGCTCTCCTGGGTTGTCCCCACAGCAGTGTCTCCAGGACATGGACATATAGTGGCTGTGAGGTCAGACTACTGCCTGGTCACTGCTGGGCTTGAGCCCATGGCATAGCCTCTCCTCCTCTCCCACCCTGTGTGTCCCTGTTGATTCCATTTGTCTTGACTTGTGCCCTCTTTGACTCTTGGCTCTTGCCTTTGCCCTTACTCTGAAGTTATAACTCTAAGCTTGACTGACAAAATGTGGTGACTGCACTAAATTTCTAAGCTTATTTTTAGGTTTTCACATCATTAGGCATTTTTGAAAACTCCATTGTACACCTCTTTCAAAATAGTGCCTTTTATTTTAAAATGAACCAAATTGTTCATCAAGGTTCTACCCTAGTAGAACTGCACTTCCCCCACTGAAACCAACTGGTAGGAGATTAAGTATTGCTGGAAAGTATTTTGTAACATTAAATGCCAGATTCACTTGTATATTGAGTTCAACTATTAGCACGAATTCTTAGTGGTAGGCAATGGTTGTATAAATAAATATGATTGAGGACACTAGCCCAAAAGCAGTTAACTGCAGCTGGTTGAATTAATGCTGAAGGAAAGGAAATCTCAGCAATGAAGACATAGATTGGCTAGTGGATGAAACTGGGGTGGGAATTCTCTAATTGTGCTGGGATTTTTCTACCTGTAACAGAGCTGTCCCAAAGAATCAGATCCACTTTTTCTGCTGTTTTGTGTTTTCTGTGAAGCTGTCTACATGGACCAGCAACGAGGCACATTTCCGGGGAAATCCAGCCAAACTGCTCCATCAGAATTGATGTCCCAGTGTGAATTGATAGTTCCTGCTGCAAAGCAAAAAAACCAACAAACCCAAACATTTTTCTTAAGATAATCTCAGACAAAATCGACTTGCACCACAGAAACTCTCTTATTCTTGCTAAACATATTTTGTCATTCTTCAGTCTGTTGCTCGTTGTATTTGTTATTATAGTATGGAGGGTTGATTAGCTTTAGCAACAAAGCTGCAAACTCTTAGCTTCATACTGTACCATGAGTTATGGAAAAACTAGTCGGTGATGTTCTGAGCAAAATATGTTTAATTAATTGACTTAGAACAGACTGCGATCTATTAAAATGGAGTCTTGGCTGGGCTGTTGCAAATAATGCTATGTGTATGTCTTAAGGTAATAAGACGACAGTCATAAAGTGCACATTGGAAGGTGGAAGTGGATTCATGGTACACCTTAAACCCTAGAAAGGCACCTGTTTTGCTGATCTGATTTGACTTTCTGCTGAATTTTGTGGAGTGATTTTGGCAGCATTATGAGTGGATATATCACAGGCTTTAAAGCACTGGGCGGAGAGAGAATAGACAGACACTCATATTATCCAGATGTTAAAGCACATCCACCTATGACAATGTAAAAAGATTGTGCTAGAAGGACATTTTGTGTTGTGTGTCATTTTCCTTCCCCTCTCCCAGCACTTTTTGCTCTGCTCTGCTTTGGTCCTGGGATTGGTCTTAACTGGTGCTCTGTTTTGATGTGGTCCCCAGCTCAGTTTCCCCAAAGGAGAGACTGCTAGCTAATACCAGTTGAATTGGCAAGATACAGGTGGTTGAGTGATGTGCTGTACCCCAGACTTGGTCTGAGGACGGGGTGTCATTGGGAGAGATGGGCATGAGACATGCTACCTGAGAAAGACCAGTCAGAAATGAGAAGCCAGGAATGGGACCAGAAATGCAGCTATTTCTGGGATGTGCTGGTGTTCCATTTCTTGATATCTATTTTCTATTCCCCCTGCACCTTGACGTGCACTCAGTGCACAGGCAGAGGATGTAAAAATTACAAAACTTGCTATATAATAAATTCATTGTTCCCTTCTTATTAAATAACGCTTAATATCAAATGACTGGAAGAATTGCAAGCTTTTCTATAGGTAATCCAAACATAAATGTGACCTTCCTCCTTTCTTTCTTCTGGAAGTGAATACAGTACAGTCAGCCCCTGGAGTCCTCGAGTCACTGCGTTGGCTTTGAGGTGGAATAATTTAAACCAAAAGAATATCTCTGCATAGGAGGAAATAATGCACATCAACAGCCTCTGCACTGCTCATGTAGTGCTTCAAGTGGGAAAAAACAGACTATTGGAATCAAATTATTCATTATCACATGTTTTATTGGCCAGCAGGAGTTATGGGAGGAAGGTGGAGAACTTGCCTAAACTGGAGTGTGGCCTGTGAGCTGGGTTAGGTGACTGCAGCCAGTTTAAGTCCCTCTAAAGAAGACGCTGTTGAGCTTTTTCCTTTTTTCTTTCTCCACTCCCTCCCTGATGCTGCAACAACCCTTTGACAGCTTGATGTTAGAACCTATTCACTTAGTGACTGACTTCTCCTCTGTGTTCCCTTCTGAGTTACTGCAGGTTGCTTGTGAGTGCTAGTCTTTGTGCACTAGCTATAATCTTCTTTTAAAGACTGTTTTTGCTATACCTACTTGTATTTATGTACTTTATTACCTGTCTAGTCAATCCTTCACCTGTAGAAATTGACCTGTTCTTATAATTCTGTTTCAGGGTATTTCTATAGAGTGAGGATAAAACTGGTTTGGCTTTGGGCGGTCTCCCCAGTAGCAGTGCTCCAGGTGGTGACTGTCCTTGCTGCGATACAAGCGCACAAGCTGATGGCTGCACCTGCAAGGAAGTGGTTCAGCAGAGTGCAGCTATTGGATTTGGGGAGCACAATGCTCAATTACAGCCTCAAGTATTTGTTTACATACTGGACGCCCATTTATGCCCTGTGGAAAAAGAGTGCTATCAGGGCTGCGAAATCAAACATGCAGAAGTTAGGAAATGCCAGGACGTTAATTTTCCCACCCGCTTGCACATATGGATTATGATTCAGTCTTTAATTACACAGTTGCACACTGTTTTTTCCACAAAATTCCTGCTTCCCTCTGTGCACAGGACATTGACTGCTGTTTGAATGAGAAGTTATTCAATATTTTGTTTTCTCCTTATTGTTTCTCATGACATTATTCAGGCTCCGAAGTGAGGGAGGAATTACTGATGACCTTATTATTTTGCTTTGTTTTCTTGCTCTTCTTGCCCACAGCATAAGTGGCCAGAGTTTTATGAACATTCTTTGCAGTGTTCTGGATGCTGTCCTGGCCCCATTCATGGACTGGGAATATAGGAACCTTGAGTGTCTGCCTTGGACAAGCAGCCTTACCAAGTGTTTCTGATTTCTTTACCTCCATTAACTCTAATCCTCTTTCTCAGTGTCCCACTTTAAATCTCAATCCTAGGTTTTTCCTCCTCTTCTCTTTGCTTTAGTTCTTGCTATGCTCAAGTTGATTGTCCCATGTGAGCTGGTATCTCATCGTGTCTTCATAAAAGGTCTTTGTCTTTCATGCTCTTTGGATGTGGCTAGGATTATGGCAGCAGAGCAGAGACAGGCTCCTTGATTTAATTTCATCTGGACCTGGATTTAGCAGCCCAGACTGGTCACTGTATGGAAAGGTCTGTTCAACCTCAGTGCAGGTCTTTGGGCAGCTCAGCTCTTTAATTCAGATCTAAAATCTGGAAGGCATGAGAGATGTATGAAATTTCAGAGGCTTATCCCTGGGGAAAATTCTAGTGGATTTTCATAAGGACAAAAAAAGTTGCTTCTTTGTCACCGAGTCTCCTGTCCTCTGCCAAATCAAAGTTACTGCTGCAAAAAATAGATCAGATAAAAGGTTCCTGAATGTTTTGAACACTGAATAAACCATATGTTTTCTTCTGATTTTGTTTTTGGGTACAGATAAAGTATTTTCAGTAAAATTGAAAAAAAAAAAACCCTCATCATGCTGAGGCAGGTCTTGTCATTGAAAAATTCAGCCTGTGTGTTTCAAGGTTAGTGCATCCCATGTGCAACTAATAATGGGGCCTTAGACTGAGTAATTTTGTCTGGCCTATGTACAGTTGAGTTTGATGTAGTAAATGCTGTAGTTTTTCTCGATATGGCTGTTTGATGGGTCCTGATTTGATTTTATCTTTTCTTCATTACAGTATTGTCATCGTAGTTAAATACTTTGAAATTATTTTTTTCAGCCATTTTATAGTGGTGACACAGATAGCAGCAGCCTGAAGAAGTCACTTTTGGGTCTGCCCAATCCTGTAGCATCCTATTTCTGTTCCTAATTAACACCCCTGCACTAGATGCACTTGAGAGAGCTTGGGCAGGAAGGGAGGTGCTTTCTGCACCCTTTCAAGAGAGTCGCCTTCACAGCAAGGATTGATCTCTCTGGGGAATGGGGCAGTAAATGGAGTGCCCATTTATGCTGGCTGCGCTGGGTTTACTCAGTGACTGGATGCAACAGAGTGGTGTGTGTATGCCATGTGGCGCAGTGCCATGCAGAGGCAGGAGCAGCTGGTACAGGGCACAGCACACCTGTGTGACCACAAGTAGCTCTGGGCTTCCTGGCAGGGTGGGTTATGCCAGCCAGAGCATCACACTAACACATCTGTACGACCTCCAGTGCGAGAGCAAGCCCTAGCATCTTGATACGGAGCAGCAGGCTGCAGTTTAGACTTAAAATGAATTCTTGAGAGGTGTGCATCCAGTGGTTTTCAAAACCAGCTAAATTAAGTTTGGATGGAAAGAAGAGTAGCTGATTTTGATAAATGTCTTTACTGCTTTGCTATTCAGACTCTTGCTCTGGTAGTTCAAATTCTGTCTTCCAAATACAATTGACAAGAATATCATTAGCAGCTCAGTCTTTTTTATTACTTTACCCCTCGATATTCATAACTGTGCTTTCTGATTGCCATAATGGACTGCACACTTCTAATTTTTACCCCAAAGACTGTACGCTATTCTAGACCAATGCTCATTTTGCTTTTACTTGTTTTTTAAAGTAAATTGATATGGTAATTTTTTTGTTTTGTTACCTATATGTGGTTTTAAAATCCTCTCTGGAGATACCCTGTACCGGAATAGAGCCCCAAGCGTTCTACAAAAATTGATGCTTAGAGAACCACAGGGGAGAGAAAAATTAAAGAACAGGAAAGGCAAAGTTGTTTTTACACCCACTTTCCATCTCTTTTCACATTATGCTTGGTCTTGCCTGCTTCAATTTATCCATTTGTTCTCTTTAAGTAGTACTTTGAGAAGATGCAAACACCATTCATCAGCTTTCTTTAAGTTGTTAGGTTAGTACAGTGCTCTGTTACCTGTAAACAGTAATAGATGTGGAAAAGAATGTGTGGGTCTTCTGGCTTCAGGTGATGGTCTGAGAATTTAGCTTTGATTTCCTATGGTGCTCTTGAGCCTTTGTAAGGAGTTGAACAAGCCACCAGTATAATCTTGTTTCCATTTTTATTTCTAAAAGTCAAAATATTATTGTTTGTCTCTCATGGTGGCACTATTAGAAAAATCAATAAATGCCGGAGGATGCTGAAATAGTAAATGCAGCAAAAGCCAAACAAGTTGATTGTTGTTATACTCAGCTGGTTACATTTTAATTGATTTACAGGTATATTAGCTTCAAAGGCAATCCCAGTATAAAATATATTGACATGTAGATACAGCGCCGTGATTCATACATTTACTGTAATCAGTGTCACAGATTGTGTTTATTGTTTACATCTTGTATCTTCACTGAGTTTACCCAAAACATTAAGTCATTTCTAGTCCCTGTCTTTATGTAAAGCTGCGTTTTTGTAGTCCGAATTGGCAAAGCACTACTGCTTTTGATTAGTATGGTCTACACCAAAACAAATTAACTGCTCTTTTCCTCTGCATTCAGTACTCCATTTCATCAAATGTCTTGAGAGTCTTATTTCAATGTCATAGTTTACTGTCATTGTCAGTAAACTTCAAGCTGATCACTTTGCATGATGGTTAATCCAGAATCGGATTGGTGGTTGGACCTCTGTGAAGGTTTTTGATTTGAACATGTTTCAAATAAAAAGAAGGGAAGCTCCACAACTGTAAAATGGGTCACCCAAATTTTACTTTTTTTGCCAGAATATTTTTGTTGCAGATAGTACTGTATGCATATATATTGCATATTACTCTGAAAATTATTCTTGTTATCTGAATTCCAGCTCTTTTTACAAAATGCTATAAATATATGTATTCTGCAAAAATGATAATTGTTTCCAGAGTAATGTGTAGAATCACTGTGGCATTTGGGAAATTCTGTATAAAAGATATTGCTTTTGCATAATTTCTCTGTTTCTGGCTCACAGGGAAATCTCCTGGAGTGTCATGTTCAAACAAACTTTAAAACTCTTGAATGTTTGCTAGTCTTTCATTCTAATCTATGCCAAAAATCACCTTTGGCATTCTTCCTACTCTGTGGTACCCTGAGCTCATGTGAAGTAAGACCCACACTTTTGTACAGAATTGATACAAAAATTCCAAGACTTCTAGATATACTGCCCGAGACTTTCAGTGTTTGACTTTATGGGTTGTCATGGTGTGAAGGACCCCAGGCTGGTCTGCTATGTAGACTAACTTGGAACCATCCTCTTTTATGGTTCTAAGTTTGGGAGGAGGAAAAGAACTTTTTTTTTTTTTCCCCCCCTTCTTTATACAGTCTCTCTGTGGCTTTGCATGCCTAGAAGAGCATACTAATAAATTTGGTCTCATTTTCACTTCTACAATTTGACTTCTGTTTGGCAAACCTGTTTACAGATGCAATCTTAATTTTACTTAATCGATATTAATACTATATTAAAAATCAAAAGGTTCAGCAGCAGTTCCCAAGAGGTTGGTCCCAGTGACACCTTTGAAGATCTCTGTTCTGAGCATCATTGAATGTGAGGATTCAAAGTAGAAATATATAGGAATAATGAGACAATACTGGGCTTTGGTTTCCTTTTTTGATGTCCTGAAAAACAGCAATTTGGCTGACATTTTCTCTGCCAAATGTACACTTCTGTGTGTGACATGTACGTTTTGTTTGTTCTATGTAGTGCCTTTTTACTTTCTTTCATCTCAAGGCCCACTGAAGGATTTATATGGTTGCAGTACAGGGGATTGTTTCCTTGACACTTCGGCACCTGTGTGCTGGGTGATGTATCTTTGCCCAAGTCCTCTCCTTTAGGTAGGCACTGTGCAAACAGATCTTGTGTGTTCTTCATTTGAATCCTTTGAAAGCTCTACCTCTCCTCAGTGAAAAATGATGATATCAGGACAAATGGAGAGTCAGGACAATTTGACATGAATGAGGAATGGATATGACTTAAGTCTTCAGATCTGCCAGGTAGAAAGTCTTCTCAAGACAGCACAGAGGCAGTTCTATCCAGTGGCTGAGGGATAAGATGACGGTCTTGTGCAAATGTGGCTTCTCTTGTCTTGGCCATGGCAAAGATTGAACCTGGACAAGTAATTTCACACCTCAGCTCCCTTTCCCCTTGCTATTAGACCAACAGCTCCTAACAGTAGGGTCTTTCATTTACAGTCTACTTTCCTAGCTCAGTAAAGCCTTTATTTTTGTTTTCAACTTGTGCCGTAATGGTGATAATCTCAAACACAGCAATCTAGAGTAATCTTTTCCAGTCCCCGGCATTTAGCCATGGGTGGCAGGGCTAGATAAAACTGAGATATAGATACATTGTAAGGGGGCTGGAGTGTGGCAACACGTTTATAATGTTGCTTTTATTAAAGCTGCCCTTTCTTCCTCCTCCTCCTCCTCTTCCTCCCTCAGATGATGATGACATTGTTTTATTTGTTTTACTTCTATAGTTAGCAAACTTACTTAGCAAGCCAGATTAAAAATAGAGCAGCAACCCTCCTCTGTTCTAACACTCTGGGAGCTGTTTCTGCTGAAGCTTTGCGATTGCCAAAGGGGTATCGAGTCCTACTCCTAACTGGAGAGGTTGTGCTGCAGACTGACAGACTGTTGAGTAGCTGGTAATTTCTGTTCTCTTTCTCTCTTTTGTTTGACTCCAGGCACCTGATCATTAATGTCATTTTGGTTAAGGATCAAGGTCCCCATTTCCATGGAAACATGCGGAAATGTCTTTGGAATCTTAAAGATCCTTTATTTATTGGGTAGCATTTTCTCTCCTGTTTAAGCATTTAAAACAAAGAAACCTACAGTGCTGAAATATTTTAAGAGATATTGTATTAAATAAGATGGACAGTTACAAAAACGACATTCAATCTTTCTCTGCTCTGTAATCCTGTAACAATATATCAGCTGGTGAAAAATCAGCCTGCTTACCCTGAAGTCAATGAAACTAGTCCAGTTTACAACTGCCAGGAATCTGTCCCAGAGGTCTGGTAGTCTGTGTGTTAGATTCCCAAGGGAAGCAATGGGACTCTCATCACTTGAAAGTTATAGCTAGACATGATAAATACCTGAACAGGTATTGGAAGTATTAATTCTACTTCATCTGCTAGATGAACAAGGTCACCTAAACCATTTTTCTAATTCATTATTATGCTCATGGATTTCCTTATGCAAGATTTATTTATGTCTAAATGACTTTTTTTTTTTTGCATTGTTTAGTGTCAAAGGAAGCCAGTAACTGCAGACATTTTATTTTCTGTAGGTCAATATTGGTAGCCATTTAATATGAGGCATTTGATATTATATACTAATATTTAAATATAATTCTAATACTGTGAATGCTCAGGCTTGATATATATTTTATATTTTAAGTATTAAAGTATATTTACTGCAAAATAAAATACTTTATAATATACTTGATGCCATGAACAGTGCATGAAAAGATAGAATGCAGAAAAGGCAAAGTAAAGAAAATGGTTAAAAAGGCTTAACTTGTGGCACAAGAAACTGCAGTTTTTAACACAGTTACTGAAGTTGAGGGATAAAATACTGATCCAATCAGTGTTGATGGTAATGTCCCTATTGTCTTAGATAAAACTTAGTTCAACCAAAGATTTTTAACTTCATGCATTGTCTTACTTCCCCTTACAAATCACAAAATCGTTTCCACATCCAAGTCAAATTCCTATGCTGACTTTAAAAAATGTCCTCTCTTTCTCTCTCCACTTGAATAGAAGCTGTTCCTGTTTATTCTGCATCTGAACTTTGGTCATTTTTGTCCCAGCCTTCAGAAAACTCTCCAACTGCAAATATTAAAACCTATTTGGAATGAGAACTACATATATAAATGTCCCTTGCCAGAGTGTCAAAGAAGCAATGTAGATAACTAAACCTAAAATGTGACAAGATACCTGCATGATATATTACCTATAAATAGTAAAATGAGAACAGAATCACAGAATCACAGAATGTTAGGGATTGGAAGGGACCTCGAAAGATCATCTAGTCCAATCTGCCTGCCAGGGCAGGAACACCTAGGTGAGGTTACACAGGAAGGCGTCCAGGCGGGTTTGAATGTCTCCAGAGAAGGAGAATCCACAACCCTCCTGGGCAGCCTGTTCCAGTGTTCTGTCACCCTCACTGAGAAGAAGTTTCTTCTCAAATTTAAGTGGAACCTCTTGTGTTCCAGCTTGAACCCATTACCCAGAACACAGAGGTGGCTTTGGATTCAGCAGTGGCTTTAATGTTGTTTCTGTCTGATTCCTCCTTCTCTACTGCAGCCTTGACAAAGTCATGTTTTGCCTCTCTGAACCTTGCCGGTGAAAAGAGGTAATGTAATTTCACTTTGGGCTCCCTGAATGTAGGGCATCACATATGGAGCTGAAGCAAAGATGGCAGGCAGTATTTCCATTTACTTCAGTGTGAGAAAGCTCTTAAAAATTATAAGAAGATAGGGGTGTGTAGGTTTCTGGGGAGAAATATTCCATCTGTGGGGACTAGCACAAGACTTGCTAACCGATCATCAGTGTGACAGGAAATTCCTAAACGTGGGATTTGCAGGGAGAGGCTCAGGGCAGCTGTGACAGACTTCTTACTTCTGGGCAACCTACTTTTTCTGCAAGTTTCTAGTTAGTCTGGTTCCCTCTGTATAGACTCTGGCCTCATTTTCTTGAGTGTCTCTGTCAGGTGAAATTATAAGGAGAGATGTGGTTGGTGAGCTCTACATTAGGGGTGATTACCTCAATAGTAAGTCCATTTTAAGGTGGCTTTTGGAAGAAGGTAATGTTAGTAAGACAGATCATGTGTATGATAGTGCTGAATAAAAATATCCTCCCTTCTCCTCAAAGATATTCCCTAGAAGTGTTTATCAGAAAACTGTTGTTAGTGCTTTCCCTTCTCATTTGAATTTGAATTTCAAGTCAGTGAAGACGGACACACTAAAGTGAACATGATTCCAGAACAAGGTCTTGAATAGATTAGAAGGTTAAGATACTGCTCTAAATTTAGGATCCAGTCATTAAGATGAGATAACATAGCAAATTCCTTTCACTTCTGTATTGGAATAAAAAAAAAAATCCTGACTGTCAGCATCTGATGAAAACATTAGCTGCTCTGTCCAAAGCTGATTCTGAAATCTAGAGCTCTATGGGTACAAATTATGGCTGAGGAAGACATGTCTTTTTGTTCATATCTACATAGTGCTGGCTTACTCCCTGCTTTATAACACATTTTAAAATCTACAATATGAACAACTCTATAAAGAAGAAATTTCTCAATTTATAGTGCTGCAAAGATGTTTCTGTTACTAATGAGCTTAAAATGAAGTTGCAAACAAAGTGTTACTTTACTTAATGGTATATTCTGGCATTATAAATTAACTCATAAGGCAGAACAAACAGTTTCTCTCAAGGCTCAATTGTTTTTTGTTTTTCTGCTGCTGCTTCTGGAAAAGCTCCTGAAACATTTTATTGATAAGGCAATGCACTCTCATCTGCATGTAGTACTTCTGTAACTCCAGCAAAGGTTTCTGGTGACATGCTAGACCACAAGAACAAAGCTCAAGTTTATCATGTTCCCCCAGATGGAATTACAGTCTTCATCAGTTAATGCAGCATTTCTCAACTTTGGAAAGTTGAATCCTGACATGTCAAAGAAAATGAAGTTTACAGTATTGCTGCTACCAGCAATGTTATTTTGAAAGCCTACTCAAAATGAGCAGTCACCCAAATAGGCTGAGTAGATATTAGTCTTTGTTGTTCTTGTATGCTTTGATTAGCAGTGCATTGTCAACAGCGTTGAAGTAATATCATTGGCATTTGAATCATGACCCTTTTATAACCAAAATTGCTGCATCGGTTTCTCTGCAAATTCAGGCAGGCATTGCTACATTATGGATGGACTGTGGTTTCAGTCGCTCTTTGCAATCAAATGCCTTAAAAATCAAAGCAATCAGAATAGCAAAATAGATGGAGGTTCTGGAGGACCTGTGAGAATCTGATTTAGTATTAATTGCATGGTAGATTGTGCAATTTTTACTATTTTACACAATTTAGTGATACCATTTTCTTAGAGCTTTACTCAGTGGGAAGTTTACACTTGCTTTGCTTATAGGTGTGAACTGAGTGGCTTCAGAGCACCTACAACTTCTGTAGGCACTCTCTTAGCATTTTTTTTTAGGTTACTTTAAGTCCCAGGGACACAGACTTGACCTCAATCACAATAAGGTCTTATTAAGAGGAAGTAATTTCTACATTCTGATTTGCACTAGTAAGACTAAAGTAGTTTAAAAATTCATTTAAGTTGTAGTACCACAATTTTCTCAGCTAAAAAGTGTTTGTGTTCTGTGCCTTTTTTTTTTTTTTTTTTGGTCCCCACACTCCCTTCTTTTGTTTTGCTGCCAGCACTTGTTTTTTTTTTTCTCTGTAGGAACTTTTATTAACCTTTCAGTATCACTTAATGTCTTGAAAGCCTGAATATGGCTGCTGGGAAGTAGTATTTCTTGCAGAGATGTCATAACAACCTGCTGTGAGGGCAGCTGGCAAGGCTGGGTCTTTTGATTGTGTTAACCTTGCCAGTTAGGTACTTTTTCAAAAATTTGAGAGCACTGTATCACCTCTCTCTTTCCTCATTGCTGAGATAGATGTGTCTCTTTGCCAGCCACACACCCAGCACCACACTTCTGCTGTTAATGGTTCTGGTCTGCAATTCCTCAGTCCGTGCTAGCAGTCCAGCTCCTCTGTGGGAACTTCCCCTACCACCAGCAGTGACTATCTTCACCTTAAGGGCAACAAAAACCAAAACTAAAAAGCACATTTTAATCCCGGATAGAGTAGAAATTGGGCATGCTCCACTTAAAATTTCATGACTTATCTGTCTTTCGCTATGTGGAATTTATTCATGTTCTCTCATCTTCTTCACTGTGTTCACTCTGTTCTTCTGCGCTGGTAAAGGCAGCTACAAGAACGAAGCTGGAACAACTTGATGCAGCACCATGCCTGTGGGGGTGTGCATGTAGCCTTGTTCACATCCTCCTCCTCCTTGGTGACTCATATGATGTGGGTCAGGTCCCCAGGCACGCAGGTTGTCTTGGTTGAGTTGTGCTGCTGCCTCTGCTGAGGAATATCACTAGAAGGAGGGCAATGATACTATTTCAGTAACACCATATTCAAAATATTTCTTCTCCTACCTGTCTTTCACTGTCCATTAGCATTTTGTGAAGGCTTTACTTATTCAAGAGATGTACAGGATGGAGCTGGGAGGGAGACCTTCTTTCTCTTTTTAAAGAAAGAAGAAAATCTGCATAACACCTAGTGATTCAGTGCATTTTCGAGTGCTGGGAAAGTGACATAAGAAGTAACTATAAGTAACCTAGTTGTCCTCTGCTTAGGTGTTTTTGACATACATATTATCATATTGAATCAGATGTTCCAAAGTAGTTTGGATTTCCATGCTAAGAAAAGGTCAGGTTTTATCTCTCCTGAGTTACATGTGTGCAATGAGCTCACAGAGGGTAGCCTGGCCTGGCGTCTTCTGTATCTGTCTGCAGCAAAAAGCACTTGGGATCTTTTTGCTCCTGTTTGTCATAGCAATGGTCATTTTGTTGTCAAGACATGATTTCATCCATCCGATGGTTATTATCTAATGAAACGATTTGTCTGTGTGTGTGTCTTTTTGAATAGGTGATGCAACATTAAAAAAAGCAGAGAGAAAAATACAGTAACTTTTATTTCTGTACTTTACTGTGCTTTTGGTGTGGCTGATGGAATGAAACAAGTTTTCAAGAAAAGTGCTACTTAGTTTTAATTGGAGTTGAATTTTTTTTTTTTCTTTTAATAACACTGTATCTGGGGAGAGGAACAGTTCAAGGTGTGATGAGCAGTCCACTTGCTCTTGCTGATTTTAATCCAGCGAGTGCTAGTTCTAGCTGAAAACACCATGATTTAATGACTACTTAGTTGTGTATCACTGTAAAATGAGGCAGCATTGCCACACAAGTTAAATCTTAGGGGACATGCATTTTTATCTTGTGCAGGAGGAGATACTTGGCTCCCTGTTAAAAACCCCAAGAAAAGACAAGGTGAAATTTGGATTGAATTTAGTGATTGACCTACTTTCTCAATGCTACAAGTGTTCCTTCTGGGCAGAGGGCGAGGAGCTCCATGGTAAAAGTGGGCAGGATGTTTGTACAGTTGATACCTTTTGCTCTGGTAATTTTGTGGTCAAGGATTTTCATTTCCGATGCTGTCAGCTATCTTCACATCTTGATGCTCACTGACAGAAAGAAGTCTCAGAAGCTGGTCTTATTCTTTCATAATAAAAACAGTGCATAAACTGATAATATTTTGTTTCAGTCCCATGATGGTCTTGCTCAGTGACTTCACTTCAAGTTACTATTTCTCTCCAAATGACTCCAGCAAATAAATAATACACCAATACAAGAGCTAAAAGTGTGGCATTACAAGTCCCTTTTGTACTCTCAAAATCTCTTCCAGATTTGAATAATGTCCAAGTAGTGCGATGTGTCCTGTCATGAGGTTAACGTCCAGTTCTCTTCCAGCTCTAGGAGGGTTGAAGTGGGAAGGCTTCTATCAGGTCATGGTGTCTGAGCATTTATCTGACCCTGAAGGAGCACCAGCAACTCACCATGTCTTTTCCTGGAGGTGTACAGGCACTACAAAAGCAGCACCCAGTATTACTGTAACAAAAAAGAAATTAGAGGGAAAAAAAAAAATCTTCTTCCTCCCTGCTATTTGCTTGTTATGTGCATTTGACAGCACTTTTGTATTATGGCTTTTTTTATCCTGCTTGTACAGAACCGGTTAGTCAACAGAGAGAAAGAAAAACCCCGTATGTATATTTTAACAGAAATTAGATGAAAAAAAAAAAAAAACTATTTAGAGGGCAGATCATGAGAAAAATGAGCATTTCTGAAATTAGTTTCAAAAGGGGAAAAAAAAAAAAGTCTCCAGTTACAGCATCTCTTTGATTAGATCCAGCAGAGCAGCTAATGAGTGCTGAAGATCTCCACTTTCTTCTTAGCCACAAAGAACGCTGCTCTAGCTGATGTACTGCCTGCACTTTTCTACCTCTCTGTCCTCTTGGAAGCTTCTCTTTTCCACAACTCAGACCTCAGCAGGACCTTGTGGCAGCTGTCCCTTGGGTTCAGGAGGGGGTGCAATAATCTCCCTCTTGACTGAGGGTGCCTTGGACCATCCCTGCAGCACCATTTTAGTGGCAGCTGCCTGCTGAAGGCAGCAGGACCTCAACACAATTTCAGTGTGATTTGTAACATTGCCTGACACAGGCGTTGTTGTCTTCTTAATCTGATGTGAAACACTCCTCCAAGCAGAAATGTTAGGGTTCAGTACAGAGAGACTGATATTTTTTTTGAATGGTTACATGTGACTCCAAAGCTGATTATCAAGAATAAGCTTCAAACATAAGTATTTTTGGTAGACAACTCATGTTTTATTCAGTGGTAAATGAGTATGAATTCATGTTTTATAAACACACTGAGTACTCTGAGGTTAACACCTCTGACTGAAGCCCTGCTCTATTTCTCCTCTAGTTCTGTAATTTTATTTTAAGCTGTTTCTTCACTTTTCTGCTTTCTGTGCATTGAAGAAAGAGGCAATATTTTCATAACAGGTGTGCTTTTTTCCTCATTTCTCAATTGCCAGACAAATGTTGGTGATGGGGAGAAGGGAAGGTAATGATTTATTATGGTTTATATTTTCTACCCAGACCCCTCATTCCTTGTTTAGATTTTTGGGGGCTTGTGTAAAGATCTGAAAACTTATCCCTAAGCCTCCAGTCTTTGATCCTAAAACTTGTTAAAAGGAATCAAAACCTTTTGATTGAATTTGAACTTTGGATGGGGTCCTGCAGGAACAAGTTGCTACACAGACTTGCTGAGGAGTCATCACTTGCTTTCAATTTTCTTCATCTGCTATTCACCTCCTTCAACACATCCTCTTTCTCCTCAGCTGAACTCTGTTTTAAACAGAGAAACTGGAAGTGGTGGATGTGTGCCTGCTCCCTTGAGCCTTAGTCTGGTGGACACAAACCATGCCAGAAGAAATGGAAGAAAGTCAGCAACGATATGGAGGGGACAAAGGTGCAGGTGTTTGGGGCCTGGTAGCGCTTGTCCAGCATAGCAGTCACCAGCCCTGCCAGGAATTATGGGCCTGTTGTTCCAGGTGCTCAAAACAGGATTTTCTCTGCACAGCAGTGTACGCCATCGAACCATATGGTCTTTGTGTTGAGGAATGAAAAGAAAAAGGCACTCGTTGAATTTTTTTGTCTGTTTTATATCTCATACAGTCGTGGGAAGGAAAGGTGGGGAACACACCTTTTCTTATCTCAGTTGCTAGGCTTCCTTCCTTAGAGAGAAAATATAATTTATTTGGTTATTGAATAGTAGTTTTGCTTTTTATCTGCCTTTCTCAAGTATCACTATAATGAAATGTAAATGTAGGTGCATGGTGGGTTTTTTGTTGTGGTTTTTGTTTGTTCATTTGTTTGTTTGTTTTGGCTCAAGAACTACACAGGCAAAGCCTGAACTACCTTCCCTGCTTTATTATCTAGACTCTCTTCTTACTGTAAAAAATGTGTTTGGAATTTGAAAGTCTAACTTGCTTTTTTAGAAGAGAGAGTATTTTTCTGTCCTGTGTGTTTCTGAAATTTTTTTGTTAGAATAATTAGTCATTTTGGATTGTTTTAAAGCTTGCTTTTTTTCTGGGTCTTTCCTTAAGTCCTAGGTATTTGTGTGTCTTGGAAGAAGAGAATTTGATTCTTCCATCAGTATGTGGTAACAAAACTATTTTGGTATAAATCATAATATTCCTTTTTTATTTAAAAACATCAGTCTAAAGAAACCTCTTGAAGTATTTTTCACTTGATTAATGAGTATGTATCTTCTTTTTCAATTTTTGTTTCTACACTCAGAAATGGAAGACTTTTATTTTTAACCTCTGTGAGACCCTTATTTGCTAAATGGAAGTTTATAATGGGGGAAAAAAATGGACAGATGGATGGTAAGAATTTCTGACTGTTTCCATTTTTAAGGAGGATAGACTGCATGAATGAAGAAAAGAAAGGTAACAATTCAGGGACATGGAAATAGGTTCCAAAAATCCACATTTAAAACAACTCTCTGAAGATAACAGTGTAAAACTGCAAGGCACAGATTTGATTTGTAGAAAAGAAGAAAATCAGAATACTTTATTATAGTTTGTGTGAGGCCATATAGTTCTTGAGTCATAATGACATTTCGGCTTGTGTAAACAACTTATGCCAATCCTAGTCTGATAGAGAAATTACCTTAAATTAGGTTATTTTTGAAAGCAATGTGCTAGCATCTAGGAGGTAAGAAAACATTTCCGAGACTAACATTAAAAAATAAAAATAACCCTTACTTTTTGCTGTTCTAAACTGCTAAGGATTTAGTTCTCCTTCCTCTATGTTGTGTGTTGTTTTATTTTCCCTCTGTCTTCCAGATCAAATGAAGATTATTTGATGCCATCAAGAAGTACCCTAAAAACCTCCTTAGTCTTCTCTTATTTTCCTCTGCTTGGCAGAGTGATAACATAGACTATCTTCAGCCCTTTTGAAAATCAGTATAAATAATTTTATCATATGATAAAAAAAATCATGACCATACTGTAGTCACGTCAATCCAATTTGCTGTCATCTGTTTTTGTCTACACTTGAACTACAGAACACAGATTCTACATATCCTATGATTTCGTCTCAATCCTTGGGCAGCAGGCAATGACAGATGCATAAACAAGTATTTCATGACTTTTGAAAGGTCTACTTCTTTTAGTACTAATTGAATTTCTTGCATCAGGGTTCACTGCTGATGGTGGCTGAGAGTGTCCTAGGCTGAGCTGCTATTTATGTAGATGAACCTGAGGAGAATGGGAAGGTCTATGTAAGATGCTAAGGACCGCATTGACAAAAGGGCCAATAACTAATCACTAGGATTTGATTTTGCTAAGTGTTCTGATTGGAATTCAAATAAGAAATTGCTGAGAGGGCTTTATAATAGCTCCCTTAAACCAGCTCCAGTCCTAAAGGAGTGGGGTGGTCACATAGGGGCTCACAAGAGTGTTGATGGGGTAACCCAGCAGCAAGTTTTAATCAGAGAAGCTGGTAGAGCTGCTGATAAGATGTAGGATTAATAAATGAACAGCTGAATGTGATTTGCTGGAGGAGAACCAGCACAGCTTTTCCTAAGGAAGCCAGGACTCACGAGTCTTGCAGAAATTGCTGGCAGAGGCACAAGGCCCATGAACTGGGGTGGTCTGGCTGTGGGAGCACATGTGGGCTTCCAGAAAACTTCCAATGAGGTAGGAAAAAAGCTTTTGGTACAGAAACTAGGGCAAAGAGGGATGGTTTTCACATGGTTAAACAATAGTTTAGATGTAGCAAGCAATGGGGTGGTTAGCAATTGTTGAATGGTTTTTCAGAGTTTTACTTAGGAGTTTACTGATGGGGACCACTGGAGATCTGTGATGGGAGCAGCACTGCTCACAGGGAACAAAGTGTGAGAGGGTGAAGCTTGCTGCTGCTCTGCACAATTTCTCAGTGTGGGTGCAGGCTGACTGTGGTCAATTTGCAGAAAGATTTATGATGATGAATGACTCTGCAGCAAATTGCAGTTGAAATGTGAGATTGATGAAAGCAAAATAATGCACATAGGGGAAAAAAGGCTTTAAAGTTTGGACTTCATATTAGCATTTAGCACTTAAGAAAGAGAACTTTGGATAATTGCAAGTACTCCTATGAAATGATTAATTCAGTGCTCACAGTGATAAAAAGGTAAGTAAAGGGTTCAGAACAAGGGAGGGGAAAAAAGAGAACAATGCAGAAAGTATAACGACACCACTGATAAACCTCTGGTGCAAACAGATCTTGAATATTTGTTCTGGCAATCCTACCTCAAAAAAAAGACATAATGGAGCTAGAAAATGTTGACAGAACAGCTGCAGTATCAGCAGAAGCCTAAACCTGGTTTGGGGGTGGGGGGTTGTGGGTGAGTGAAGGAGTATATGAATAGAGATTCATAAAATCACAGAAGGTGTAGAGAGGCAAATGATTACTTGCTGTTCCTCACAATATGATATTCCAATTGAATTATCAAGCAAAATTTTAAAAACAGACAGAAGGAAGTACTTTAAACTGCACATAATTAAATTGTGGAGCTCATTACATCAGCTGCTGTGGAGACCAAGAGTATAAATGAGTTCGGGAAGGACCAACACATTCCTAGAGTAAAGAGCCATTACAGCCTATTAAGCACATAGGTCTGGCAGCAGCCTCCAGCTCAGGAAGTCCTTAAACTACTGATTACTGGAAGCTGGAACTGGAAGGATCACCCAATTTGTGCCAGCGCTTCTCTAAACACCTGCTATTGGCTGTTGTCAGAAATAAGATACTGGACCAGACAGATTGTTTGGATTTGACTGAAACTGACTTCTTTTATATCGAATGCAAAGAATTTGGGAATCTTGATGCTGCAGTGAAATAGTCATTGTCCCCTGGTTGGCTGAGGAGGAGAACATTACATGTCTGGAAGGCAAGCTGGGAACAGCAGGTTGCAGGAGCACTGTGAATTTGGCAGAGATGCACGGTGAAAACTTAAATAATGCCAAAGTTTAGCCAGTACTTCTTGTTCATGACTTTCATAAACACCAAATTGCAGATGTGAAAAGCACCTCCAGACAAACTTGGGAGCATATTCATTGTTCATACATTGTGCAGGTACTGCTTGGCCTTGTACAGGTATCTCCAAGCTGTGGTTGGCAAAGCTGAGAGCTGGCAGGCATAGAGTTTATCTACATTGAATATTCAAAGAAGAGCAGATCTATTGTCACCTAAACATTGTTGTACAACTGACTGTCCTTTTCTCGGTAAATATCTAGATTAACTTTGGAAAAAGACTCCCAAAAATCTCTCTTCTGACAGCTGGTCTAGCCACAGGATCTGTGGAAGCCAGTCTCTGCATTTTTATGATCTCTCAACCTTGCAGCTGAGAGACTACCCCAATGGTAACTTATGCCCCTGTGAAAAGGAGGGTAATAAGCCCAGCATGGAAAGGCAGCAACTCCAACACCGGTGACAACTAAAATGACACTCAAATCCATTAACCACTTGCAGCACTAATTCACTCTTTTCCAAATAGATTTTTCTAACACTTAAATGAGCTGCATGCTATTCACTAGTTGTCTTTTGTGGTCTTTGAGGATTCAGGCATAACTATTCTGTCTAAACAACTCATTGGAGGATTTTTATATGCCTTAGGTAGAGGAAAAGGCTCAGTAAAACCAAAGTCTGGGAATAAACTCAAATCTCCCCTAATCAAATATATATCCTTTGATCTAATAAGTAGGTTGAGTGTCGCCTGACTTTTTAGCAAAATGAAAAAAAAAAAGTAATTTTTTTTTTTTAATCAGTTATTATGCTTGAATAGCATGAATATCTGAGTGCTTTTTATTTCCAAGACAGCCAACTGCTTACTTGAAGAATTTCCTCAATGGTATCAACTACGGAATTAGTATCGAATATTTTTATTTGTTGTATATTTAATGACATACACGTGTATGTGCACCCCTGCTTGTTCACAATGGTGGTGTGTTAGTTAAGTTGATAATAACATCTACTACAAATTACTGATTACTGGATACAAAAAAGTAATTATCAAAATACAGCTCATTATTTATGATGTGACATTACCTCACTGTTGGTCCTTACATCAGCCAGCTGTCTGGTGTGCCCATTTGAACAAAGCTGTGGACTTCATAGTCTGAAGAATGGAATATATAGTGAAAATGCAGATTCACCTTTTCTGGCTGTGTCTTATCAGGGCAACAGTGATTACTTTTGCTTCTATGAGAAAGGCTGCCTGTTGAGCCTGTGTTTTCACTCAAGTACTCAGCACAGTGGAGGTGAAATTGCTGGGAAAGATAACTAAAAGCCACTCGTGTTACCTTGCTATTGGAACAGTGCCAGGTAGTGTAATCGGCTAGTTAAATTAATATGAGATATGATTACTTGGATACTCAGCATCTGTTCTGTTATTAGATTTGTTCTACCTTCCCTTTCCCCCCATTTTCCCCTCTCTCTTCTGCCTTAGAGTTATCAGAAGGCCATGTGTTTGCTGTTTAGCCTGACTTTTTTTTCTTCTTCTTTTTTTTTTTTTTTTTTTTTTTTTTTTTTAAATGAGAAATTCTTCTGTGGTGCATGCAGTGTCTTTTGACACTGTGTGTGCCTCTTCATCCTGAGACAAAGTTCTGATAAGCTGTGTAACAGTAGGCGTTTTTAGTTTGCCCCTGGGCCTAAGGGTCACTTCTGGCTGGTTCATGCAAATTTGCGATCCCTGAGATAATTTTAAGGCTTTTATATTAAAACAAACCTGGAAAAAAGACATTATTGTCATGCCTGCACTTTGTGTGCTTTTCAGACAAAGCCATTAATCCTTCTTGTTTTGCAGAGGAAGGGCAGGCTGTTGGCACAAAACTGTGCCAATTCTCCCCCAAACAGCTCATCAACCTCTTCTCACTTTTAGAGAAATGTGGGCCAAAGTCTTGGGCTCTACTGCAGGAAGCTTGCACATCTCTAATGCTGACTTGTAACAGTATTGATGCTGACATGTATGTAGCCATTCATTAGGCATATATTTATCTTTTAAGTCTCTGCTGAATTTGCTTTCCAGCTGGAAGCCTTGTCCGCAGACTGGCCAGATAAATTTTTTCCTGGGAATATTTATCACAGACTTTGCTTTAGTAAATTTGCTTACTGGATGCATGCAACTTTACAGGCTGTATTGCTCAACAAATAATAGGCTGTAAGCCATGTTGGCTGAAAATGTTGGCATTTTTCATCAAATAATAGTTAATTGTTAATTCTTTATTATTCAGCCACCTTTGCTTAAGTACTACTTTGCACAAAGTGGCCGATACCTTCCTCTGTTACAAGAGCAGGACTAAGTAGGTTTACTTTTTCACTGTCAGTGATACACAGTGGAAAATATGATACTGCCCCATTTCCACCAAAACAAGTTACCGTGTTATAAACCATGAATAGACACAAGAATGTACTGTTGTGTTTAGGAAGGACTAATAATTAAAGTGATACCTAAAACAACATGGAAGAAGACTGCAAAATATTGGACAGTTTTCTGGAAGAAAAAAAAAGAAAAAAAATTGTAGTTTCTTGTGGTTAATTTCTTTAAGGCCTTAACCCAGTCATTGAGAAGATGTGTAGCTTTTGTTGTACTGAAATATATGGCATGAAATCTTTCTTAATAAATTGTTCTCTCTTGATATGTTGCAAGGTAGTGAAAGTCTTTTCCTTGGGCTCCTTCCCTTTAATGGGTTTTTGTAAAATACAAGATATTTTTGAGAAAAGCTTTATCAATATCTTGCCCATGTTGATAAGTGGAAAGGGGGCACTGGATGATCAGAGGCTGATGTTAATGTGCTGAGTTGTTCATGCTACCCGCAGGAAAGAAAACTTCAGAGGTTTGGATTCAGCCCACTCAATTTTTCTAGACATGCACTCTGAACACTGAGGTTTCCAAGCTCCTTTACTGTGGAAATATATTGCACTGTATATTTTCAGGACAATTAAAAGATTTATTTAGCATATGGCTGACCTGGATTGTCATCACTGGCTCAATTGACCTTTATTGCCTTGGGACAGTGGTAAGATTAGGAGATGCTATAAATAGCTGTTGCGCTGTGGAAGTGGTATCACAAAAATGCACTTTACACAAACAGACTGTAATTTCATTTTGTGGGGGATGAGTGTATTTGCCTTACAAAAAGAGATCTCTCCTTTAGATGTTTTTGCCCTCGTCTGATTCACAGCAGCTGAATCTGTGAGATTATTTTGGCCACCACCATTGGGTGCTAAAATATACAATGCAATAATTTTATTAAGCTTTTTGAAACCTACTGTCCAAGAGCAGCTGAGCTTTCTATCAGCAGTGTACTGTGCTTCCTCCCACCTGATGGCTCACTATTTAAGGCTGATCTGGCAGGGCTGGGTGCCACTGGGGAAAGAGGCAGTGGTTATGCCATCGGCACTTGTGGAGCTCCAAGAGTGTTTCTGGTCACCATCTGTGACTTTTGCCTCAAGAGCTGTAAGAATGACTTTGGACCAAAAAGATAGAATTGAAATATGAGCAGAAAGTAGCTGTAATACCTTGAGGGACGCTGATATGATCAAAAAAGCTAGTGGTGTATGACTCTCCTTCCTAAGTGGTGTCCCCATGTCTTGTTTTACATAGTCTGATGCTGGATGGGTGAATTTTCCCAGACTATAAAGCAAGTAAAAGCAACAGATGGTACGCTGTTTGTATAAACTCATATTTCATTCCTCCAATAAAGGCTATTTGGAATTATGCATAAATTGGTTCTGTAGGTTCAGCTGGTATGTAAGGAATAGGTGTAATGAATGAGGACTCCACCGAAACAGGCAAACAAAACCATATGTAGTTCACTGGATTTGATATTTCAGCTTAGTGCCAGATGAGTAACTGATCTTCATTAAACAGTAATTTTCAGTGATCAGATTACTTAATTCTTTTCCTAAACTGCTTTAGCAGGAGATGGCATTCAAGCACCATTTCACTCAAGCTGAAATTAGATGCTGTACTGCCTCTTCTGATTTCTGGAGAAGGGTAGGGTGGATAATTGGGTAATTATATTGGATATACACTCCATTTATTTGGTTTTTTTTTTTCTTTTCAATTTGCAGGAAAGCAATCTCGAGGTCAGGCCTCCAGCACTTGGCTCCTGTGCATTCCGTCAACATTGCAGTCTCCAATGGACCTGTGAAGGAACCAAGGGCGGCCTTAGAGTGGACTGTAGGTGTCGGGTTTTTTGGCAATTAATTTGAGCAGTATCTCTGGCTAGTGCTCTCTGTTTCCTTAACTCAACATAAGACATTGTGTTGCAATCAGAATTAGTGCTTCTATTATGAAATTAAGCACAAGGAAGAGACATGAACACTTGTGGAGACTTGAGCAGCACAGGACAGAGCCGTTCAGGTTTTCTAGCTTGGGAACTGTCTGTCTGCATTTGCTAACTGCCTTCTTGACAGAGTCTGTCATCCAAAGGTGACCTATTTTTAACACCACAGGGTTTTATACCTCTGTTTGATGGGCCAAAATTTAAGGCTGAAGATACATGTCAAGTTGACTGGGTCTGTAGAGTAGGTAGTAGAAATCTTTGGTCATGATGATTTGTGTAGGTATGGGTAGATTTCTTCTGGGCCCAAGCTGTGTTGTAGACACAGAGAGCTTACATTTCCATCCCCTTCATCTTGCTTCTCTTATGTTTCTGGGCTAGTTTGGAAGGGGCCAGTTTAGGACTGTCTAGAATAGACTATTTCAGTATGGAGGGACCCATAACTATTATCTAGTCCAACTGCCTGACCAATTCAGGGCTGACCAAAAGCTAAAGCATGTTATTAAGGACATTGTCCAAATGCTTTATAAACACTGGTAGGCATGTTCCAGTGTTTGACCACCCTCTCTATATAGAAATGTTTCCTTATATCAAGCCTGAACTTCCCCTGACACAGCTTTGAACCATTCCCATGCACTTTCCATGTGGTAATGCACTGGTATCTGCTAAGAAGTTGAGCTTTAAGCCAGTAGGTCACACAGATGTCCTGTTTAAAACAAAGTATACAGTATATCTTACACTTGGTTATTGTTAAAGAACTTAGTACATTGTGGTATCAAAGCACCAGCCACCCAAGCGGCTTTTAGATAAAGATAACTTAATATTTTGATGAATATGGCTTATGTTTATCTCTGTATTCTATACAAAGACTGAATGGCATTCTAGATGGTGTACTCTGCTTCAACCCCAGCTGTTGCATTTAAAGCTTAAGGGGATGAAATTTTATATACTGTGCTGCAGGAGGCTGAAATAGATTCACTATGATCTTCTGCACTTTAAGACAGAGTGTTAAAACGAGTTTGAAAGCTTACACAGAATCCTCTTGAAAGAGCTTTGGAGAACACCTTGATCTTACTCTCCAGGAAAACACAGATCCTTATTCAGCAAGGTATTAAAACACATGGCTGCTTTGAGTTGTCAATGCTGTTTACTAGAAATCTCAAGAATCGGTCACCTGTGTGAGGGGGTAGGCACAGGCTAAATTAAACACCTTTCAAAATTGTACTTAGGAAACAACAACGGCAACAAAAACCCAAACTAAAAACCTAAACCACAAGCCCAACAAGCACTTACGTTTCTTCAGAGTTAACTGTCTGCTACTCATTTTACCAGGTGATTCCTCATGTGATCCCAATATGTAAGTACTGCAGGACTTGATATTGCGGGCTTTAATTGTGTGTGTGGGGGGGAAGGAGTTTTTGCACTTCCTGGCTTACAGTTTAGATTTTTGATCAGTTCAATTTTTCAGCTGTTCCAGCCTCTCAGATTTATATTGTTGCTTTACTTCATGCTTTGGAGAAGGGAGGTAACCCTGTGGCATGAGGGGAAGGCACAGGATAGTAAGGGAAACACATCTGTGGCTGGGAGGAGGCTGAACTGGCCAGCTGTAGCAAGTGGTGAATGTGAGGGAGAAAAGTATTTCTCGAATCTGAGGCAGAGTAAGAGAGATAATAGGGAAGTGATTTGGAGGAGTGAAGAAGTTGAAATGGACCAAAGTTTGTAATAGGTAGTGGATGTTGATTTAAAAAAAAAAAAGTTAAGTTTTAAATACTCATGTCTAATTCCAGAGGTGTATTTGGTAGCATGAAAAGATATTTGGATTACAACATATTGGATCCAGACAGGAAATCTTTGTATTTAATCACTGGAAGGCAGCGTTAGTCAGTGCTTGCTGCATCCCCATCTATATCATCCTGCTCTTTAGTATTTCTGAGGATGATTCTCCAAGGACACATGATGGGAGATCTTCCTAAAGTCTAAGTGACATGAACATAAGTTGTCACTTGACTTTGCAGTAGAAGATGTTTCCTTTTTGTTATCTTCACAGTAATAACTGGAAAGAATTCCCTGGCTATAGTCTCCATTTTTTATAACTCCTTGCAGGTGATTTGCCATTGCCAGATGATCTTGACACTGATTCAGGGAACTGGATTTCCATTCCCTGCCCTGCCACTTACCTTGTGAGCAAGCTCGGATGAATTGTTTTGCCACTCAGGACATTAACCTCTCTATCTGTAAAATGGAGCTGATGATTCTGATGTGTCTGAAGACCCTTTCCATAAGAAATGGTATTGCTTTATTGTTGTTGTTACTATCTATCATCCCTGAGGTTTTTTTTCTTTCACCTACTTACAAATGCTCAGTTTCATCACATTTGCTACACCTAATTCAAATTAACTTGTAGCTTTGTCTAATTAATGCTATCTCTTCCCAGCAGGGCCATAGACAATACATTCTCTGGAGTAGGTGATATTATAGCCAGAGGGCAATGCAGAATATGCAACACCAAAAAAGAACAGCCTTAACTGCCTGTCCCTGTGATGTTTATGCACTCTGTTCTCCCACCCTTCCCCATTTTAGGTACCACTCCCACAAATTAAATGATAAATTAAGCAATTCTAGCCCAGATTCTCAAGTAAGTACAGACTGAGCCACCTCATACCTGTAAATATGGGTGCCATTGTGGATCTAGGTCTTCGTATATTTTCATGCTCCCAAGGGAAATAACCATAAGCTTTTGTGCAAAGTCATCCCATAATTTACTTTTAAGTATTTCCTTCTAGCTCTTGATTTCTTTGGTGTTTACAAACATCCTGACAACCACCGAAGATATTAGTGTGTTGAGCTTCTGACTGGCCAAAATTTTCTCATTACTTTATTTGTTCACCATGCATTTTTCTGTTGATGCCAGGTTCTTGCCTTCTTGTTAGTAGGCAGTTATAACTCATGACTACAAGCCTTGGAACTCTAGTTATGTCCGTTAAGAGGCATTTGAAGATATGCAGCTCCCATTCTTGGAGCTCAATGAAAAAACTTGAGAGTGATCTGTGCTTTGTGTTCTGTGAATGCACAGAGTTGTCTGGGTGCAAGATAAGTGTTCTTCAGATCAGAAATATTATAACTTTATGACATGAATTATATGTATATAAGACACACACACAAAAATCTTAGAGATCTTAACAAGAATAGAAAACTGCATTTAAGTAGAAGTTGAAAACTTTCATTTGGCAATATGTGATACCATTTTTGTAGGCTTTACTTTTACATGCTTCTATAAAATTAGTTACTTGAGAGGGTCTATTCAGTTGCATAGGATATTTTAACTTGCAGGAAAAAGTTGTTCATACTTTCTACTATCACAGAGACATAATGCAATAGCACATGTGACTGGATTGGCACAATGGATAGATATGGACTTTTTAGGAAGGAAAAGGCCAGGATGGCAGGGAGGACGAGTTGTCCTTCATATGTGAAAGAAGTGGGAATACTTGAAGGTCTGCTGAGGAATGGATAGTGAGCCTCTGAAGAGCTCATGGGTCAAGATTAGAGGGCAAACCAACATAGGAAATGTTGTGGGTGTGTGCTACAGATGCCTTTTTCAGGAAGAGGTAGAAGAAGAGGCCACCTTCAGACAACTGGAAACAGCCTCATGTTTGCAGGCCCTGGTATTCATGTGGACAACATGAGCCATCCCAATATCTGCTGAAGGAACCACAGACCACAAGCAATCCAGGAGGTTT
This sequence comes from Caloenas nicobarica, assembly GCF_036013445.1. Classification (NCBI taxonomy): domain Eukaryota; kingdom Metazoa; phylum Chordata; class Aves; order Columbiformes; family Columbidae; genus Caloenas; species Caloenas nicobarica. Next base: position 63,040,792 of record NC_088245.1, on the reverse strand, counting down.
CTTGAATGTATTGATGAGAACTTCCTGACACAAGTGATAGGGGACCTGATGAGAGGAGGTGCTCTGCTGGATCCCATATTTACAAACAAGGAAGAACTGGTGGGGAATGTGAAGGTCAGGGAAGTCTTGCCTGCAGTAATGATGACATGGTGGAGTTCAGAATCCTGTAAAGAAGGAACAAGGCAAACAAAGCATGATCATGGCTCTGGACTTCAAGAGAGCAGACTTTGACCTCTCCAAGGAACTCTTTGGAAGATCAACATGTGATATGACTCTGAAGAGTCAAAAACTCGTTGATATTCAAAGATCACATCCTCAGTGCTTGAGAACAGTCCATCCTCCCATGCAGTAAGTCAACCAAAAGCATCATGAGGCCTGCATGGACGCATGAAGAGCTCCAGGCAAAACTCGGATACTAAAAAACAAACACACAAACCAAAACCAAACAAGCAAAACCTCAACCACACAACCCAACCAAAAATGCCCCAACCCGCAAACAAAAACCCCACCCAACAAGACTCCCTCCCATGGCCCACTCCTCCCCCAAAACCAAAATACATCCATCCCAACACAACGGATAGAGGCAGGGTCAGGCCAGCCAGGAGGAAGAGCACTATTCAGTTTCACAGGGATGGGGTAAAGAAAGCCAAAGCCATTCTGGACTTGAATCTGACAGGAACATGAAGGGTGACAAGAATGGTTTCTGTAGGCATATCAGAAGTGGTAGGAACACTAGGAAAAAACATTAAGCAACTGCTGAATGGGGCAGGGGATGTGGTGACAAAGGACAGAAAAAAAAAATCTTTGTGCTCAATGCCTTTTTTGCTTCAATTTTTCACTGGTAAGACCTGCCTTCAGAAATCCTAGGCCCCTGACACCAGTGGCTGAAGCAAGGAAAACATGTTCTGTTAAAGGATGATCAGGTTAGGGAACATTTAAACCGACTGAATGTATAGAAGTCCGTGGGACCTGGTGAGATATGTGTTGATATCATTGCAAGGTCAGTCTGTTGTCTTTGAAAGGCCATGATGATCAGAGGAGGCTTCTGAGGACTGCAACAAAGCAAATGTCAATCCTGTCTTCAATAAGAGCAAGGAGGAGGATCCAGGGAACTACTCACTGATCAGCCTCATCTTGATTCCTGGGAAGGTAATGGAGCAAATCCTTCTGGAAGCCATTTCCAAAAATATTAAGGATAAGAAAGTCATTGAGAGTGGTCAGCATGGATTTATGGAAGGAAGAACATGCCTGACCAACCTGACAACCTTTCATAATGGCATGACTTGCTTAGTAGAAAAGGGGAGAGCAATGGTTGCTATGTTGACTTGTGTGAGGCTTTCGACACTATCTTCCATAACATCCTTGTAGACAAACTGGTGGAGGGTGCTAGATAAATAGACAGTGAGGTAGCCTATGAGAGGTGCTTATAATCAGTGAATGTGACTTCTCAATGAAACTGGTGCATTATATTCTGTATCTTTTTGACATTATTCAGTAATGCTGTCTACTTTCTTTCAGGGGCAGTACGTGTTTGTAAGTGCCTAGTGATATACTATAGGTGATTAACATCTGTGTTAATACACTGATACAAGTTCTATATGTGATGAAATATTTCCAATCTATATAAATGTGTTACTTTTGCATATGAATGGTTTGGCTTCTGTATCATAACTTCCTAAAAGCTATACTAATTCTTACATTGAAAGATATTTCCCTTTTATTAGAGTGTCTGCCAGGCTGTTTTGTAATTGGTAACTGAGTATTCAGTTGCAAAGAGATGTATGTTATCAGATGCTTACATGAAAAAGGAGAACCCTGGGGTACAGATATCCCATTAGTGACATAAAAACTTGTAACGGTGCTGGGAGCTTTAGTTCTACTTATGGAAGTAGTGATGAGCGCAAGCTCCATGCATCCTTAACAATTGTTGAAATTTTGACTACACCTGAAGCAATGTGTTCAGGATCAGTACTCCTACTTTGCTGTTTCTTTTTCATCAAGGTTTGAGAACTAATGTTCTTTCCAGAGAAATCTAAAGAGAAAAAAAGAGGTCTGTCATATGCTAAAATGGTGGCCAACTTCATTGTTTTTTCAGTGGTATAGAGGATGCAGTGTTATTATAGAAGGTGCCCTTCTTGAAAATAGCTATTTTTTTCCTGTTGCTACCAAAAAGAACGAAGTTGTTGTCAACCAAAATAATGGTTCATGAGAACATAGGGAATCATCATCTCAGTTGATAGCATCTGGATATTGCTCCTCCATGAAGACAAATGTTGTTCTGCTTCTGCATACAGATGATCTTTCAGATGACGGTAACAACAATCTCAAAAGTTCAGCAGAGAATATAGGAGTGGACAACTGATGCACAGACGTTGGAAAGCATGGTGGAGAAAGGACAATGGCAGAAAAAGCTAGAGAATATGGTGAACCTAGACCTAAAAATTGAACACCCAAAAATAGTTCTGAAAGTTGGAGCCTATGTATCTTCAAGTTTTTTGAAGTAATGAGGTAGTACCATATCTCCATGATGTTTTGTTTTATGTCCACATATTACATTTGTAATAATTAAAGAAAAGGTTACTTTACATGAAGAATATTCCCAAATTAAAATATGCTAAGATGAAGTTAAAATTGAGAATATATGTCAACAGAAAAACTTTTGGGATATTACTGTTGTTTGCAGCATGAACATTACAAACTCTGGAATTTCAGAGTTAAGGGTAAAACACAAGCCAAACACGAGGGAAAGACATTTGGGTAAAAGACAAAAAACCCCAACTTGTTTCTGCTAGATGGTGACCTCATAAAGAAAAGGGCTAAAGCTAATAATTTTTGTTTACAAATATGTTTAATTAAATTTAGGTTGATGAGCACTAATTTTACACCAATCATAAGTTTATCACCCAAATATATATTTGTAAAAAGTTTAATCTCTCTCACTGGAGTGTTAACAAAGGGAAAAATTTCTTAATGACTTATTTTAGAAATCTGTCTCATATAATTTGCAGAACACCAGTCACGGCAGGAGTGGAGGAGAGCTCCATTTCTCTTGTTACAACTGGTGTTAACAACTCCTTTGAAGTAGAAAGTCGGGCTGACTGGTGTATTTGTTTGGCTGAAAATCTATGGCTGCTTGATACGGCAAATTACATTACCCAGGTTTATCTGCATTGCTTTTGAAACCACGTTGACTACAGCTTGAAGAACAGTGGGGTACTGAGATATTTAAGGGCTTTAGAAAAATGGTTGACACTTGCTCTTTTATTTAACTATGCTGGGTCACTTAAGAGAAGAAACCTAGTTAATTAGCGAAATGCGCCCAGCAAGTTATGATCAGGTACATGTAATTACATCATTCCCAAACTCCTAGTCCTTGAATTCCTATTTCCCTTTCACTTGAGGGGGGATTGCATGTAGGTTTTGTTTCATATGCAAGGAATACTTGCTGTACTGAAATTATTTTTGTTTGCTATTAAGGTGGTAATGGATCAGGAGCAATCAAATGGGAGGTCTCCATCTGGGAGAGCATATTGAGTTCATATGTCCCCTGTGAGGCCGGCTGCATCTGCCAGGAAAGTACTTGCTGCTTCCACTTCAGCAAGCAGGGGCTCTTCATAGCACAGAGTACACACAGTTGCAAGGCCTGGGAAGACAGGGTGAGGAAACAGAGTTCCCAGTCTCTTTTTTAGCAAGTCAAAGCAAAGCATGTCAGCCTTAAAAAAAATGATTTGACAGATCAGCTAAGCTGCTCTAACACGTCATGCCCACTGGACCCACCTTTAACTCCCCAGTTATGCGGTCACAGGGTGAGTCATTTTGTCCAGCTGATTTGATAGATAAAAGTGATCTATTTTTTTTCCATCAGTTGAACTGATTTGTGTTTAGCTTCACAACCACTAGATACAGCATAAGGAAAATGTCAACAGCATGAGACTGGGGACTAAGGGGTCAGGGACAAAAAGAGGATGACTGCTTCTTTAGTAGCCATTTATTCCTAAAGCCAACATAAAGACATCAAATGCAAAATAAACCAACTGGCAAATTATTTATGAAAGGGTTCCTGAACTCAAAACTCTTGTGGAAAAATATCTGTGGCAAAATATTCAAGTGATGGTGTAGCCTTTACTGTGCTTTAGTTTTGCAATAAACAGGAGCTCATCCTAGAGGTGGTCCCAGTGACCTCTGTCAGCTTATGTGTTGGTAGATGGAGTACCTGTTTGTCAAGCACATTGTGGAATACTGCCTTAAATTTTGGAGTAGAAAATACTGACTTGCTCAAGTAAAAAATTCTTCATAGAAATGTATTTATTTTTGTCAAAATTTCATATTAGAATTGAAAGAAATTTGGCTTGGAAAAGGTCAAAGCATTTTGTTTTGACTATCTCATCTTGATTTTCTTAAGTGGCAACAGAATGTCTTATCGTATAAATGACAGTGCCCTGTAAAATTTAAAACAGTGAAGTCCAAATAATTCCCTTTGATCTTATCGAGACAAAGTAATCGACAGGCAGAGGTTTTTGAGGGGGGGTATTTCAGCTTGGGGAAATATCCACTCTTTGCTTTTCAGGATGAAAGAAGGCTTTTTTTAAACGTCAGTGTGCTGGAACTGAAACTGTGAGTTTTCACACACAGTCCTGTGAAATTGTTTGTGGCAGTAGGTATCTGGAGGTATGCTGCTTATGCCAAATCAGGTTATTTACATTTTTATTAGCTAGCCTTGTCAGAACTCTATGATAGCATGAACCACAAAGGTCATCCCTGTAGACTACTTACTGATTTTATTTACACTGTGATGTAAAATAAGACATGAATCTATGTTACAGTCTGGAACAACTAATCTAAACTAGGTTATGGAAATAGGCCACTTATCTTTAGAAATCCTGGATGGCAAGTTATATGGACATTGAATGAAGGGGTGTTTAATCTATTTTTTTAATGGAATTTTGATTCCTCGTTAAACATTATGTCCCAGGAGCTATGTGTTTTCTTACTTAGCTTTCATAGTTGATCCTTTCTAAACACCTTCTATAGTCTATAAAATTTAGCTCTGAGTTATAATGCTGAGTGCATTGTTTCGTCAGCAGAGAATGTGCTCAGGTCAAATTCTCTTTGACGAGCTCATATCCTCTGCTTCAGTCCTCTTGTCTGTCTCTTCATAAACTAGGCAGGAAGTTAATATGTTGTGCAATACTGTGGGCATAATAATTTTATTATTATGATATGACTAGGCTTCCATGTAGTGCTGTAAGACTGATATCGTTCTTTCCAGAGAAAATTCCTTTAATGTAAGGATAAGCTTGAAGGGAAAGAATTTACAATCTGCATAATTTACCATCTGAGTAAGGCTTGAAGAATTTCTTAAGCTAGTTCAAGTCCTTAAAAGCTATTTGGCATTATAAAAGTGCTGAAAAGCCTCACCTATACTATCATGCCCTGAACTGTACAGTTTAAGAAAATCTGTCACAGGAATGCTACGGTTCAGGTGAACAGGCAGAAAAAATGTTGAGAAGAAATGGAGGTATAGGATTGTGTGCCACTAAATAATGTTTAATCAGAGTGCAATGTCAGCAGACTGGAATCCCAGTCTCACTCTCATCCAGCTGTGGGATAATACATCAATGGGAATATTTCTGATGAAGTTGGAAGACCTATAGACCCATAGATCTCTCACCAGAAGAAAAAAAAAGGAAGAAAAAACCAAACCAAAACACAACATGTTGTTCTTTTGGTTTATTTGAAGTGAGCACTGTAGTTGTGGTAGGCACCATGCGCAGACTTGCATAGGTCTTGCCTGTTGTGGATGCACTTGTACTCCATAAGGCAAAGGTTTTTGCCACTTATGCTGCTCTGTGTTACCTAAGAAATCCACATGGCAAGAGAAGCTTTCTCATTTCTTCACTTTGAAACTGTCACTGGTATTTTAAAGAAATTATTTTAACCAAGATGGCTATTTCAGAGCATCCTGCTGTCGGACGCCATCTGTTTGGTAAACGTCATCATTTGTGACTTCAGCAGTGTGGGAACCAAATGTCAGAGACTGTCAAAGCATTTTCCATCAGGCTCTAATTCTGGCTGAACAGAAATCCCGTTTATTTACTTTGCTCGAACAGTAGACTTCTTAGAATTTTTAGTCAAGCCAGGGTTTCAATCAAGTGAAAACTGTAGTCTTTCTAGAATCAAATTTTCTCAGAACAAGAATTTTATAGAATGAAGGTACAGATCCAGTTAAATCAGGCTGTCAAAGAAAAATCAGATGTCAATGTGCTAGGCAGATTTTTTTTTTTGAGAATGTTCTCAGTAGAATGTATCATTCTTTCAAGGAAAAAATTAAAGTATGGTCTCTCCTGGCCACTTAATGTTTTGTTGATGTTTTCATAAGCATACAATGTTGATCCAGCTGTTTTAAAGAAAGTGTTTTTCCTTGTTTAAACCACCCTGCCATCCTAAAGCTATAGTCAGTATGTTATTTTGCACTTCTGGGCCTGGTTCTCAAAGGTTTTGGGCTCCTCCAATTAAAATTTCCGTAGTCATGCTTTTGTTTTGTCTCTCTTGATTTTCTGTTTCTTAAAAATTGTGTGTGCATCTCATGCTTATGAAATCTAGATTCCCAGTTAAACTAGGCAACATGTGGGAAGAACATGGGCAAAGTTTCACTGAACTGTACACAAAAATACATTGGTTCTGATTGGTGACACATCATTTTTTAAACTAAAAGGGAAGAGATTCAGGCTAGACAACGAGGAAGAAATTTTTTACAGTGAGGGTGGTGAAACACTGGCCCAGGTTGCCCAGAGAGGTGGTAGATGCCCCATCCCTGGAGACATTCAAGGCCGGGCTGGACGGGGCTCTGAGCAACTTGATCTATTTGAAGATGTCCCTGCTCATTGCAGAGGGGTTAGACTAGATGACCTTTGAAGGTCCCTTCCAACCCAAACTATTCTATGATGTATTATATCATCAGCAGTCTTTAAGCAGGGGTGATCAGCCAGGATAATACTGTTATGGCTGTGTGTTGTAGAAAAACACATGACTTTTTTTCCTAGATTTGTGGTGAAAATCCGTTGTGTTTTTCTTTTTTTTTTCCTCACTGTACTCACATGGCTGAATTTCACAAACCAGACTAACAATCATCTTTTCTCAGGAAAATGCTGTGAACGGAGAGCATCTGTGGCTGGAGACAAATGTTTCTGGGGACCTTTGCTACCTGGGGGAGGAAAGCTGCCAAGTAAAATTCTCAGTGAGTTATTTTCAGGTTTTCTTCTCTCTTTCTGAGGTAACAAGCCTGACTTCAGACTGATACAGTGCTCAGATGCTTAGGAGCTTGAATTGTTTGCTGTTGTTGTTGAAGCTTGTGTTCCAGAAGGAATGCAAAAGGGGCAAAAGGCTGCTGGTTAAAAATTTTGTTGCTTGGAAAAAAAGCCCCAAAAATTTTGAGTGGCCCAGAATATTTACAAAGTGAGAATGGATGTAATAAGTAGCTTTATTAACATGGTAAGGGAAAAAAGGTTAGAATATTGGGATATTTCAGAAATATTCAAAGCAAGCAGCCTATTTTATTTATGTACAGAAATATATCGCTTGCTGGGGTCTCTGAGAGTAGGGTCTGATCAAATTTGTGGTTCTAATCACTGCAAGAATTTGAACTGAATTTTCCAAACCCTTGAATGCACTCACCAGCAATGAGTGCTATCATATTTGAGCGTTTGCCTTCTATTTGAGAATATTCGAGGTTTGCCTTCCCCTATTGAAGCTTTTCTGCTGTGTATGAAAAAGTTTAATTGAACCGATCTTGAACCAATTGTGTGTCTCTTTTGTGACTGTAATTCTTCCAGATGACTTCAGCAACTCTTAACCTAGTACTTCAGTTAAACTGCTTCAGCAGAAGAGAAAACAAACAAACAAAAAACCAAAAACCAACCAAACAAAGACCAAATAAAAACTCCCAAGCCTCTTGGTATTTAGGAAATCTGATGAGAGAGTAGGGATCCTGTGTTCAAGTCCTTACTTTGAATCAATGCTCAGTGGAGCATCCTGGCCATTAGATTGCAAAATGTAAGGGAAGTCCCTCTTCTCTGGGGTGTTTGTGAGTACTGCTTGTGACTCTTCACTATACCATCTTTTTGCTTTTATTTAAAAAAAAAAAAACCCTCAGATCATTTGATCCAAATCAAAGCATTTTGATTCCCTAACTACCCCTAGTTTTTGGGGCACTTTGATCCAAAATACTAGTGCTTTCTGTAGCTCCAATTTAATATCCACCCCCTATAACTTCTTGAGCAAATAAGTTGCTTTATGGCATAAGGCCAAGTCTGGGAAGTCTGTGCCAGCTTACAAGGAGTACTGAAACAAAGTCCCAACAGTAACAGACTGCTGATTATCAGGTAATATTCAAAGGAAGTGTCATTGTGTGTTTGCCCTTTCCTTAAATTGATCCTGAGGTTCACTGGGTTTTGGCAAAAGCTGGAGACAGGATTTATTTAGCTGAGTGGGCCTTTGGTCTGACCCAGTATGACTGTTATTATGTTCTTAACAGAATTTTGCCTTTCTAAAACTGAGTAAGTACTTCTGTGAAAATTTAATAATACATTGCATACAATTTGCAAGGCTGTGTCTTAGCGTTGAAGGTGTATCTCTCTCAGAGTTGGAAGGACTTTTTGCAGTAGCTGGTGAATTAGGCCCACTGACTTACGCTTCTATCTGGGAATGTTTGGAGATATCTCATGTGGTGAGAACCTGTTCCAGCCAATAGGCCTGCAGATGTTGAGTCATATTTTGGAAGCAGCAGTTGCTCAGTTCTTGATTGCCTGGCCTTTCCTTGATGTCTGACTGAGATTCCATTCACTTGTAGATAGTAGCTTATTGATTCCCTTTGGGGAAAGTGGTATCTATGTTTATAACATGTTATGGTGTATGGGGCTTTCATTAGATTAAGAACTAGAGATGGAAATGAAAATCTACTTGAGTTGTGGTTAGTTTAACCTGCTCTGTCAAAAGGCTAATGCTTTTCCAGTTGGTTTCTTTTGAAGATACTGTGCCTTTCTTTGACAGCTCTTTTACATGTAGACTATTTAAGATCAAATGTTTTAAATGGAGAAGTAGTGAGAAATAATCAAGCTGTAGCTGCACTGACTTTGCATGAAATGTTAGCCTATACAGAACATTAAGTCATAATCTCTGGAATATAGAGTTGACACTTCATGATAAGTCAAAGAATTAGAAGTAATAAAAAAGTCTGAATTTTTACTAGCCTCTCACTATAACTGGTGGTAACTACTTGCAATGCCATCAGCATTCAAAAATGAGAACAACTTAAAAGCAAGATATTAAAAGAATAGCTGCTCATAAGGTATTACCTTTGTTTGCTTTTTGCAGTTTTTTGTCTTAGGGATCGATTCCTTTATGTTGTCACACTCTTAGTAAACACAGAGACTAAAAATGTACTTAAAGTTAACAAGTCACAAAACATGTGAAAGCTTACTGTGTTGTTTGGTGTCACGATTCTTCAAGTGAAACATTAGAACAACACTCCACATACATGTGAACATGCAGAGCTAGGATATATCCAGACAATTATGAGACTCAGTAAAATTATAATAATTATTCTACAATATGAGCAGGAGCTGTGTTCCCTATTTCTTCTTGAGTTTATTTACAATATATGGAAAATTCTAAAGAAATAATTTATTAGAGATTTAAATGAACATGAATAAATTGAATGGAAAAAATCTGAAGCAAATGAAGCTTAACTTACCATGTGTTTATAAATTTTCTATCCCTCAAGAACAAGATTGTAAACTAAACTTCTATGAACATTAACTACATCTGGTTTATTAAATTGAGTATATGCAAGGAGAGGAGAAAAAAAAAAAGTAAATATATTCTTTCTCTCCTGGATGCATTCTCTTGCCTTTGATATGCTTTGGCTCAGGGGGTTCAATGGAAATTATTTTAAAAGCCCTACTGAAATTAACAAAACTAACTAGCATAATTCGGTTGAGAATTTTGTCCCTGCTGAAACATTTCATAAGCATTTAACAGCATTCTGTGAGAAGGTTATCATTCTCTGCTAAATGACCGAAGTACCTAAGTATTTTTCTGTAAGGCGATGGTCAGGCCTATCAGATTAAATATTATATGATAAGCATGAAATGACATAATCTTCCAAACTGGTTTGAGTTCTCTGATTTGCATGTATGGTTTTTCTTCTCTTCTCACTGGATCTGCTCATCATCTTTGTAGGCTGCTCCCTTGTAGAGTGATGATCTTGCACTGTTAACAGCCATATCTGCTACCTGAAGGGAACCTTTTACTTCCAGTTCACAAACTGGAGTATGGTGCCTCTGTCTCTTCCCCAAAGTCTAATTCTTAACTGGAAGAGCTTCAGACCTTTATTTTCAAGGTACAGAACAGCCGAGAGCACCAAGAAAGGAAAAAAAAATGCTTGTTGCATAAGAAGCAAAACATCTCCTGGTTTCACAGCAAATTTTTTGCCTCCTGGGAATAGCGCACCTCCATGCACACGTCTCCCTTTCCTCTTGCAGAAATCTGCTCTGCGGAGGAAGTGTGCTGCCTGCAAGATTGTGGTCCACAATGCGTGCATGGAGCAGTTAGAGAAGGTAAGACATTGCCATCTTCTGGAGCCTGATGCAGACAACACTCATTTAATCCTTTTACTAACATTTGAGTCTGGAAAAAACCATATGCCAAATTAGGTTTTCGTAGCTGTTTTAGCAATATGTTTGTTTAAAATGTTGACTTAAAATTCCAGCTTATTTTTAGAAATATATTTCTTCAAACCCTGTGAACAACAATAATTTAAAAAAATCAACAAGAAAACCATGGAATGCTTTCCCATTTTTTATGTTTAAAAAATAATTTCCCTCTAATTCTAGACTGAAAACTGAAGCTATAAAATGCACTATCCTGTCATGTATAAAATTGGCCTTCCAAAATTCCTCAACTAAACTCAGCATAATTAATCTTATGACAGCTATATTTATTAGAAGCAATGCAGCATAAGATGCTACTCTAAACATTTTTCACTGAATTTACTAGACTATACTGTTTCCTCCTCAAAACTTCAGAAATTAATTTCTTCTTTTTAAAATGGAAAACATCAAACCTTTCTTTTATAGTACCATTATTTGTGCCCTGTTGCTCAGTTCCTTCAAGGAGCCCTTGTCACACCCAAGCATCTACAGAATACCTATCACTAACTTCAGTCTTCCCGTCAGTGATTTGTCTTCATTATGCCTAACTGGTAATGTGTTAAAGAAATCTCCCCCCACCATTTTATTTCTTGATGGGATATGTGTAAAGAAATATGAGAAGAATTTCCCCGTTGATTTCATTAGAGCTTCATTTTCACTTCTATATGTTTTGCAATGTTGTTCTTCATAAAATAAGTTGATGCATAACAAATTTGTAGCAGCAACACTTTGGAAAGAGCTTTTTCCTTTCCAAGCATTTGGACTTGTGTTGACAAATGTCACAGTGATTGCCACAATACCATGTTGGAGAGGTACCATTTCCACCCCCGATGCTTTTACCTGCAGAGAAATTAGCATTAGCACACACTTTCTGCACAAAATGTTACCAGTGAATTTTTCATGACTTCCTTCAGTGCTGACTTTCCATAGCCCAGCGAGCTGATGGCGTTGCCAGCCAGAGCAAATGAGCACTTAGTTAAAAAACATTCTCTTGAGCTTGTTTCTGCTGTTCTGGAGACCACGAAATTCACTTCTTGGCAGAGGGCTTTATAAAGTCTGCATCTCTCATAAACCCTGTGGAGTTTAAAACTGGTACATAAGTCTTCTGCTTGGCCCTCTCTGCAAAGGTGTAAGTTGTAAGTAAAATAATATAAGTTAGGGTTTTTTTCCAACCTGCCATGATTCAGCAGTGAAACATCAAATTGCAATTCCAGGTGAAGAGCAATGAAAGACTAATATTGCTAAGCATTTTGTTTCTTCTTAAGTAATAAGAATTTTGTTTACTTTTTTTTTTTTCCCCTTGAGCTATTATTTTGAAGGCCATTATTAAATTATGGAAGAGACTATTTATATGAGAAGGGGAAGGATTCTATTTAAGTTTGGGGAAACCCAAACCTTCATAACAAAAACATAGCTTTGCAGTATCATTAAGTGTTTTGTTGTTTGAAGTATAGTCAGCTTAAGCTTGAATCTGTTTCACTTAGTGCATCCTTACCTCACATATCCTTCAGCCTTTTCCCATGCCTCTCTCTTCTTTGGTATATATTTTTTTTCTTTCTGCATCCCCCCTGCTCTTATTTCTGTTGATCTTATTTTCTTGAAAGATTTTTTTTCCTTATATGACTCCCTTGTTGTTAGATGTTTTTTCTCTTCACCTCCCTAAAAATGTTTTCCATTCACGGAAGCTCTTGTTGTCCTCTTCCTGTTTTTCCTCTCCCATCTGAAGGAGGCAACTCCACTGCATGAGGCAGTACAATGCTCCCCAAATGGTTTGTAGTTTGGGAGGTGGATTATAGTAGCCTGATCTAAGCAGAAGATAGACATTTAGGGTAATTTGCACAGCTATTCGTGTGAATATGTCTCCACAGATTTTGTTTATGAAGACATAAAGCTGGGACGTGCAAAAAAAATCTTACAAAGTTAGATTTCCAGCTACTATTAACTCTGGGACCTCATCTTAAGTCTACTTTTCTTGCAAGTGATCATCTTCAGAAAAAAACCAGATGAAGCAGTTTTCTTCTAGGCGAGAGAGAAGCAGAGAGTTTAAACAGTTCAACTGAGCAGGCAGCAATAGCATTAGTGAAGATGAGGTCTGTGTAGAGATCTAGCAAGGAGAATTATTACGGCATATGAAAAGAGTTTTTTCTGGCATCCATGTAAGTTACTTTCTTCAGCTAGTGAAGCTAGTATTTTAATAGATAATAAAGATTTTGGAATTCTGGCCTAGATCAACATATTGGAATAAATTCTCTGTCAGTTCACTTTCAGTTCTAACAGATTTATTTTAACACCAGATTAATTTTCGCTGCAAACCAACTTTCCGAGAAGGAGGCTCCAGATCTCCCAGAGAAGTAAGTAATGGACAAATGACAATTGCTTTTCATTTGATTTGTGTGGAGTTTGTGTGGAGCTGCAGCAGCGGTTTTAGATTCAGAGGAGTCTTAGCCAGAGTATCGATTCCCTGTGGGATATGTTCTCATCTCCAGAACAAATGCAAAATGAATTCTAGCTGAAGCACTCCATTACTTACACTGACAGAAATAACTTCATCTTTCTGTTGTCTCTTTTCCTGTTTATTCAGCTATTCTGTATTTTTTCTTTTTTTTTGGGGGGGGGACTAGCATTTCTTTTTTTCTTCTTGATCTTAGAACTATTTTTTCCCCTCTATTTCCCTCTCCTCCTACTTTCCTCTCTCTTATTTTTTTTAGAAGTGTATCTAGTGCCCTATGTGTTGGGGTTTTTCTGTGTGTGTGGTGGTTTTTTTTTTTTTTTTTTTTTTTTTAGTAAAAAAACCCCAAACGAAACAAAACAAACATTCAAACACCTCATGAGTTTCCTCCAGCTACTTTATGAAGTCAGTTCCTTTGAAGGTGATGGGGATTTATTGTTATTATTGATGTAATGATATATTTGTCTTGCGTAGATAAAAACAGTGTTTCAAAAATACCTCTTAGCTTTTACAGCTGATTTGGTGGCCACCTTGCTCTTAGCAGAGGTAGCTCAGTTCCCTGCCACACTTACAGTCCAATGTTGGCTGATATAAGAGTGTAACCCCCTTGCCTGCACAGAAGCAGGGGCAGCAGTTCTGTTTACCCTCACACCTCTTACTGCCATCCAGGGCGTAAGAAGTCCAAAGAGGGAGAACAGACTGCTTCAATGACTGCTCCTTCCTCCCCTCCTTCTCTTCTCCTCTATTAACTTGTGATTTTTTGTGTTATAAGGCTGAGTTTCTGAGCAGAATAGAGCAGGGCCTCCCAGTGTGACTGAAGAAAACTGTATTTGGGTAGTTCTGTGCTCTGTATTTAGGTGATGGTTACCTCCTTGTCATGTAATGAACTTTTGTCTTTTCATAGAAGAGTACTGTGAGAGTAGTTGTGGCTGCATTTCAACGTGGATAAAGAACACCATCTTGTCCTTATTCCTCCTCCAATTTTGGTTGTGTCTGGGGTTTCCTGTGGGGACTGCTGCATTTTGCTCCAGATTTATTGCATTGGCTGAAGGGACCTTCCTTTTTGGTGTCTGTGAAGCAACTTCACACAGATGGTACTGTTGGGTGCAAGCTGCCATTATGTCCTGTAACATACCTTTTTGTCCTTCTTTTGCAGAACTTTGTCCGACATCACTGGGTGCACAGGCGGAGGCAGGAGGGGAAATGTAAGCAGTGTGGAAAGGTGAGATTTCTAGTGCAGCACAAGCACAACACTGGGCACTTAGTAATTCAGGGTAGCCAGTAGGTCCTTCTAGTCACTGAAATTCTTCTACCCTAAGCACTTGGCCTCTCTTAAGGGCTGATGACAAGCCTAATATGTTGAGTGGTAACAGCCTTGATTCCCATGTGGGGAAAGAAAAGGCAGCTGCATCCACAGGAATGAGTACCTCACTCATCCTGGGACACTGTACTGTACTGGCTGCTGAAAATGAGGAGGAGGAAAGCTGCAGTTCCTTGAGATTCTTCATTAAGCAAATTCCATGTCAATATGGTGTTCTTGTAACTCTATCCTCTGTGCCAAAATTGTGATGGCCTATTTTTTTTTCAGGCTTCTGGAAAAAAAACGCGGTTGCTTTCATTATGCCCTGGCAGATTCTAAGATTCGTGAGACTCTTTCATATTTCCTCTGCTGCATAGGCTGTAAAAGTTGATTTCTAAAATGCAATAAAAAGGGGTAAGAAGTAACTTAGCCACTGAAGACTTTCCATCTGAAATACTATGAAACCCTGAAATGTGCTGAGAGATATTTAAAAATTACATTAATACAGGAGTTTAATTTCCTTCCTCTAGCACTATATTACACCCTTGCCTTCCTCCTCACATTAACTAGTAAGAAAGACTGTGTCTCAACTCCATGGCACAGCAGTAAGAGGGAAATCGGAATTGTGTCTGGATACTGATGTAGATCACAAGCTACAAGCTGCAACAAGGCATGCAGTAAAAATGTGACGCCCTTTTGTAGCAAGTAGCATGGGAACAGAGCAGTAAGGCACATTCCATACAGCATTCTTGTGGTATGACTCTGCAGTGATACTGCCTTCCTTCTCTGTCCTTTTGGCTTGGATCTCCCCTAGAAGCATTAGGAGTTGATTTTGCAATGGGTGTAATAACTACCTATCATATTAAAACCTGTGCTGAGAACATTCATTTTGGCGACATGGCCAGTCTGTCCTAAAATTCCTGTCAGTCACAACTATGGAGAAGTTCAGAGGAAATCACATTTTTACCCTTAAATAAGAAACACTCAGTTGAGAGTAACACAACTGTATTGTAGTAGAGTTATTTTTTGTCAAGAAACAGAAAGGATTAGGAAAAATGATAAGAAAAAAAATCCTATTATATTTATTGTCCAAGCAATTTCCTATTATAGCAAAATACTTGTCTGTCTCATGCTCTGCTGTTACGTTTCCTATACTTCCGAGTGAGAACCATCTTTTATATTGTCTTGTCATGCAAGAAAAAGGGAACTGTCATTGAAATGGCATGGCAACAAATTTAAAGTAATAAAAGAAAGTATTATTCACAGAACACCTAATGATTCTGATAGATCTCATTCTTGTGTAATATTAGTCCTATCCCATGGCTGGGACTGGATGGTTAAGTATTTTAGTGATCATTAGTAACAGTTTGGGTAAATAAAGTATTTAGGATATACCTATCTCATGCTTCAAATCATAAGCCAGTGGAAAGGAATTCATAAGCCAGTGGAAAGGAATTAATGTTCCCCGACATCCCTAGCAAGGCTTTATGTTTTTTGTGCCTTCTGTGCGATGGCTGACAGCTTTCTGAGAGCTGGAGAACTGAGGTATTTATGTCAGTGATCCACCTTGGACCAGAAGTGCAGTGTGAAAGAAATTTTTCTGATTGTCACCACTTAGCATCATTCACTTTTGGAACAGTCTTGCAGTGAACAAACTGAATTCCTTTTAGATTAAACTTAACTGAAAGTTAACTCTGCAGCTACTGATGGGCATTCAGTCCACAGGACAAGACTACAGCTAGTCCAAAGTAAAATTCTCTGAAAATCCTTCTTTATAGTGTCCTCAGTAGAATCATAGAATTGTTTATGTTAGAAAAGACCTTTAAGATCATAGAGTCCAACCATTAACCTAACACTGCCAAGTCTGCCAGTAAACCATGTCCCTAAGCACCACATCTACATAACTTTTAAACACTTCCAGGGATGGTGACTTCACCACTTCCCTGGGCAGCCTTTTCCAACATTTCACAACTCTCTTGGTGAAGAAATTTTTCTTAACATCCAATTTAAACCTCTCTGGCACAACTTGAGGCCATCTCCCCTTGTCCTGTTGCTTGTTACTTGGAAGAAGAGACCAGCAGAGCCTGCGTGCCCACTGTAACACGTTACTTGCTAGCGCAGATACAACTTACTTAGTCTCATCTAGGCTTCAGTTTTTTTCTCTTCTTCCTCCCAGGAGTGATTTCACTGATGTACTGAAAAAATGCTATATGCGGAAATTGGTGTCAGGAAAGGGAATTGGGTGCCAGTGGATCAGGGCTAATCAGGTACTGTTCGGTTATATTCTCACAAAGGTGAAATTTTCTATCCCCAGAATTTCTATATTTTGTATGGCCCAGGAAATAGCTGAATTTCAGTTTTCCTTCTCATTAAGAAAAAACAGAAGAGATGATTTCTGGTGGAATATGGGGAGCTCCAGTGTTTCAGTCTGATAGTCCTCATCAAATCTCACCGTGACCTGCAGTGCATCACTTTATTTCATCAGTTCCTTTATTTGTAAATCTAGCTTTCAAATAATTGCTATCTTTCCTCAAACATGTATCCTTAGGAAGAATTAGCTCACATTTGTAAAGCAATTTGAGGAAGAAAAGTGGTGTTTTATTGCTACTTATCATTAATATGTTTTTATTGCTGTATCATTTGCTCTAATGACTCCCTAAAAGCCAAATGGCTTACTGAATAAGTGAAAAATGGTCCACCCAGAACCAGACAAGCTGCTCAGTCCATATGTTTAAAATACACCACTGATGGGCTGTGGAATTAATGTACTGAATTTTAGGCTTTATTAGTGGAGGTTTTGGGAGAGAAGAATTTCTCCCCTGGTTGTTACAAAGCAGAACAAAACAAAACATTTCATGGCTGTGAGGGACTGAAATATTTTTTTTAATACACATGGGGACAATAAAGAGTAAGATATGTGAGAAACACTAAGCAGCACTAGTCTAAGTGAATGAGCATTTTGTCCAGTGTCAGACCTCCACTCCAGCACTCATGTCATACGTACTGTCACTCTGTGCTTGTGCCCACACTGAATGGCAGACTAGATCTGCCCATCCAGAAGCAGCTGGCCACCTTGTCTCTGTGAAGCTATTTGACCATGTTTCATTACTAAATATGAATATGCAAAATTGCCATCATTATGAAGAATCTACTCTTTGAACTTCTCTGAATGTAAAACACGAGGCATTAGGGGAAAGATTAAAAAAAAAAAAAATCTAACCTAGGCAGAGGTGACACAAGCCTCCTTAGGAGTAGGGCTTAACTGGTGGTGTGGTCCATCCAGCAAGCTGGCTTGAATACATACTGGGATGCCTCGAGATGTAGCTGCAATGTGCACTTCTGCACAGTGGGCAGACAGGTGGAGCCTCCTCTTCACAGTTTTGATATGGTTTTCTTCAGCCACCATGTATGGACAGTTTGTGGCTCAATTCGTTACTTAAGATCAGGTTTTTGGTTGTTCATTTAATTCTCCTTCTTGGTGTGCTTGACATTATCATTGTACTGAGCACTAATAAGCACATTTTTCCTGCAGGTGTTCATCTTCCTGTTCCTTTCCACAGCAGATAGGATGAGAAGGAACTTAATTATAGAAGCACTGAGGCAATGACCTGTTAGGTGTTACTAAATCAGATTTTTGTATGTTTGCACTGGATCTTGGAGGTTGCCCAACATGTAGATTTAGATAAAAGTAAGATTGTCAAAAAGAAATCTTGCTCACAAGATCATGACTTGGTAGAGAGACTTCCAAATAGAAAATTCTGTGTGGTGAGGGGTTGTTTAATGTAGTAGGGAGGCTTGATGGAAGTCAATGAATAAAACATCTAGACAACTGTGAATCTGAAATAAATCTAAGCAGCGAAAGTGACTGTGACAAACAGTTCAGTGGAATGCTGGACTTTCTGTCTCTGCAGCCATCAACCTAAATAAATTATTTCTCTGGCTAAAAGAAACTTTGAGTTCTAACCCTGGTTACCATTTCTTGCCTGTGTTAAATGCAAGAAGAGTGTAGATGGCCCCACGGTCTTTTCAAGCTTTAGAATTTAGAGCAAAGTGATATGTTTGCTGAAATTGCATTCTACAAAATGAAACTCTTCTCTGTGAGAATAAAATACCATATTTGCTGCTAATGGTGTTTTCTCTTTAAAACTATAAAGAAATAGTTTATTTTATATCTGTTTCATCTAAATCAGACAATCTTCATGCTTGGAACTTAGTAAAAAAGATTTTTGTCTGAGTCAGCTCAATAAAACAATACACTTAATTTCCCAATCAGAACATTTCCACTCAGATATCGCAGTTGATTTGTATTAGAAAAAACAAATCCACAAACACAACAAACCCTTCATCAAACCTACTTGTTTATATTTAGAGCAAAAAGGCTGCAATGAGAGAATATTCTGTTCAACAGAAAATTTGAATCTTAGGTCTGCAGAAATCCATTGAAATAGGCATTACTTCTCTTTCTTCTCCCTTTCCTGTTACCAACAAAATTTAAGAAACTACATAAAATTTGATAAATGTATTTAAAGCGCGCATGTGAAAATACCCTAGTTGAAGAACCTTCACTACAAATCCTATCATTATTTTAACCTCCCAAAATCTGTTTGATATCTAAGAGCTTTGAGGCTGAACCAGTATATCTGCACTGTGCTGATTTAGCCTAGCACAGTTACCTGGCAAGAGTTAAGAGTGTAAATTTTCTTGCGGTCAGGAGGAATTTAATCTTTTTTCCCCCTGCTTATTCTAGGGCTTTCAGCAGAAATTCTCCTTCCATAGTAAAGAGATTGTGGCCATCAGTTGTTCCTGGTGCAAGCTGGCGGTAAGTGGACGATACTCAGGGAGACGGGTAGCAGCTTCACTGATTGGACACACTGCCGGCAATTTTTGTTTTTCCTGTCTTGGGGTTCCCTCTCTGCGAATCACCCCCGGGTTTTCCATTTTTCTTCCTTTTGTTCAAAGACATTATAACTTCACCTGGCTGACATGAGTCCTTTAGGAGAAGAGTCTTGCTATACAATGTAATCACTGGCTACCTCCCATCAACACCCTGCTGTTGCTGGCTCAGGGAGCCAAAGGGCTCTTAATACATACAGCTCCATTAGACTAGGTTGCGGTCTTCAGTCTATGATCTGTGTTTAAGTAGGAGTGATTGGTGTGTTGGTTTTTTTTTTTGTTTTGTTTTGGTTGGTTGGTTTTTTGTTGTTGTTGTTTTTTCATGTGTGTGTGTTTTTTGGGGGGATGGGGGGGTATTGGTGTTGTGGTGTTCTTTTTTTTTATTTATTTGTTGTTGTTGTTTGTTTGTTTTTGTAAGAAGACATGGCTAGGGAAAATATTCTTTAGTTATAAACTCCACCATTTGAAGGACTTGAAGATAGTGGAGTTGAGAACATTGCTCCTGTATTTGTACCATCACTCTCTCCTTCCTCTCCATGCTTCCCCTTTGTCTTTGTCTTTCTTGGCCTCATTATTGACTCTACTCTTTTCCTCTCTTCCAGTTTCATAATAAAGTCACCTGTTTCATGCTACATCACATTGAAGAACCATGTTCCCTGGGGGCTCACGCTGCTGTCATTGTGCCTCCCACCTGGATCATTAAGGTGAAGAAACCTCAGGTAACTGCATGCTGATGTCTGTTTCTGAAGCTGTATGGCTGGCTTCACCACTCGGTACTCCTTCACTAAGGCATGCTTGTTCAACCCTGCCTCTATCCCTGAAACCCGACATACATCCATGGTGATTATGAACCTGTATCTTCCTGCCCCTCCATCCAGCCCTTCAGTAGGTTTTCCCATTTGGGATGATTAATATCAAATATGACTTTTGTTCTGAGCAAATCCAGCTCAAATTTGCTCCTGTAAGTATGAGTTCAATGAGCATACTGCAGTCCAGCATGTTTCATTAAATAGAGCTGAGCAAATACAGGGAAAAACTCCTGACAAATGTTCACTTGAACTGCAGTAGGGATTGGCTGTGGCTGGGCTGGCATCCCTCCCATATCGCCAATGATAGACATTTAAACAATTATCTTTTATTTACATTAGGGCTTGCTGAATGTAAACAGTAAGCCCACATGCTCATTTAGTTGCAGGTAACAGGCATTAGACTTCAAAGCATTTATAATGGATGTGATAAGTCTTAGAGAGGATAATTCACTGGTGAGCACAACAGGGAGAAAAGGTATCCAAAAGAGAGCTGGCCAAAAATTAAAAGGGGATTCCCATCATGCAAGAAATATTTTTCTTTTTTTTTTATTTGAAAGTCTGTTTTCACTCCAGGTTGAACTGAAAGAAGCAGACAAAAACAAACACTAAACATATCAGGGAGACAGAAATGCTGGTAAAAGTTTTATTTCAGAAGCACTGATACAAGTTGGTTGGTTGGTTGGGGTTTTTTGGTTTGTTTTGGTTTTTTTGTGTTTGTTTGCGTGTTTGTTTGTTTGTTTTTTAATGAGTAGTGTATGGGATATTGAAAGTTGCCACTAATTTTTTCTTGTAATTTTCCCTCATTGACAGCAATGCTGTTTTTATAGAGTAGTGATGTGCAGTTCTTAACGTTTATGTGTCCATCCTTGGGAAGTGACCTAGGGCTTTCTGGCTGTGTCCTGGTTGTCAACAAGAAGATGAGAAGGTCAGGTCGAGGCAAAGCACTGAGACAAAATTAGTTCCATCAAATTGGAAAAAGGTCTAAGTTTTGATGCCACTCAGTTTTTAGTTCCAATCTAAGTAAATGGACTGTTAAATTTGGGCATAAGCAGCATTTCTAACAAGGTGGATATTAAAGACAAGGAGGGGAAAGGGAAAGGGGGAATATACAGATAATCAAAAAGTCAACCAAAGAGACCTCTGTTTGTCCTTTAGGAGAGAATAGACAAGATTCCTAGACACCTCTACTCTGAGAAAAAGAGATTTTTTTGGCATTTGTATTTTTAACCCACACTCTTCTTTCTCTGTTAATTTTACTCCAGCCTCCTCCAGATAAATCTTTTTTTTTCCTCTTTTGTTGAAGAGTCTGTTTGAATCCTCTGCAGGGACTTAATCTTTTTGGATAATTTTCAGGACCTATGTGTTATTCGATAAACATATCCATATCTGACCTCACTAAAAGAAGCCTTTCTTTGATCTTTTTAATTTCTAGTTAAAAAGAAAAAAAAAAAGACACCTGTAATTTTCTTTTGGTTTGGCATTTGGCCAAAGCAAGGTACCCTCCTTGTAATAATTTTAGAGGATTTTCTTTCTTGTCCATTATTTTTTCAGAAAAGTTCAAATAAATAAAAAAACCTAGTCTAATTAATTATAATTAATGGGAAAATGCTTTTAAATGAAGGTTTAAAAAGTTAAACTAAAATAAAATATCTATTAGCTTTGTGTGCCTGAGTCACAAGTGGAGAGGAAGTACTTCAAGCCAATATTCCCTCTCCCTGACATCTCAGGTCCTTGAAATTCATGGTCAGCAGCATTCAAAAACCTTATATTGGGTAACTGAAGCATTAGATAGATCAAAATGATATTTAGCAGAGATAATGAGCATATTTCCATGAAACTTCTTAAAAGCACCCATTGCAGTATTAGTTCTGGGGAATGCATCCTTATTGCTTTAGAAAATATTGACGCATCTTTCAGATGTCTTCAGTTTTTTGGCAGGAGTCTTGTTTTCTTATTTGTTATTAGGAAATATTTTCTCCTCTCCTGCTGTTTCTGGCCAGCTCTGCTTCTGTGTATTATGACCCTCTTCACCCTATATGCGTGTTTGGTAAACACTATGAAATACTCATTGCATTCAGTCCACAGAGTACAAACACAATATTCACAAATTTTTGTAAATTCAGATAGTAAATAAATGTGTAACCACCAATCTTTTTTTTTACGTATTCCATAATCAGAATAAATTTGGCTAGAAGCCTTTTCATTACAAAATATTTCCTCAGCTCTAATTAACTAATTGCATTGATCACAGACAACTCCTGAACTGAATTCCCTACTTGTATGAAACTGATTTTAGTGGTGCCTTCATCCTGTTTGTTGGTTGTTTCTTTTTAGCAAATAAAATTCATTTTTGTAGCAAAATCTTGCCTTGTTTTAAAATTTTTATTTTTATTGCTACAAAAATGGTTTTCCATGCTGGTTTTATACAATGTGGGTCACCACCTTTCAAATATTGGGCTTGAATAAAGAGCACGCTACCCTTCTGATTACCATCAGTGTTGTGGTAGTGAAGCACAATGGTGTAATTGGTTAAAGGTAAATCTCTGCTGACAACCTACATTCTAAATGGGGAGCTTTTGTTTCTCGCAAGCAATTTATTCCAACATGAAGAATATACAGAATGGTTCAAACAGCTTTGGGATTGGTGGTAGCCCTGTATGTAGTGACCCATTTACATGAATGGAAAACTCCCAGTACCTATTCCATTTACTCATAATTTGAGCCAATTTTTGTAACTGCTTTACTGATTTCCAGTGTTTATTGTGTTAGCAACACTTTGATACCAGGTCTGATTTCCCAGGGTTCAAATTAATTCCATCTTCTAGTTTGTGAATGCAAGTCACCCCTGTAGACTGGTGGTAATTGATAAAGGTGAGGTTTAGTAGCTCAGGTGGTGTTAGCTCTAGAAATGGACTTGCTATGCTTATGTTGTGGGAGAAAAGTAGATAAGGAAAGTCTGTCTTCTGTTTGGGAAAGCAAAGGCGGTAACTGTAAAATTCCATTTTTTTTTCTGTTCAGGGTGACTAAATATGGTGTTTTCTTCTTCTCCTCCTCCTTTGAGGACCTTGAAAAAGTGCTAGAGACTATTTCTACTTCTGGTCTTATTTCTTCATTTCCTCAACTGCTGACTGCAGCTGGCATGTCTGATTGTGGTTTGTGAACAACCAGAAGATGGTCAAGATTGATCTTCCCAGAGGCTGTTCATTATTTAGGTCATTTGAAGCCCAGCATGCTAAAAGCCTTTGAAGATGAATGCTGAAATGTAAAGGAAATGGTTGAAAGCATCCACTGGTTTTGAGAGAGTCTGTGGTGCTCACATAACCCAACACCATATGAGAAGGACTCAAATACTTCTGTTCATCTAGCTAAGCTTGCTTAGAACTATAATGACAATGCAACGATACCAAAAATCTCTCTCTAAGATGGCGAAACTGATATCCACAAAGAAGAGATTTCTTTTCCAGTGGCAAGTTAGGATTCACATATGGTGCCCATTTAAAGGCATGGTTTGCTATCAGGTACTTCACTGAATAACGCTATATGTTTACAAAATACTCATCGCCTTGTTATGTGGACAAGGCAGTACACATCCATTTCTTCAGTTTAATGTGCAGAGACTAATGATTATGCTTGGCTGTTATTCCTTTGCAAAGACAGCGTGCAGATGTTCAATCAGCTTTTTGCCTTTTGTCTGCTATGACATGCAGTTGCAATGGTCACAGTGAAGCTTTAGGTTCTCTTAACACTATAGGTGTAGGCACATTCAAAAAAATGTGAAAGAACTTAGTTGTGTCGTAGCATATTTTATTATCATTTAAAGTGCAGACATGAGCAAAGTTATAATAATGAATAGAGGCTTAGACTAAAACTGTTTCTGTCTAATAGAGTTTTATGTCTCTTTCCACCCTGCCCATAGGGAAGAAAAGAGATGTTATAATGTGATTTAATGACAACTACTTTTAAATATTCTTTATTTTATTTTTTTTTTCCAATTAGTCAGGATTTTACTGAACTGTCCTTGCCCTTTGCAGAAGAATTTCACTGGGCTTAGGTCTATCCATTGAGGAGATAGAATTAAAAGTACAGTTCTTCCAGAGGTACAGTTAAGTACTTGCTTAGTATAACACCTAACTGGAGTTACAGACTACAATTTGCCAGCAGAATTCACTGCACTTTACCATTGGATAAGTATTATGAATTTTACACCTGGATGTACTGAAGCACAGGGAAAAGGCTTGATATGCCCTTTACCTTTCAGCAGACCACTGGCAAGGCTGTGGATAGACTCAGTCTCCTCTCTCTCTCATGTATTTTGCCCCACTCCAGGGAGAATCCTTCAGCAGAGTGGCTGAGGAACTAGGCTAAGGCCTCCAAGAAAGGCACCTTTGAGAGTAACATCGCACACCTTTCTACTGACGTGAAGACTTTTGTCTACAGTCAATCTGACTCTCGAGGTTGAGCAATGAAAGACCATAGAGATGATATTGCTAATGCTCTTCTGTAGTCAGCAGAGTCTTTGTGGTTTATTAAGCTTTCAAGGTCACATTGTATCAGACTAGAGAAGACTATGGACATTTCTTTAGATGATATCTCAAAATATGGACTAAAAGGACAAATGTCCTCTAGTTGCTCCACAGAGCTGTCTTGTCTTCAGTATTTTCAGTAAGCAACAAGGTATAACTATGTGCTATATGTCCACAAAGAATGTTGAGAAGTGACAAAAAGCTTGGGACTTCATGCCATACAGCAGGCTTCTCTTGATCTGGATGAAAAAGGACAGTGTCTTTAGGTATTTGAGTTAGATAGCTGTTAGTTTTTCTTAACTTCTCAGAGATGTGGAAACATTAACTTCCGTATCTACTGTGTTGTACTGAAGTCTTGAAATTCTGGAAGTGTTTGTAAGGGACTGAACAGAGTCTTAGCTTTTCCTGTTAATGTTGGTTAGCAAGCAGGATTAAGGACAGACATCAGTGCTTACACATTTGATGAGCTCTGGTCATTGGCTTTTTTTATTAGTGATACGCTTTTGAATAAAGTCAGGACAAAAATGAACTTTCGGATGAGCTGAGTGGATCTTGCTCCCCTCTTGAAGCCAGAAGAAAATCCATAAACTCTCTTCTAACTTCTTGTGTTACTTTATTTCCTGGTGACAGCTAAATTAAGAATTGAAATACTGAGAAAATATTTACAGTATTTCCTATAATATAAAATTCCAATCATACGGAAAGGGTTAGGGTTTCATGCAGGTATGACTTCAGTTACTGAATTAAAATAATTAAAAAAATAAAATAAAATAGAATTCCCCTTTATGGACTGTTCTTATCACACCAGAAAACCTTTGGGGTTCAATATCACTGAGTAGGCTCTTGCCAGTCTGGAGAATATCTTTGATGCAAGTTCTACCTTAATAATTTCTGCAAAAATGCAAGAAGTTTTGTGGGGGGTTTTTCCATATACTTGAGGGATATTGTTATTTAAAAACAAAGCAAATGAAAACTCCACAAATACCCCCCTCACCAAATCCGTAAATATTAACAGTTCAGTTTGTTCCTTAGCAGATGATTAATCAAGTTTCTTGATAGACTGGAGCTGAATCCACAGTGCCAGCATCATATGCCATGGTGGCCTATGTCATGTTGAGTCATAATGGTTGCCAGAGCTAAAACTTGTTGTTTTCTTTCCTAAAAAAAACATGAAAAAATCTCATTTATCATGTTTTTTATTACATCTTTATGCAGGTGGTCTCCATACCAGGAGACGAGCCTGATTGGGCAGGAGACTGGAGCCCCGAAGGGGAAACGGGCGTCTCCTACCCCTATTGGGAGGGTTGGCAGGTACAACATGTGGTGTTATGTGAGTCTATGGGAGCATCGGATCTTTTTCCCCCCTCACAGCGTGGGAAAGTTTCCAGTTCCAAAGCACCAGTCTGGTCTCCGTGTGTGGCTTTCTCCATAAACGGTGGTGTGGAAGTGTAAAGCATGCAGCGCATGTAATTTAAATCTTGAGCATGTGCCAGATACTCTTACCATTCTCCAAGTGGACATGCATGGAAGAGCTTCGTAAAGGGGCTCTGTCTGGGCCTGTCTTCTAAATTTTGTTTTGCTTTTCATGTATTCTTTTTTCTTTTGATATAGAACTCATTAAAGAATTCAACACGGCGGAAGAAGAGAACATCTTTTAAAAGAAAAGCTAGCAAAAGAGGCAATGAAGTAGGTATTCAAGTGCATTTGAAGTCAGGCTCCTTTTGTTTAAATCTTTAAGTGCAGACTTCAAAGCGATTTTTTTTTTTTTTACTGCAGGTTTGTTTGCTTCCCCTTGCCCCGTCCCCCTCCACCTTGAAAATTCCACATTATTGAATTCATTGTGGGGAGAGATCAGTTTTGATAAAACTTGTACGAGAAGTGTCTTATTTGCCAAGTTGATTTTTTCAAGAAACAACATACCAGACTCCAGAAAGACTAGCAGCTTAACGTAACAGTGTTCCCTTGGGATGTAAGAGACTCAGCTCAGATCCTTGGTTTCCACTAGGCAGAGCAGGAGTGTGAAACTGGGGTTGTGAAATCCATGCTGAGAGCACTGGTGCAAAGGGCTAGTCCAATTTGAATGTCTCTCTCTTGGGAGGTCTCATATTGGAAATATTCTGCTTGTGTGAAAATTGCCATTGGGTCCACAGAGAGAGAAAACAAATGAATGATCTGATGGTTTGGTTTATCACATAGCTTAGAGAAGAACTCATTTTCAGACCCTGCCTAGTGAATTAGTTATATAGATGAACAACAGCCTCATAGGGTGAGGAGGAGGGAGACTCACCTCTGCATAGGCAGAGATCTCTGGTTAAGGTCCTCACTTGGCTAGTGGGAGAACTGCAGACCAGTAACTTGAATCTGTGTCTGCCACAGCCCAGGAGAGTGCCCACACTACTGGGATCTCTGGTGTCCTGCAGGTGTAGGGAGACAAATAGCTTCCTCAGTGACATGCCTTGTTTGACCTGTGACATTTGTTCAAAGGTGGCAAGGCCAAGAATTCAAGAGCAGATCATCTGCCACTGAGTGCAGATACAACTGGTCTGTTAGATGAAATTCATGAAATAAGTAGTATCCCATTCTATTTTCCATTGGAAAATTGTTCATGTTAGAAACAGCTCTTTATCTGGCACATTACTAGGGCTGTGTGAATAATCGCTTTTTTGGGAAATAACTTTGAGTAATATTTTAAAATATCTTCATGCTGGCCTGAAGTGATTTTTTTTCCTCCCTCTTATTTTCTTACTCAATTGTCTCAGCTGAATAAATTAGTCCCAGCTGAGCATCACATTAACATGGCCTATTTCCAGTACCTGAAGTCAGAGTTAGGTTGGGTCTCCTGCATGTGTTATGCCAGGGAAACATACATAGCTTGTACTAAAGCCGTTTTTTGCTTCTGTTTCTCAGGATAACAAAGGTCGGCCATTTGTGATAAAGCCTATCTCCTCTCCACTCATGAAGCCACTGTTGGTTTTTGTCAATCCAAAAAGTGGAGGGAATCAGGTAAGAACATCTGGGTCACAAAGTTTTAGTTTAACAAAAGTGTTTCTGCAGACGAGAATAGTTTTTGCTGACTCAGATAGGAAGAACTCCATGCAGTTGAATTGTGGTCCTTAGAAGAGGTTCTTGCTGTTGAATGCCCTTTCCACTTCAATAGAATTGGATGACTGGGATGGATACTTGAGTATTTGAGCAGCTGTAGTCCTGTCTTCAGATTCTTAAAAGGAATCTAAAATTGTAGTTTGAAGGTTTTCAGAAGACTTAATCTTTAGAATCGTTTGGGTCATAAAGGGCCTTTAAGATTATTGAGTCCAACTGTTGACCTAACACTGCCAAGTCCACCATGAAACCGTATCCCTAAGAACCTCGTCTACGTGTCTTTCAAACTCTTCCAGGATGGTGACTCAGTCACTTCCCTGGGCAGCCTGTTCCAATGCTTGACAACTCTCTTGATGAAGAAGTTTTTCCTAATATCCCATCTAAACCTCCCTTTGTGCAAATTGAGGCCATTTCTTCTTGTCCTATCATTTATTTCGTGAGAGAAGAGACCAACGCCCATCTTGCCACAACCTCATTTCAGGTAGAGTGATAAGGTCTCCTCTGAGCCTCCTTTTCTCCAGGCTAAATAACCCCAGATCCACCTGCTGCTTCTGATAAGTCTTGTATTCTAGATCCTTCACCAGCTTCATTGCCCTTCTTTGGATGCACTCTAGCACCTCAATGTCCTTACTGTAGTGAGGGGCCCAAAACTGAGCACAGGATTCAAGGTGCAGCCTCACCAGTGCCAAGTACAGTGGGACGATCACTCCCCTAGTCCTGCTGGCTGCACTATTCCTGACACAAACCAGGATGCTGTTGGCCTTTTTGGCCACCTAGGCACACTGCTGGCTTATGTTCAGCTTGTTGATCAGCACTCCCAGGTCCTTTTCCACCAGGCAGCTTTCCAGCCCCAATGCTGTAGTGCTGCCTGGGGTTGTTGTGACCTGGCACTTGACCTTGTTGAACCTCATACAATTGGCCTCAGCCCAACGGTCCAGACAGTCCAGATCCCTGTGTAGGCCTTCCTACCCTCCAGCAGATCAACGCTCCCACCCATTTTGGTGTCATCTGTAAACTTACTGAGGGTGCACTTGATTCCTCCATCCAGATCATTGATAAAGAGATTAAACAGAACTGGGCCCAATACTGAGCCCTGGGGAACACCACTCGTGACTGGCCACCAAAAGGATTTGGCTCTGTTTACCACATCTCTTGGGCCCGGCCATCCAGTCAGATCTTTACCCAGAGAAGAGTATGCCCACCCAAGCCATAAGCAACCGGTTTCTCCAGCAGAATGCTGTGGGAGTCAGTACCAAAGGCTTTAATAAAGTCGAGGAAGACAACATCCACAGCTTTTCCCTCATCCGGTAAGTGAGTCACCTTGTCATAGAAGGATATCTTTCCACCGAAAATTTAGATTGCCAATGAAGTGTTAGACTTTTCTTTTATCCAAAAAGTGATTTAATTTTACTAAGAAAGCCTAATGAAGTTAGCATGTGAAATGACGCATTCCTATGGCATTTAAAAAAAATCATTACTGGTCTTGTACTGTACCACAGAAAACCAAATTTCTGTGATTAACGTGTTCATGCAGTAGACTTCTGTCTTAGGGTTCTCGGAATGAAAACTTATCCAAGTTGAATGTTTTCCACTTTTTGAATATGAGCTACTCTGAGTGCCTTTTGATAGACAGGGCCTTCTGTTTGAAGAGATTTATGTAAGATATAACAGAGTCCTACAGAGCACAGAGAATAACATAGCTACTGTTCGCTTTCTTCACTGTTAGAAAAAATTAGGGAGGATATAAAATGAAACTGCTAAGACTCAGATTCAAAACAGAGGAACGAGTCCTTCGCGCAGTGTGTAGTTCATCTGCAAAACTCCTTGCTATAGGATGTCGTGGATGCTAAAAATTTACATGGGCTGAAGGAAAGATTTGGAAGAGAAAATTCTTAAGTTTACTGAAGCCCTGGATCTCTGTCTGGCTCGAGTTCTAAAAACTGCAAATAGCTGAGGCTGGGAGAATACCTGCAGGAAATATTGCATTTATTTTATCTGTTCTTACACCTTTTATGAGGCACTTGGACTGCTATTCTTGGTTCTCCACTTAAGGGAGAGTGTTAGAATAGCAGTTCTTCACAAGGGGGAGCTAATGAAAAAGAAACAAGGGAGAAGCAAATCATTACTGCGACAATGAATGAAAAAGAGATGGTCAAATATTAATAAAGTTTAAAAACTGTGAACAAATGATGGCATGCAGAGCTGAGCACTTCCAGTAATGTCTACTGATGACCGAACATGTCAAAGGAGTTAGTGGGCACTGCCTAGAGATACTCCACCACAAGACATCCCAAGGCAAAGGAGTGTAGATTCTCTTGGCATTTTCCCCAGAAAGCTGCTGCTTATGCAGAGAACAGTTAGTTTGGCCAAGGTCAGAAGGAAATCTTGCAACTTGGTGAGGGCTGGAATGGAGAGCCTGTGAATATACAGATAGGGGAAGAAATGAAACCAGCATCTCAGCAAGAAGTTTGGGATGAACTGGAAGGACTGCAGCCTGTTTCACATGACGTACAGACAGACATCTCTGTAGAAGGGGCATGACTCAGCTTTAACTGTTCTGTGACCATAACCACACATGCTGCACTACTGTAAATTCTTGACTTGCACCCCCCAGGCTATGTCTGAAATGTATTCTTGAATTACTTTGGAGTACAAGATCACCTCATGGGGTTCCTAGCCCTGTTGTACTGGTAAGAATCCTGCCACTTTATGTCCGGGCAGAATGTGAAGGAAAGTGATCGAGTGTCTGGAATATGAACCCAAGAGTTTGAGAAGGTGGAAATTATATCTTCAGATGATGGTACATGGCACTCACTGAGGGAACATCAGGGCAGCTGTAGCTGATAGAATCCTTGGTTCCTGCTTCATTAGATAGATGGTAGAGGGCTATACTTATATGTTTTCATGGTGGTGATGGTGAAGGTCAAAGAAGTGTCATTGCTTGGATGTTGGGCAAGACAGTGTTCAATGTGATGGTGACTTTGCCCACAAACTTGTTCAGCTTCTTGCTGGTATGGATAGCTGAGGGTGGAGCTGGATAATGGAGGTTTCTTGTTGCAGGTGGAGAGAGGTAGAAGAACAGGTTGCTGTGAGAGTTGAACCTTTGGTCTGACCCTGAATTCCTGTTCTTATGAACTATTAATCATCTGTGTTGTTAAAGTGACCCTCCTCAAATTGGTGGGTTGCTATTCTCTAACGCAGTCATCTGCTATGCCACTTTATAGTTTCTTTTTCTTGGTATATTTGCTTTATAAAGCACAGATATTTTTTTTCTTTTCCTAGGGCACCAAGGTTCTCCAAATGTTCATGTGGTATTTGAATCCACGCCAAGTCTTTGATCTCTCTCAGGAAGGGCCAAGAGATGCGTAAGTTTCTAGAACATAATTCTTTTCTTATCAGGAAAGCAGACAAAGGTCTAGCTTGGATACATTGTTAGACTGTTTATATGTCCAGGTTTTGATAGCAGGAGGGTGGGGCTCTGCAGTGGTGGCTTCTTTGACAAGAGCTCAGGAGCTGCCCCCATGTCAGACAGAGCCAGTTCCAGATGGCTCCAAGATGGACCTGCTGCTGATGTCAGTGGCTGAGTATTGCAGTAGGGTGAGGCTGCCTCCAGATTTCCAGAATGCAACTCTCTCTGCTTTCTGAGTAACTAACTCAGCTTATGTGGGCAACGGTTGAAGTATGAGCCTCTTCCAAGGTAGGGAGGACCTGTCCTTAAAGGGCTGATTCTCGCTAAGGGTTATGACACCATCCTTCTATGGTATGAGATACTGACAGTTGTTTTGCTTAACCATCTGTTCAGTGCTACTTTCACAAGTTAGGCAGCCCAAAAAGATAGTAATCATGTAAAATCAGATATCTACTTGCATAAGAATGGTCCAAGTATTTGCTATTCATACTTCTAGACCATCCAGGCCTTTTTTCCTGCTGAAATACCTCCGCTGCTACTCTTCTCATGATGTATAGAAGCTCTAAAGTAGATGTACAGTTTTCAGAGCTGTGTAATGGAGTTAAAAGAGGGCTAAGGCCTCATTTCATTAGAGTCTGTAGTGTGAATATATCCCCACCATTGGGAGATATAATATTTCATTATGCCTCTCACGCAGCTGAAGGAACAGGTCTTAAAGGGTACTTTTCTTGGCTCTACTGTTGGTATCTTCGATCAGATATCCAGAGAAAGAGCTCTGTTAGATATTGCCTTCTCTGGTGTCAAAAAAATACAGCTACCAGTTGAAGGAGCTGTCATGTTCTACATGCCTCAGAAATGATGGCTCAGCGAATCCTGATGAGGAACGCTACATTTTGTTTAAAAACCTCTTTTTTTTTTTTTTTTTTCTTTTTTTTTTTTTTGCCTTAGGATAAGAGGAGAATGAAAGATTTTGTTGTCTCCAGAGGAAGCATGAGAATCTGGTATTTCAGATTTAGCATGGGAATCATAAAATCATTTTGGTTGGAAAAGACCTTTAAGACCATAGAGTCCAACCATTAACTTAGTACTGTCAAGTCCATCACAAAAACATGTTCCTAAGAACCTCATCTACACATCTTTTAAATATCACCAGGGATAGTGACTCAAGTGCTTCCCTGGGTAGCCTGTTCCAATGCCTGACGACACTTTTCAGGAAGAAGTTTTTCCAAATATCCAATCTAAACCTCCCCTGGTGCAACTTAAGAACTTAAGGCCATTTCCTCTCCTCCTGTTGCTTGTTACTTGGGAGAAGAGACCAACACCCACCGTGCTACAACCTCGTTTCAGGTAGTTGTAACATGCTAAGCAGATAACATACCCCTCAGGAGGTGCTGCCTAACCATAGAGGAAGGCGTCATTTCACATTCTAGTGGATTTGCGTATGTGTGTGAAGTGAGGTGAGCCACAGGGTTCAGGTTGGGTCAGGGCCAATGCCACCTGCATTTGCCAGGGCCGATGCCTCCTCACTGCCGAGATTTTTCAGTAACACTGAGGGTTACTTTTGTTTATTTTTCTGCCTCTACCTGCGCCCTTAGTATTGAATATTTGAGGATGCAATGAGCAGTGATTAAACTGTCACACCGCAGAACGCATAAAAAGTGCCTGCATCATTGTTCTGACTTTTTCCCTCCTTTTTTCCCTTTCCCTCTCCTGGCCAGGCTGGAACTGTACAGAAAAGTGCCAAACCTGCGGATCCTGGCCTGTGGTGGGGATGGGACGGTAGGTGGCCTGTGCCCGGCAGCCCTGCAGTCATTGCCAAGAGAGTAAATTCCTCACAGTTGTGGGTTTGCCATCCTGCTATGCCTGCAGAGCCAGATAATGTACCTTACTATTGTGAAATCTAATATTTTTTTTGTTTTAATAAATTTTCTGTGTGGTCTTGCTAGAGTAGTGATCCTAATGTCCAAGGTCCTATCTGCTTTATGCATAAACATTTGGTATAGCCTAAAAAAAAATAAAGACTAACCTTGCTGACCTCCTCTAAATATTTACACAGATCTGAAGGTCTAGCAGGTTAAGTCAGTGTCTGGGAGCCATTAAATATTAATTTCTGCTCTTTCCTCTTATTGTCTCCATGGTGTTTGAGTACAGTCAAATAGGGTTTCCTCTGCTTAAAGAAAGTGAGTTTCCCCACTTATTTATGAAACATCTGTGAGAAAAGATATTGTATTTCTCATGCTACTAGCCTGGGATCTGGCAGATCTAGGTTCAGTATTTTTCTTTGTTACTGAATTTCTGTGTGTTGTTGGAAAAGTGAATAGAGCCAGATCTTTAAAGGATTTATGCACCTTCAGTTGGAGACAGGCTCTGCAGTTCAGAGTCTGGAGGCCATGAGTGGTAATGGAGGTATTACAACTGCATTACTCTTTCCAGTAGTTAGGAATATTGTAAATCTCAGTCTGTGCCACTAACTGCTTAAATACTGTTGAACAACTAAACTTTAATCTCTGTGAAGCTCGGTTCCCCAAACATGCATTTAATAACGGTTGTAACAATAAGTATGGTGAGGAAAGTACATTACTGCTTGCAAGATGCATTGGCCGGCCAGGATAGATATATATAGATGTTTAGAGCATGGGGAGGATTTTTTTTTTAATTTTTTTTTTTTTTTTTTGGTAATGAGCTGAACCCCACCCTTAATCTACCTCTGCCTTAATTTCTGGGGGAACTGTCTGTTCAGAATCCCAGCTGTAGAGATTATTAATATGAGTGTTCCCCCTGCAAGAATGAAGGAAAAAACACATTATTAGACTGCTGTCTTGCTGGTACCTGTGAAAATAAGTTATTAATATTACTGAATTGTGAACTTTCATTGCGAAACATGCAAGGCATTGTTTTAGCAGGAGGCATAAGCTGCAAAACAGTGTTTCAATCTGTTTCTGAAAGTCTTTTCCTTCCTTCTGAGGAAATAAATATTTTAACAGGAAAAAAAAATAATCCTGACAATATTAAAACAGAAATGAATGCAACCACTTTGAGGCTGACCATCCTTTGTTTTCCCTTTGCTGAGCAGTACAAGCGACAGGTGGCAGCACCTTCTAATCAGTACGAACAGAACTCCACTATTACATTTGCTGCTGCTCAGTTTGAAGCAAATTAATATCTAGTTATTCCCAAAGCCATTACATCTAGAAATGAGAAATCTAGCTCAAATGGACTTGGTGAATATTCAATGAGGCCAGATGTTACCTTGCATTATTGAGGTGAATCAGAACTTATTGTAACTTTTCCATCATTGTTGCTTGCTGTTCCTTTGCAGGGCATAAATGGAAAGCTTTGCTTTCAAAGCAGTCATGAGCTTTCTGTTTACAGGGAAATGATAGTCATTGTCATCCTTGATTGTAAAACTCATGCGCAAGGTTTAGAAATGACCTCAAGTTAAATAGCCATGTTGTACTTATAAATTACTAATTTGTGGTTTTTGTCTATAAGCTAAAAGCATTTACAGAAGTGGTAGGTATTACAAAGTCTTTAACCCTGAGCATTAGAGTTTGTCTTTTTTTTAGTCTTTAAATCTTCCATTTATATAAATATACGCACACATGCAGATGTGTGTGTGTGTGTCTGACTAGAATATATATATTATGCTTTGCACTGTGTGAAATAATTCAGCACTAAAGTCTGTGGTCTGGGGAATGGGAGACCTGTGGACAAGTCCATGCTTGACTTGTTCTGGACCCTCTATTCCAGTTCCAGGACATGCTCTGAGATACCATGCTGCTCTAATGTGTCTCTTGCATCTTCTTTCATGATATTTGTCAAAAGTTGAGTTTCCTTTAGCACAAGAGCACTACAAAAATTTTTTCTTGAATTGTCCATATTATTCTTCACTCATTTTTACATACAGTATTTTTCAGACCCGTAGTTAGGCAGCCTTATAATATCAGGTGTAATTCTATTTGTTTTCATTTCCTGCCTGAAGATCAGCAACTTATGCGCTCCCTGTCCCCAGTAACTTCGTGTGCTGTTAAGACAACTGGTATTGACATCCTGTTGCTTCTGCTTGCACAGAAGCTTCATGGAAACTGCTGTATCTGTTCTCCAAAAGATGAAACCTCAGATGAGGCACTTGTAGAGTTGCATTTCAGATCTCCTCCCTTTTGTTTTAGTTGATCTTCTCTGTAAAGGGGATACATTGAAAATTTATGGTTTTCCTTTTTTTTTTTTTTTTTTTTCTTTCCTTCTTTCTTTCCCCAGCCCTTTTAATCTTCCTAACGGTTCTCTGCATTTCCCATTTTATAGGTGGGCTGGATCCTCTCCATCCTTGATGAGCTACAACTCAGCCCCCCACCTCCTGTAGCTGTCCTTCCGCTTGGCACTGGGAATGACCTTGCCCGCACTCTCAACTGGGGTGGGGTAAGCACTGACTGGGGTACCCTTACGTGCAGGCTCTCAGCTTGCTGCTCTGATTTAGTTGTGTAGGGCAGAACTTCATTTGGGCTAAAATAGCAGGCAGGGCTATGTCCAAGGTCTGTTTCGGTTAGGCACAATGGTTTGGTTCAATTTCTAGTCTGGGATCTTGAATTACTAGCAATACAGTTGTAATAAAAGTGTATATAGATTTATTTGTCTCATATTTCAGGCCAGGTAATGAAGAGGATATGTAGGCTTCTAATTTAAGCATAGTTTAAACTTAATTTCTCTGTATTTATCCTTGCCTACACCACTGGAATTATTCCATGCAAGGCAATTAATACACTTTTAGTTCCTCTCCTTATGGCCTTAATTTGCCTGCCCAAGACTTGTGTACCTCAGCAGTAGCTTCTTAAAATGCTTGATATATCAAAATTTAACAATTCTGAGGTGTTCTTAGGAATGTTTGATCTGGTGTTTTAGGCCTGTGTGAAAGGAGGGAGGTCTGCCAGGTGATTGGTGTCTTGCTTTGCTTTCATTATCCATGGCTGAAACTCTGGTAACACTCTGCTGCCAGGGTTACACAGATGAGCCAGTGTCCAAGATCCTATGCCATGTAGAAGATGGGACAATTGTCCAGCTGGACCGCTGGAATCTCCAGGTTGAGCGCAACCCTGATTTGCCACAGGATGAGCTGGAGGATGGGGCACGTAAGGTTAGAGCCTTCTTTTTCCCAGGGAGGCTATAAGATGCTTAAGAGAATTTTTGGGTTGCATCACAAGCTGCATAGATGGGGAAGTTCTAAAACATTTTAATTATCTAGTTGCATCTCTTCCTTTTTCTCTTTTCATGTGCCAGTGCTTTCAGAGGTGTGTGAAATGTAATGCATACCAGCCATTTATTGTTTGTAACTCCCAGGCATTGAGCATTTACCTCAAGAACTAAATCCTGGAAAAAATCCCTAGCATTTTATCTGAAAAGTCTTTTTTTGTTTGTTTTGTTTTTGTTTGTTGTTTTTTGTTTGGTTTGTTTGTTTTCCTCTGGTTAACCTAGGGTGGCAGGAGAAGCAATCCTGTGATTACCATCCATTCCTAAACTAGACAAAACTAAAAACAGGATGTAGAATTTCATTCCTTAGGATTTTACTAATAGATACCAGCTGTTTCCTACTATACAGCAAGGTGTAGTGTATTGTACTATTTAACTTCTTTGTGTGTGGGTCTCCATGTAATCTCCATTAATGTACCTTGATAGTTGAAGAATGGGGAAATTTTTATGTGAGGGGATCATGTTTATAGTAATATGTCATTTGGACTGGAGACCTTGAAAGTGTTACAATCATAAGAAAAAAAAATATTCAAAAAATGATTCTGTGAACCATCTTCCCCCTCTCAATTATAATTTCCAGCGTATCTGTTGGATGCTACTGTTCCATCTCTACAGCCCTGCTGGGTGTCTATAATGATGAAGAAGCCAGATGTGT
The DNA here is from genome assembly GCF_036013445.1 of Caloenas nicobarica. Taxonomy (NCBI): domain Eukaryota; kingdom Metazoa; phylum Chordata; class Aves; order Columbiformes; family Columbidae; genus Caloenas; species Caloenas nicobarica. The sequence continues at coordinate 63,003,705 of NC_088245.1, read as the reverse complement.
GCTTCCCTGTCTCATGCACCCTCAATAGAATTAGGGCTTCTTGCATGGGATTTGCATTGCTCCTGGTTATATATGAAGCAGGAAGAACACAGCTTGAGTTTCATTTGCCATACTGAGCTTGAAGTTCCAGCAATTAGGAAAACCTTTGTATTGACATGTTAAGTAGAGCAGCTTTATGGGAAATCTCAATGACAACACAAGGAGCCCTTTAATGTGTTTACGAAGATACATATGTGGTCATAAAGCACTGTGGATATACAAGTTCTTTGGCCTTTTGCATGTCATCGTCTTCCACAAGACATTACTAACCTTCAAAGCAACCTTCTGCCTACATTTCCGTGTTGTGTTCCACTTTCTTCTTCATAAGTTTTCATGAGATGCCATGTTTAAAGTAGTGAATTCCTGCTGTGTCATGGAATGTTTCATTCATATTATTTTTACGTGTCTTTTTATTATCCAATTGCAGCTTCCTCTCAGTGTCTTCAATAATTACTTCAGCCTTGGATTTGATGCACATGTTACACTGGAGTTCCATGAATCTAGAGGTAATAGGAACTTTTTATCTCCTTAGCCTTGGGAATGGGCAGTTATTTTATGAATTACAGATGGAGTTGGATTTAACATCCTGTTCTTACAATTCAGAAAGAAAGCTAGAACATAAAAACCCAAGATATATACAAGTAGGAAGTGATGGTATCATGAGCTCCTAAGGGATTTCATGATTTAAAAATGAAAAAAGTATAAGAAAAAATGGCATTAACTGAAAGAAAAGGGATAAAAAGGAAGTGGAAGCTTTTCAAAGTTTTTGATCTTCTAAAGGAGATACCAAGTACAGATATAATGGAAGTTTATGCTGATACAAAAGTGTCAGAATAAGAGCAGAAAGAAAAATAAATTGAGTCAGATGCAAATGGAGGAGAAAAGCTGCAAGACTGTGTAAGTGTCAGGATAACAGGAGGATAATTGTGCTGTCAAACTGAACAGTTGTTACCTATGGATGGGTATAGCATAATATCTTTGGAACTGGTACACATCCAGAGTGTCTCTATGCAAGTGAAATGTTTTAATGTCCACAAAACTGTCAGGAATTTGAGCTGTTGTAGCATCTTGTTTATCCCCATGCTGATGGTAGTTATTCTACCCCATACAGTTTCAAATGTGGCTTAACAGGTGGTCTTTGGACTGATGTGCACTGCTGTATTTTATAGAGTTTAGGCAAGCATGCTTGTATAAACAAACTTTGTTTCAATTGTCTGTGTTCAGCTTTTGGTCATTTCAGCTTCGTATGGAGGTATTTTTTCTGAATTGCAGCCTCCCTTATCTTCACTTTCATACTACCAGAGTGTTATTACAAAATGAAAAGGTAGCACTCTAATGCCATGCTTAATAAAGAGCAGGACACATGATGGAATGAGCTAATGCATATTTTATAACGTTTAAGACTGCTTCAAGCTTTAGCAATAATAATGAGAGGCCACAAAAGGGCACAGGAATGAAATGACAGCTGTATGCATTTTTTTATGAATGCATATCACTATGCAATGCTAATGTGACTGTGAATATACTGTATAGATGAAATGCATGGCTACTTTCTCACTTAATGGAGGCATTACTTAATAATGAAGTTATAGAGCCCTATAAAGAATGGATGTTATTCTAGATATGCCAGTGTTTTAAAAATTTACATGGGTGAAAAAATACTTGGCAGAGCAAGCTGTGTGTCTCTGAGTGGGTATGTGTGGCCAGGACAGCTTTTCACAGCACAAGTGTCTGCTTGTCTACAAGTCATTACTGCTGATGTCTTCCTTACCATATCAAACGCTAAAATATACAAAATGACTTCTCTGTATTTTAGTAAAAAAAAGCTTATAGCCTTGGACGTGTCACTGGTGTATGGATTTTATTGTTTTTCATGTGAAATTAGGGTTGTTCATCCTGTAGAAGAGAAGGCTTTGGGGAGACCTTATTGCAACATTTCAGTACTTAAAGTGAGCTTGTAAAAACAGATGGGGACAGACTTTTTAGCAGGGCCTGTTGTAACAGGGTAAGGAGTAATAGTTTTAAACTAAAAGAGGGTAGATTTAAACTAGATATAAGGAAGAATTTTTTTACAGTGAAGGTGGTGAAACAGTGGCACGGGTTACCCAGAGAGGTGGTCGATGTCCCATCCCTGGAGGCATTCAAGGCTGGGCTGGATGGGGCTCTGAGCAACCTGATCTAGTTGAAGGTGTCTCTGCTCATGGCAGGGAGGTCGGACCAGATGACCTTTAAAGGTCACTTCCAACCCAAATCATTCTATGAGTCTATGAATTAAGCAGTGCAAACCAGATTCAAATCTCATTTACAATTGATAACAATCCAGAGAAACTCTTAGAAAAACTTCAGCAAAACTTAAAGCACTTTCATGTATGTTGGATTTGGTCCATTGGGATCAGTGATTCTGTGCTGTTGCTTATGTGGAGCTATTGTAATTACGTATGGTTATTAAAACAAAAAAATACCGTGCCCACCCACTGTCCAACCTCATCACCCTGCCAAACCAAAATAAATTAGGTGGTTTTGAACTCTTAGCCTATCAGGGCACTTTATGCAGTAGAGATTGGTCAACTGTTTTGATTTCAGTGTCTCAGAGGAAACTGTACATATATGTGACCTTTTCCATGGAAACCTCTACACTTCTCTTATGACTAATCAGATTGAGCCTTGAGGATTGGCTCCAAGCCTTAACAGATTTAGCTCTGCTTCTTCAGGAAGTGTTCTGGTTAGCAACTCTTTCCAGAGTCAGTTTCCTCCTTTGTTATCCTTATGTTTGACATGCTGTTTGCTCTCTCAGCTCTCCAGGACTGTTCATTCACAGGACACATCCCCTCCACTCATGCACACATACGTGCACATGCACGATCACACAATAACACTTTCATTTTCCTACTTCCTTGATGGCTTGAGAAGGGTGAGGATGGAATGAGCCTTGGATATGCAGTCACTGATTTACTTCTACAGTCAAAAATGAACTTTGGGCTCTATTCTATATTGCAGTCCTCCCTCTCTACCTGTGCTCATCTGCTATGTCAGAGGTAGGACCTGTTAAGTATGTTGAAGGTCCGTGATCTCAGGACGGCGCTCTCTGATTAGCCAGTTCCAAACTGAAGCTTTTGTTCCAGTCAGTATTTGTCGTAAGAACCAGTGCCCTGGTGTCTGCTGCCTGAAGCCATCAGGGATAACCACATCAGAGAACATGCAGGTTGGGCAGTGAGCCTTCAGGAGCCTCCCACTTCTCAGTATGGGATGTTGAGACTTTCTGCTAAGAGCTGCAAGCTCAGTGAGATGAGAATTACTTATGCAGTTAAATTAATAATTTTAAGAAGAGGTGGCACTGACTGTATTCAAGGCTCACCTGCAACACAACAAATGAATGATAACAGTAGCTGGGCAAACAATTAAACAAAAACCAAAAAGTATCTTGTTCTTACAAAAATAGAGCTTTATATTATGAGATGTAGTGACTTCAAATAGAACTAGAAATGTTTTTTTCAAGTGGTCATTTGAGAAGAAGTAATTTGGGTGTTTTCACTAGAGAATTACTGAGCAAGGAGAGGTGGTTGGTTCTACCACTACAGACAGTGCCAGAAGGGCTGTTTCTGAAATCTCTGGGTGCTGCAGGCTAGGAAAGCAGTTGAGAATGACCTGTATTCTGGGAAGCATGCCTTAAAAGGAGCTCCATTTAGCTTATCAGAAGGAAGGTTAAGAGGCGACTTAATCACTGTCTACAAGTATTTACTCAAGGACAAGATATCTGATAGTTGGGGGCTCCTTAATCTGACAGAGAAGTATAATAAGATTTAGCCATTGGCGGTTGAAGTCTGAAAAGTTCAAGACAGAAAAAAAGAAACACAGTTATTTTAACAGTGAGAATAATTAACCATTAGATGTGCATTACTACTAGACTGTTAAAAATCTGTCACTCAGAGTATAATCAAAATGAAACAGCTCTCTAAATAGGTTTTAGAGTAACCACTTATTTTTTTTGCTGCAGGAATATTTGGGTAGAGATGTCTATTCCTCAGTACCTCTTTGTAACACATCAGAATTTAAGTGTCTGTTTCATCTTGTAATTTACTAATGCTTTAATCCTGCTTCAAAGCATGGGCTAGTGTTTCGTGGATTTCTAATAATTCTCAGAGATCTGTTCTGTGCTGGTAGAAGTCTCACAAATGGCATCGAGGGATCATAAGATGAATAGTCTGAGAGGTGATAAATTAACTAATTATACTCTTGTTACCTCTTTGCTTATGTTTCCAACTATTTTCACTCTACAGGGAAGGGGAAGAATTCGGTATCAATGTTTGAAATCTGATAGCAGATGGTGGCACAGATGGGGGACTCACACAGGAAAACTATATTTATGTTAATGATGTGTGCTAAAAGCACTATAGCACTAGCGGGAAATGTGAAGGTACAATGGAGTCTACTTGTTTTCTTAGGGTGTTCATCTTTTTCCTTTTTGTCCTTTCACAGAAGCAAATCCAGAGAAATTCAACAGCCGATTTAGAAACAAAATGTTTTATGCAGGGGTGAGTTGCGATTCATCTTACAGAATCATGCTAACTTAATTGATTTAATGTTTTCTTAAGTACCTTCCTCCTCATTTGCTCACATCAGGAGCTCATGCCAGTTCATTTTGCCTCTTGCAATTTAAAGTGCACATGAACTGTTTCTGGCAATACCACATATGTCTGGAAAGTGCCTGAAGTGCTGTTGTTTTACAGTGCTTAGCAGGTGAGAGAAATGCTGCTCCTTTAGATGCAGTACTGGTCATGTCTTTTTCTCCTGCTTCTGGCTCATAAGCTTCTCAGCAAACTGTTCTGCTTCTTTCAGAATTTGGGAAGCACATTGATATTGACCTTCCTAGAGAAATTCCCTGAGTCTTAGCCTGTATCTTTGTAGCTTTGAGGAGTAGTCTTGGATGTAGGGTCATGGGGAGTGGAGGGCAGAGATCAGCTATTTGGAGTGATTCATTTTCATATGTGAATATACAAATAAAATTACCCACTTCTGCATTAGGAGGTACATGGACAATGCTTTATTGTAAAATGCAGTTATTAAGACAGAAACACTAATTAAATAATGCATGACATATAATGTCTTTCTGAATGATGATTCCCACCATACCCATGTGCCTTAAACATGGAAACAAGTATTTGAGCAGGAATTTGCATTTAAACCATTGGGTGCCCAAGAATCTTTTTTGGTTAACCTCTCAAAAGGAGAAGTATCATGATTTAAAAAAAAACCAAAAAAAACCAAAAAAACAAAAAAAAACCAACATGTCTCCAGAGAGCAAGAAAGAATAGATTTGACAAAAGGATGGCATTCTGGTAATTAACTCTGTGGTGGGATAAGAAATGAGGAAAGAAAATAGTGGAAGCACTGATGACAATTCCTGCACTTATTTCTGTTGCAGGCAGCCTTTACAGACTTTTTGCAAAGAAGCTCAAGAGATTTATCCAAGCATGTTAAGGTTGTGGTAAGTATAAGAAATTGTGTCATAGTATTGTGGGAGGAGTGGGGAATGGAGAGAGAGTGAGGTGAGAGTTTAATGGATCTGTTACTTTTCAGTTTTGAGCATGACATTTGCAACACATTCCAAGGAAAGTCTTGGGAAAGTTGTTACAAAGCAGCAACACTTCTCTTGTCTGTGGCTCCATTCAGCAATTTCTCTGTGCTCTGTCACTTTGGCTTTGTAGTGTGATGGTACAGACCTGACTCCAAAGATCCAGGAGCTGAAGTTCCAGTGTATAGTGTTTTTAAACATACCCAGGTAAGCTCAAGACAGATGCTTGCAGTTATAAAAGAAAAATAATAATAATTTTTTAAAAAGATACCTACAAGTTGTCCTAGACTGGGTGAATGTGCAGGAAGTGTATTGCCACTGTGCTGCCTTCCTGAGGGCTAGGGTCAGAGTTCAGGGCAGTGAAACCACCCTTTAAAAAGTTGAATATCCTGATATAGAGATAGCAGAAATGATGATCAAACACGCTTTCAAAGTTGTGCACCTAACCTGCAAGAAAGATAATGAAGACACAGATTCCTGGTTTTTACTTAATTAGAAACAGAGTGTGAAAGGAGGAGTGGAAAAATGGGGGAAAGTCGGGGCTAGGGGGAAGGATCAATATTTTTCTGGTAGAGGAACACCAAACGATTTAAAGAAATGCAGTTTTTCCACATGTTAGTAGGTCTCCCAAGTAGAAATATAGCTATATTCTTAAAAGTTGTCTATCTCCTGCTCTCTAGAGCAATAGTCCCCAAACATTTTTGATTGTGCATCTCTATCAGTAAAAAAAATTTTGAGCAACACTCCAATATATGTATATTTATTTATAAATTATATACATTTACTACTATACTAATGTATTACATATGTTATAAAGCATACAGAAAAATAGAAATAAAGAAAGGATGTGATAAAGATGAAACAAAAACTATTTAAATGTGGATTTTTAAAAATTTACTTATTAAAAGTACAAACAATATTTTCTTCAAATACCCTGTCTTATCAGTTGTAGATTTTTCATGGGTACTCACTGTGGTACATGTAACCCACTTTGGAGACCACTGCTCTAGACAGCCTACCACTTTGTTCCACGTGCAGTCCCAAGCACTTGATCTTTTGAGTCCTGCACTGCCCTCACTGCAGGCTTCTACTTGGTGTCACCTCCCCAAAGTCACTCCCTTCTAACATTCTTAGTTCACTTTTACATCCATTCTTTAATGGTAGGAGAGATGCTACAGGTGCATCTGTTCCTGGTTCTTATTTCTCCCTGCCTCCCTAAAGCTATGAAATGTTTTGCTTTCCTTATGCTGTTAGAGCTTCTGAGCCAGCAGGGAGAGAGGAAATGGAGCTCCAAGGCTGGAGTTGCTGCTGCAGCCCCATGCCTTCCTAGCAGAGGGCCTAAGCAACTGTCTGGCTCAACTGTTTATCTGCAGAAAGCCAAGCAAGTAGGGAGAACAAAGTGCTGCTGCTCTGTTACCCGTTTCCTTGTGTTTCCCCATTTTCCTACCAGAAAGGAACCTGCTAAAGGTGATGATGGATATATTTATGGATGGTGAACCATCTTGGAGACTAGAGACAGATTTTACCTTCCGTCCAGTCGTTGTCAGCATAACTTTTAATTGTCCTTGAACTAAATACTGGAATGGATATTTGGATACTTCTGGAGGACAGCAGAAAAGGCTAATAGTCAGGCTACCGGTCAGGACCCATCAGGGCAAACTGCTTTCTCAAAGCTTACTTTCCAAACCTCTTTCTGCAGGTATTGTGCTGGCACAATGCCCTGGGGAAACCCCGGAGACCACAGAGACTTTGAGCCTCAACGCCATGATGATGGCTACATTGAAGTTATTGGGTTCACCATGGCCTCACTGGTGAGTATATTGCAGGTGTGACCCTTCCTGCAGATGCTACCAGACTTGGTGAATTCCGTGGGCAGCGTTACAGCATATAAAGTTGTCCTCGTTATTTAAGAACCACCATGATTCCACATATCCAGTCAGCTAAGGCCAAAACATGCTCTGCTATTAGGTTTAAATAAGGGGGACAAATTGTAGTTTTCAACAAAATGAATGTTATTTAATAATAAAAATGTACTCTTTGCAAAATATGGTTAATTTGTATGTGTGGTGCTCCCAAGTTAAATGGCAAGATTACTACAGTAAAAACAGCATGCATGCACGTTTTTATTGTGGGACTGTTCTGTGGTCAAATAATTACTGCTGGTTTTTTCAGCTTTTATATATTTCAATCTTTTTGTTTGTTTGTGGTTTTTTGTTTGTTTGTTTTTTCTGAAAACAGGCTACTGGAAATAAATATTATCTGAAATTATATGCCCATACAGTTTCCATATGCCCACTAAAAATGTTGTGAAAATGTAGTAATAGCTGTGTAATATTTCCAGGACAAATGTTATCTTCCTTTTTGTTCTGCTAGGGAAAGAAAATTCAAGCAGCAACATTAATTTAGCAGTGTACTTTTTATCAGTGCTATCCTTAAAGTGAAGAAAAGCTGAGTTACTATAAAAGCAATCTCACTGTTAAATACTGCAGTGTCCTACTATCACAGTGGTTAAACACGGTGACAGTCTCTTCAGAGGATGATTAAATACAGTGAGAGAGTTGACAGTTATTCCTCATGTTAGTGTTAATCTACCCAAGGCACTACAGCTTGAATTTACTGGAGCCAACAGAAGGCACATATCGGGACTTCCTGGCAGGTTTGTTTAGTTCATGCTTAAGTCCATACTCTTAAGCCTTTGTTGCTGCTATGTCCTGTGTGGACTAGGTTAAAGCTAACATGAATAAGCCTGTTTTCACTCAACACACACATTTATTTGTTGTGTGACCTGCCCTCAGTGCATATCACATTCAGTGAATACCCATGATTATGGTGTTTGCTTCCTTAAAGAGAAATTCAGACAAATATAATCTTCAAAGTAAGCAAAAGTAAAGGTTGCCTTGATCAGCAATCATTTCTTTAGAAGTCTGGGTTAATGATTCTTTTTTGGTCTCTCTCTTTTTTTTTTTTTTTTTTTCCCCTTTTTTTTCCTCCTAATGGATTTAGTGGATTAGGGAAATAACGTACAAGTAAGCAGAATTCTGTTTGTCAGCCTAGTAGATGTTGTGGAATGAACATTTGTTACTTCACCTCTGAAGATTTTATGGTATGTTTCTGAAAACCCTGTCAAAAGTCCATTTAGCATGTACCAGCTGGCAATTTTCAGCTGGAATCTTTTGCCACTAGTCTGTCTCTAGCCACTCGCAGTAGCTAGAGTGATCTCAAAGCCAACAATTTTGACTGGGACTGAATTGAAGTGGTAGGGCCCTCTGAGCTGCTGTTTCTCTTTAAAGGAGACCTAGTTAAAAACTGAGAGTCTACAAGTCTGGATTGGTTGTGGTGCTGAGGAACCATCGTAACCCTAGACTGTATAGCTATATGATATAATCCTAACTTGCTCTATGTCTCCCAGATGTGCTTGGTCATACCCAAGAAGGTCTGCGAGAACAAGGAAGATAAATACTTTATAAGAAGTGTTATTATGAATATTATTGAACATATTATAAATTGGTCCATAATATTAAATGAACAGAGCAGGATATTAAGGTCTTGAGTTGTGTTTACATTGTTTTCTGTTAGTAGTGTATTAGTATAAGCTTTTTTTCTGCATCTGATAGATGAGGGTTAGTAGTCATACTACGATTTAAAAAAAAAAAAAAACACAACAAAAAAAACCCAACAAAAACCCCTACATTTTCTCCAAAAATGTCTGATTAGTACTTGAAGGATCTGCTCATTGCCCTCCTTGTTTCATCTCTTTGAAATGAACTCTTGAACATGATATTTAATTGTTTTTAACAAGGTCCTTCCTCTTGCTCTTTTCATTCTGTCTAGTCTCAAGGTTGAGTTGCTGTGTAAACTTTCATAATAAGGATTTTAGATTTATCTGGTTCACATTAAGGACTGTATTCTGTTCAGGAAGTGGAAATCATTTTTCTGTCTCGCAGATGTACCCAATTAGGGTTGTTTTAAAAGCAAATAATTAGTAGCATTACTGCTGGTGTAAAACCAAACCAACCGAAACAAATTGAAAATTGAAAGAATAAACACAGGTATTCATTTCTGCATGCACATATGTGTGTATACATATTTGTACATGTGTGTAATGTGCTTGACATATACCAAGGTAATGAGATGTGCAATATGTATGGTTAGATATCTGGTTGTTGACCACCACTTTTCCTTGTGACATTTTAAGTCCTGCTTTGCAATTTTGGAGTGAAAATACATTCACTGTGACTTTTCAGAATGCCTTGCACATGGAACACTGTGTAATGGATGCTGTCAGCAATACTGTGTTTTGAATTTAACTCCCTTAACTATCCGTTCTGAGGTGTGGTGGTGTTGGTTTTTTTTCCTCCTCTCCAGGCTGCTTTGCAGGTTGGTGGTCATGGAGAAAGGTTGCATCAGTGCCGTGAGGTGACACTTTTAACATACAAGTCTATTCCCATGCAAGTGGATGGTGAACCATGTCGATTGGCTCCTTCACTCATTCGAATTTCCTTAAGGAACCAAGCCAACATGGTGCAGAAGAGCAAGAGGAGAACATCCATGCCTTTGTTGAATGAGTGAGTTGGATATGTTGCATGTCCTAGTGGTGGGAGGCCTGTTTGGAGCAGCATATTCAGTCACAGGTTTTGCATGTACTGGACTTGCAGCTCATTTACAAAAAAAAAAAAAAAATCACACCTTCTGAACTCCCTTTCCACTGTATTTAAATACCTACCTGATTTTTCTTTTATTCTTTTATCTTCTGGGTTACCTTTTGTCTTGCTTTTGGAAAGCTGTTGTATCTTTCAGTTATTTATTTAGAGAGGTTTGTGCAGGCTCAGTGGTGTGCCTCTTGGCTTCTGACAGTTCTGCATATGTGTGCTGTTTGCCTTTGGAGTTCTTTTGATTAATTTTCTTAGCTTTATTGATCTGCTTTTTAAGCTTCATTGGAGATCCTGTAACAAATTGCCGTAATAAAGAATTACTCAGGACATCTTGTAGTCTCTGTTGTGGGAGCATGCTGCCTGGGACTGTTTATGGAGAAGGACCTGAGGTTCAGAAAGGGCTGTTTTCACTTTGTGGGGAATCCTGCTCCAATATAAAACCCAAATGAGAAATCTAAAGGTGAATAGAGAAAAGCTAGGATAACTGGAAAACAGAAACATTTGTGAGTGCTGCAGAGATATTGTAACACCAAAAAGATTTTCAAATTTTTACCTGTGAAAATGCCTAATAAAATAATTTAGGTTATTTTATCGAGCTTTATTATTACGCTTCTCAAACTGAAGGCCTTCGTTGTTGCTAAAATGAGCAACGTAGTAAGTGCATGTTCTGTTTTTCATCAAGTGATCTTAAAGTGAAGCAAAACAGTCTGCCCCTTTTACAAAGGTCCTGAGCTAAAGTTATCAAGGATCCACATTTCACTCAGACATTTATGCAATGTGAATTTCACTTTTCTGGGGAGGCAAGTGGGGATTTTGCTATTTTAGCTGTGACGGTGAGGCAAGGTTTATGAAGAGATGTAATATTTTTCGTTAGGTTAGCTCATATAAGTGGAAAAAACAGACAAGGTCTCAGATACGCTTCTCATCAGGTATCTTAAAGACTGTCTGTGTCTTTCAACTGTATTATCTAGTGGAAGATATTGCTTCACTTCAAACCTTGACTCCAGCCCTTTAGAGCTTCTTGTCATCCATTGGGTGACAATCTCTCCAGGTAATCAAAGCCTCCTTGGTTACTTTCAACATCTTCCTGTTCAATTTAGCACTGAGTTCTCTTACTGAGGTTAATGCTTTAAGCTTCAGTAGAAGCCTGTATCTGCAATGTGCAGTTCCAATTTGCCTGGAAAATACGTAAGATAGACTCTTCTTTCTTGAGTGGTGAAGATTACCACTTGCCTGTGGGCAGCAATGCCAAACTTCATCCAACCACAACTCAATCATTTGTGAAAGCTAGAATAAAGCTGAGACCAATCCTAGGGCATCTGTTTCTACACTGATGGAGGCTAACGCAAATGTAACACAAAAATTTCTGGTATTTCAACCTGATAATTAGCATGGTTAGGCTTGGATTTTGAGATCTGAATTTAAAGTGTGGTAGAGAAATACAGATTCATAATATACGCCACTTGTCAAGACGATGTTGTTTGTGGTTTAGCTTGATTTCAATGTGCTATAGTAGACTACGTTGCTGTCAGTCCTTTGATTTGGCTGAGATATTTGCCTGCAGACCTAAGTCTTGGGAAAATACAAATGAAACTGAGACTCTAGTCTCAGCCTCACGTATCAGAAATGGTGTGTGTATACATTTAAAACTACATCTATACCTATATATCTGTGTATGTATGTACTTTGGTCTTAAGTGTTGAAGGAGAATGAAAGAGAGGAGTTGAATCTCCTGGCATGATAAAAAGTAAATGACATGGTTAAGGTTGAACTCTATGAAGTTTTGGAAGAAGTTCATTCAATATGATGCTGATGTGCAGTATTTCAGAAGAGAGAAAAATTGCAATTAAATATCAAGTTTAAAAATGTAGATAAACATATCTGGAATATATCTCCCTGTTCCATTGAAATCTCCCAGAAAGCCTTATATGTGGTTGAATGCAACAGACTGTTCTTTTATGACCGTCATCGGAATGTTAGATGTCTGAGATAAGTAAGTGGGTCTTGACCTAGCCCACTAATTGTTAGACAGCGGTTCTTGAGCTCCTTGCCAGGAAAGTGATTAAAAATTGTCTTGTATCACAGTAACACAGAGTTGCTATTATTGTCTGCTTTGATATTATTGCTAGATAAGGAAAGCAGTAGGAACAATCTTTGGAGTTTTAGCTAGTGCAGTGTCATAAGAAGAAAAAAATTTAATTTGAAGAAGGCTTACACTGTGTTTATGTTTTCTTACTCTGTTCTCCTTTCTTCTGGAGGTTTTAAGGAGAGGGGGTTTAGAGAGGATAGTGAGTTTGTTGTTTGTTTTGTGGATGCGCTTGAGCTTCCAGGGAATAATACTATTTTAAAATTGAAGAGTTCATATGTAATGTAGCTGAGTGAGAAGAACAGAGATTCCATGCAGGAGGGCTTTAGAAACATGATTCTTTTCTGACTGCAAGAGTTGCCCGTCTTCCTGATTGCAATGGTTCTCCTTCAAAACCTGTAGATGCTCTGAGAGGACACTTGCATATGAGAAAAGGGGATCTGACCTCCTTTGACCTGGTTTGCCTTCCATTTTCCTGCTATTGTGCTTCCAACACCTCCTAATTACACAGAGACAGCCTTGTGTTTCTATACAGAACTTCAAGGTAGAAACTTCAATACGCTGAGGATCCTTGTTTTATCTGTAATTAAATCATTTGCCTTTTTAAAGGTATGGGGAATATTCAGCAGCACTTTTGACAGTATAAAAGGTCTTAATATTTTCTAATCTTTTAAAAAAATGGTGGTCATTGAATCAAGTTAAGGAACAAAAACCTAGTGTTTCTGTGAGATTACTTGAACTGAAGAAGCCTCCCTTCCCTTTGATAGCAGCAGCATGAAAAACTTCATTGAAGCTATTAGGTAACAAGTAAATATAATGTGCTGCATTTTGTCATAGCTGCATGAATTACTGGCAATTGATATTTTATTCAGTTATTTCATCTTTTCTGGATTGCCTAAAAATAGGTTTCTCAGTATACTAATAGTCCCAAACTATTCATGGGCTAGTTGCTGCAACTAATGATCTGTCTTCTTACTGTTCATCAAGCATTCATTTTTTTTTAATATTTCCTTTTGGAAAATTAAGCTGTTTTGATATGACATACAGATTATGTAAGTACTCCTGAGTAGGTGAAGATGACCTGTTCATGGTTTGTACTCTTCTAATAACTTTAAAATTTTGAATTGAAGCATAGTGGAGGAAAGTTGTTACTTGGTGAATACAGTTACAGTGCTTCTTCTAATTTATTTTTAATGGAGGCTGTCCAAATGAAAAAGGCAGGCATAATGTCTTCCTTATCCTACTATGCATTACTCTACAATGCAGATAAGTAACAATGCAATAAGTGTTTCTGGCAATAAGCCAGAAACAACTTTTTAGGTGCAAGGAATAAACAGGATTCATACCTGGTTATGGATTGAAACAAGGCAGATAGTGGGATTGTGGGGGAAAAAAGGAAGTGGGTTTATTTTCTTCTCATATGTCTTTTCTGTTTGTACCAGCAAAAGGAAAATTTTGCTACGGCCAGATCAGCAAACTGTTTTTCTGCAAAAAAGTGAATGATGTTCTTCACTAAAAAGACTTGCTGGCTAAGTTCTCATTCTTCTCAGTTATTGATCAAGGTAACATGTGAAAGAGACAACATATAACTTAGTTTTCTGTGATCAAGCTAAGAATGTGGTTCTTGTGAGCTATAAGCAAAATGTATGTTGAATAAGAAGAAAAGCTGTAGTTCAATTTTCCATGAGTCATTTTCTGATTAGAAAATACAGTTTAGTGTGCTGCTCAGTAAGTTTCAGTTAATGATCATTTTCTGAACCTCAAAAGATGGTATTTTCTTTCACTGGCTTTTAGTTTGGGTTAAGGAAGAATGTCCTGCATAATGGCAGAGAAAGTGGAGGGAAGAGCTCATAGAAAAAATATATTCCATACGATTGAGAGAAACAAGGGGTCATTTGAGTACAAATGCCAAGAGGGTCAGTTTTGGGAGTTGCTATATATAAAATGCATGTTTCCTTAAGGTACATGAAAGAAGAATGGAGACAGCAATTTGTCAGTGTGGATACAAAATCTCCAGTAAGGGTATTTTTTTTTCCCACATTAACTAAAGTTGGACAACCTTTGGAGACAATTCCATCCATTCAGATCTTGGCTTGGATGTTTCTTTGTGTTTCTGGACCTGCTTCCAAAGTCTGCTCCCTTGAAATTTTTCAGTGCCTGTGGAACAAATCCTGGGGCTCCTAGGCTTCCTTGTACAGCCATGTGCCTAGCTTGTCATTGGACCTCCTTGCTCACATCTTTAGAAAGCTCCTGTGTGCCATGTAGCAGTGAATTTTCTCCATTTGCATGTCTTCTGTTGCTCTTGGCTTCCTAGTGTGAACTTGGAGCTCTGCACGTCTCTTCATTCAACTTTTATGTGACACATTCCTTTTGTTTCTGTTTAAATGTTCTATGTCTTTTTCTCTTCCACTCTTTCTCTCTCTCTTTCTCTCTCCTGTCTTTTTCCTTGTCTGTTCACACTGTGTGCTGCCTTTCTCCTGGCCACTCATTTCCTGCTGTCTATAGTATCCATAAAGTGCAGTCTGCTGACCTGAGAAGAGTCTCAGCTCCTCCCGATTCCTTCACTGTGTGAGTACCTGGCTTTTTTCTACTTTCAAAGTTCCATAGTTCTTTGCTGTTACCCTGTGTGTCTTTCAACCAGGAGACAGGGCAATAAAATCCAGCGAGGAATGGGAAGCGGGAGCTCAGGTGACAGCATGGCAGGCATAAAGCTGTGGTCTTGGCAGCTAAAGTGCAGTTCCACAGTACCTAAGGTGAGCAGGGCATATCTGGTGATGGTGAACACGTTCAGCCAAAAGTCCAGCTTGCCAGACAAAACCATAGCAACAGGCAAGTCAGAAGTTAAGTGCCAGGCTCTATCCCTTGAAACAGTTGAGGGCTCTCCATACTTGGTTTTCTATCAAAAACATGCTGTGAACAAACTCAGCCATAAGCCGTATCTCCAGATAGAGCTGATCAAAACAGGGAACTAGTCCCCCAGAGGAGTGGCTTAATATTGGCTGCAGCTGCATTGAAGATGGAGACACTCCCTCCACCTTGGCAATATCTTGATTGTCAGCAACTCCACTGTACTAAGTTCCTAGAGAGTAGCTAAATTATTCAAAAGCCTAATGTCTTTTTTAAGATGTGGTGAATTGGCACTTAAAACCACTTTTACGATGGTATGTTGGTATCTTCTAATTAATCTTTTCTATGGAAACATGCCACATTATAAAAACCTGTGTGTGTCCACATTTTTTTAAAAAAAGCAAAGAACAACAAAAAAAACCCCAAACAAACTAGCCCACCCTCTCCCCACCCCCTCCAGAAAAACCACAAACAGAAACCTACCCCAAAACCACCCTAACCACGACTGGTTCTTGGGTTCCCCCAGAAACCAAACAAAAAAACGAAACCCAGCTTAATATCTTTTATCAACTCGGGCAGTGTAGCTTGTCTTCAGAAATACTTTTTTACTATTCAGTCAAAAAAGACATGTTTTGCCTTTTGTTGACACCCCTTTTTTCTTCTTGCTTTGCCACTCTTCTGAGGGACACCTTTTCAAAGTTTATGACTATCCGATAGATTAATTTGAAACGCATGTTTGAAAATAACTACTTTCAGAGCTATAAATCCAAGTATTCAGAACAGAAACTTGATTCAAAGAATGATTCTTATTCTAGCATAAGAAAAACTCAATGGTATATGCTAAAAGAAAACCTATCAACACTTCTCTGTTCTAAGGACTGAGCATGTGCAACAGATGGTTCAACAAACCAAGAGTTATTTGGGAAAGCTGATGGAATAATTTCAAAAGCAAATTTCAGCGCTGCAGAAAAGGACATGGGCATCCTGATGGACACTCAGTTGACCATGAGCCAGCGATATGCACTTGTGGCAAAGAAGGCTCATGGTATCCTGGGCTGCATTCCTCCTATGATGAAAGGCTGAGACAGCTAGGTCTGTTTAGCTGGGGGAAGAGAAGGCGCAGGTGTGATTTCACCAATGTCTATAGGTATCTCAAGGATGGATCTAAAGAAGACTAAGCCAAGCTCTTTTTGGTGGTGCCCAGTGACAGGACAAGAGGCGATGCGCACAAACTGAAAGACAGAAGGTTCTTCCTGAACATCAGGAAAAAAGCTTTTACTGTAAAAATGACTGAGCACTGGCACAGGTTGCCCAGAGAGGCTGTGGAGTCTCCATCCTTGGAGATACTCAAAAGCTGTCTGCACATGATCCTGGGCAGTCCGGTGCAGGTGGCCATTGCTTGAGCAGATGACCTCCAGAGGTTTCTTCCAACATCAACTATTCTGTGATTCTGTGAACTTTCAGAAAGCTGTAAATTCCTCATTGTTATTTTGCAAACAAGGAAAGATTTCAAATTCAGCCTGCGTTATCCCAGGATTGTATTTGCTGTACTTTGCTGAGGAACAGAAAGTAATACAAATAACTTGTCTCACTGATGCAGTATCTAAACAAGCCTCTAGAAAAAAGTTGAGATAAGCCCTTTTGCTTACATAGAACATTAAGTAAGCTGTGGGTCTGGGAGAATGGATATTGTTTTCAAACTGAGAGATATCCCTTGGAAAATTACCTCCAGGTTTTGATACAATTCATTTCACTGTCTCATTTGATATTAGCTGTCAGGATAAGTCAGGGAGAGAGAGAGACTTGTGAGCCCCAAACTAATTTGTGAGTCAAAGATATTCTGTATCTTAAAATCTGTGAAAATAGATTAAACATGCTACTGCACCATGGCTGCCAATTAATATGTCTGGCAAATTAAAATAAGAACCCATGAGGTATTAGGGAAATTTGATTTGGATTGTGTTGGCTTTGAGATTCAGACTTTTTTTTGTTGTTGTTCAACTGACTTCCAGTTAGTACGGAACAACAGGGCAGATTCTACTGAGACCTGGTCATGAATACAGCGTGTCTTAGATGAATTTCAGGTTTTCTGCAGCAGGATATGCATGGGAATTTGGGACAGCCAAAATTATTAGGCACATATGGTCTTTGTTGCAGAGACAGTAGAACTGCAGCCTGATCCATTTAAAATCTTTATACAGGGTGCATAAGTAAATACAAGTGTTGTATTTTTAATTGAGGCTCTTTTAAAAGGAGAGTAAAGACTTGCATTTTCCAGCTGGATGTTCAGTTGGGATGAGAAGGATGCACGTGGGATAATACATTTGCGTTGTGTGGTTGATGCAGAGGAGATCTGAAAAAAGTTACCATTTGAAAAATAAACCATAATTGACTTACTTTTTACTGTCCTTTCACAAGTGAAATAAGCACTGTGGACATGCTGTGTGTGTGTTGTGTTTTTTTTTTTTTAATTACAAAATCTGCATAAACAAAAATACAAATATCAACTTATTTTTAAATAGTTTATGGTCTTTTGTAGAGCTTACGGAATCATGATTGTAGCAAGGTATGCATATAAAACCTGTGTGAATAACAAAGGAGTACTCTGAAACAATTTTTTTGCTTTTAGAGATCCAAATGCCAGACAGAATCAGCTTTGTGGGTTAGGTTGAGTATGGGTGTTGTCCATGGAAGGAAAGACAAGGCATAAGGGAGAAAGCATTAGAGTGAGCTATTTTCCAAATACATATTTAAGGATGAAAATGCTTTTATATATCTTCTTCCTTTTCCCCATTACATGAATTGTAGGGAATTGAGTCTTGTAGTTTCCAGTTTTTCCTGTTTAGTGTGTGGGCTTCTGTTTAGTGGGATTATTACTACTCGAGAATCCACTGTGCTTGGAAGTGTAAAGTGTAAGTGAACCACAGCTAGCATGATGAAGGAGAAAGAAAATGAACACCAGGATTCTACCTGGCACTTGGGCACGTGTTTAAGCCTATGTGTGGTTTGAGCCTTTATACAGCAAAACACTCAAGCACTCGCTGGAGCAAGTTTGAGGTAAGAAAGTGCAAAAGGGTTTAGTACAGTTGGGTTAACCTGGCTTATCTGGGATAACACTCATCAAACAGAATAAAAAAATATTTGGTGGAGCTTATATTTTTAGGGGTATTTTTTTAGGTAAAGAACTTAGCAAGAGCTTTGCCTTAAAATAACAGTGGAATTCCTTGAAACATTGGAATTTGTCCATCAGGAGAGGGTTGATGATTCCGCTCTGTTGTGGCAATTCTTATGTTTTCAGTAGATAAAAGCTGTGAAAACCACGCTTATTTTTAATGTATCATTTCCAAGCTCTGCCAATGAGATCTCAAATCAAGGTTAATTTATTTTTCTCTTCTAGTTGCTGCTTTCCTTTTTCCAATTGTTCTAAAGCCTGGAACATTTAATTAATTTTGCATGTTTATTTCGTCTCTAGGAGATAGGTAATTCATTAATCTGTCACTGCAAACACGCCCCAGAGGAGTGTGATTTTTTTTTTTCTAAAGTTTATTTTTTGCAAGGGAAGGGCAGTAGAAGATTTCTTTTTCTGTTTACTGAATTGGATTAAAATCTGTATGTGTGTAGGTTGGTGTGGGCATATTCTGGAAGTTTTATCGCAATTTTTTTGCTGGATTCTGTAGAGTTGTTGGACTGTTTATTATTATTTCCTTTCTCTATGCAGGCACAAAGCATGAGAAATGCTTCACAGGTTTCATAAATAATTGATAATAGGGATTAAGGCACATATAATTTAAAAGGCTGTCCTCCCAGTTCAATTGACATGGTAATGTGGCAGAAGTGTTATCAGGTTGCTGTGGAGCAGTACCAAGGGCATGACGCATGCTCATTCTGCCTGTTTTCTTTCCTGGGTGACTGGAGGCAGAAGCGTATTTCTTAGGAAAAACAGGTGTGCTCCAAGTGAGTTGGCTGGCATTCTCTCGCCTGTTGCTGGATGATTAATAGGGGTGGGAGGAGGAAGTCACAGCTTCATCAAATGCTGAGTGTGCTTTCTTGGTGAATGAAAGTAGATCAAGTTCTACTCGTAGTCACAGAATGGGTACTTGTGGCTTTGCTTCTGTGTATTCGAACAAGCGCTGGAATGAAAGGGATATAAAAAAACTAAGGGGGATTATTTTTTTAAATTATTTTTTGGTGGCAGATGGTGATGTAACACTTCTAGAATCCCCAAAATGTTATAGTTCAGTCATAGGAGGGAAACAAATGCACACCTCTTCTTTGAAAAGCAATTTCCAGCAGGGGGGTTGACTTCACCTTGCAAACAGTTTATCTAGCATGATGTTGCCCTATTCCTGAAAAAAAAAAAAAGAGTTGTTCTGATTCTGCTGTGTAACCTGGTGCACTATGGGATGGACATCTTCTTACAGAAAGTAGACTTAAAAACCAAAAAAACTAAATATTTATGTTAATGAATGTCCACAAGTTTTAAGAATTTCCAGAAAGCATGCCCTTTTCATTGTAAGAATTATTCAATATATAGGTGATCTTCTGTATTCTTGTGGAAAAGTCAAATGCTGTTTGTCTGATAGATAGTAATGCAATTTCCTTGTACCATTCAGCCATTTTGCAGATAAAAAATGAAAGAAAATAATTTTCTATTACTGAAATTATATATTTTTTTGATGTGAATGGAACGATTTTGAGAGGACCTCATGACATCCCTGTAGAATCTTTCATAGCTTCTTCCAACTAAATAATGTGCATAGCATTTCTACAAGGCTCATTTGGTTTGTTATTTAATAATGCTCCAAATGTGCACTTCTGGTCCATGGTAAACAAAAGTTCATCAAATAAAATTCAATATGTTAAACTAGCCTATCTATGCTCCTGATTTGAGAAGACTGATATTTAGGTTTGTGTTTAAGTGAAACCATTATAGCTAATCAACCTGAATGAACAGAGTGTTTCAGTTGACCCGAATCTGTCTTTATTGTCCCATGGGGCGTATGGCCTTTAGGATGTAATTCTGTGGATTGGTGTGTTTGAGGAATGAGGTTCTTAATTAGATTCTTTAGGAGGTAATGGAATTCATTCATCTGTACTTTAAATTCCTTTTCATTGAGTACATAATATGCCATTTTGAAGAATAATAAGTGTAAGGAATTTAAATATTTTAGGTTGAATTGCAGTGCAGCAATCTCCCCAAATTTATTTATAAATTGTCAACTGCTGTATCTGGAAAGCTTTACTTCCTCTCCTTACAGTTGAGCAAGTTGTTTTGTACAATGTTTAGAAACATCCATTTCTATTAATACTGTACTAATGTTTGCTTTCAGTGACATTCATCACCCTATTATCTTTTACATGGACATGCTTAGGTACTTAAGGTTTGTGGTTTCTGAATACACTGAGTTTGTCTGAACAAGATAAATCGTGCAATTCGTATAATAATATGTATTATTATACAGTGTCTGTGAAGACTAGAGAAATATTGATGGTGGAAATGTTTTCCTCAGCTGCGTTAAATAGAGCTTTGTGTGGAGCTCATGAGTTCTGTGAGTGAATGAGTTAGATGGATTTGTTGGATGATGAGGACAATATCTCCTGGTGTCAATTGCCAGTCTGATAGCACAAGGAATGAATATTCACATAGTGAATTAGCTAAAGCTATATTGAATAGGTAATAAAATTTAGTGACATATTAATATATCAGCCATATTCTGACAGAGCAAAGTGTATTTGCAAATAAATTATGAACCATTGGATTTCAGTCACTGAATAAATGGATTTTGTGTTTGTGTATATATATACATGCTTATATATGTATTTGAGTTAAGAATAGATAACCTGTGACCGGACGTAGCTAAGTATGTAAAATCTCTACCCTGTAGAAAGGATCTCTTAGCATTCACATTTCTGATATTTTATTTTCTATGGAAAACTGCTGCTTCCAAGGTTACATTGTTATGACTAAAATAGCTAAACTTTTCAAATGGGCAAAATGGCAAGTTTCTCCAATTGTATGTTTTAGCATACACAGCTTGCTTATGTGGTAGTAGTTACATGTCTTTATAAAAAAGGGGTGAATAGGAAACTCTGACACTTGCCAGCTGATTAGACTCCCACGCTTGACCTGGAAGGGAACTATTTCTCCTCAGGTGATACATTACATTTAAGATGATGTGTGTCTTTTTTCCATAGAAGCAAATTTGAAGATATACAGTACACTGATGTACCAAAAAATATACTTTTTACAAATACATGGGAAGTGTCCTTTTATTTTCTAGTTAAAAAGTTCTTTTGGGGAATGTCTGTGTGTGGCTCCAGGAGCAACAAAAATGTTTTAGGCTTGCTGTTGATTTTAGCTCTTTTTGCTCTTCCAGTTTCATGCAAGTAAAAAGGGCTTGCTCACTTTGCCTTTTTAGGTGAAAGGACTAATTTGACTCAAGCAGATGATGCTGGAAATGCAATAGGTTGCCACTGGCTTCAGGCCAGGAAATAACATTTGTAAAGAGAAAGCTCACATTTTCCTTTCATATGTGACATTAAGTAGTGAGTCAACATAGCCACAAAAGTCAGTGTTGTCTTTCTCTCCCTTTGGTGTCCAAACACTATTTTGTCCTCACAGAGAGGTTGCAGGGAGACACAAGTTAATTAACCAAGGACTGGCAGATATTGGCAGGAGGCTTGAAATCCCCCACCTCCCCTTTTTGCAGGTCTTCTTCAGCACCAAGTACAGAGTCAAAATGACTGTCCTTTCACCTTGGCATAAAGGATGCAAACATACACTTTGAGAAGCTGTTCTGTTTCTGTCTTCTTTTCCTCTCCCTCTTTCATGAGATAAGTGGATTATCCATTGTGATGATGTGTTTGAAATGAAGCCAGTTGTGTGGTGAGACTTAAGTCTACCTTTAATTCACTGATAATGGTTGCCAAGAAAGTGCATGTTTGAACCAGTGCTTAGAAACTGAGAAGCAAAAAGCCCTACCATAACTGCTTTTACACAGCTTTCCTAGCATTTTTATGACAAACGACTTGTTACAAGCAAAATGCTATAAAAGTAAGGTAGTTCTACTGATTTTCCTTATATTACCTTCTCAGAGAATTAAAAAGTCTTGGATCTGGATGATAATTTTTAAAAAAATATTTGTGGCAAATATAGACCGTTATTAGAATTATTTGTAGTAATAACTATTTTGACAATCATCCAAATATTTTCAGGCATTCCATTTTCAGCTACAAGTGAAAATTATTGATGAGACTCTGTGGGGGGAGAAAAAGGCAACACAAAAAAGAATTATCACTGTACTCTTATTGAAAACGTAGCCTTGGGGAGGAATGGATAGATGGCATTGGGAATAAAGAATTGAATTTCGTGCTGAAGAGTTCTTTTGAATTCTTGCATTTATCAAAGATTAGGCGTGTGAACTTGGCTGCATCACTCCTTTTTTTTTTTGCCTCTTATCTAAACTAGGGACCGTAGACATAAATTATCATTCAATCATGATATTTATGTATAAGCACCAAACAGAAATAGTGAAACAGCAACTTTTAAAATCACTTCTAATTCAATGGTAATTCTTCTGGATCAGACAAAACCTATTCATTAACAGGTAGTGGGGGTTTTGTGTGTGTGGTTGTGTTTGTTTGGTTTGTGGTTTGGTTGTTGTTTTTTTTTTTTTTAATGACCCCAAGCTTGTTTGAGTTGTTTCACTTCAATATCTGGAAATAGAAACAATGGCATGACAGACAAGCTCACATGGAGACATGGAAGTTGGGGAGAGGGTTACCTGCTCAGTTCCCATTATCTCCCACAATAGAGCATAGCTTGTCTCCAGTTGCCAATGTTGGGCATACTCCTGTCCTGTCATGCACTAAGGAACATGAGAAAGGCCAGTGTGTTGAAGGAGGGGAAGCGAAATTGTTAGTGGGAAATTATTAAAGACCTTGTAGCTCTATTAAATTCTGCACAGAGAGTGCAGAGGTACAAAGATACATAAATTAATCTCTTGCAGTGAAGGACACCAGTAGGTTGCTGGGGAAGCCAGAGTCATGGGAGGCAATGGATGATTGAAAGACAAGTATCACTCACATATCTGCTATGGAGGATCTAAAAGGGCAAATAAAGGAGAAAAGGGAGATGCTGGTCTTCTATTAGGAGTTAAAATTACAGTTTACCTCAGGAAGATGCAAAGTTCCTGTACTAAATTGATTTCCTTCTAGTATGGAGAGCAGCACTGGGCACCACATCATGGGGTCACCGAGTGGAAGGGAGAGTCTGAGCATCACACATGGATGAGCTCTTTAGCAAGGAAGAAATAGAAAAGAGCAAGGAGGGGGTGGCTATTGGGTGGTTCTGGTTTGGAGGGCAAACATCCTCTTTACTTGGCTGAGTAATTCCTGTACAGGAGTAACAGCTTGTGATCAAGTGGTTATTTTGAACTGGGGATTGGAAAGCCTATTTTTCTAATAGAGTTCCAGATTGAGTTGTTCAAATATTTCTGTACGACAGTACAGATTTGGTTCTGTTTTCAGGAGAAACCACAGTTTGGGGCAGTTTTTTTGGTTGAGTTTACACTTGGCTTAATTCAGCCCATAGCAAGGATGAGTGTCTTTGTGGCATGGTCGAGTTTTACACAGAAATAAGAACTTGCTGAATTCTCTTGTCTCCCCACCCCTTTTCCTCCCAGCTGAGTTCAAAGAAGTAGAGGTAATTCACAAGCAATCCCTTCCCCACACCTCCCAACAACCCCCAGATTGTGAAGTGATCATCTGGAAGACTGAGCTACTGTCATCATAACGCATGGTGGCAAAACATTATGGGAAAAGGAGCATAGCATTTCTTTTCTCCCCTCAGACAAACACTATGCAGTTGAACTCCTATGTTTTCTGACTTAAGAGAAAGAAAGGAAGAAAGGAAGGAAGGAAGAAAGAAATAGAATGGGTTCAAGCTGGAACACAAGAGGTTCCACTTAAATTTGAGAAGAAACTTCTTCTCAGTGAGGGTGACGGAACACTGGAACAGGCTGCCCAGGGAGGTTGTGGAGTCTCCTTCTCTGGAGACACTCAAAACCCACCTGGACGCCTTCCTGTGTAACCTCATCCAGGTGTCCTGCTCCGGCAGGGGGATTGGACTAGATGATCTTTTGAGGTCCCTTCCAATCCCTTACATTCTGTGATTCTGTGAGAAAGAAAGAAAGAAAGAAAAGCATTGGACTCAGTGCAATTATGTTGTTGTTCCATCCATGCACCTTTCCCCTCCATTTGCACGTACTCATCTTCTCAAGGTTGCTGAACCAGCTATAGAGCCTGCAGGTGGAGAGTACTGTTTTGTAGGATGACATAAGGGTACCTGAATTAGAAAGCTGCCCCCTAAAGCTGTGCTGGAAGCTACCATCCCAGGTGTCTGTTGTTGTGCAAAAGCTTATTTTAAATATAGGCAGTTTGCCGTTATCTTGGGGCATTTTAATGCAAGAGTCCCTGTCAGTCAGCACAGGAATAACATTGGGCAGCCTGTATGTTTCTGAGTGTTTCAGTCTTGCTGCCACTGTTAAACGTTTATGATATCTTCTACACTGTTCTTCATGTATCTTGGGTTTATTTTCATCGTTAATATAGAAACTCCTGTTCAGAACATGAATTTCCTCAGTGCAGCTCCTTCAAGTGCATTGTCTTACACTCCAGCTCTGGACGCAGCCTCAATGCATTATCTTTATCACTTCTTAGGCAAAAAGTATTTGTGCCAATAGAGGATTTCTTAACTGGGACTTGATTTTCAATCTTTATTTTCATCTGTCCAGATGTGACAAAGCTGTTTATACCAACAGAAAGCATGCAATAAGCTAACGCTGAAGTAAGTGCTAAATGCTATCCCAGTAGCTCTAACAAGAGATGGCCACAAACCATGTGTTTTTTCAGGTCTGCATTATTTTCAGGTCAAAAATAAAGTTGTTTGCTTATTTAAAAAGAAAGAAAAACTTTATATTTTGATACGTGGCTTATCCTGATTTGTGTTTAAACTAGCAGTGCAAATGCTGTTGGTCAAATATCTTAAAATTGAGACAAAGAAAAAAGTAAGCATGTATATTTATGACAGTGCACACAATTTCAGTTATTAAAAGACAGTGTTTTTATTTGGTGGTCATATGACTGGCAGAGTTCTGTTGCTAACTAGATGAAAAAAGAGAAAATACGTGGTCTTTTGGTGGAAGTACAGGATGAAGGATGTACTTCTAACTGAGCCTGGGGCCAGTTCTTACAGGACAGATTTTTGATATATGCATTATAACACACAGGTTATCTATCTTTCTTTAAAAGTGGAAAATGCAAATGTGGCCAAGTTAATTTACATAGCATTCAGCACAAAAACAAATAATAGGTTATAGTAAGGTGAAAGCCAGTATGGAGTCAGAATAAAGATTTCAGGACAACTTTCTATCAATATACAGACACTTAAATTTACAGATAGGGACCCATTGAGTATTTCAAAATTATATAGCCAGTTAAGGCATCTAAATGTGTCTGAAATATGTAGAAATGAGGTTCCTGTGCTGCTGCTTGCTTTTGAAAGTCCTCCTGGATTCTGTATACTGGACTCAGTACTGTGGAAATCCATTTCTTAGCTACATTTCTGGTGCCTGTTTCCCAGAACAGATGCTGAATGAGGATCCTCTGGGGATATGAGGATGAATGTTCTTATGGGCAGAGAGGAACGGTTGTCCCAAGAGACTTCCCAAGAAAGCATGTGTGTTCTGAAAAACAGCTTAGCAGATCTACTGCCTGTGGTAGGTCCCTAGGGATGTACAAAAAGGCAAACTGCAGAGAGGAGTGGTATCTATATAGCAATTAAAGAACTCAGAAAAACCTCTGTAATTCCAGACCACACAGCCAGCAAATGGGCTTCTTGATCTTGCTTGTCATTTACACTGTAATGTCTGTGTTGTTTTGTGGTGGATAGTCATAATTTTAAACTCAGTGTTGGGCCTGTAAGTTGTTGGCCCAGTTTTGAAGAGGCTTGTTGTTCTTCTTTCAGAGAAGATTAAAATAGCTTTGTATCCTATTTTCATTTTGCTTTTCCATGGAACACTTTGTCTGAGAAGCTTTCTTCTTTTCTTGCAGTCCTCATTCCATCCCAGATCGCCTGCGGATCAGAGTGAACAAGATTAATTTACAAGAATATGAAGGGCTACATTACGACAAGGAAAAACTCCGGGAAGCTTGTAAGTTGGAAGAAGCCAGGTTGTAGTTGCCTTTGGTAGAACATTCTGTATAAATATCGCATTAACAAAAAAACTCCAAAACAACAACAAGAAAAAAACCTCAAACACAGAGTCAAACATACCTCTTTGGATGAGTCATGTAGAGTGTGTATTCATCTATGCATGTATATGTACATACATATTCTCCCTACATAAATATTCTCTCTATAAAAAGCATATATAGAGAATTCACCTGTTTTCTTACTTAACTATGCCTTCTGCAAGTTGATTTTATTTACCATAAAGTAAGTGTTTTTCACACCTGTTTTTTTATTCATGTATTTCTGTTGGTTCTGCTGGGTCTCTACTAGTGTATTAAACTATTCAAAATTTTATGGTTAGCATCAAATATGGAACTGAGCAGGGGGACCATGATTAATTTCATATTGAGAATGTGCTCTGACCTTGAACGTGGTTCTTGTACAGGTGCATTTATCCTGGGAAAAAAATCTGGCTTCCCTAGTCCCTTATTCTTTAAAAGCCTTCAGTTTTCTACATAAGAGAATAATCACTGTTTTGTCTCCTTATATAATGGTTTAATTGCCACATTCAGGGGTAAGGCAAAAGCAGACAGCCTGTTGCTTTGGCAACATTAATGATGATGATGCATACTCAAAGATGGAGTTCCTTTCCTTGGTGACACACAGAGTCATTAATCAATGAGGGACATGGCTGCTTGTGATAACAATTTAATAGTCTTGTTTGTGCATCTGGCTCATTATTCATATTAAATTACAAGCATGACTGTTTGTTGTGCAACAAAGCTTCAGCTCCCTCTGTAATACAGAACTCTCTGGTAATTACAGGATGACAATCCTTTTAATCGGTATGCTTATCTCACTGTTGTAAGATAGTTAAACTGTTTCCCTTCCACTCCTCTAGTCCCACCCCTCCTTATTCTCCCAGTTCACCAGCTCTCCTTCCAACAAAAAAACCTGAAATGGCTTAAATTTTACTATATGTCCTGACAGCCTTTTCTGAAGTTCCTGTTAGCAGGTTTTGGTCATAATTAAAGCAATCAAACCCTTCATCACTGGACTGAGAAGAATTTCAACAGGATGAGCATTATGGCTCACTGGAGAGGAATTTGCTTCAAGTTTAAATTGAGAATTTGACCTTGAGTAGATGTCAGGCCATATTGAACCCACATCTATCCAACCTTGTGAGAAACAATCTGGTTCATTTGATGATTCATCCTATGGTTTTCCATTTGAGGAGAATGATCTTCATCCATCCTCACTATGGACGTTAAATTGTGTGCGTGTGTGTGTGTATTTGTTACATATTATATAGAGACTGATCTAGAACCTCTGAGATTTGGTTTTAGATTACACACGCATTTGATCACTTGCTGAATGTGTGCTTAAAAGGTTTTCATTCAAAAAGTAGATGTTTGGCCATTAAGAGTTAAAATGATTGCTTTCAGGCATTGACATGTCACTTGCAGTAAGACCCTTTTGTCTTTCAAGTTGCTGTATGGCCAGCTTGATAATATAATATAGCTGGACTGGAATATTTTCTCTAGATATTTTTCATGAAGTTGTTTTTCCTATCTGTCCTCCTTTAGCTGTCTCAGTAATGCATGTGCATTACTGTTTTTACATTAAAATACGAAAAAGAAAATAATATCCTCATCAACCTAAAATAAATCAGAAAAGATACCTCACCTTACCCTTTGCAGTTATTAGGAATGTGTGGTGTAAGGACACATAATTTACAGCATACACTGATGGTCAGCAGCCGAATTCTCTGGACATATAGCCTAAGTGTCTTCTGTCAGAATTGTCCAACGTTTAGTTTTCAGGAGCCTGATCTTGATTTGGGAACTTCTTGGTGATGTTAATTACAACTGAAGAAAATTACGTATGGGAAGAGAAGTGTTCTCTAAACAGTCAGAAACAAAACTGCTTTAAATATTCTAGCCAGTTCCTTGAGTTGCATGAAGTGAAAAATGGAAAATCCCTGTGGTTCACTGAGCACAGACCTAACATTCCACTTTTCCTGTGACTTACTGCAAGATGCTTGCATCTCTTCTGGAAACCAAGGCATAGCCAGTCATCAGGCTGCATGGTTACACTAGAGGACTACATAACTTAAACTTTATGAGGAAGGAAGCTGGAAAATTACTTTATTATTCCTTTTAAGAGCAGCAAATGATAGCCATTTAAATTGTATTTCTGACATAGCTAATTGGATATTTTTTACATGGTTTTCTGGTGACAGGTCTATAGATTTCTGCCTGCCTGGCTCTATCATATGTTCAATACTTACATGAAATAAGCATGCTGACTACGTCCCCATCATTGAATAATTTCAGGGAGCATTGCCGCTAAATGTTACCTAGCTAAAGTGGAGAAGGAGAGTGCTATGGGAGAAGAAACCCTCCTTCCTTTACCAAAGAAAGTGATTATGTGGGGAGGAAAGTGGAAATAAATACATTTCCATGGCAAATGAATAACTGAAATTTTGTCAGTCTGAATTAAAAATTTAAATGCAGAAAATACTTGTGCACTAGCAAAATACAAGAACACTTGCATTGGGCCCTGTTTCTACAAGGCCTGTTACTGTAAGTGGGGTTAGCTTCCTTCAGCACAATTGTAGCTCTCAGGTGCATGTAAGTCTCATTAGATGCTTGCAAGAGACTCAATCTACATATCTGTTCAGGCTTTGGCAGAGTACCTACAGCTTAACTCCAGAATAGTGTAATTACTATCCATCCTCTGCCCAGAAGGATTAAAAGCACTTTTACCTCCCTAAATCATTTGAAAAACAAACCAGAATCTCACAGAAATTTGAGCAGGAAAAGGAAGCCAGCTAATAACGAGTCATGCTGTTATTCCTGAAAAATAGCAAAGAAGTTTTTATGGTTTTTGCCTGTTACATGTCTCCATACTAGAGTTCTGAAAGCTCTGACATCAGTGTGATAATCTCGATCATTTTAACTCACAGTAAATACATTTTGCTTCCCTCGTTTGCTTAAAATACTGATTTGATATCCAACCACTTCACCTAAAATTCCACTTCCCAACATATACCAACTCATCATACAAATTGTTCCATGAAGATTAATCTTCACTCTGCTGGAGGTAGACACCTAATTTTGAAAAGCTCTTGGACAGTTAAAGAATGTCATTTTGTCCTGTGAAGGGTACAACTGTTCTTAGCCCATTCTCCTTCTGTTGCTTTGTGCTTTTCTTGTCACTGCAGCTGGCATTTAACCAAGATGCTGTTTCTGAATTGTCCCTTTCTTCCTTCCCCATGCTTTTTCTTTTCTCCTTCATTCTTTCTTCTGTCAACATCTCAGTATTGTCTGTGGGTTGGTTGATGATGGTACAGAGGATGCTTATTGATCCTTCAGTGAGGAGGATTGAATGCTTCCATGCAATCTTTTGAGAAAGAGATATATGTTGGCATTTTAGTTACGTTGTAATGTTCTGTGAATGCAGTTGTCTTCTCTGTTGACTTCTCTAACATGTCCCTATACATGCCCCAAGCACTTGTCACCCTAGTCAACAGCTTCACCACCTCCTACCCAATAAGACAGTTGTGTATTACATGACCATAACCAAGATTATTGTATTCAAAAAGTGAGTTGAGATGACATTGCTAGATGTACAGAACTTAATTCTATCTCTTTTGCCTGTGTATCTTCTGTGCACTCTATCTGTGATTTCCTATTACTGGAGAAAAGTGTGATTCAAAGCAGCATTGTGGGGGAACAAATGAGTTATTTTTAAAACAGCAAGATCTTTCTATTTATGACACCCTATTTTCTCCTTTCCAATGTTACTAAGAAATTCCTGACAATGGAGGTAAATGCAGGAATTATATATATTTTTTTTAAAGAAATAAACAACAAACAAACCAACCATAAACTAGTTAGTGACCAAATGGTCTTCAACCCTTCCTCATTCTTCCTGCCAACACTCTTGTAGATTTGCCCCATGAAGATGGCATGGTGAAATAGCTCACCAACAACAGCAGCTGCACAGGGTGGGTTTTTTTGTGTGTTTGTTTGTTTTTTAATAGAATATGTCAGTTCTTACTGCTCTTAACTTGTTTTGTGTGCTTTAGCCATGGAAAACCAATCTTAGTTTGATCAATACTACTAAGAGTAAGGAGGAATCATATCTGACTGCAGTGGTAGCAGTGGCAGAAATAACTCAGCTCTGTAACAGCTCTGGGTCTCCCACACCATCTTTTACACAGAGGCAGCTGTTCCTTATCTCCTTGTGAATAAAGTGGGACACTAGAATAAAAAACAGTTTTTGAAGAAAAATTTAGTTCCATGTGTATAACAATTGAACTATCTGCAATTTAACTATCCTTTTCTCTGCAGCCTTCTTGCTTTGTGTGCTGGAGTCGAGGCTGGTATAACATGATGTGATGCTAACATCAAATTCTTGTCTCTCTCTGGTTATATCTAGCCAGATGTCTATGTTGTGTATGTTCCTGTCTTTAAATCCTGTGAGTTATCTGAGGATTTTGGGGTCATCCTAGGAGTTCTTATCCTATGTATACAGAGGTAAATGGATTGACAAGCTTGTGAGTCCTTTGGGATGTGTACCTGTACAGAGATACTGTAGCTTCCTCATACCAGCAATATACTTAGCACAGTTTGAGAATCACTTATCTATGAAATGTATTCTGATACTTTAAAGTTCAGGGAATTGGCAGGTGAAGCTTATTTGGAGACTATTCCTTGTGATTTTGAGCAACTAGTTAAATAAGAAAAGGTCAGCACTGAGTACTCAGTATTTACATCCTGAATATCCATAATGTAAAGGGCAAAGGGGAGCAGAGAAACCTCCCGCTAGGTGACTACTATGATGAGGGAAACCTGAATTAGCAGATGGAGTCAGGATAGGGAAGATTAGCCACTGAAAGAAATGTGTTCATGTTGGGAAGCAACTGGATGGATTTGTGAAAGATATGTTGCATAGCTACAAACCTCCTCTTCCATCCTGTAAAGGAAGAACCTATGGTCACTTATTTGTCAGAAGGTCTCTTAGCAGACATGGTGGCTTATCTGTAGAAGCTCTGTAAAAGGCAGCATTACCTACAGACTGTCTACTAAATTTCTCTCTGTTTAAAAGTCACCACCTTGCTCTAACAACTTTGTTTTTTCAACATGTGTTGTGTAGACATTACCTAATTCATGCATTTCTCTGTCACAATGATTTATAAGATCTGAAACTGAGGAGGTTGGATGGGTTGCTTAAAGTCACTCAGTGAGACAAAAACAAGAGGGATTGAAGTCAGCAGTGAGTTAAATATTGGTAACTCTGCTGCCAGTGAGCTCCCAGATTCTCATGCTGGTTTATACAGAAGCAAAACACTCATAAATGTTTGTAACTGAAACAGAAATGACCCCTCCCACCAAAAAACCAAACCAAAACAAAAAAACCCACCACAAACAAAGAGGAAGTTGCCAAAGGCATTGCTTGTATGAAAGGAAATATCTTTTTGTCTTTTGATGGATGAGACCTTGTGAGCTTTGTCCAGACAGAACAGTGAATTACATTTCTCGCCTTGACTGACACACATACCTATGCGTGTACATACACACACATGCATGTGCGCATTGAAAGGTTAGAAAGGTGCAGGAGTAAACAGAAGAAAAAGTAGGATGTGATCAGACAAGTAAAGGGAGTAGCACAATGAATATACATGCAGATGCTGAAATAGCTTCAATTATTGGCTTTATCTTACTTTGATCTCTTGATTTTGTAGTCATAGTAACATTTAACTCATGCCGTTGCCTCAGTTGGGAGGAAGGAGTAAATCCAAACCAAAAGAATATCACCTCATGTCACTGAGTTATAGAATCATAGAATGGTTTGGATTGGAAGGGACCTTTAAAGATCATCATGTTCCCTGCCATGGGCAGGGACATCTTCCACTAGATTAGGTTGCTCAAAGCCTTTGATCTTTAACATTTCCAGGGATGGTTCCAGCACAACTTCTCTGGGAAACCTGTTCCAGTGTCTCATCACTCTTGTTTCTTCATTATATCTAATCTAAATCTACCCTGTCTTGACTCCACATGGGGCATATTTACATTCAATAGAGTCCTCTTCCTTTTGAGGTAGTTGGGAAACTGTCACCTCTAAATTTTCCATCTCCTTCAAACTAGAAGAGATGGATAGTATTCCAAATAGATATAAATATGTATTTACGTCAGAGGAGTGGGGAAACACAAGAATATTAAATTCCATTTCAGACTTTCCAGTAAATCATGCTATAGTTTGCCTTTCTGGTAGAGATTTTTCTGTGATATTTTTCTGTGCATATTCTGCTTCTCCCATTTCCTTTCCTATAGCTTTTCTGATTTGATTTCCTCTTACCTTTTCAGTCCTTTTTGTCCCTTTTGGCTATGCCATTGCACCCACATCCTTCCTTTCTGTCTTAATCTGTTTCTGCAGATATCGTAGCTCAGGTTCCTATTCTTTTTCTTATTCCTAAATCCTTACTCATTTTTCAGCCGGACCTCTTCTTTCAGTTCTTAGTCCTGATATCCATTCCCTGCCAGTTTCAATTAATAGTTTTTGTAGTTCATAGTTTTCTTTCTATAACCTGTTCCCTTTTGTGTGGTGTTTGGGACAAGTTCTCTCTTCATTTGACTTGGCCAAGTTCTTGCTTTTTGTGGCAGAGTATTGGAGAAAAGTCACTGAGAGCCTGGAGGGGATGACCATCTTCTCGAACATGGTTTGGTTTAGTTTGATAACCTCCATTGTGTTTTACTTCCTAACTTGTGAAGATTTTAAAATTGTACCACTGGTGCCAAGAAAACTAGCAGCCAATGAACCTAAGGAGACTTAGTTTTTGTCAGCATAATAAACAAAAATGATCTGAAGAGACACATGGCTTAGTTTTGTGTGGTAAGAAAAACATTTTTCACAAACTCAGTTGTATTAAAACCATAGTGGGAAAGCCAAACTTCTTAATATAAATGTCTGAATATTTTAGAATTCCCTCTCAAGAATTTACTTGGACCTTCACATTTCTAATAACAGTGGAAACCCCTCAGGAAAATGACATTCTCATAACATCTTCAGTAGTGAGGATCCTTTATTTGCTACATTAAACATTTAAAGCCCAATGTCTAATCTTCCCAGTCCCCTGAGGTATGTTAGACTCGGAATGAGTTTTCCTGGCATTCAAATCTACCTTAATGATCTGTCTCGAGGCTGTTTTGTTTGGGATTTGAGTGGGTTAATCATGGTGTTTAGATCAGAAATTGAAAATCTTTCATAACAATAAATGGGGAAGTTAATTGATTTTTTTTTTTTTTTACGGTGTCACAGTGTATTTAGACTTCTTGCATTTGTGTTCTCAGAAGCATTAAAGAGTTCACTAGCTTTAGAAATTCAGCATTATGGGCAGTTAATAGATGGAAGATTTCTTCTTTGTTTATAAATTCTCTAGCTAATTTCATGAGGACTTAGGAAATCACTACTAATCTTGCAGTTAATTAGAGCAGCACTCTAACCATACTGCTGCACCTAACCCACCCTTCTCCTGCTGATACGCAATTTTAGTTAGTGTTGCTAGGAATAAAAAACTTTCTGCAGTACTAGTCCAGAATATGAAGCAACTGTCTGCCTGTCTCATCTCCTGGGGTTCTTGCACTGCTGCTCATCACTCAAGCATTAGAGTCTGTATCCACAGCTCCCTGGACAAAGTCCTTTTCACCATTCAGGGAACACAAAGAAACTGGAAGCTGGATGCAAGGGGCCAGAAGAGCAGGCATCTCAGGAGAAAAATTTCTGGCATTTGAATGTTGTGGTTTGACTCATGATCTGGGACTATCCCTTATTTTTGGCATATTCCCATGTGTGGATATATCCCTGTATTCATAGAAGCAGAAAGTGTGTGGGCGTACGGGAAAAGTTGCACTGCAGTACCTGTGCTCTTCATGTAAGACTTTGTCTTCCCATCTCTCACATGGCACATCTAGTAATCACCATATCCCACAGCACTGTTCAGTACTGTCCACATCCCCATCCACACAGGGCTATTCAGAAGAGGTAAAAGCCCCTTTATCCCTGAATGAAAGTGTCCACAATGACAATGAATGCCATTCATGTTAACTTTATGCCTTTGATTCATTGTAACTAACCCATTTTGACCCTGTTGCTCAGCATTGCCTCATATTTAGAATGAGCAACCATCTCATAGTTTCGATTCCAGTATCAATCTCTATATTTTTTTTTTTTTTTTTTACAAACAGCAGCTATTGTGAAGCACTTTGAAAATCCTGTCTGTGTGATGCATTGTGTATACTTACTATGGTTTATGATAAAAATGAAGGCATTTTCGTTGCTGAAAGACAAATGGGTCTTGTAAATAAACCAAAACAACCAATCAAAAAAACTAAAAAAAAAAATCTTTGGCAAGTAACATTTTAGGATAGACTGTAGTGTTACCCAGTAATGACTTAAAAGGTTTTTCAAATGAGCATGAACCATATGTAAGGGAAATATTTGAGATGCACCTTATCCCTTAGCTAGCCATTGACACAAAAAACCATAGGTCATGCTAATTTGGGATTCCCAGGCAGCAAAACTGCACATCTTTTTAAGAACAAAGTCACCTAGCCCAGAATTCCAGAACTGTTCTATGATCACAAAGAATAGACATGACATAACTTAATCAAACCTGTTAATCGTGACTCTCTTCTTCACTCATGTAGATGAAGCACATAAATGCCACTGCTAAGCCATCTATTGCATATTAGTGTTTCCTTTTCAGACATTTTGGTGGTTTTTTTCAGGATTCCAAATGTTTGTAACGTCCTTCCTCTTTGGGCTGTCAGGAATACTTATGGTTAAGGATTTCAATTCTATATTAGCTGCATTGTTTCAGCAGCTTAAAGCTCTGGTCCCCATTAAGTGCACAAACTCATCCACGAGGGAAGGAATTAAAGAGAAAAGATACAAAATCTGTGGTGACAGTTTATAAGCCAGTGGTGTAGCTCCTTAGTGCTCTGCAGTTATTGGAGGTGTAGTCGTGTCTGCTGCAATTCACTTTTTAGTGCTGTAAGTGATTCTAACAAATGCTTCTTTTAGTACAGGCTGCAGAGGGGTCTGCTGAATTGAAACTAGATAGCCATTAAGTACTCTCTACAAAGAGCTTAAGGGTCTCCTGTCAGAGCAGGTTAAGCAATAATAAACACTAAGCAAAGAGAATCGGTCTGTAACCCAGAACGTCGGAGCGTGTAAAGCGAACCTCATGATTGACCCTCATTTCACTCGCTTGTCTATGACTCTCTGTTCTGTAATGAAAAAACCTGAGAGTTCGCAATAAGCACTGTTCCCTTCCGGCCTTTCTGAAAATGAGCAGGTGGATTGACATCACTGTTAGGTGTCAGTGTTGTTTCAGAAGCAGCACAAGCTCTTCATTTCTTCCCTAGTCTGCCTGCCTACCACTTCTTTATTTTCTTGTTACTCCTTCCAGCATTTTTTTTCTGCTTTGGGTTTTCCCACGTTCATAGCTGTTCTGCTGTTCAAATTGCTTTCTGAACATGATGCTGGCAGCATTGCTGAGCATCTCCAGAGCCCTGCGATGGCCTCTGAGGCCTATAATGACCTTGACTGCTGTAGGTGCTCCCCTACTCTGCTCCCTGAGACCACTGAAGCTGTCTTTGTGCTTCCAGCCTTGGTTGCCCACAAGAATATAAATCACGTTCCCCATTATCTTTTAGCACGGTTTTGTTTTTTTATCAGAATGAAGAACTTTGTGGTAGATAAATATCTCACCCTCTTAATCTCAGAAGTGTTAGTGACTTTATGTTGCTTCTTGTTATCCAGTCATTAAAATTGTTTATGAGTTGATATTCTTCTCTCCTTCTGGATTGCTTCATATGAGGATTTAACTCTCTTTCCTACTTCTTCTCTCCTTTTTGGGGCCATTTTTTGATTAAAGAACCTCCAGGGAGGAAAAAAAGAACTTCATTCAGTGACTCAGTTTTAGAAAATCAGATACTCGAGAGTTTTCACTTGCTTCCTTGTTTTATTTGACGACATGCGAGTAGGTAGCTTCTTGGTACTTTACTTGTGGACTCACATATACTGTTTTTATCTTTTATTCTCTTTGTGGGTTTGTTTGGGGATTTTTCCTTGGCTGTAAGAACAGAATGTTTGTGGAAACCTAAATCCCCTGTTATTTTAAAGGCTACCCTCAGCTGGGGAGATGTATTTTTACACATTCTCTTTTTTTCTCTGAGAAAAGATGGAGATATTATGTCAATTTTGTGTTTAGGTGGAATAATGTCTGTTTAGGTTGGAAAGCAGCCTTACATCAAAATAACATGGTGCTGGACAGTTTTCTTTGAAATCAGACTGTGACTTTCATTACTTTAAGTCATCTTTGTAGACTTCTAAGAGTTCTGAAAATGAAATATGACACTTTTATTTCAATGCATAAGAGCACTTCCCTAAACTCTTATTTTGGGGAATGTTCCTTTCTTTGCAGTTAATAATTGATGTTGACATCAGACAATGAGGTACACAATTTAACTGAATCTGTTTTGGTTTCTTTGATATGAAAGACAGTTGAAAATAAAAATATTTGATAATTATAAATGGGTGAAACTAATGATGAATAATATATTTCTGCTTTTAAATGACTGTTAAGATTTAGGTAGCAGAAAGCTTTTGAAAGGACATTAAAAAAACAAACCCAAAGCATACTGAAAATCTTTTAACATTCAAGAGACTTCAGTTAAAGAGGCTTTTGTTTTTGATTTTTCAGCCATTCCCCTAGGAATTATAGTTGTAAGAGGAGATTGTGACTTGGAGACCTGTCGTATGTACATTGACCGTCTACAAGAGGTGAGGGTTTTTTTGTGAATTCAGGTATCATTTATTAATCTGTGTTATGCTTCTTTCAGTTCTGGATGCAGAGATCTAATAGTTGCATCAACTATATATTAACAGTATTGCAATGTGCCTACCAACGAAAACAAAACTTTAGAGCTATGATATAATAATAAAAGCAGGAGTAGCACTGAAAAGTATTTTCTAAACAGGAAATGAAAAGTCATACTGGCTCCTTTTAAGTGATAACAGAATTGACATGAATGGATGTGTTTACTTCTCCTTGAATTGGAATGGAATACCAGGACTTTCGACACACCTTTCTGAAATAACACAAATTATTGATTAGAAAGAGTGTTATATAAGGATAAACTTCATGGTATTTGAGTGGGTCTAATTATGTGAAGTCTTTCTCTAATACTGTCATGGTGACACCAATAAACAGTACAAATATTGACTAGATATTTCCAAATACACAGAAATGTATGCTCATGCAGCTAATAATAAAGTTACTCTTATTGTCTTGAACACCTCGCCTCACAAGAGTTCATTCTACAATATAGTCTGGGAAAGGGAGACTCCAAATGCCTCATTACCTGAATAATTTTAAGTGTGTATGCCTTTAGTGATAGAACTAATGGATTTTCATTCATGTGCTGTCTCTGACTGATATCTTTCAATGTTTACAAGTGTGAGGACACTATGCAGGTTTCTAAATAAGTGGTCCACATTACACAGGAGCTATGAACCTCATCCTCCCATTGAACTTCTTGGGAGCCACTGACTTACTGTGGTTTTGAAACTCTCTACTCGCAGCCTGAATATAGGCCTCAGCATCTCATTACAGGCTTTCACTGTTTTTTGCATTTCAGCCAGAATTCCCTTCAGCAAATGCGTTCTGACCTGAGGTGTGGCTATTATTATCAGACGTAAAATCATGTTGTGTAAGGTGATGCATATTTGAGGTATCTGGTGATGGAAAATTACAATTAAATATTTGTGATGATATTCTCAGCAGATTATAAATGAGATATACTGAGCTCAGGCAACTTAATATGGCCAGTATTAGGTGACAAGTAGTTGTACAGCCCTGGCGGAAGCACAACTAGAAGTTCTGGTTGAATTACCCACAGTGGTTGTGGAGGAACCGTATTTCTACAACCTATTGCTGGGTTTGTACTACTCTTTTTCTGTCTGCTTGATTTGGCTCAGACCCATTTGCTGGGACTGGAGGTGACAAGGCTTTCTGCACTCTGCCAACTTGCACACCAGCTGGGGAGCTGTGGTCAGTAGGCCAGGTTTTTTGGTAGGCTATGTCATGAACTAAAACCGTTTCACAAAACCTCTATTAAAATAAATTAGGTTTCTGAGCCCTGCTAAATACCATGGTCATTCTGATATGACCTCCCTGGCATGAGGTTGTCTTAAAAAAAGGAAAACTGCTAGTGGTTTTCTTTAGTGTATTAATTACTTAAAAATATTTGCAAAAACAAAAAAAAATTATGGACTTGAGCATATTTTCTTCTATTTTGTTGTTGATATTCTAAATTTAGATAGTATTCATGGAACAAATAGGTCTATGATATGGTAAATATGATAATCTCTATATTTTTAAAACCGTTTTTTGACTGAATGCATGCAAATCTAAACTTCAAGTGAGCTTTCCATGACTATTCTGTGGTGTTTGTTTCATAAACTTAAAACTAGTGAGAAATACTTGCAAAATTATTTGTTTGCCCAACCACTCCAGATAGTAGAACCAAAACCAGCTCTCGTTGCTTTAATTTTCTTCATCATCAGTGTGTTTTTCATCCTCCTACTAGGATCTACAGTCAGTAACTTCTACTACACAGAGGGTTCATTACCAGGTAAGATAAGCTTTCCTTTTAGTATCAGAACAAAGACAAGCTTAATAATGTGGACTGCAGTCTCTGCATTTGAGCCCAGATTTTCTTTTTGTTAGATACCTGTATGTTAGATGAATTTCTGATCATCATTTACCCTTAAATGTTGGAGGTTCATTGTGCTTTCCCTGAGACAATCCTTTTCCTTGCAAACCTTATAGAATCATCTTTAAAATTAGCACAGAATGATGACGTGAGTGGTATTGTAATAGCAGTGTCTTGAAGTGAATGAGAGAATGTGTCCTTTAGGACAAAGAACAAAAGTAAAATTGTTTCTCTGTCTGAGAAACTGAACAATAACATGTTATACTTCATAGCTGTAGTAATAAAGTCTGCCACGGAGAAAAAAGGTGTGCTAGCAGGCCTAACCTCTTAATAATTCTGTGCACCACAGTCAATCTACCTTTATTTTAACATAATTTTCAGCGTAGCTTTTTAATCCATCCTGGGCACAAATCTGTCTTTTGCATGTGACAAAGAGGTTCTAGTTTTACGTGGCTAGTTTTTAAAATTGGTTCCTTTGTGTATTTTACAACTTTAATGTATGATTTACACAATACAGAACTTGATTTTACAGTTGGAAGTGTTGTTCAAGAATGCGTATTTCTCTCAGTAAAATATTGCACTGCACAGTGCTTAAATTGGGAGTAAATAACTCAGACTAACTACACTGACTCCTGAGCTTATCTAACATCAGCACAGAGACTTCACACAACCAATGGTCAGCTGACACAGCCCCTGAGATCACAAGACAAGTGTGCATGGTGTTGATAACCTTTTCTTAGGTTTAACAATGTTAAGTCTTGTTGGGATCAACAGGAATGAGTTCACTGAGAAAGCACACAGTGATCCAGCTGGTGGGAACCCATTGCAGTCAAGTCGTAGATAATTTCTCAGAGCTTAATGATTACCTGGGTGATACAGAATACCAGTTTGGCAAGAATGCCTGTAAACACACTGAATGCAAGAATACATTATGACAAAATGCAATTTGGCATGTTTTCCTGGAGTTCCCTTCTTCAAGCCAGTTCATGGTTTGTTTCTGCATTTCCCTGTCTAATTTTAACCTTATATTTTTGACATTTCTATCAATCATTGCCTTGGAACCGAGTTTTAGAGCAGTGCTAGTGTCTTGCAAATTGGCTAAAAAGCCAGCATGTATTGTTCTGTTCCACTCATTATAAATTAACCTAAGTGGCTGCTGACTGCTCTATGTGTAGGAAAATGCCTGAGGTAAAATGAAGAATTAAATCTGCGTGTATGAGGAGGGCCAACAGAGAATATGAAATGTCAGAAATCAACCCCATATTTGGCTCTAACCTCTGCACTTATAGCAGTATATAAATTAATTGCCTAGCCATCTCCTCTAGTGCACATCAGTGTGAAATTGCTATCAATTTTTTATGATACTACATTTTGAATGCACTCCCCTCTGTGTTTTGTCTTCAGTACTTGTTTATCCTGGATTCTTCAACTATTGGTTTATTCTCAGTGGGTCATTTCTATAAACTGTCTTGTTAGGTTAATTTGAGGTTTGTTTAATATTTTTGGTATCCCTCTACATATTACGGAAAGAGAGAAAAGCAGGAGATAAAGGGCATGAATAAGGTATTTGAGTTGATGGACCTCTCTTCTTAATAAGGTGTCACGGGTACTTTTAGTTCTCATAAATACTGTTCTTTTGTGTGATTCCTCTGCAGTTCAAAACATGGGGAGTGAGCAGAAACATCAGCAAGCCAGGTGTAAATGAGAAAAATTATGCTATAGTTGCTTTTCATTCAGTTTTGTTGCGCTAATGAGTTTAATCCTTATAAAATATCATTCTTGTGGGCCTGAGAATTCCCAAGCTAGTTCCGTAGTTGAAGTGCAATGAGGTCTTGGAAAGAACATACCACAATATGTGATTTGAATTTGCGTTTACCAGCATTATCCCTATTTTCATTCTCCCAGCATTATGTACTCTGCTGGGTCTATAAATTTTTACCCATGTCTCCTCTTTGTACAATCTACTTTTTTAGTACACACCATTATCTTCCTTTTGTCCTTTGTATCCTAGTCCTTACCTTTTTGCAAATAATGGACTAAATATTTAGATGCATAAAGGTTTCTGCATGTAAATACATAAACATTAGCAAACCTTGCAGATTTCAGAAAACCCTTGACTGTCCTAGATGCACCTCAGTTGTGATACAAGTGAACCTAAGCATCCCCAAACTCCACAAGCCCATATTATAGAAAGGTATAGGTGTATTATAAATCTGATGCTTAAACCACTGAGATACATAATTTTGTCCCCATATGCAGAAACAGTTCACTTTATGGAATGTTGTCTTAATCTCTATTGTTATGTACAGAGGTTAGAGACAAAAACCTGTACATGAGAGCAAGGTTTATGGGGCCAAGCAAAATCCTTGAGTCTGAATATGGGAGAGAATTGAGGCTGTTTTATTTTCGTCAAGGTGGCTATAGATGCAGGTATCATGCATCAGAAGATATATGTGTATATAAATTTATTTATCAATCAAGCAAAATCTGTAAGTTGCTGCAGTGACATTTCAGACAAGATCTGTTGCCAGGGCTGTAGCCAAACTCTTGGTCACTGAGGAGTCAACATATGAGCTTTCTGGAGCAGTCTTTGCTTTTCTGTTGTGGATAACCAGAAAGGAAAGGCAATAATAGATGGCACCAGTCAATCTCAGAGGTAGAAGCTAATAAGATGAATCTTACAAAAGCTGTCATGATACCAAATTAAATTAATAACATTTTGTAGCAGCATCATGCCAGGCACTGATATACATTCACTTGGCTCAGAAATGAGTGTCCATCAAAATGCAAAAGAGTAATCATCATCGGAGATGCTTGAAAACAACACATAGTGCATGCAGGCTCCCTGCTGACCAGGATACAATATCAGTGTGACCTCGTTTTTTCTCAAGTGGCTGAAGAACTGTCATATACCTTTACGTAAACTGAAGAGCAATGTCTGGCTCTTAATATATGAGGGCATTATTTGCTCTGTAATCAACTTGGAAATTGTTTTACCCAGTCAGATTGAAATTACAACTTCCTTCAGCATTCTTTGAGATTTTCCCTAGGTTGAAGAAAGGACACTGCTTCTTCCTTGTTATCTTCCTGACACATGGCTGGGCAGTCTGGGGAACTGAACTGATAAACTCCCATTTTTCTGTCGATATATTCTTTATTTTTTTCTTAACTTTTTCTCACACATGGCTATCCAGATAAGAAATTTCAGAAATGTGCCAGATTTGCAAAACAGTAAGATAAATTGCTGAGAAATATCTGTTACTTCTAGGTTTTCTTAATTATATAAACACTAGGCAGTAAACACAAAGAAAAATATAGAGGAAACTATGAACCTTTGAGAAACTGTATGAATGTTGAGGTGCGTTTGACATGTTTGATATACTGTAAACTTTTGTTTTGTGCTGGTGTTTCTGCACTTTTCATCTTGTATACAAAGCAGCCTCTCTTTCCTCCTCCAAACCATGCACATGGTGCCAGCTGCCTGAGGGACTGGTGGGTTCTGTGTCACTTGGAGTCTCTCAGGCTGGATGCCTTATTGAAAGGTCTGCTGTAGCGCAGACTGGAGCAGTAGATTTCTGTGTTATGCTAGGGGTTAAGTGTTCATAGCCCTGTTGTCCCTTCTGGCTGAAAACCCATAGTTATTTGAAATCTCTTTTTGGAACTTGCTCTTTAAGTCAGACTGTACTTTCTTGTGCTGGAACTTAAACAACTACTGACCTGATATAGCTGTATAATCCCCAATATGAAAATTGTTTGTCATGCCTCCTGCTGTTGGGAAAGGTGCTGGGCTCCTGTGTGATATTATGAGAAGTCCCAGTGAGATATCATTGTGTTCTGGTCTCTTTTCGCCAATCTATTCCCATGTTACGAGTATACATACATATACATTATTCCCATTCTGTGCTTTCTGTGTACAGCAATACTTTTCTCAAAGGTGCCTTTCCTCCCCATTACTTCTACTTTTTCTTTTCTTGACTTGTGATTTGGTATATCACTCTGTAGTCTGTTTTCTGAAGGAGGAATAAAGTTTGATCTTGAAGCCAGTATGTGCCTGAATTTACATCATTTGCAGATGTGCTGATTTTAGTGCTTATGATGTAAATAAGGATAGAATCTGGCTCTATACAAATTCCAGGTGTGTGCCCAAGATCACTGCTGTGGTGTTTTGCCCTGTGCAAATCTATTTGTGTTTAAATGTTGTGTCCCAGTGGCTTTAGGAAGTTGGCTGGTCATCCACTGGCAGCACAGAGCAAAGCCATGACCACCTTTTGCTTTCTGAGATCTATTCTGCCTTTCCAGCTCAGTGAGAGCTGAAAAAGCAAGGGGCAGCATGTTTGACTCCTCGGTGAGTGTAGGTCAGGAAGGAGGCCTTCATTCCTCTCTGGTCACTTGGTTGGGTTCCTGAAATAATGTCCATTTGCTCCTAAAGAGACTGTCTTTTTAGCCAGAATGGGAAGATGTTGATGTAGGATGTCTGTCTACTTGGCCAGCAGTGGTCCCCAGGTCTGTGCTCTTTGTATTCTGAGTGCAGATAATAACATTTTTTATTTTTCACCCTGATGTGCATTTGGGACATGCCAGGGACAGGCAAAGCAGGCAATTGCTTTGAGTGACTGATCAGTACAGGTGCGAAAGAGTGTAAAAATACTGAGGTAGAATGAAGGTGACAGGCACTCAAGAAGCAAACTTCATGATTAGAGTTCATGGCTGTTGTTTGATACTGATGTGTATCTTTGATATCTTTCACCTCTCCCTGTTCCTGTGTCACCACAAATAAGGGAGGCTGACAAAGATGTTTCTGATGCAAAGCTTTTTGGTGCTGTTGAGCTGAAGGGAATGGGACAGCTGTGGCTGAAGCCGTG
Source organism: Caloenas nicobarica (assembly GCF_036013445.1). NCBI lineage: Eukaryota > Metazoa > Chordata > Aves > Columbiformes > Columbidae > Caloenas > Caloenas nicobarica. The sequence continues at coordinate 62,959,626 of NC_088245.1, read as the reverse complement.
TCAGTTTGTTCACTTCTGTGTTACAGTCAAACCCTGATGTCAATGAGGAGCAAATCCAGTGGGTTTGGGCTATGTCGGTTTTGCCCATTGTGCAATGCCAGTAGAGCAAAATGAAAATAGCTCTATTTAGAGAAAAAAAACCAGTTTGCTATTTTTTAAATGTCATTTCCCTGCCCTATCCAGGACCAGGAAAGCTCTTTCCCCAGAGTACTTTCTGTTCAGAGGCTCTCTCCTAGATGGTGCTTCCTAGATGGTAAGTGGATCTCCCTTCTCTTTGTGCCTAGCATGCTGCCTGTTTCTGCTGTGCATGTGAAGGATATTGCATCTGAGTGTTACTGGGGATGGGTAACTGTTCCTTCTTGTTACACTGAGCAGGTAATAAAGGAGCTGAGTGTCCCCCTTTCCCCTCTGAAAAATGGGACAGGCCCTTTTTCTAGCAACCAAAATGTCTGCTGGAGCTCTGTCACCCCAAGGAGACATGTTCTTCTAAGGGTGGTTAAAGATTTGGTTTATTAGAGTCTGCTGTGATGAGCAGCGTTCACTGCATGGCAGTGCCTGGACTCAGCTGGTGGTGGCAATGCGCTGCTGCTGCTGCTACGTTCTTCACTCTGGCTTCTCTCTAAGTACAACAGTGTTTAGACACTATAGCGTTTAGGTGATGGAAATATACCTCCCTTTCCCTGAGAGACTGCACTTCATGTAACACCCTGGAGAGATGCACTTGTATTTGACCCAGACTTTGTCAAAGCAGATGCCTTATCTGGGCTTTAGATCAGGCTCCAGAGCACTGGAATTAGCAGCTAAAATGGATGGCATCTGCTTTTGCAAAAGCTTCAGCATGAGGAGACTGAAATTTGCATTGCTCTAAACAGAAACAATTTCTCCATGGCAATTTCTAATCAGTCTTCTTTTTCTCTCATGAGGGAATTGATAAAAAAACCCAAAACAAAACAAAAAAGCAACAAAACAATAAAACCCAAACCATATTGAGAATCTATTTGTTTTTTGCAGAAAGCTGGGTGGGTAGATGCATTCAGCTTTTGTCTTTAGTGATTTGATATTCCCTTGCAGTGGCAAAACCTACAACAGTCTGCTCTTGTGTCAAAACTCCAGAATGAACGAATCTGATTTCACTGGGCAAACTAAATGCAAAGCAGAAACAAAATAAAATGCATCTGATGGAGCACATCATAGGTGATTAAGTACTTCTGGGTTTAGTAATATAAATTACTTAGCAGTTACAAGATTCACATGAGGTTCTTTATTTAGTGAATCTCCCCTATTTTCATGTGTTTTTGATGAGTAGCATAAATTTTCTCTGAGCATATTGGTAATTTAGGGTGAATATCTGTGACCATGCATTTGATTTACAAAGAGCTCCCAAGCATGTTATTCTTCTTTAGATTCAAAATTTGAATTAATCCTATTAGACCCATCAATTTCATTATATGCTTGCTATACTCTTATTGGAACAATGCAGCTTTTTCTGTCATATGTTTTAATGTGACCAATTCTTCTTATAAGCCTGGAATCCATTTTATACATTTTAAAATATTTATTTCAAGTTAATAATTTCAGTGCATATTGTTTTATTAAGCCTCACCTTTAAATTCACCATTTAATAGGATAGGAATATGGACATAATGAATGAATCAGATTATGTTCTTGTGAAACTACTGTGACTTCACTGACACACAGAGTGGTAGTGACATTAGCTCAGCCTGTCCTGTCCATACAGTTCTGCTTAAGACCGTTTTCCTCACTGTGGCTCTGTTGTTTCTCTGTCTTGCAGCAACTTCTGCTGATCGTTTTTACCGCATTGACAGATCTCAGGTAAATCTTTATTTGGTTACCATTTCTACAGATTTTTTTTTTTAAGCTCTGTCAAATGCAGCTTAAAATGATTTACCTGCCGTTCCTCCTATGTGTTCTAAAATGCTACTTATGTCTAACGAAAAGTAGAGAAAAAATTCTGGGCCATTTTTTAGTTAATGTAATTCACATCATTTCACTGAAGTTTTATATCTGCTGACCATCTGCTCTTCTGTTTACTACCAATCTGATGTACAGATCAGAATTTTCTACATTTGCCATCCTTATCAAGTCTTACTAAGGGCATCTGTGTGGCACCAGAGTATTTATCTTTTCAGTGACGCTTTTAGTCACCAGAAGTCTTGATCCTGTGTGTGTGACATGGAATAGCTGTGGAAATTAAGGTGATTTACAAGCTGAGAATTATGAACAGACCTGTGTCAAATATTCCCAAGGAGCTCTAAAACAGCATGTAGCTCTGTAGGATTCAAACCTGTAGTATAGATTTGACAATCAGAATATATTTTCTAAAAGACGCTTTGAAAATTTTAGAGAGCTTTTGGTGTTTCTGATTGATAACCAGAACAGGCCAATTAGTGGCTCAGCATTAAGTGCAAACTGTTGATTTCACACAGTGGGCATTTCTATCTGGTCTCCCTGACAACTGTGTTGGCTGTTTCTGAACACATGAACATGTGACTGTTCCCCAGCAAAAGCAGCTGATGGTTTAGTTCAAACAGAAAGAGCTATGGCATTAGTTCAGAGGTCCAAGGTGCAGTGTCTGCATGTAGCCACCAAGCAACTTTTTTGCACACAGTCATATAAATGATTTGATGAAGTTATACTTCAACATTTGGAAAGCAAGGGTGAAGAAGATGCTGATACAGGTTAAACTAGGCAATGTAACTCTGGCCTTTTCTGCATTTCTTTAATACTTGACTCTGTACAAATGGTCATCTTTCCCTCCTACTCATTCACCCTGTGTTTTTGTGGGGAAAAAAATCAACACTGTATGATGGTGCCAGCTCACAAACGGTGGGAAGTTTCCTGCCCATTCACCTGTGTAGACAGGCCTACTCACACTTGGTGGTTTTTGAAGGACAATGAGCCTTCAGTGTCAATAACAGAAAAGAGGGACTGAGAAAGACAGCTTTGGTAACAGAGATGTGAAACCTGACTGTACAAGCAATGGAGGTGTGGGAAAGTACCCCCAAACAATGAAAATTTCTGTCAGTCATCATTGGAGGGCAGACCTTAGGTGTCGGTCGTCTTTTTGAAATGCATACCTCAACTTTTTGGGTAGATCTTTAGTTTTTAGCTGAATGACATCGAGTCACTGAGTCGCAGCCTTTTAAGTGTTGCTGTGAGTGTGAAGCTTGCTGGTTGGGAATCTTGTTTTGCTTGAAAACAATGAAGTATTTATTGGTGGCTTCAGTGGAACTGGTTTTAGTGTGTGTATGCGTGTGCACTTAAATAAATGCACAGGCAGAGTCCCAGGAATGCTCTTCGGAGACTCTGATGTGCGGCCAGCTTTCCTACAGCCAGCTGGGTGCTCTGAGAGACCAGTGATGCTGCAGGTTCATTATATGTTCCTTGTATTGCTCCAACAGGAACATTTGCACTTTGTGACAGAAATTTCGCAGGACGAGATTTTTATTCTGGACCCAGAGCTGGTAATGTCACAGCAGGTGGGGACACCACCAGGAATGCCTGATCTGGTAGTGGAGCAGGCCTCTGGGTAAGTGGTGCTGGGATCTGGCTTTCAGCAGCCATTTTAGAGTTGGGCAGCTATTTGTTGGTCCCCTTCTCTGAAGGGCTGGGAGATGTAGGAGAACAGATCTCACATGGGGAGCTGGGGACAGGATCAGATACAGCCATGGTAATGACACAAGGACAGTGGAATAACATCTATTTCATTAGGAATCCTGGAGCACATAGCAGGACTAACGGGCTTTGGCACCTTCCAACATCCTCACGGCCCCTGACTGTATCTGCCCCATCACAAATCTGTATCAATCAAGTTACAAACCCCATCTCTGCATGGTCAGGGCTCTGACACCACTGTGTAAGGCCCTGAAGCCCTTTGTGCCTAAGAATAATGGTGAAGTGTCTCTGTTTCTTCTCATCCTAGGGGCAGACCAGGAATGCTCCTATTCATCTTCAGGAACAGTCTTGTACTCATAGTGAATTGAGCTATTTTAGCTTGCTATGGCCTGAAAAATGCCGGGAACTAGTAAGCATAAGACAGCTTCAAATGGAGCATGCAAGGTAATTTCTGAGGGATGAATGCCTTTCTATGCCTTCTTTCCTCCCTAGAATATCAGATCGGTGGAACCCTACGGTTCGAAAGAGGATGCTGAGTGACAGTGGCCTTGGCAAGATTTCCCCACACTACGAGGTACCTGACAAACAAAAGGACGCCAGCCAGACACACATGCTGCAGTAAGAGCCCTCTGCATTTCTCTGCTTGATGATGCACTGTCACCATCACCACAGACAACTTGTAGTGGCTCCTTTAAACTTAATGAATTGTTCTGACATGCTGAAATTACAGAAGTCCTTTTGCTTCTTCTCTTTTGCTCCTCCCTTCTGTTTCTTCCTCTTTCTCTATTATTATATGGTGGGTTTTGTTTTGGTGTTTGTTTGTTTTGGTTTGGTTTTTTGTTTTGTTTTGTTAGTTTGTTTTTTCCCTTTGTGGCACCCTGCACTCTTAATAAGCTTAGATCCAATTTCCAAAAGTAAATACATTATTTTGGATGCCTGAAGTTCCAGCTAAGGGACCCTTCATGGCAAATGGCTATAAGAAAGACCAAAAGACTCATCCTTAAGTTATCTCTGATGCAATGTGACAAAGCAGAAACTTCTACAATTGCTGCTTACTTTCAATGATGTAGTCAATAGTTTTCATATAATCTTGAGCCAGAGATACTATTGTCACGGTAGTATGACTAAACAGTGTTTCTTTCACTGATAGTTCCCCCATGCAAGAGATTTCCACCACTGCAATCCTGTTTCCCATGTTCAGATATGTGTAAGAGCATCTTTTCTTCTTCTTGCCTATTTTAGAAGTGGTTCTCAGCTTTTTGATCCTTTCACTTTAGATTTTCAAAACTAGCAGTAGAAGCATAATCTCTACCAAGTTTAGATAGGAAGCACCTGTCTGAACTCTATTGCCGGCTTTGTAAAATTCTAGTGTTTTGGGGATGTTTTTTCCCCCCCCAAGTACATAATGTATAATTTTGTACATAATTTCTGCTAATGTTTCTAGTTCTACTGTATCTGGATCCCTATGGATGGGTTTTAAAACTTAGTACAGAAAAACTAGAAATAGCGACCATGTGGTCCTTGTTTCAGTTTGTCTTTCTGTCTTGCATGTGTGTGGAAGGGGGCTGTAAGGTGCCTGCCAGGCACTGCTCCAGGGCAGATACAAAGTGGATGGGCAGCAGCATAGCCGTGTGGCTACAAACTGGAAACTTCCCAGCAAACTGGAAACTGTTGGTAGGAGAAGGAGGTGCCATGGTAAGAAAGGGTGATCTTGGTAGCACTGCCAGGAGATATTCTCCTGGTTTTCTCCTGTTACCTGGAGAGATTCTGTATCAGTTCTTGTTTTTATGCTCTTTGCAATGTGAAGGATGGTGAAATCGGGTTCAGTTTTCCACAGACTGGAATGGCAGGCCCAAAATGTGAAGCTGGCAAAGCTGGGAGAAAAATGATGCTTAGACGCTTTTAGGCAGCATGGAGAGATGGTGACAGCATGTGGACTAACTTCTAATTGATAAGAGAAAATATTTTGTTTACACCAGCATGACTGCAAATATTTGCTTAGCTGGAACACTTCTTTTGGTAGATTTATTAATTACCAGCAAAGTCAGTAGCACTGTCCAGACTGAAGTGTGCCTGTCACTGTCTAGTATAAGGAATTATTTTCCTTATAGCTTCTCTGAACTTTAATTGTTTGGGCTGAAATATTTCATGGTAAGAGTCAGTCTTTGATTCTTTTTTCTTATAGTTAAAAGAGTCAGTTGTTTCCAAAGACAAGATTTGTGGGAAATGTATTGCTTTACATACCTTATTTAAAATAAATAAATCCAGCAGTTATTCCCTGAAAGCTTTTAGTGCTGGTAGTGGAATGAAATTCATTGGAATGAAGTTTTGGAGGTTTGACATTTAATAAAGTGTCACCATCATACCAGAGAGATGCCTTTTGCTGTCTTGAGAAAAATGCTACTGAGTTTGCCCTTCTGATGAGGTTGTTCATGCACTTTGGAGACACCTCATATTCAAGAGCATTGCTTTCAGGAGTTTCTGTCTGCACACGCTGACAGAGGAGTTGTGCCACTCTGTGGTTAATCCCGGTTGCAACTCTGCTCACTGGCTTGAGGGAAGGGGCTGCGCTGCTCAGCAACTGGTCTCCAGTAACAAGGAGAAAAGGGGAGCAGCAGTCATGGTCAAATAGAGATGTGTCAGGAAAAGGCGTATGGAGGAGCAAGGAAAAGAAGTTGCAAGAGCCAGAGGAGCAGAAGCAAAAAGGGAGTCTTGCACAGGAGCTTGGGGAGCAGGGTTAGAGAATAGGAGCTGGCAATTAGGAGCATAGGGGACATACAGATGTCTGGGAAATCAGAATGGGAATAACAAAAAGGAGGAGGAGGACATGGAGTGCAGATAGGTGAGCAGTTGAATGCTGCACTGGAGGACTGGCTTCTCCCCTCAGTTTCCCTGACAGAATTTCTGAATGAAACAGATTTACACCAAACTTTTCACAAATGGCCAGTAACAATGGGCTCCTCAGTCTACGCATGTCCACTGTGAACTAGGCTGGGTTTCTGAGTGGCCATTACAAGGAGATTTTGAAAGACAGTGAAGCACTGGAAACAGAGATATAGGCCTTCTGTGTGCCTCAGGTTTTATTACTAAAATTAATGGAAAGTTTGTGCCTTCCTTCCTTCTGACTTTAATTTTCCCAGCTGCAGAATACAGATAATATTGCAGCCTCACCTTTGAGGAACACAGTGAGGGTAAATTTAATGGTCGTAAGAAACTTTGATACTGTGGGGAGACTATCTCAGAGATGCTTAGGAGAAAATAATTTTACATTCTGTGCACCATTTTAGTAGTGTGGAATAAAAAAATCTTGAGGCTGTGCACTGCATATACAAAATACAAAAGGATATCAAGCAGGTCTCTACTTAAACACCGAGGCAAGAATCCAGTAGAAGAAAGTAGCAGGTGGCAATGTGATTAAAGTTGTCAAAATCCTTCAGTGCAACAGTGCTGGAGTATCATGCTTAGATGACAGGAGCTCTGGTGTTTCCAAGCTTCTGGTCCTTGACTTTGCAACCTAAAAAATCTTTCTAACTTGGCACTTTAAAAAATACCTTAGAAAATACTGTTATATTTTGGCATCTGAAGTAACTTACAGGTTCTTTATGGAGGCTTGTCCCTTCAGAAATTATTTTTCACATAAAACCTGTGGAAAAGATTTTAGCAAAGCTCCCAAAGAAGGAATATGGGAGAGCAGATTGCTCCTGTTCATGGAGGGAAATGAAGAGAGATTTCAGGGCCTTGGGACGAATGGTGAAAGAGTCTGGGGCTCAAGTTATCTTCTCTTCCCTCCTTCCATTTTCGGGTGATGATGTGGGATGGAATAGAAAAATTAAGTCCGAAAATGATTGGCTTCAAGACTGGTGCTACAGGCAGGGCTTTGGGTTCTTTGATAACGGCTGGTTTTATAAGACACCAGTCTGGACAGTGATATGTGGGAAAGGTTTATCCCACAGCGGTAAAAGGATGCTGGGACAGGAATTAGCAGGGCTCATTTGGAGGGCTTTAAACTAGATTCGAAGAGGGATGGGGTTGTAGCTGGGCCTGCATCAGCGGGGCAGCATGCTGGAATCGATAAAGACCGGGAGGCCCCCCATACCCCTAGGGTGAAATCGGTGTACTCGGCTTGCTCCCTGAAGTGCCTGCACACCAACGCGCGCAGCATGGGGAATAAGCAGGAGGAGTTAGAAACCTGCGTTCGGTCAGGAGATTATGATCTGATGGCAATTACAGAGAAATGGTGGGACAGCTCACATGACTGGAATGTGGTCATGGATGGCTGTGTCCTTTTCAGGAAAGACAGGCCAGCCAAGCGTGGTGGTGGAGTTACTCTTTACGTGAGAGAGCAAATACAATGTATAGAGTACTGTCCAGGTGCGGTTGAGGAGCAAGTTGAGAGTCTATGGGTGAGAATTAAGGGGCAGCTGGCAGGGGTGACACTGTTGTGGGAGTCTATTACAGGCCACCAGATCAGGGTGAGGAAGTTGATGAGGCCTTCTATGGGCAGCAGAGTGCGGCCTCACAGTCACAGGCTCTGGTTGTTATGGGGGATTTTAACTTCCCTGATGTTTGCTGGAAGGACTACTCAGCCAGCCAGCCTCAGTCTAGGAGGTTCCTCCAGTGCACTGATGATAACTTTCTGATGCAAATGGTGGAGGAGCCGACTAGGAGAGGTGTGCTGCTGGATCTCGTCCTCACTAACAAGGAGGGTCTGGTTGAAGCAGTAAAGGTGGAGGGCTGCCTTGGTTGCAGCGACCATGAAATGGTGGAGTTCAGGATCTCCTGTGGTGGGAGCAGAATACCAAGCAGAATTGCAACCGTGGACTTCAGCAGGGCCGACTTTGGCCTTTTCAAACAATTGCTGGGGGAAATCCCGTGGGCAAGGCTGCTTGAAGGTAAAGGGGCCCAGGATAGTTGGTTAACATTCAGGGACTGCTTCTACCAAGCTCAAGATCAGTGCATCCCGACACGCAGGAAGTCAAGGAAGGGAGCCAGGAGACCTGCGTGGTTAAACAGGGAACTGCTGTGTAAGCTCAAGTGGAAGAAGAGAGTTTACAGGTCATGGAAGGAGGGGCTGGCCACTTGGGAAGAATATAAGGCTGTTGTCAGAGGATGTAGGGAGGCAACTAGGAAAGCTAAGGCCTCCTTAGAGTTAAACCTGGCAAGAGGGGTCAAGGACAACAGAAAGAGCTTCAAATACATGGCAGGTAAAACTAACACTAGAGGCAATGTAGGCCCACTGATGAATGGAGTGGGTGCCCTGGTGGCAGAAGATACAGAGAAGGCAGAGTTACTGAATGCCTTCTTTGTCTCTGTCTACTCTGCCGGAGGCTGTCCTGAGGAGCCCCGTACCGCTGAGGCCCCAGAGGAAGGCAGGGCAATGGAGGAGTTTGCCTCAGTTGATGAGGACTGGGTTAGGGACCAGTTAAGCAATCTGGACATCCATAAATCCATGGGTCCAGATGGGATGCACCCGCGGGTGCTGAGGGAGCTGGCTGAAGTCATTGCTGGACCACTCTCCATCATCTTTGCCAAGTCTTGGGAAATGGGAGAGGTGCCTGAGGACTGGAGGAAAGCAAATGTCCCTCCGGTCTTCAAAAAGGGCAAGAAGGAGGACCCGGGCAACTATAGACCGGTCAGCCTCACCTCCATCCCTGGGAAAGTGATGGAACACCTTATCCTTGGTGCCATCTTAAGACATATCAAGGATAAGAGGGTCATCAGGGGCAGTCAACATGGCTTCACCAAGGGGAAGTCGTGTTTGACCAACCTCACAGCCTTTTATGAAGACATAACAAGGTGGATTGACGATGGCAGAGCAGTGGATGTGGTCTGCCTTGACTTCAGCAAAGCATTTGACACAGTCTCCCACAGCATCCTCATGGCAAAACTGAAGAAGTGTGGACTGGATGATCGGGTAGTGAGGTGGACCACAAACTGGCTGAAGGAGAGAAGCCAGAGAGTTGTGGTCAATGGGGCGGAGTCTGGTTGGAGGCCTGTATCTAGTGGAGTGCCTCAGGGGTCAGTTCTGGGACCAGTACTATTCAATATATTAATCAATGACTTGGATGAGGAAATCGAGTGTACTATCAGCAAGTTTGCTGGTGACACCAAGCTGGGAGGAGTGGCTGACATGCCAGAAGGCTGTGCTGCCATCCAGTGGGATCTGGACAGGCTGGAGAGTTGGGCGGGGAAAAATTTAATGAAATATAATAAGGGAAAATGTACAGTATTGCATCTGGGCAGGAACAACCCCAGGTTCCAGTATAGGTCGGGGAATGACCTATTAGAAAGCAGTGTAGGGGAAAGGGACCTGGGGGTCCTGGTGTACAGCAGGATGACCATGAGCCAGCACTGTGCCCTTGTGGCCAAGAAGGCCAATGGCATCCTGGGGTGTATTAGAAGGGGTGTGGTTAGTAGGTCAGGAGAGGTTCTCCTTCCCCTCTACTCTGCCCTGGTGAGACCTCATCTGGAATATTGTGTCCAGTTCTGGGCCCCTCAGTTCAAGAAGGACAGGGAACTGCTGGAGAGAGTCCAGCGCAGGGCCACAAAGATGATAAAGGGAGTGGAGCATCTCCCTTATGAGGAAAGGCTGAGGGAGCTGGGTCTCTTTAGCTTGGAGAAGAGGAGACCAAGGGGTGACCTCATCAATGTTTATAAATATGTAAAGGGTGAGTGTCACGAGGATGGAGTCAGGCTCTTCTCGGTGACAACCAACAGTAAGACAAGGGGTAATGGGTTCAAGCTGGAACACAAGAGGTTCCACTTAAATCTGAGAAGAAACTTCTTCTCAGTCAGGGTGACGGAACACTGGAACAGGCTGCCCCGGGAGGTTGTGGATTCTTCTTCTCTGGAGATATTCAAAACCTGCCTGGACACCTTCCTGTGTAACCTCATCTAGGTGTTCCTGCTCCAGCAGGGGGATTGGACTAGATGATCTTTTGAGGTCCCTTCCAATCCCTAACATTCTGTGATTCTGTGAGTGTTTTATATCTAGTCTGAAATACTGTGCAGCATTTCCAGCTCAAAGTGCAATATCCTATAGCCTGTCACTAGGGCAAGTAACAGGGGACCTGTTGTGATGGAAAGTGTCATCAGTTGACCCATTGGGGCTGTTTTCTCAGTGGTTGTTTTTCTCTAAAACAGGGCTTGGGAGTGATTCTCCTTAGATTAGACCACAACTAGTCATAGGATGGCTGCAGGCTGCTTAGAATGTTTCTGGCTTTGTTATATATACATATACATAAATATATGTGTATACATATATAAATAACCTTATAAAGATGAGGTAATTGCTTCTGAGAAGTGAGGAGTGTACCTAAAAAGACAAAATATGCAAATAGAGAGATCTCTTAAATTACTTCAATCAATGAAAGTAGAGAATATGTGATCTAAAAATAACTATGATGTTTGGTGTTGCTTTTGATGATAACCAGTTTAGGTAAAGAGTAATTTGAATGTAATGATTTTGATGCAGGGGTCTTTCTGAGAGAAAATTATTTATGCTTTTGCTTTTAATTAAGTGAACTTCATGTTTGTTAATTTTCTGGTGACACTTGACTGATGGTATTTCATGTTTTTCTTTATCTCTGATGGCTCTTTGTGTGACCGATTTGTCGAGTGGGCAGGATATGAAACAGCATCTTAATGTAGTAACAGGGAGCTGGGGCAGATTGTAGCCTAATAGAAACATCAAATTAGTGTGAATAGTGCATACAAAAAACAACAAGAAGAAAAGTACTTGGACTTGATCTTGAAAAAAACCTAAGTATTCTGGGCTGACTCCATTGAAACATGTAATTGTACTCTTCATTTGAACATGTATGGGCTCATCATCCTGATTTATCCTGTCATCAAATGGTACAGTGAGATGGGGACGACCATTCCTTCATAGCCTGCTGTAAGTATACGTTATTGGCCACGTATTGATAATTCTCTTCCTAGTTATGTGTTTGTCATCCTATCATGTGATGAGAGCTGAAAAAGTAAATAAAATAAAAACAACAGCAGCACACAAAAATGAAAGGTGACTATACTTGGTGGAATTTTAACCTACATCTCTCCATTAAAGTCATTACTTTTTCCATTGTTTGGAGCAGTAACAACCACTCTTCTAGCATCTGTCCAGCTGTGATTGTAATGTGTATCCAGAGCTGCTAGATGCATTCTCTGAACTGAGTGCGTGGCTCATGAAGGGTGGGTGAAGGTTGGCCAAAATGCCATCTGGTCCTGTCAGGGAGAGGAAGAAAAAACGCCTGTAGGGGCTGGAAGGTAGCTGCAGCCCTTTACGCTAAATAGACATTAATTAGCTAGTAACGCCACCCAGGCACTGCTTTATGAGGCAATAATAACCTAGTTCCTGAGAGGCAAGATGAAAAAGGCTGAATGCCAAGTGTTTTGACTCAGCCACAAGAATCAGATCATTGCCCAGGAAATCAGTGTGACAGTACAGATGTTACAAGATGTTTGAAGGTGGTTTTGTTTGTTTGTTTGTTTTTTAATTTTATATATAGATATATTTTTTAAGAGAAATTTTTTTATGGTTCAAGGTGGGAAGAGCAGCAGGGATGCAAATTTGCATCTAGAAAAGGGAAGGAATGCTCATCTAGTGAAAATTAATAAAATATAAAGAGGTGACTCTTAGCATTTGAACGTGCTAGACAGGAAGTGCCTATTAATAATGAACCTTTAAAATTTCAAAGGTTGGTGAAGACTTGAAAAATTCAAGTGTTTCCCCAAAACTCCTGCATTGGAAAACTCAGTAACACCTCTTAAATAGGGAGAGTTGTCTGCCTTGGTGTGATTTGATAGAAAAATCTGAATTAGTTTTCTGGTTCAGATTTAGTTCAAACTGCATTTATTGGATTAAGCCACAAGAGTGAAGTGTGTATATTTTAACCAGCTATTTGTACACCTGTACAAACTACTTTCCATTGTTTAAAATCCTAGATGAGGCTCCATGAGTAGTGACTGCTTTCAGACAAATCTTATTTGAGTGACGGCGTAAATCACCATCTCACTTTCACTGTACAATCCTATGTAGGCCTTATAATCAAATTAGAGCACAACAAAATTCAGTGTCTATTTATGATTGACCTTCCTTCTCTCCTGTCTTCTGCCTTCTCTCTCCTCTCCCTCCCCCTTCTCTGTACTTTAACCAATAGCTTGTAAGGCACCACTCTGACTATTGCAGTAGAGCTTGAGAAGGGTTTGCCTAAAGCAGCTCTCCACCTCTTGCCAAGAAAGTGAAATTAAAAGAAGGGGAACTAGGGAAAGGAAAGCTAAGGACTCAAAGATGAAAAGTGATGTAAAGAAAACTGAGGATGGTTCAGGGAAAGGTAAATGTGGGTTAAACAGGAATAGTACTTTGAAGGAGGAAAAAAAAAACCAAACCCAAAACAACAACAAAACCAAACCAAACAAAAAACAAAACAAAAAAACCCAAAGCAAACAAGCAAAAACCAAAAAAACCCCAACAACAACAACAAAACAAAGCAGAAAATAGTTAAGAAATTGTTTAGAGGGAAAGCAAGTACCCTGAGTGAGACTGAGTGGGGAAAAAGTGATGCATCTCAGTGTGGGGTCTGGTCCTGTATTTTGAAAGCTCTCACTATTATCAGTGTGATGCAGTCACAGTACTTCAAATCTTGTGTGCATTCCACATGGAAGCTACAATTTATCCACCATTAGGAAATCTCTTCTTCAGTTGCTGCTGTAAATCTTCCCCTCCTCTCTCTCTTCCCACCGCCCACCCCCTCCCGCCCCAGTCACCATTTCTGGAGACTTTCTTGACAGAGAATGCACCTGTTAATTTTTTTACACTCTAGTGCCCAGGTGTGATACATAATGAATTTCATCTACTTTATGCTCCTGTTATGAATATTAATTCTCTCCATATACTTCAAGATTTTAACTACTTTCATTGCTTTTTGAGATTTTCAGAGGGGAAAAAGGAATAATTATTGATTTCCTTTGGAATTCTACGTTTCAGATATGTGCTTGTGGTTCTGAACATATATATTTCTGCCCTTTCTCATTCTCTTAAAAACTTACAATGTAACAATGAAAATCTAGCATAATTTTGGCATTTCTTAAATAATTTGTCTTGAAGCTTCATTTCTTGCCATACAAAAGAAAAAAAAATCAGCCTGACAAATAGCAAGACTTAAAAATGATGGAATTTGGCTTACAAAAAAGAGTGCGTTTTCCCTGTGAGATCCCTATATGTTTTTAAAATCAAACCCTTCCAGAAATAGTTTGAATCTCTTATTTTCTCTTTGTAGTCAGTTCAGTACAGAGATACTCATAAACAGGATAGTTATTTTTATTTTGCGATACAATCACTGAATATAAGAACAATTTGGAGACTCTAGCATTGCAGACAGAAATATTTCCCAGTGAAATTCGTACTCTTTCCAGATCGACAGCAAAGAAAAAAAATCATATTTAGTGCCTGTGCTGCTTTACAGCCTGTGAGATTTCAAAAGTTTCTTTAAAGACAGGTACTGCAGATACCAGCTGTTACTATCTGGAAGCTAACACAAGTATCCAGCTCTTACAATTCTTCCAGAAGTTTTCTTTTTCCTTCTGGAGCTCTTTATACAGCAACCTCAAGTCCAGCTCTAAGTACAGGATATATATGAATTTGTTAAGTGTTTTGTCATGAAAGTGGAAATAAGACTTCTACCTGGACAAATATTAATTCACAATTTAGTTTCGAGCATCTCCCACATCGTCACTCAATCTATGTCCACTTTCCCCAAACGATGTCTCTAGCTCTAGTGATGTTCATCCCTCTCATAGAAAAGAGAAAGGACTTCTGGACATGTTTGATGAGTAGACACACCTCGACTCAACTGCAGTAAAAAAGGAACACAGTTTAGAAAGGAAAACAATGCTAAAATCGCAGGGGATGGAGAGGAATGTTGGCACCAAAATATCTTTTCAAAGACTGGCCTGCATGGGGTATATTTTTGATATAACCTGAGTGTATGATGTACAGGCTGTATATGTGAGATAAACATGAGAACAGCTATTCTTAACTCAGGAGTCAGAGGCTTTGCATTACTTCAGTCATGTTGGTACCATCTTGGGGACAGTTCTGAGCATGGGAAGATCCCGGCATTTTGCTCTGATGTCTGAAAACATGGAAACAGAACTAGGGAAAGTGTTACCACTTACAGTCTCTGCTATTTCGGGGGATGAACCATGGCTCACCAGACCTGATGGAACTTTTGAAACAGTGAGAATCAGATGGTTCTGGAAACATGAACTTTCAGCACCTTCTGGTATCATCTTTAAATGACTGAATTAATGCAAAACCTTCTTTAATCACCTCTTCCCTGTTAATTAGTAGGACTTTTATGTCACTACTGCCAAAGGCTGGCCTTATCTACAGAGAACAGGTGTAGAAAAATCATGTTTTTTACTTATTACAATTTCTGCAACAGTCATTAGTATTTGGTACTTACACATCATTCTTGCAACCCCTTTCCCAGTAATACTGAGCTTTAAGACACCATCTTTTGCTTCTGCTCTTGTTAACTGTAATTGGGAAAGGAAGAAATTAGAATTTGGTTTAGAATTGCATGTGTATGACCTGATTTGTGTATGTGAGGGCAATGCAAATAATGTTTGTTTTCTTCCAGAATTAAGTCTCCAGCCTTTGTTGTTCAGATGTTTAAAAACAGTAGGCACGTGATGAGGTGGGTTTATGTTTCTGCCCCTTCAATATGTGGTAGAAATAGAGTACATCCTGTACTGTATCCTGTAGGATGTTGTGTTGTGGTTTTGGGTTTTTTTGGGTTTTTTTCATCAGTACTTATTACAAAATAGTTTTATTATTCAGAATGTATCTCCCCAGAGTGGACTGGGTGGGATTTCAGCTTCCTCTTTTCCCATCCACCTGCCCCTGAGCCCTCAGAATGAGGCCTCTTAATGTTTTTTGTAGCATCTCAATACCTGGTGCACAGCTGAGGAAATTCACCCTGCCGACAAAACATTTTGTCACACTGTGACATGCAAGACACTCCCAGGTTTCTTTAGAGAGTCTTGTTAACTGGTATCCAGCTTTCCAAAAGGGAAATACGAGCAGTCCAGCCCTCCCTTTCTTCTTGGGGGGCAGGGGGTATTTCAAGCAAAAGAATAAACACATGCTTGACAAAGGGAGTGACCTACCCAGATGTTGAAAAATTAAAACTACCCACTAGCTTGAAAATGTTTTCTGAATAGTTCCATTAGATAAGGGAGTGAAAAAGATTTTTCCAAGTGGAATGTATGCTTTTTGTTGGAGTGTGTTTAAAGGATGAAATTGATGTTGACAGAGTACAGATAGCTGGATGCCTTGGTGTTCTTTAAATTGTTTACCACAACAGCTCTAAATCTGCTTTCCACACTATGGCTGATAGCCAAGGCAGAAGTAATAGAGTATGTTCTTTTTTCTCTTTTCTTATTACTACACTTTTTTCACTTTTTTTTTTTTTTTCCTGTTTGCTTCCATCCTTGCTTGCTTACTTTAGCCCTTGGATTGAGAAACAGAATCTGCATTGGGAAGTAAAGCAGTTCTGCAGCAAAGAAGGCAGGGGAACGTATCAATATGGTCATTTCTTATACCTTTGTTTTCTGTTTGGCTGGGTAAAAGAAAATCACATTTGATAATTTGATCTTTAGGGCCTACTGCTTTCCTGCAACAATCAGGCATGTGATAACTGCGTATGGCAAAAGAAGGGCAGAGGAGAGAGTGGAGCTGACGATGCCACTGTAGAATGTGAATATTCCTCTCTTCAGCTCTATGGAGTGGAAATAGCAGATCCATGGCTCTGAGTGACATTAAGGGCACTGGAAGAAGGGCTAACTGGGTTTATTAGTGTGATGTAGGATGATTGACAGACTGTATTCTTCTGGGCTTGCTTTAAGCACCATTATAAATACAGGGTGAATATTCCTTCCAGCATGGCAGGCTTCTAGTCCAATAAAAGTTAGAAAATAAGTCAAGCTTGTACTTTTAGGTAATATATATGTCTGTGTTTGTGTGTACTTGTTACTTATTTATAAGAGTTGAAGTAAGCCAAAAAAATATCCCAAAACATCCTAGTCCTAGTTTTCTGAGCAGGAATAGCAAGCCTGTGTGCATGTGCTCTATCCCTGCCATAAGGAGCTGCCATCTGCTTGGAAAAGAAACTGGTTCTTAATGTGCTCTCAGTCAGTGCCAAGCTGTCCTATCAAAACCAAAACTAATAAGCTTCAGGGCGTGGCTAAGAAACACAGTCCTGTACATATGTAACACACACATTGGAATACATAGTGTGTCCAAGCTTTCACACTAAGACATCTCATAATATGCATTCAGACTGTATTTGTTGATACCCTGTTCACATTCCTAAGTTCTGGTTTAACAGGCCTGCAAAGTGAACAGAGACATAGTTTGGTAAAATAACTGCTCTAGACTATCACACAGAAGTATGACTTTTCCTGAGTTGACAGTGTTAAACTCCAAAAAGTCAAACTTTTGCTGACTTTCTCTAATTCTTCAGATATCTGCATGTTTGGATTTCAGCTGTGACTGGAAAATGGGAAGTGCCAAAATACGATGCAACAAAAAGCTAGAGACAAAGCATAGTCATGTAACCATAGTTCATCTTTTGGGGGTTGCAATTTAGTATTTTAGATGCAAAAAGTTCAGAGTGTTTGGATGAGACTCTGAGCAATATTTTCACGTGAGGCTTCACTTGATTCCTTGAATAAAAAGTGAGATTTTCCACTAGGGCTGCTTGAAAAATATATTGGTGAGCTGTTTTTACTTGGTGGAGGTGTGCATGAAAAGAGGTTTACTTCTTATGGAAAATGTTGCTTGAAACAGAATGTACCTGTGAGCATGGGCTGGGTTTAGTATGCTTGGGTTGGGGAGAGATTCTCTGGTTCACTTGGAAACTGCTGAGGGACAGGGAGCACATTCCCCAGGCTGTGTGTCCCGGAATGGCAGCTCTGCAGGGAGCTGCCCTTGCCCTTCCATTTCTTGGGGTGCCTGTCCTAGTGCCCTGGCTTGCAGACTTATATGTCAGGGTGTAGAAGATGCTGTCTCTTCTTAAAATACCTGTCAAAGGATTTCTCAGGTGAGAGGAGAAGCTTTTGAAAGCTTAAAAGCATTCAAATGGGGAGGGAAAAAAGTTGTCCCTGCTTGCTTGCTGCTCTTCTGTGCTGGGAAAGGAGCACTCAGACCCACAGCTTTGCCTCGGTATCTAAGACTGAGCGAGAATTTAGCAGTTCTGGCACAGAGGTGTGTGCATGGGAGGGAAATACACGAGGAACGGGGCTGTAACACAAAGCTATGCTGGGGTTTCTGGCAGTGTTGGTGTCCAGGGGCAAGCAGGGACAGATGGACCTGGCTAAATTATGCCAGGAGCTGAAATGGGAGAGCCAGAACTGGCTTGGAGTCAGTGTAACCCTGACTCCTAGCTTCTTGTTTCTGTGCCAGGTGTTTAAAAGCGCAGCACAAAACCATATCTGAAACTCCCATTACAAGTTTTATTCTCTTTAATTACTCTATAGCAGGGAGGTAAAGGACTCAGCAATTCTACTCTGCCTACGATTATAGAAGGACCTGTGTGTTATGCACATTCACTGAGGTTTTTTTAAAGATGGCAAGCAAGCAAGGATTGCTTAGCGTTTAGCACTTGTGAAAATCAGGCCATTTATTTATGAACATAGTTTTAAGAATGTGTTTCTGAGGGATTCCTGTGTTTGTCTCTCTTCTCCCAGAACCCCTAAAGGTTATTACCAGGAGTCACTGGTTTACTTTGTGGTAACAAACACACCACTTAAGGTGGCTTCTAGATTGTTTAGAAACTCAGACTAGCCTAAGATTATTTGAGTGGTGTCTCAAGATCCCAAGCAGCTGATGTGTTTCATCTCCATCCAACCCTTTCTTTGGGTTTACTAAAAAGTTAAAGTCACAGGAAAATGACATCTGGGTTAATCTTTTTCTGGAAAAAGTAAAAGTACACAGGTCCACCCACAGGTCAGATGCTTTGTTACCTAATTGTACCTAAAATCTGGTTTTGCTTTTCATGTAGGAAGTTAAGGCAGTGCATATATCCAGTCCCTTTAGTGCCTGTCCAAGGTCTTTTTGTGCAGCTTTTATTGAAGAGCTTTTTCAAACAGCATCCAGTCCTTTGACAGTCTGTTGTTTCACCTAGATGTTACATGCTGTGGCTGGGTCTTGCTTTATATTTTTAGGGTTAGAATCACAATAGCTACTGCCTTTCCTTTGCCTTTTGCCCCAGAAATTTGTCAAGCAATTAACAGGTAGGTCAGTGAGAATTTTTAAAATTTAATTCAGATCTGGAAATCAAAGAATAGTGTTTCAAGGAGGCTTGGGTCAGGCCCTCTTCAAAATGAATTTCTTATAATTTGGTGTCATGTGACGATAAGAGGAAGAGAGGCCAAGGATTTAAAAAACAAAACAAACAACCTATGATCACCCTACAGTCATTCTGCTGGTCATCTGAAAATACTGTCTTTTTTCAAGGAAATAACCAGCCAACTTTCTTAGGCTGTGTTTTGAGCTTGATTCCAAGGTTGCACTATCTTTTGCACGCTGAACGTCTTAGAACATTTCTCTCTCTTTTTCTTTTAATACTAAAAAGAAAATTAAAAAATCAAGGTTAAGCATATTGGGTTTACGTCTTATTTTGCAAGAAAATCTTTTATTCTCTTGTTTAATAGGAATTTCCAGGCAACTCCTCTGGGTGTCAGTACAACTTCAGGTATAGCTGCATTGTGGTGTTCCAAGCCTTCATTCAAAGCACTCCACGTTGGACAGAGAAACAGCAAATAAAAAGTTGGTCTGTAATGAGAAAAGATATAGAACAATATAAGGGACACAGACATGCCTAAGACACAGGAAGGACTACATCTGAGCTGCCCTTGTTTTCCTGAGAAGCCCCAAGCCACATTCCTGTATGTTGGAATGCTTGTGAACGGCCTGAAGCAATGTTTTGTTTGTAGGTAGAGACTGAGGCTACAGAAGGAAGGCAAAAAAGTGCCAGAAAAAGTACTGAGCTTTCCTTTTGGCAGAATTAAAAAAAAAATAGGGTCTCCAGACTGCCATTACAGATTAACAGAACATGTCTGAATGGATTTCTGCAAAATAATGTATAGCTTGCATGAAATTTTTTAGATTCAGGCAGCATCGCTGGTCAGCATTGTTCCACATGTGTGAGACAGTATGGCCATTGTCTATGAGAAATATTTGGGAGGAAAGAATGACAGGAAAGCTGGGATAGTAGAAGCAGGAAGCTTTGTAGACTCATAGAATTGCAGAAAAATTTAGCTTGGGAAAGACCTCTGAAGGCCATCTAATCCAAACCCCTGCTCAAAATAGGTCCAGTTAGATGAACTTGTTCGAAGCCTTGTCCAGATGAACTTTGAATATCTGCAAAGCTGGAGATTCAGCAATCCCTCTGCATAACCTGTTTCTCTGTTCGATCACCTACATGGTGAAAAAAATCTTCTTAATATCCAAGCTGAATTTCCCATATCCCAGCTTGTGACTGTTATTTCTCCTCTTCTTTCTTCAAGCAGACTCTGGCTGTTTTATTTATACCTTCCCATTAGGTAGGTGAAGGCAGGAATAAGATTTTCCCTGAGCCTTCTCTTCTTTCTGAATGAACCCAGCTCCCTCAGCCTCTCTTATAGGTCTCTCCTTAGATGCCTTCATCATCTCTGCAGCCCTTTGCAGAACTCAGTCCAGTTTGTCGATGTCTGTCCTGTTTTCAAGTCTCACGAGTATGGAGAATATGGTAAAAATAACTTCCATCTACCTTATGGCTATGCTCTTGCAAATACAGCCCAGTATGTCATTGGAATTTGCTGTCCCAGGGAATTCTGCTGACTGGTGCTCAACTTGTACTCTGCTAACAACCTGCATCCTTTTCTTCAAAGCTGTTTTTCAGCTGTTAGGGCCCCTAGCCTGTCTTGTTGCATGGCTTTCATCCTCCCAAGGTGTAGAATTTTGCATATGCCTTTGTTGAACTTGCTAGGTTGCTGCTAACCCACTTGTGCAGCCTGCCAAGGTCACTCTGAATTGGGCATATATAAGGTCAAAGCAGAAGTGTGAGGCAGCTCTCAGTAATTCTTAGGCTTTTATTTTTCATCAAGTGCTATGGCAGAAAAGGGTGATTCCCAGGCTGAGCATTATCTTTAACTCTTACTGGTTGCCTCCAAGTAGGAGATGTTGAGGGACAAGGAAAGCAAGCAGTTTTACCTTTCTGCCAGTAAGATATGAGGTACTGTCTGCAGCTGGGGCTGCAGAGGACTCGCCAGTCACAGGGATTTTGATGCAGATTGCTGAATGAGGGGGTTTCCTCACATTTATTTTATAAATACTTCATGTGCTAGAAAATTCCTTTGATTACAATCAGAGAATCTATGAATAAATCCCAATAGGGATGCCACATTTGGTTCTGAAGAAGTACACACACAAAATGAGAAGGAAGGGGTTTAATCTGAAAGCTCTTTCCCTCCCCTCATCACAGGCAGCTGTCATCAGACTGAATTAGAAAGTTTGCAAAAATACCTTGCTTAATCAGGGAAAATGGGGAATGGTCATAAAAACCAGCAGAATTGCTGCACACAGATTGTTATTTGGCCTTTAAATTGTAAATGGCTGGTTTTAAATAGGCCTAGTGCAGATGGTTTCTGCTACAGGTTTATTGATTAAAATAGCTGCTTTACATCAGCTCCAGGTTTGTTTCTCTAGAGGCTTTTGTCTTCATGAATAATGTACCCATTTGCTGAAATTTTGTTATAATTCATCTGCTGGAGGCTGGTTGTATTTCTCTAGATTCCTAAGCCTCAGGTTGACTAAGCTCAAAATTGTGACAGTCCCTGCCCTTCCCTCCTCAGAAATGAATATTCCCTCTTCCATCCTTCCAGTACTGAAAAAATTTAGTGCTTGCAAATCGAAGAGTGCACTTGGGAACAGCTGTGAGTGTTTGGTTCTTTGGGGAAGGCTTACATGAAACTGAAGGCTGTTTTGGCTATACTGGGGATTAGATTTTTGCCAGCAATTGGTCCAAAGCCTGTAAGAGTGAGTGAAAAAATTCCAGCGAGCTTTGGATCCGACCATTAACTCCAAGGCACAGTGCTGTTTCAGGTGGGTACGTCTCATGTGTCCAGTATCTTAAGTCTTCTAATTTGCTGGCAGCATCTAGTGAATTTATTAGGAGGGGCTTTTTACATTATTATTCAGGCTTTTCAATGCATTTCTAAATATTTGTAACTCATTTCTCGGGAGATCCTTCTGCATTTTCAGTTAAGCACAAAAGTTAGTACTTTGCTTGCTTAGGAAGTGGTGGAACAGGCAAAGCGCAGCTTCCCCTTGCAGACTGTGGCTTGCAAGTGGTGTTATGTCTTCTGAGTAGAGGCTGCCACTATGCAACAGGAGGAAAACACCACAGCGGGACCTATAGTGAAAGAAAGAGTACAAACAGCATGGAAAGAAAACGGAGGTGATAACACACTTCTCTTCCCTTCTGATCCCCTTCCCTATTGTCATAGTAATATTTGTCTTCCCCTTAACTAGTCACTACAGCAATAGCTCTTCATAAAACATCTATCAAGCTAGGATAGGAGAAAAGTCAGATTAATGCCTTTGGTGAAAAATATTTGAAATTGGTCTTTCCTTTCACACTTACGCATGGGAAAAGAGCATGGTTGGTGGTAGAATTAATTTGATCTCAAGATTCTGGAAATGTAGCCAGTCACAGACAATCTGGCCTGTCTTTACACTCTTGGGGAGTTTGGGGGAGTGATGAGCCTTTCTTTCTACAAGCTGATTTTACACCAAGATAAAAACAGAAAAAAAGTAACAGTTGATATAAAACATAAGTTATTCCACTCTGAAATGGCCAAGAACAGGATATTGCAGTGCCTGAACCTTTTTCTCAACATCTTCAGGCTTTGATTAATTTTGTTTAACCAAATGAAAATATCTTCAAGATTTCATTTGGCAAAGTGTTTCGACCCAGGTGGGACCACAGATGTTAACAGCATATTAGTTCTTCTGATATATCTCTGACTTGTATCTACTTTTTTTTTTTTTTTGAGGCACGCAGCTTATAAGGATGATAACTTGCTTCTTTCTGACAGTCAAACACAGAGCTAGAATCACACTCAGAGGGCAGCTGCCAGGTGCTAGATAGATGGTTACTGTGTGGACGTTAGTAGCTGAGAATCCTCCATTCTCAAGACACCTGTCTGGTGACCAGTGCTGCCACAGTGTATCCCTCACACTTCTTACAGACCTGAGAGAAAAATGTGTGACTGGAAATATAAGCATCCATTGAATTTTTTTGCTGTCAAGGAAAGTCCCCTGTGGCTGTGGGGTGAGTGCATGTGGTTTAGAGCAGGTCATTAGAC
This sequence comes from Caloenas nicobarica, assembly GCF_036013445.1. NCBI lineage: Eukaryota > Metazoa > Chordata > Aves > Columbiformes > Columbidae > Caloenas > Caloenas nicobarica. The sequence goes on along the minus strand of NC_088245.1, from coordinate 62,936,574 downwards.
TTCCTTTTTCTCCTCCCTTAGAGCCTGTCGTAAGCATGGGCTAGACCAGACAGTGCTCAACACTATTAGTGTGGAATTTTCAGAAGCCTCACTTCCTTATATCATAGTTACAAGCAAGACTTCCCTTGGAGTAGTGAGGCCAGTACTTGAATGGTTTGGAAAACCACCCCCCTGCTAAAACATATGGCCTGAAATTGTAGGAGAATATTGAAAGTCCTCTCCACTCTTTGCCAAAATCCTTCATGTCAGTAATGGAACAAAGGAAGCCTAGTTTACTGTAGTTGAACCTTCAGTATTTTCAATGGTGGAAACTGTCATTGAGGCTTTTCTGTGGCTGAGATATTCAAAACCTCTCCTAGTGGCTTTGCAGCTATGTCTGAAAGTTTGAGCTTACGACATTGCACTTCCTTGTAAAAGCAGGAATTGTCTCTCCAACCCCTCTGTTAGTGATGGGTGAAATGAGCCAACAAGCTCAAACTTTATTAGGGTGAGGCAGAGAGATGCATACATACTCATCAAGATGCTGAGATTATATAAACCTTATTTTCTCAGGATACCAGGCTACACAGTTCCAAAAGATGCTTGATGAAACCTTTCAAATGAAAACACTGCTAATTGCACCAGTAGTACCTGGTAGACTTCTTACTGTTCCACCGTGTTCAAGGCATGCAACAAAGGTACATGGCAGTAGTATTTTGAAAAATACATACTAATTTTGGGCACACTAAATATTAATAAACATATTTTTCATCCCTCCCTTCAGTGTTTCAATTGAGAAAGTTGTGGTATCGTAATAGTGTCTCTCCTGTTGCTGATGCTTTAAGGCACTAATTACATCTGTTTTACCAGGCATAAAGAAGAGTCAAATTATAGGATAATCTGTAGTGTTTATTTTATTATTTCAAATAAAGATCTGAAAGGTGATGTAACTGCACAATTAAGAAACAAAACAAAGGAATAAATTCTACTGGTGCTGTGGGATACTGCATTAACAATGAATGGAGAGTCAGGATATGTAAACTAAGAAACCTGGCATGACTCCTGCACATAAAAATATTTTTAAGTACCTAAAAATTTGCACCTCTTGATATGGCCCATTCTGCACTGTTTAACCTTGTAGGAAACACTGTGTTGAGGTTTGACCTTTAGAAGGGCTTCTACTGGGGATTGCGGAGGAAGGCCTGTAACTAACTGGTCAAAGCAGTGGAACAGTCCTAATGATGCCTGCTAATCCTCTGGGCTACCTGCGTTCCTACTGTATTTCCACAGACATGGCTAAGGTGCAAGGGCAGAGCTGGCCTGGTTGGCAGCATAGCAAGATACATGCCTAGGATGTTCAGCAGTAATCAGAGGATTTAATGGGAGTAGCAGATTAATTAATTCTCATCCATACAGACACACTGGCTTCTTGCACAGTCAGAATCTTAATTAGGCAATCACATTTTTTCCTTTCACGGTGACCATTGCTCCAGCTGTGCTGTAACTCTTTCCTCTTCTTCTTTGCAAATCTTTCTCTTTTTTTAAAAATAAATTTTTGCATACATTAGGAAAGTTTCCTTCCTTTCTTTTCTTTCCATCTTTCCTGTTTGCATCTACATATTTGCATATCTGCTTCTGATTTCCTATAATCCTTCAACCTTCATTTTCAGACCCCCGTTAAGGAACGAGATCATGACACCATCCTCAGTTCCTTTACGACTCCAAATCCAGAGTTTTTAACCCTTCTTTTACTCCCCCTCAACCCCTATCCCCTCCTGACTCAGTTAAATATACATATACTCTTCTCTTCTTTGTTCCTTCTTTTCCCTTCATTCCTCTGTGGCTGCTTTTCTTATGTCAGCTTTGACCTGTTTTCTGGCAACAATAAAATTTTTAAAACTTCTGTAATTTTTTATTTTTTGTACCTTGGTGAAAAATTAAATATATCTTGGAAAGGAAACATGAGTTGTCCCATTCACTGCAGGAACAAACTCCTTGTTATCTATCTGGGAAGGCTATATATGTGATTGAAAATCTTTGTTGAGGAAGTGCTGAGACAATGGTCCAATCCACTCTGTGTTGTTAAGCTGGTCTAATTAACCAAGGAACATCCCGGATTGGGCTGTATAGTTAGCCCCAGTTTTGTGAAGCCAAACTACTGCAGCAAAGGGGAAAATGGAGGGCAAATAATTTACACCTCTTTATGTTCCTTTGTTGCGAGTGCTGACCAAAATTATGAGGAGTGTGATCCTGAGTGATGGAGGCTGTGACACAAAGCTCTGGAATTCAGTGAGGCCCTTCTATTCATCAACAGGGACACTGAGAAGTCCCTTACATTTTATAACCCCTCGCTTTCTTGGAGCATTATCAGAGCCACCAGTCAGGGTATCCTGTACCCCTTGAGTTGCTGTTGTTATGTTGCTTTTTGCTGTACTTACATCTGTACAAACTGGGGTTTTTTGTCTTTGCTGTTTATGTTGCGCTTATGAAGATGGCATAACTGGTATTAATTACGACTAGTGTTTTATGTTCTCTACCACGTTGACTTGTGGTAAGAAAAATGGCCACCTTAATGGCTGCACGTTCCTCTGAACTATAATTTCCTCAGCCACCCCTAACTGTGAGGTTTCCTCCTGGCCCACACTTAATTATGGTCCCTTCAATAATCTGCAAAGGATCAGGACTTTCTGAACAGTAATGTCAGTTATTTCCAACAGTAACAGTGGTAGATAAGTTCTTTGCCAAGTACCCACAGAAACTTGGCATGAGTGCTCAACAGCGCTGCTGTCAGCTGCTTTACGGACATGACAGCATATGGCCACTCTGGTCTACAGAACCTGCTCTCTATCTCTGTCCTTTTTTGCTCTTTTCTTGTCAGATGCCTTCCAGACCTCCCTTCTAAGTTAGCCCAAGAATAAACCCTTCCAATTCCTCCATACTCTGTTCCCCGCACTGACACTGAACTTTATTTGTGATCTTTCCAAACCAAAGGTTGACTGGACTTTGTTGTTTTATTCCAGGTCACCGGTTTCTTCAGAAGATCAAGGTAAGATATGTTTTATGGATACTAATAGCACGTTAAAACTGACACTAAGACTAACTGTAGGCCATGTTTCAACACAGTTGTGGTAGATAAAAATGACTGTATAAAAACGAAACTTTGATGTTGCTCAAACCTTGTTCACCTCTTGGGGCTGGCAGAAGTTAAGCCTGTGTTGAGTTATTTGTAAACTGAATCTTCCTCAAGAAAACTGAAATGTTGCAAGTGTTTGCAATTTATTCACACAACCGCATAGGGCTTCACCTAGGAACAATTGTGCATGGGCTTAAAAGATGATGTATGGTTTTTATGAAGACGACCTGATCTCTTACGACTTTTACAGGTCAGCACCTTTGTAGCAGAGGTGAGCGGATTGTGTTTAAATGCTTGAACCCAAGCTATCTTGGGTCAACGCTAAAATAAGTTTGGTAACTTCTCATGGCTTGAGTACCAAGAGCTACAGGTTATGGTAACAGACTGGTTCTGAAGGAGACTGAAGGGTTTGATCTTTCCCTGTGGGCTGAAGAGGGAGTTTGCAGTAAGTCACTGGTTAATAACTATTGCCAACTTAGGTGCTTAGAGCTAGGTGGTATAAATATTTCTCTAGAGTACATTAAAGTATCTTTGCGTTGGTACTGAATTCCAGAGGCATACTGCAAGTGAGGTGGTAATTGCACTGGAAGTGTTGCACAAGGAATGGAAAAAATTGAGGGGAGATTAACTGAGAGGGGAAAGTTCATCATGTAGCTCTGAATCTGGAATATTATTTTGGACCACTGAAGAAGAAAACCATTTTCTTCTGGCATTCAATTTGGATGCAGCTACAAAATCAGTAAAATTTCTAGACAATATAAGTCTTAGTCAAGAAAGGTCCAGATGGGGAATAGTAAGGACTATTGCAAATGGAGATATAAGGAGGTCTGAGCCTAGAAGTATGTCACTGAAGGATGTTCACTTGGAGTGTGGAATGATGAGTTAGGTATCAACCTACATTGTCCTTGGCTCCAGCCAATATCTTTTTACTCCTGTATAGTGGCTGTCAAACATATGGTCATCAATAAATTTTCTTCCTAGTAAAGAAATTTATAAAGAAAGCCATAGAAGTGGACAGACAAGTCACACCAAAGATATATCTAGGCCACCTAGTCCATTCCTAGTGTCTGATAATAGTGGATTCCCTGAGCATAAGAACTGCAAAAGTGTACAGTTTGAATTTCCTGGTGAACCCTATCTATTTCCCAGTGTATCCTCTCAATTTCCCATGATTTACAACTCATTGACTTTGTGAACCAGAGGCAGTTTTCTTGCTTAATAGTTCATCTGCTTTTTACCATGACCACAGCTTCTCAATATAAAGTATGGGAGACTTGGAGAAATTAACTGTTTACCCCATTTCTCAAACCCTCAGAAGAAATTTGAAAACATTATGGTCTAATGCACTGTTTCAAGACCCGGACTCAAGCTGTTTGGCAGTGCATAAGCTTGTTAGTGATAGACTTCTTTTGCATTTTCATTTCACTTAAATTTATTATATTGCTCCACTATTATCTATTAATGGAGCAGTAGACAGTGTAAATGTATTTCCTTGTATATCTTTAAACTTTAGTATTTCCTGCTGTCATAATGCTGTCCTTCTTCGCACTATTTTTATACTGTTTCAGTTTTTCACAAAATCTTCCTGTTTTCCATGTACCATCTGCTGCCAGAGTCTGGCTTTTCAGGTTTGATAAACATCTCTTAATAACATCTTTCTTTCTTTGCTTTCTCCCATAAGAAGCCTCCTCTGAAATGCAGAGTGAAAGACCTATGTTCCATTGACCAATTAGTGATGTGATAGTGCTAGTTGTTAGAAGTTTCATGTAGAGTATCTAACAAGATTTGTCATCCATGTAAATATGTAGGAGTTTCTCTCAAACACAAAACATTTTACATGCCCCAGTGACTTTTCAAAAAGGGAGGTCCAATACTTGGATTTCCTCTCTCCCATTATGCCACATACAGACCATGCTAAATGAGCACAGTACTAGAAAGAAAACATGACAAAAGTGCTGTAGCACAACCTGCTTTGAACCTAGGTGCTTCTCAGTCCACTTCATGCATACGTGGAACCATCTCAATTTAGTCTTGGATCTGAAATCTCTTATCTAAATGAAAAAGACAGGGTCCAGGAGAGAGCTGAAAACTTATCTCTGAATTGCCTGTCTTTTACAGTGTTTATGCAAACCTCTCCTGTTACATTTTTCTTGGGGCAGGTATCCAGGAGTCAGTTTTGAGCCTCTCATTTTAATTAATAATCAGTACTCAACTGTGTACCTGTTCAAGATGTTAAACATTCGTGTGTAGTTTTATAAGGCAATAATGCTTTGGGGTGCATTATAGGGCAAGATTCAACTGTAGAATAACCTACTCTCACTGGCATCACTCATAACCTGTGTTTCAGCCGTTCTTCCATATTATGGGGCACCTTTCTAGTGCTGATTTCCTGGTGGTGTGACGTGTTGACCATTACTGAGAAAAGACACTTTCCCTGCTGTGTTGGAGCTTTTGTTTTAATTTCCCATTTGGTTCCTGATCTTTGTTTTGTCTGCTTTAATCTTCAATCCTCATTTTTTCTTCCACTGTTTCTCTCCGTTTTTTTCTTTCCGTTGTCCTCGTCTTCCTTTTCAGATATCTCTTTCCCCTTGACCATTCTGCATATATTCTTGTGTTGTGCCTCCTCACTTCGGTTTCTGAGTGTCCTGCTTCTCCTCAGTGTGAACTGCCTGCTTCAAGCATTAATTGCAAGCAGTAGCTGTAGCATCTGTAGTGTAGCAACAGAGCTGCTACCAGAATTAGCATCTAATGCGGGTGGCACTTCCATAAATTCCTGACAGGACAATGCATTATCCTGTCTTGAAGAGGGGGTAAGGATAAAGGACCATCTGTCTGGGACCGGGCATCTACTGAATAATTGTAACAGCACATGATTCTCCTTGCTGTGGACACGTGTTAAACGCACCTTTATCAGTTACAAAACAGAGACATTTCAGTTGGTACAGAAAGGGAAACAGTACTGCTAGAAAATTCCAAACCTCAAAAGAAAAAAAACAAATGTCTTAAAGATTGTGGCTTTGTTCTTGGTACAGGTACTTAGGAAATAAATAACTACAGGGTGAAATTCATCCTCTTATTTCCTCTTTTTTTTTTTAAAAAAAAAATTAAAAAACCCTAACAAGCAAACACAAAAAAGAGCAGATGAGCCCCTTAACCCCTAAATTCCCTGACTGAAAAAATGGAACATTCTAAGTAAATACCAAAGCATAGTAGTTTAGACAGGGGATTAGGGTGATAGCTGTGGCAAATGAAATGGAAGGGCTACCTTTTCAGTCAGGTGAGCCCTGGTGCAGTGACATGCCCTGCAGCCTTGGAGGATGATGGTCTGTCTTTCAGTGTTGGGACTAGCTGAGAGTCAACAATGGGCAAGTCACAGGACCACAGAGGAGCTGGTGGATGTCATGAGGGAGGGAACGGGCAGCTCTTCTGTTAGTGAATGGTACCACCTGTTGTATTTTCACTTTATAAAAATCCCGGCCTTTTACGCTCAGGAGGGCTGAAGCTGTTGGACCCTACTGCTTCAGATATAAGAGGTTATTGAAAGAAACCACATCCATTGTTTGTAGAACAGGTATGATACTGTAATGGGAATGCAGACCTCTAGTTCCCTGGCCAGTACAGAGTCATTCCCTGATTATTGCTGGGTGAATGTTTGAGGTTTACCAAACCCTTCCTTCATCCAGCACCTTTCAGTACTGTACTGTGTGTATGCAAGATCATGCCTTGCCCACTCTTATTCACAGCTGGCCTGCAGAAATCTCTCTACAAACTTTCCGATCCTAATGCATAGAATAATATTCTTACATTTTACCTTTGTCTAGCTTCATCTGGATTATCTTTACCATTCTTTGGTTAGCCTTTGTACCTGAGCTGACTGTTCTTCATCGCCACCTGAGCAACTGAGGAAAATGCTCTTAAAAATGAATATGAGTTCCATTGCCATTTCTGTCTTCTGAAAAAAAATACCAACAAACTCTTGCGTGGTGTGTGAACACTGGCAAGTTATTTATGTAAAGGCAACTTGCAGCTGATGCAGCTCAGTATTTGTTTGCCAAACAGCAGAACCTTGCCTTTGATGGAACTACTCAAAGTTTTAAGTGGCTATACTAATGCATCTCAAGCAGAAGTCAACCCCAGTGCTTAGTCCTTACACATCTGAGTTACATTCTGATCCGGAGACAGGAGATTCCAAGTATTTACGTCTCTGGTGTCTTGTCCTTCTTGTTTCTCCGTAAACCCATGAAAGTGAGCTTTTTGACTTGTTTGCTTCTCGCAGACATGCTTTTTTGCTGCCAGGCGTGATTTCCAGCAAACTTTGCTGTGATTAAAGTCAGTTGTTGTTTGTTTTCTTTTTTATTTTTTTCCTGCAATAGATTCCAAATTCTAGAGGAAATAGGGGACAAGTGAGAAATCAAGACATGAGAAAAATGTATTCCAAAAAGGAATTTTGGATGCAGTTGGTTGTTATAACATCATAATATGATATAAACGGTGAAGATGAAGGACAATATTTCTGCTTGGAAAGATGAATGGTGACACTCAAAGATCTTTCAGATTCTGGCAGATGGTGGCTCCGTGATGATACTTGGAGTTGTCCAGTCTCGATATCCCCTCCTTAGGAGGGATTTGTGCGCAGCCAGGAGTACATTAGAAATAAAGTAGGTTTAAATGGTGACTTTCAAATTAGCCTCTGTTAGAAGAGTTTTCCACAGGGATTGCTTGGCCTGGGTTCAAACTGGAAGCTTGAGGCAGGATGCGTAATTCTACCTCTATATGTGTCTCTGGATGGAGAAAGCTGCTGTATGAATTATAAGGAAGGCAGTGATCAAGTGTGTGCATGGAAGGCAGTGGCAGCCCCACCCCATATGGTAAAATGCTTTGCTGTGCAGGATCTGCTCCTGCCTTGGAGGCAGAATGTGCTCTGCATTGTGGTATTTGCTCCAGTGCTGGCTGCTTCAATTAAATAGAGGTGGTCTGAACCCATGCAAGGAGTAAGATGGCTGTAGGAGCCCTGGAAAAAGAGCACAAGAGTTGAGAAAACTTCCTGGAACCCCCAATACATGGGATTTCCTGTTGTCCCTGGCAGCCTGTGAGAACATGGACTTCACTCTCTTAAGCTCTCAAGCTCCTTCTTCCTGGAGCCACTGCCCACTAGTCTTGCTATGCATGGTCTGGAAAGGGGAGTTTGTCAAGCATCCTGCCATCCTGAATAAGAGGATAAGCAGGGTGCTACAGCTGAAACCAAACATCTCAGTGCTGGTAGATTTTTTTTTTTATTTATTTTTTTAAAATTTTTTTTTTACAAGGGATCTCTGTTTTGTACATAAGATTCCTTCAAAAGAGAGTCACAGTTTCACACAGCTCCAGCTGAGAAGTTGTATTCTTCAGGGTGATGTTGCAACCATTTACCTGGCAACAAGGTGTCTTGGATGTCTTGAAATCTTTTCCCTGAACAGATCAAACAGTACAATGGGGTGGTTCCTGACTGCAGGTATTTATTTTGATTAATTAGCCACTTTGGGAAGAAAACCCTCCTAGATAGTGTTTTGAAAGTATGTCTGTGGCCAGCTGAGAAACAGGTGCTTCGGGATCTGCTCCATGTCTGGTCCTTTACTTTGCGGAGGATGGTATCAATGCAGACCCATGGTACTCCTAGCAGGAGGAAGCATTCTGTCAAAGCACTTCTCTAGGGTCTGAGGGATGTCCTTTCTGCCCAAAACCTGCCTATACCCCACCTCTCTTCCTACCTAAACAGGCTGAGGGTCAGTAGGCAGCCGGGAGGGAGAGGTCTGGCAGATGCGGGCTTCTAAATGAGTAATAGAGGAAAACTAGGAAATATTTCTTTCCAGATGGCCGCTGCTATTATCACTTTCCCTAAGGAGGAAGTAGGAGTAAAGAATCTATCACGGCACCTATTTTTAAACAGAAGCCCTGGGTAACCTTGCAACCTTCTTTGCTTCTGGTGGGGTTTTTTTGGTGTTTTTGGTTGGTTTGTTTTGGTTTTGGTTTTGTTTTTTTTTTTTTTCCTGACAGAGGCTTCTCCTGGTCACGGAAGACTGTCAACTTGTTAAAGTAAGAAAAGAAAACAATTTGTTCCACCCACCAAAGACTCTGGCCAGCAAATAGATGCTTGAACTGACTTTCAGATTATTTTGTGCTACTGTGAAGCACCAGCTTGTTGAGGAAGAGTTACTCAGATATTGCCAGGCAAAAGCACTGCAGCCAGCCTTGCAGTGGCAGAAACCTGAAGGGAGTGTCAGCGGTGCATGTGATAGCAGTGGTCCACCAAATCAGGGAAGAGGGAGAAACAATGTAGCCAACAATGTCCCTTTTTTATTTGTTTAAAAATAAAAAGGAGAGCAAAAGTAAATCATTCCTTAATTATTTTACCTAGAATTCTCTTCCTGCCAATGTAATGCCACTCTATTGATAAAGTGACTGCATTAGTGAGCCAAAGTCTTCCCTGCCTTGTGTTCATGCTTGATCAGAGACATTTTCCTCCACCAGTTCACTCCTGAAAATGACATTAATTGTTCCTGTCTTGCCTTAAAAATAAAAATGGTGGAAGGGAAAAGGAAAGAAAAAACGTAGCAATGTCTGCCAGATGGTACTTAGTTTATCTGCAACTGTTCTTTGTGGTTTTGGACCATTTACAAAGTAAGTCCATTTTCTCCATCATCATCCCTGCCTTTTGTAAATCTGAGTTAAATGATCTTGGAGGAAAATTTCAGCATTAGTGTCTGAATACTTCCACTCTTAACTATAAACTCCACTCTCAGCTCAGCACCAGTGCCACATAAACGATTCAGAGTGGACTCTAATTGGCATCAAATATCTTTAAACTAGTCTGACAGTGCAAATGGCCCCTTAAAGGCAGCTTGAGTGTAATTTACATCTGCTTGAAATCCTCTTTATCCTTCCAGAGTTGTATGAAGGGACTTCTGTGTAAGTGAGAATTTAGCCTTTCTTTCCCTCTGGCAAGCTTGTGTTGTTATTTTTACTCTTTTTCTTTTCCTTTTTCCCCCCCTCTCTAAACAGTGGTTTGATGGTGTGTGTTGTTTGAATCTAAAATTCTTAAAAGGAAAAGTTTGTAATGCATATTTATAACCACTTGAGTAATGGATGATTTTTTGCATGTTAAAAGTTTTTCTTATTCCCAAGTTAGGCAACAGATGAAGTCAAAACTGTGTCTGTTCTCTCATTTGAATCTGCATGGGATACAGTGTTTTTGAAACTAAAGGACAACCCACAAATCTTTAGAAGGGTTTTCTACCTCTTTGTGCAATCCTAGAAATAGATGTTATTGAGGTATACCTAGAGCGTTTCAAAAGTGACTCTCAAACCACAGGAGAATGTGTGCTCATGCACCCGTTTTCCTGTACAGATGGATTAGCTTGAGTTGCTGAGGCCTTCATAATATTCCCCTTGCTGAATAGTCATCAGATCTCTGCGTCTGGCTGCTGTTCAGCTGATGCGCTTTTGAGCTTTTGGTTGCAGCAGGTTGCTGCACTGTCGGTTTTCTTGGTCTCTTGGGAGCATTTTGAGCTCTCAGGCTCTTTATTTGGTTTTCTTTCACAGAAGTAGTGCCTCACAGCACTGCTGTCTTGAGCTACCTAGACTGATGCCCTTGCTCCCAGGTTCCGTAAGAAGCCTAAGCCTTTCACAAAGCTGAAATCCTGTGGAGAAATCTTGTTTATCACCTGTTTCTTTAGGACAGCAGGTAGTGGCAGCAAACAGATACGCTTTGGAAAAATTTTAAAGATCAATGAGTCTCTGCTTTAGCCAGTACAAGAGATACTATGTTGTAAGCAGGAAACCTCTAAAGTGCATGTATTTTTACTGTCATGTTTCCATCATGGCTCTTATGCAGGTTTTAGGCTGAGGTACAATTCCTCGAGCACATCCAGGGACCTTTCCTCATTGCCACGTCAGAGAGCTGCTTCAGATGTAGACTGCCAGCATCACCTTTCTCACAGCAGATGTTAGACGAGAAAGTGGTGTTGCTGACATACAGGGCTGGATTTCTAAAATGGCTAGTGAGAGGCTCTTTTTTTTTTTTTTTAAGCTATAATTGTGTTTATAAATTGATGTCTCTTCAGGCTTATAGGCAATCAAGCTCCATGTCAGAATGCCCCTTGTTTAGCTATAATGCAGCCTCTTTCTTGAGCTTTGACATGTGGCACTGATTCTTCTGGTCTGCTAGCCATCTTTTTGCTGAAGATGTTTTAGCACCAAAGTTTAAAAATCATGCAAAAAAATTCTTCTCTTTGGTGGAAGAAATATTTTATTTTACTATATGTCAGCCTTAGTTCAGTGTGGAGGTAGAAATCAGCATAAAAACAAGATGGAGGTTAGCACCCAATACAGATATAACAAAGAGTTTTACCATCAAAGAGCACTTCTAAGCTTTATGATCAGGCAGATTCCCCATCAGAACATGGGCTGTATTTACATGGTATTATCATGGAATTGACATTTTTTTCCTGAACACAGCTTTTCCTGTGCAAAGCTGTAAGGAAAAATTCAGTCCAGATGGTTATGATAGGACCAAATATTTGTCTCCTTATCTTAGCATAAGTTGTACACTGTTATAATAACAGGCTCCAAAGGGTATGAGTGTCCTGTATAGGGGCCTGGTGCAGCTGTTTTGGTCCAACTAGTCCAACCTATATTCAGGGACATTTGCCCCACTCTATCAGGAGGAAAATTTGGTTGTAAGTCAGAAAGCTGTTTGATGTAAAGTCCTTTTTCAGTGGACACAGAAGAGATTTCATTGTGCAGAAGTTCAAGCAAGTCTGCATAGTGGACGTTTTGCTTTGATGCTTTTATTTTTGCTAGCCTTTGCCTCTCCTATACTCACACAAAGATTTAACCATTTATTTCTGGGCTTTTTTGCCAGCATATAGGAGACTCCTCAACTTGCAAGGCTTAACATCCATTTACTCTTTTTCATGGTTTTCAGTAGCTGCTTCCAGTACTTGCAGGTGCATAAAATACATGAAGAAACATTTAATTGCTCCTTCCACTCAGCTTAGCTTCAAGGAGAAATGTTTAAGCATCATCAGCTTGGGTAAGACTTGAGATTGTCTGTAGATCAAAGTCCTGTAAGCTCACAGTCATTGCAATAGCGTGTTATTAATTTTGCAATTTAATTTCTCAGTTATGTAGACAGTTGGGCATGCATATTTTAAAAGGATTTTTTTCTGTAACTTTAAAAGCAGATTAAACATTGGGAAGAGATAAAGGATTTGTAAAAGCTCAAATTCAGAGATTTGCAAACTTTCTTCACCATGGATCCCTAAAACTTTTCTATGGGACTGTCAGACCCTTCAGAAAACTCAAGTGTATGTGCAGCTCTATATCTTAGATGCTTGTCTTTCGTAGTCATCTCGGAAGGGAAGTAGTCCACAAACCAATTCCGTATGGTGCCCTCCACCCCTTTCATCGGCAAGCCAAAGTTGAAGATCATGGCTAGAGTAGAAAATTGTTAATTCTGTATATTTCTGGGTAAGTTATATTACTACCAGTTTTTTGTATTAGATTTGGTCTTCACTAGATTGTACAAAGCTATTACAAGCAAGTTGTTGTTTACAGAGAAAAGAAGGTATCTCTGAATGATAATGTATATGGACTTCACACTTGAGAGTGTAGCTTTTTGAGTGATTGAAATAGAAGTTATTATTGATTTCTATAAAACTAATGGGAAATTAAGAACAAGGGCTTAAATGAGGTTTTCTTATCATTTTTGTAATGCTGATCTTTAACAGCTCAGAAGACTCCAGCTGTGTAGAAGAACTCTTCTAGTCAGGGTCATCTTCTAAATTCTCAATGTGTAAAACAGTAATTATTTTAAATTTCTGACTCTATGAATTTCACAAAGTCTACAACAGCAATAAAGAGCTGGAAGTGTTCTGGAAGATAATGATAGGCCAAGTTAAGTTTAATAACCCTCAAGAAATTTGATGATGTCACCTTCTTCTGCAGTTTCTTCATTATCAGCCCAGCAAGGTTTGAGCAAGGCAGTATTTCATAAGGTGTTCCTTAAGAGTTCTCCTGAGCAAACCTAGCAGGAGGTGGTGGTGGACACTAAGGCTCAAATTCTGGGGACCCCACACCAAGGCTCTAATGTCTCATATTTTTTATTGGCTGCCTCTAACTAGTAAGAAACATCCAGCACTGAAATGCAAATGGCATATCAGTTCCAAATACTGAATCGATGCGTTAGCTCTGTCTTAGAAGGGGCTGGAGAGTTGCAGGCGCTACCTGATAAGTGAGGCTTTTACAAGGTCCTGATAACTTCAGATCATCAGTTGTCTTATTGTATCTTTTGCAAGAGCTAACGATTTTATGAGCCCTAGTTCTGTTGGAGTTAAAGTAGTTGATTTCTGCCATAATTTCCCATGTGCTTAAATGTTATCATACGCTGATCAGATGCATTGTTAACCTAGTGTTTTTTAACCCATAGTAAGATGTATACCACTGACAGTGGCAGAATGCAGAACTGTACTCTTCTTTGAGACTCTTTTCAGTGAAAGCCAACTCCTCTCATTAACTCACTAATGATTATTTAACTTACTAAATATCTTCTATGTCAACCTACTTTAAACAAAGAACCTTGTGGTCTTGAGATGTTACCTACAAGGATTTATAAGATTTATATATGTTCTTTCTGGAAGTGTTTTAGCAGCAAAATTCTGACATCATAATAACCTGGTGCTGAGCACTGCTTAGATCCTTAGTGTTAAGCTGATCAGCAGCTCTGGGATCAAGAAGGAGTTTTCCTGTAGGGCAGATGGGAAGGGATAGTTGTTGGTTGAGGTTTTCCTTAGCCATGAGGTTTCTGAGAATTTTCATTGCTTCTGAAGTGAGCAAGATAGTGGCGATGACTTCTTTCTCCCTCCTGCTTTTGATATGTTGCAGTCGTGGGTCTGTCTTTGTTAGCCCTTACATTTATAAAGTGTTCTCATACTGCACCTGTATGCTACACAAAGAGCTCCCAAAATTTTGGAGACCATGAACATTGCCTCATTCCAGGAGTAACAGACTTTGGAAACCCTTAAAAAGAGGACCCCCAATTTTGCCTTTGTTTGGTTGTCTTTCTCGCAGGTGATCAGACATCTCGCAGCATCGTGCCATTCTGAAGGATCCCCTCTCTGTCTTAGTTTGACTCCTAATTTAGGTACTGAAATTTGGAGGTAATTTTCCTAAGAACTTTTGTAGTCCATGGAGGGAGATGCACAACAGGAACTATTGCAGAGACCCCACGTTGCTTTCTATGGAGGGTTCTTTCCCCTTCTGGCCAGCCAGACAGCCCTGTGAGACCTCCTAGGCATCTTTCAGCCTCTGAAGTTACTGGGTACGAATACCTCACTCTTTTATTATCTGTTTCCCAGTGTTTAATGACTAATTTTGCAGCACTGTTTTAATGCTGCTGACTTCACATGCAGAACCAAAGAGCAATTGTGATTTAGTAGGTTAATTTTATGGTTGGGAAACAAAAATGGTTATTGTAACTCAGTGACATGAACATACGGTTTTAGAGTATGAAATAAAAATAGCTGTTTCCAGTAGAAACTGTGGGCAGTAACACAGAAATAACAAGTGGCACATGCCACAGGAAAAGTATTGTTTTCAGCATGTATGGATGCACTAGTAGGTGTGTTCTCTGTATCTCAAGGTGCACTAGATTGCAGTATTATCAGAATTCAATTAGCAGCCTTTTTAACATGGCTTTTTCTGTTAGTGCATTATCTACTTGTAACTGTTCAATATTTAGTCTATAAGCCAAGCGTGTGGAGGGGTTTCCTTGTTATTTTTCTGGGGCGGGGGCTTTTTTTGTGTGTGTGTGTTTGTTTTGTTTTTATGAGGTTTCTTTCATAAGTTGGCTCACAGGGGTGGTTAGAACCTCATCTCAAAATTCACCCACTGGAAACTAAAAGTTGCTAGTGTCTAGCAGCTGTTACATACATAGTCTGCCTTTCTGGCTGTCCATCTCCTAGCAGGTAATCGTTTCCATCAAGATTCATCACCCTGGGCAGTGATTGACACATTTGCTGGCAGTTTCATCAGGGAGGTCAGTGATACAACAGGGATGGAGCAAGGTCTGTCCGCAGGGGTGTACTTGTAGAGAGGGTTGAGCTGCTCTGAGAAGGCAGCCTGGGGAGTCTACCACCGCAGCAGACTGAGTGCTTCCTCGTTATACGGACAAAGCACTTCAGTCTCCAGTCTTGTCAAGCTGTCTCCTTTCATCAGCAATAAATCTGCTTGCTAAATGAGTGAAAAAGGTAATAAAACTTTTTTATTGGTCATGATAGATGCTTGTCTTAGGAGAAGTTGAGAAAATAATGACTTGATTTAAATATTTATTAAATCAAGTAATTTTTGAGGCATCTTTAAGATCTGAAGGTATTTTATGATATGATAAAACAATTGCATAATTCTTGTTATATATTACACCAGTAGTGCAGTGTTGATCAGAAGAAATAAAACCATTCTCACTTCAAGGTTTTAATTTTAAGGTAGCCTGGCATTGCATGTTAACAGCATTTTTGTCCAATTTCTCAGTCTACTCTCGTCAATGCCATCTCCTTGCTTGTTTTACCACCTCTTTAACAACTGGGTGATTTTTGCCATCTTCACCCTCCTCCTCAATATGCCCAGCAGTCTCGTTTGGGTTTATGGGGTTAGTGTGCTATGTAATATTCATATGTTGCTGTAAATGTGTTCCCTGATCTAAAGAACCTTTCTCCATTTCTAGTTCAATAGCTTCTAAGTTTGTTAGCACTCTGTCTTACAGCACTGAATTATTTTACTGTAGTCTAACCTGCTTGTTATGCCATCTGATTTTGATCTATAATATATTCATTTATGCAATAGGTTCTACTCCAGCAAAGGACTTAATTTTCAGTGTGCAGGTAGACTTGGTGAAAGGAATGTGATTAGCTCAAAGTTAAGCACCTGTCTAAATGCTTTGCTGGATTGGAGACTTAGGAAAGGGAGGAAAAGATTGGTCTAATAATGTTGAATGTGTTAAAACTGCTTTATCCTAATAGCCTTATCACCAGACCAGCCTCTGGTTATGGATACTCAGGGCAGAAGATTTCTCATGTCTTGCCAGGTTTTTCTTTTCACTTCATAGTTTTCAAGATCTCTCTGGCTTTTCTCAAACTATGATCTTAAACATGGTTTGTGTAAGAAAATGTGTCTCTGCCTCTTAGGAAGTAACTTCAGGGAAACTATTTGTTAAAATACTGGGTGTAGAAGGCAATGAAAAGCTGGTGTCACCAGTTCATTTGATTTTTGCATGTGTGAGGAGAGCAAAACTTTTATACAACTCCAGACTGCCATAGCCTATTGAATAAATGCGGCAGCGAGACCAGATTGGCGAAAAAGGAGAAAAAAGATGAAATTAATGACACAAGGGTTAAATTGTTCTCTGCTATTAATTTAGGCTGAGCCAGTGTTAGAACTACAGGGAAAAAAAAATATATATATATACACACGTTTATTTTTTCCAGTTCTAGCACTTACCTGCTGGTGTTTGTCTTTTTCCATTCTTCAAATCTGTGTTCCCTCACTCCCACAGATGTCAGGGGGATTTGCAGGAACTTAGTTTAATTCATGGTCACTATAAAGCTGCCCTAAATCCAATGCTACCAGAAATTGCTGCTACTACTTTCCCAAGTTAGCTGGATGGGGTTTTTGCTTTTCCTGCTGCTGCGTGGCCAGGGAATGGGGCATTGCCGAGACCAAAAAGCCATGCACAGCTCCAGGTGTTTTCAAAGAAAGGCACATTTGTTGAGTCGGCTTTGCATGTCCTTCCTCTTCTGCAGTGTTTAGCTTGGACACATTGTCATTTCTGAAGCTGTAACAAGCTCCTCATGGAATTCACACTGTGCAGTTTCCTGTGTGTTACTTTTCAGAGGAAAGGCTGTACTATGGTTTTCTTCCCCCCTTGTTCCTCTCTATGTGAGCTTTTGGCATCTTTATCAAGAATGGCACTTGAAAAAATGCTTAACTTGATTGCGCTGCCTGGACTCGAAGATAGAAATGGGCTTAGGCATTCTTGAAGAAGTATGAACTGAGGCAGATGTTTAATGGTTTCTAAGATGTAAACC
Source organism: Caloenas nicobarica (assembly GCF_036013445.1). Lineage (NCBI taxonomy): Eukaryota > Metazoa > Chordata > Aves > Columbiformes > Columbidae > Caloenas > Caloenas nicobarica. The sequence continues at coordinate 62,919,345 of NC_088245.1, read as the reverse complement.
AAGTAAGTGCCTTCCCAGAAAGACTATTCATAATTGTTTTTTTACTACATATATATCATGATAGGGAGAGCACGGAAAAAAGGAGGAAATAGCTGCATAGCAGTAGATTTGAAACAATTTCTCATGCTTGTGGTTACTTGCCACCACGGTGTTTTCAGCTGAATGCAGCCTATACATAGGGCAATACAGAGTCCCAGGTTTTTGCCTTTCTTCTTCTTTTCAACGGGCACAGGGCAGACAGTTGCGGGTGGTGGACAGCCCCTGGCTCTGTACACAGCTCTGCCCTGCCTTGCTGTGAGCCTTTGTTCACTTTGCCTCTCTTTGCCTCCCTTTCCTTCTGTGTCTGGTTAAATTACAAAGACTAAAAATGTGGGGACTGGCTCCTGCTCTCTGTTTGACCCTGCCTGCCAAAGCCAAGGGACTTGCTGTCCACTGGCATGTTGAAATGTTTTTGTAATACAAATAATTATTAAGAAATTCCTATTTGGCCACCTAATCATCTGCAACTTGAGACTCTCTATGTTTTTGACACTGTCTGCCCACTCCACTGTTAATATGAATAAAGTCTGAGAGGTCTAAGGATGCTTTCAGGCTTCCTGTGTTGGACATTGACGTCTTCAGTGACAGCTCAGTTGCTAGAGACTTGGGCCCACCCTGTGGACACTGTTGAAAGGTCCCTGAAGCATCTCAAGGCAAAAAATTCACATAGAAGAAGCATGCAGTTCCATGGCAGCATTAAAAGTGCTTATTTGATGTCCCTACAGCATTTATGCAACATGGGCAGCCTTCCATCTGCTTGCCAATGCAAGATTCGCATTGGTTTTGGTAGTATATGAGAATGAAAGTGGATTGAGGCATTGGTCTTAACTTGCACATACTGTGAGCTATGTTCTCAGCTGTGAGGCTCCATGCGTAATGCTTTCAGCCTAACATTAGCTTTCTGTTTCTCTTTTGCAGCACTTTTACAGGCAGTCATAGCTGGTGATCTGCTGAAGGTAAGTACAGAGCACTGAGTGTCCACTTTTTCAGTGCTTTTTGCAGGTCTGATATACTGTAAATTTTATCACACCTCTGCTCAAAACATAGACAGATTGCTGTGGGGACTGCTGACAAGTGCCATTTTACAGTCTTTCCAGGAAAACTTGAGTATTAGGGGAACACATCAGTCAGGTGAGATGTGAAATTGAAGTGAATAGGATCTGGTGTTATAGGGCACCTTTCAGCCCAGGATTCACAGCGTACTGCATAGAGCAATGTGTCAGCTAATAACAGGGAAATTACTATACTGGCAAATGCAACACTGAACAGCAGGGTAGTTCTGACACAGCCTTTTTCACAGTAAGGATATTTTACTGCAGCAAGGTTGGTGGCCAAGGCCCTAGATTTGCTAGAGACTTCTTAACTTCTGCCTAGGCAACTACCAGACCAGGTAAAACAAACCTCAACTTGTTGTTTTATCATTTGATGGATGTCTCAAAGCATGTGCTGCATTGATATTGTTAGTCATTGGGAGGAAAAGGCACCCATGCAAGAATGTTTTGTGCCCAAAGTCTGAAGTTCCATGTCTGACAGTTACTCAGGCTGCATTTTTCAGTAGCCAAGTTGAGATTTGGAAACATGCCCTCAAATTCAAATGAGGACTATGATTAATGATTGCAATTTTATCTGCAAGAAACCAGCTTGGAGCCATTTGTAAACATGACAGTACTGTTAGGCCAACTCTTTGCTTGCAGATGCCTCTTCTATACCTCTGTCCCTGTGCTTGTGGCTGCAGCATCTAGGGAGCAGTCCTCCAACCAGCAGTCAAAAATATTGTCCCCTTTCTCCTTCTTGAAAATTTTTTGCATGAGTTTGCTTTGACAGGGAAACTTCTTGCCCTTTTTCGGATGTACCACATCATAAATTATGCCCTGCTGTCACAATCCTCTCCCTCTTTTCTGCGGTGATCTGCACTGCAATCCCCCTACAACCAGAGTTTACAGCATTTCTGAGACCTGGCCAATACCATTTCTTGCTGGGTCTTATCCCACGTATGGCTTCCCCCTCCACCAGCCCCAGGTAGAGTGAGAAGGGAGATCTGGGGTAGCTGAATTGCACCTCCTTGTGGAGTTTTGGAGTTTTCTGGTTTAGTCAGAAAGTGTTTATCTCCTGTGCTGAGGAAAAATCAGAATTTTCAGTAGAGAAGCAAAAAATTTTCCATCAACTACATATATTTTAAAATATCCCAACAACTTCACCAGAAGTGGTTTGCAAGCATTGCTAGCAAGTAATAATTCATCACCAGTAGAGTAGCAATGTCTCATTGTTTAGGAAATATGAACTGCTCTTCTTAAACCATACAATTGTCAATAGTTCTAGTTTCAGATATCTTTTCACTGGGACCTAAGGGCTGGCTTTAAAGTAGTATTTTATTTCATTTTATTCCATTGTTGTACTGACCTCCTATGAAAAGAAATAAATAATTTTCCTGCATATTTGTTTTTCTGCTCCTCCCATCTTATCCCTCTGTGGTGTTTTGTGTGTTTTGTTTTGTTTTTTTTCCCAGTTCATAGAATGCTGTAAAAAAGGAGCCAATTTGTTAATCCGAGGACCTGATCACTGCTCCTTGTTGCACCATGCTGCCAAGACTGGTCATGGCGAGATTGTGAAATACATCCTGGAGCATGGTGAGTCGCAGTGGGCAAAGCCACAGAGAGCTGTACTTCAGCCAGGTGTCAGTCAGGTAAAACCACACTGTGCATCTGGAAGTGCCCTCAATCATCCGTGGTCACCCTCAACAAAATGTCCACCTGTAGTATGTGTGAGCAGGATGTGAGGAATGTGGTAGCAATGAGATCCAGATAAAGGGAAAGTGACTTTTGAAGAGGACGGGTATTTTCAAAGTTGCATCAGTTGTGTGGCTGTGAAGAAGCAGAGTGATGCTCTAGTTAGAACCTCTGGCATAGGAATCCTGTGAACAAATTTGTTTTTCAATTAGAGCTCATTTACAGTGATGGAGAGCCCAACCAACCATTGGTATTATTTCAGTATTTTATAACACACTGGCTAGGAACCTGTGCATTTATTTCTAGTCTGGCTTTGCCTCACTTCCCTTCCATCCTTCCAATAATATGTTTCTGTTAAATTTAAGACCACACAACAACAAAAAATTGTGATTTGCATTTTATATTCATAGGTTGTGATCATGCCATTTCCCTTTTTTCCTTTCAACTCTTTTTATCTTTGTCACTAACGGGACAAGCTATGCAGCAACTGTTGTGTGTAAATACATTTGAAGCAGTCACATTTAGTAGTGTCTACCTGTTGAACTACTGTCATCTTGTTCACTGGTTGCTGGAGAGTGGTACAGTAATATTGTCACTGCTCTGTACACAGAGCTAAAGTCTCAGTGATTAGCCTTCTGCATTGTAGGAAATGTTTTCTAGTCCTTTAAACATTCTTGTAACTCTTCTCTGATCCCTCTTCAAAATATCAATGACTATTTGGACTTCCAGATGTCAAAATGAGCTACATTATTTCAGCAGTAGTGTTAGCACTAAACACAGAGACTGCCTCTGGCAATTAGTTAATACTTATTCCAATGCTTTAAAGTTACAGCTGAAACTGTACAGGGAGAAGAAAAAAGCACAACTCAAAGGAAGAAGCGATAATCCATCTGTTAACACTTGTTTTAATTGGGGAGGGATTTAGCTCAAGCTTGACTCTTAATTTTAAGCATTTACATATAGGTGTCAGGTAATCTATGGATCTAATTCCTGCATTGTCAACAGAGGTCTGTGACTCAGTTCATCTGCTCATGTATGACAGAGGTACTAGAGGAGACCTGTCCTCTTTCAATGGCAAATGGAAGTGAGGAGAGCATCTTTAATAGCAACAGACTTCTAGCATGACTAGCTCAAGGGAGACCTAGTCAGGGTAGTCATTGGAGCCCAGCAGCTGATTCAACTGACAGTTACCTATGCACTTCATTTGTTTAGCTAAACATAACTATCTAATGCCTTTTGCCCTTGGACATCCAGGACATCTGCATAGATCGACAAGATAACATATAAGGCCCATAGGAAACTTGTACTGGACTGGTAGGTAGAGCCCAAGAAAGCATCCCTGTCATTCCAAACGCATCCCAAGGCTTGCCTGTAGGCATACTGAATGGCACAAAGTATCTGTGTGTGGGCAGCTGAACTCTGCCCCAAATATCTGACTGAGGGGGTCTGAACTGCTCTTTTACTCTTTTATGTGTAGACACCTACAAATGGGTAGCTAAATGCAGTTGGCCTTATATCCAAATACTGGCTAGTTTTCTTACTAGTTGTAACAAGCCTTACCAGTGCTAAATCTCCCTCCTGTTTAACTTATTCTCTCATTAGTCACAGTGCATATACGTGCCTCTGAATTCTCTAGACAGACATCATTTCGCTTAATTTTCTTACTGTCTCTGGTCTCTTACACTGAACATGACCTGTGCCAATTCACTGTCATGGCTGCCTCTCCATTATTTTTCCTAGACACATATACCTTAACTTAGTCACAGTCTGACTCTGTTACTATTCCTTTGGTGGAGGTTTAACATGAGATCATTTAAGCTGGTAAGGATGTGAGCAAGGAATTTTTGACATGAATAGAGAAATGTGAGGGATTACGGACTGTTAGACAAAGACAAACCAGAAGGTTGATCAAATGTCAGCTCAGTTCCTCTCTCCCTGCTTTATCCCCAAGGATGGCAGGAAGCTTTTGCAGCTTTCCAGACATATGTCCTCTGGGCTTCTTCAAATGCATTGTTTATTTAACATTCTCCGGGGATTAGAGAGTGCATGGGACAATGCTCTAATAGGGGCCTCCTCTCTTCTCCCACCAAGCAATTAATGAAACTAATTTCTACCCTGGGCACTTCTCAGTCACAAATGAGCTCTCTTGCTGAATCATCATCATCATAATGTCCTTGTTTTTCTGCTGCATTCTCTGGCGTCTGGCACCTTCTCAACAATAATTAGTGTATAAGACCCAGTCCAATGCTACTAATATCTGAGGTGCTTTCCCTGTATCTAGTTTCTCATTTCTGCTGATATCCACCCTTGATTAAAGTGGGTCTTATTCCTGTTCTAGTAATTACCTCTGCCCAGCCATACTTCCTATGTAGTTTGTCTGCTTCCCATACATGACTGGCGATAGTTAATAAGAGCTCCACTGCAAAATACCCTCCAGCATACAGCACAGAAAACCTGTTATTAATCACATAGGGAAAACCTTCTGAATATCTTTAAAAAAACAACAAAACAAGACAAATCCCACCATACCAGGAATTTTAACTGCCTAGTGTGAAACTACTGGGGTGAATTGAACATGATATTGGAGTGACGAATGCCCCCCTGCCCAGACCACTGGGATTATGGAGGAGAGAAAATGGTGTCGTGAGGCGGTGACTGTCCTTGTGGAGACGGCTTTATGCCTTCTGCAAACATTCCGGGGACATTAATGTGAGAGGTTATTCTGTGATCTTGAGCAGAATGATTTCAGATGTTAAGGGGAGAAAAATAACCCTTCTTAAAGCAGAAAAAGCAGAGATGAGTCACACAAGGAGACTGCTGTGCAATATTGCCAAATACTTAGCAGTGGACTAGCATGAGCCTGGAATAGCAGCTGAAGCACCAATGTAGTAGGTGTCAGGATGACAGCAGCTTACTGCTGCAGGAACAGTTGTGCTGCCTCCTGTTCTGCAAAACAGTTTCTCTCTGTCCCCTGGGCAGGAAGGGCAGGTACACAGACCTATCCGTTGTTCAAGACTGCCTTCCTAAATCAGGGGTCTTCTGCTTGTAGTAGGAGGGTCACCTTTTAAGATGTCTGTAGCCAGGCTAAGGAACACTTAGCTTGAAACTGAGGGTCAAACTCAGTAGGTATCAGAACCACATCTGTTTAGTGCTGCAGTCAGCAACTGTCTCACGCCCATAATGCATGAACATTAGAGAAGAGTTAAATGTTTACTTGCTTAACACAAACAGAATTAAGGAGGGTTTAAGAAGCTCTGTTAGAAAAAGGATCTCCTAAATTATCATCTGTGTTTGGAATCAAACTTGGCTTGGAGTCTTTATCTGACAGTTCTGAACTATTTATAGTTTATAACCATTATACAAGGCATTCCAAGATTTGCCTTCTCCTTGTCTTCTTCTTTTCTATAGAGGCTCAAAAAACAGACAAGAATTCTGTACGTTATTCATCTAGGGTATTTTAATTTTAAACAGAAGAGAGAAAATAAATTTACAGTTGACTTAGGAGTTTGTCGTGGGAACTTCTGGTGGAACAGTCAGTCAGTAAAGCATCCCATCCTGAACATTTCTGTGACCTCAAACCTCAGTGTCCTTGCTCCATTAGATAGCATCCTCTGGTAAGAGGAGAATGCTTTCATTACTGTTAGCACTGCAAGTCAACAGTGAAGAGCCATCAGTGAGTTTGGATTTGCATCCTGAACAGATTCAGGAGTTCCAAAGAAGGCTTTTGGAAAGTAAATTTTGCCATTACAGAGACGTATGTCAAGGACAAGGTTTAAATAGTCATCAGAAAGCAACACTGAAGGACGGTGAGTTTGCCTGACATTTGCTAGTATGTCTAGATTTGCAGAATGTTTTATGGTAGTGGACATTTGTGAGGGACCTAAGCAGAAAACATTAGTTTTTCTAGAAGGCACAAGGTATAAAATAGTATATTTTAATGTATAATTTTACCCAATTTTAGGTCAACATGACTGAGAGACAGTTACTATGAAAGGCATGCTCCCATAGCCCATCTGCCCTCTATGTTACAGTGGAAATTCTGAGCTAAAAGACACTAGCAAGAAAAAACAGACACTGTTAATCTTCATATCAGGTAAAAATGAGGAGTATGCAGTTGGTAGAAGGCTTGAAATAATTCTGACTTTGCAGATTACTATTATTTTAAAAATGTTCCTTCATTGAAGGTAAGGAACCAAATCCAGTTTTATCCCCCGGGAAACAACCTCAATGAAGTTATGAAACAAAGGTGGTTTTGACAGATAAACACTCAGAAATGCTGATAATGTCCAACAACACTGCTTAAAGCAAATACCCTTCTTTCCCAGTTGTATGAAGGGGTGACAGGGCAAGGGACTGGCAGGGGTTAATAGCTGTGGGTCTCCTGTGGGCAGCTGTAACCACATCCATTGGAGAGGGCAGGGTGTGCTGCGGCCCGGGGGACTTTTGGACTGCATGGTGCTGTATATTTTGGAAATGCCTCTGAAATATGGTCGTTTAGTCTCTCTTTTATGTTGTAGTGAGCTCAGCTAAAAATCAGCTGCTTTTGAGTGTTGCCTTCCCTTCTCTCCTCCCATCCCCAGCTCAGACTGCTTTGCCTCCTGAGAAACTAGAGAAGGGCTTTGGTGGAGTGAAAGGGGGCAGAAGGAGAAAAGGAAAAAGTTAGTAATTCTACACAGACAGTCTATTGGAGATGTTAAGGAAGGAGAGTGATCTCAGCTGGGCTTCCCCTCAGTGTGTCATGCTTTTCAGCTCCTTTCATGCGAACTTCTTCCCCCCTGCCCCATCCTGCCATTCTTTAGCCCCCAAGTCGCTCTCTCTCTTTCTCTTTCTCTTTCTCTTTTTTGTTTTTATTTTTTTTCCCCTCCCTCCACCTCTCCACACATTTCTATCTTTTGTTTTTATTTCCCCCCCTGCTGTTTTCCTTGATAGAAATCTCACTCATGCATTTCCCTTCCGGATTTCTATTGGGTTATTTTGTCCTCTCTCTCTCTGCGCCTTGGTCCCCTTTTCTTTCTCTGCCTCTTGTCCCAGAGTAAAACAGCCGCCTTCCCGCTGGGTCAGGATGACAGTGCTGTTAGCTTTCCCAGTGCCAGCCCTTTCCACATCTGTGCAGCTTTTGTCCCAGGGCAGAGGGGAATTTGGAATGGTCGGTTGGCAGCGCCAGGGAGACTGATGTAAAAATGAGGTCCAAAAAGGAGGGGAAAGGGAATTAAGAGGAGGGCGTGAGATGGTTTAAGATAAGTACAACTGAAAATAAAATAAAGAAGTAAAGGGCACAGCTCAGGCTGTGTGTGAGTTAGGACATTTCAGCTTCGGAGGTAAGTCAGAAAGAATGAAACAAATGAATCCTTGTACCATGTTGTGCTGCTGATTGATTAACCCCAATATCTGGCCCTTCTGTATGACTGGGACAGAGTCGGGCCACTCCCGTTAAATGCTTTATTTGAGACAGCATCCAGGAGAGCAACCTTTGCACACAGGTGGGATGTACCTGGCACCTCCTAAGGTCTGTGCTCACAGGCTGCCCGCTCAGTCCTCAACTCCTCTGTCCCAGCCTTGCTGTTTCTTCCTGCTCCAGACCAGTTTTCCTTCACTCTTGTCCTTCCACCTCCCCACACTTACTCTGCCCCAGCTTCTCCTCCGTCTCAGGTCATATTCTTCTAACTTCTCTCCATCCTTCCTCCTAATGTTTTAACACCTTTTTTCATTCTTGTCCACTTACCAGGGCAAGTACTTCTATGCCCAATGCAGCCAACCTAGTCACCCTCTTCCATCTTTGCTTCACAACCTACTTTCTCCCATTCACAAACAGAAATAATAGTTTGCTTGGTGGTGTCTTTTCTAACACACTGCAGGCCATTCCTGGTTGCCTATCACTGGGACACGGCACTGCAGCATACCGTGGGGAATTGCCTCTATTTTTGAGAGGACATGATTTTCTCCTGGGAGATGTAAAGGAGTCCTTTTCTTCATCTATGTGTTTTTTTTTTTTTAGTTTCTCAGGCGTTATCTTTCCTCTCAACAAGAGGCCCTGCTTAGCACCCTGTATCCTTCTTCATGCTTGTGGGTGCTCAGGGGTCATGAATGATTCTTCATTTTGATAGGGAGGAGTGAACACATAGCTACTCAATGCAGAGATGAGAATGCATGGCGGTAGAGTCAGGGTGCTGTTCTTTAAACATTGACAGTGGCTAATGAGTTTGGAGAACTGCTATGATAGGTACGTAATGTCCTGTGCACTGGGGACTAAGCATAGTACTTTTTTGACCACCCCTTCCTCATGATGACAGACGATGAAGTGAAGGAGCTACTTGCAGCTCCAGGAGCCAAGGCAGCCAGCTGTCCCCAATGATACTGCATGAGTATGTTGTATTAATAGAAGCAGCGAGGGAGAGACAGGCTGCTCTAATACATTTTGACATACACTGAGAGTGAAAGGAGTGTAGAGAGGTTGTGTGTAGGCCTTTGTAAGCAAGCAGTGTGAAATTCCTCAGTTGCAGGTGAGATTTGCGGTAAGCTCTTGAGAACTCTTGAATTTCGAAGTCAAAGTGTTCTGAAGAGAAATATTCATGCACAGGAAGGAAAATTCCTGTAAAGTTTCACTGTTCCCCTCGCTAACTGCCCCATACCATCTGGCACTATGCTCCAGAGCAGTAGAGAGAAGAAGTATAAGGCAGACTGCAAACGGAAAAGTTTTTCTCATTTCAAATGCTATCCAGATCTTAGCCTGTAATTCAGTGATGGAATTTGCTGCTATAAACATCTGCCTGTAGTGAATATCAAGGACAAAAGAACATTAGCATAAATGCATTATTTTTTCCCACTTAACAAAAATCTTTTCTGTTTTTCTTAGTCTTACTTTCCTGATCATTGCTAACCAGTAGAGTACAGGATTTGCATATCAATATAAAGACCGCTGGGAATATTCCACCCTGATCTACATTCTGTATAATGCTATTAAATGGAGTAGCACAGGGATGTCATTCAGGATGGAATTTGGCTAATTTCAACTTCCTAATGACATTTTCCCTCTAGTACTAACAATAGATATTAACTTGCAATATATCAGGGTTTCCAGTATATCAGGATTTTCAATGCACTGTACTTCTGTGAACCACTTAATTGAGCAAGGTGAAGAGTGAGAAAATAAACTCCATGAATATTCATTCCTGGTATAATTTAGAGGCAGCTGCTCCCTGGTGCTGACATTCCAGCAGTGACTACGCATTCAGAACTTTGCTAGTGCAAGGGCTCAAACAAAGAAGTATTACCTGGAAATTTGGCATATTTGTGCAAATTGAGCTTTAAGTCAACTTCTTTTACATATTTGTACCAGGAATCTTCTCTTGGTAGTTGTACACTTTTAATCATGCAGACAAATGCCGTATGACATATCTTGACTGTCTTTTGCAGGTCCATCTGAATTACTGGACATGACAGACAGTGAAACGTAAGTATGATCTACTCTGCCCTTCACATTATGAGCATTACCCTAGCAGACCTCTCTTATTTTTCAAGTGCAAACTTTCTAATAAAAGAGCCTGTAAAAGACGCATCTCTTCAAGATCAAAAAAGTAAACAAAAATCCCCCTAAACCCAAACAGCAACCACCTTATATGTGGCTTTTTGGACTAAACCAAATGTTTCTCGAACTTTGAGAAGCACTTTCTCTCTATTACTGCCCATGCAGCCTTAACCTTTCTAGAGGAATACAAGTCTTGTATTGTGCTATGATGTTTCCAGAATCCAGTTATTGAGGAAGCAACCTGAAGGGTAAATTCCAGAAATCAGGAAATTACTTTTCTTACTCTACACCTTTTCTTCAATCACTTCTTGGTTCTATCAGTGTACTTTGCCTTATCTGTCCCAAGTGGCCACAACCTGTGCAGTCGAAGGTTTATCTGAAGTAGTTAGAACCATGATCACCTCTGTTTTTACATAAAAAGAGACTTTCCAATTACCAATTGCTCTATGTCTTGTTATATAATCAAGATGTCACAAGGAGTACATAAGGGAAGTACAAGTAATCCTGAGAATTATATTGAATATATGGGAAGCAAAAGTAGCCTTTCTCATGGGGTATAAATCTACCATTCCTCATCTGATAGTGCTCTCCTCTGCTAATGGAGAACACAAAAAAGGTTCTGCATAAGGTGCAGTGTGGAGGTGACGGAGTCTGGATGGACTGCACATTTCTCTTCATCCAGGAGCATAGCACAGCCACATAAATAAAGTGCAAGCTGTGAGGGCTTCCTTTTACAAAGGTCCTTCTACCATTAACTCTTAAAAGAGAAGGTTCAAGCCGTAACTGACAGCATGAATTTCTCTTTTGATCCTCAGGGGGAAATCAGATAGTGTCCCATTCTGAATCTAGTTCTCATGCAGCAGAGTCAGATTAATTACAAGGGTGCCTATTAATATTTCAACATGCCCTGCTGTGGACTGAGGTTGAAATTCCTTTACGCACTCTCACTTTCTGGTAGGTAGGTGCAAGGTTTTTCCTACTGCGTCTTTCTTGGACTATTTTGGAAGTTATGTAATGGCCTCATTTGTTGGACACTAGTATTAAGGACACCTTTTTAACCCACTCAAAGCATACTTTCCTCCTCTTCTTAGGCTAATCTAGATAGATTTATTTAACCTCATTACTCCAGTCCATCTCAGAATACTGTTACGTGTAGACCCAGTCCGAGTAAAGAGCTTTGCAATAAATCTGTTCCAACTACACAGCCTTGTCTCTTGAAAAGCTTCCCCAGTAACTAACCAGGCCAGCAGTGGAAAACAAAAACCACAGCCCTTGGTCTCGTACGTACAAGAGAGCAGGGTATTGGAACTAGGGCAGCAAGTGCACCAGTCATGGCTTTGATGGGCAGGATTTTTCAATGGTGCATCCCAGAATGAAGCTGAGGAAAGAAATAAAGGAAAAAACAAACACTATTTCTCTTTTGCCTGCTGTGAAGTAAGAAGGTGGCTGGTTTGATTTTTCAACAGTTAGCAGAACTGGTGGTTGAATGAGAATGTGGTGATCGGTCCTTTGAACGCATAAAACCCGTGCATGTTTCTTTCCCACCTCTCAGAAGTTCTTCGTCTGCTATTTGTGCATTGCAGGCTTTCCTACCGAGTCAAAGGATGTAGATGCTAAGGGAGAGAGTGCACAAGTCTGCCTCTGCCAGCAAGAGGGAACCTCGCAGAAATACAGCATCCTTCTCTGTCTTTCCTTTGCACCTCATGCTTCATAAATGTACATTCGTGTGATGTGTCTCACTGCTGGTTTCTGTACTTTGATCTAGGGGTGAGACAGCATTACATAAGGCAGCCTGCCAGCGCCATCGAGCCATCTGCCAGCTCCTGGTGGATGCGGGAGCCTCTCTGAGAAAGACAGACTCCAAGGTAACCCAGCTTTGTCAACGAGTTATAAAATACTGTAGCCAAGTGAGACAGAGCAGCATCGGTCCCTGCTGTGTGTATGATCGAGGCTTCCTTGTGTGTGCCAAGAGCAGCTCTTTTTAAACATGCCATTTTTATTTAGAAAACTGTATTGATTTAAACAAGTACAAGACACTTCAGTTCTCAACATGGGTCATCTTCATCATAGTGAGAGCCTGGCCTCAAACTATTCAGTGCATTGGGTGTGAATGAGGCACCTCCACGGCACAGCAGCATCCTTCTCCTGTGTAGTCAAAAGAGAGGCCTGTGGGCAAGGACCACCTAGAGGAGCTGTGGTTTGTGATTGTATAGCATCTGTGAGGCTTCATTATTGTGTCTGACTTGCTTTGTGAGGATGGCTAACCATTTTCTTTTGCCTTCACCCCTATGCTCACTGATGCGACACCACAACCCTCGTTCAGTGTACACTTGGCTGAGAAAGATGTCTGGGCAAAATTAAACCCTAGGAATATTCTGTCAACACAACAATCTGATCACTTGGGAACATGGTCCAGAAATTGCCCTTCTGGCATTTCTGAACATAAACATCCTGTGGTCAGCAGCTGAGATCTCTGGGTTCCAGAATCAGAAGCACCTTTGCTGCAGCAAGACAATTAAAAACAATTCCTACCATGTTATGCTGTATGGGGTAGCCTGTAAGGGGGGGATGGAGATCATCTTTTTTTCAGATAAGAGTACTGTACGTTGCGAAAGATACTTTCTGCAACAGCTGAAATCCAGACAAGTGGCTTCTGACTTGTTTATCTTCATCTGCAGAGAAATCCAAGGAGCAGGAGTGGTTTTGTGTAGATACAATAACGTTATTCCAATATTTTTTCATAGTTTAGGATCAAGACTTATGCTCCAATTTAACAGTGCTCATAAGGTAGATCAGATAACAGAGTAGCAAATTGATACACTGAAAAATGATTTATACCTGAGATAGAATGAGACATGTTGAACTCCTCTCAATGTCGGGCATCTCTCTCTGCACATCCTGGGCAAAGTGTGTAGTCTGTGAAGTGCACTTTCAAGTGTTAGCTAGAGCACTGTGCATCATATTCATTCACACAGGGATTGTAGTCCTAGAATGAAAAATCAGTTCCTTCCAGCATGTGAGCACTTCTGTGTGATGTATCAAATAGCATGTCGTTGCAGAACTGCATGATTTGTCCTAAACCACACAAGGACTTTGAAAATCTTTAAACTCTGATAGAAAAACTTGACTTTACTTATTTGTTGTACAAACTGGTGTTAATTCTCCAGACTAGCTTCTATCCTTCTTGCAGTGATTTCTCTGTGTTGCGTTTTCATCTGTTCTTCTAAATATATAGCACAAGACTTCCTCTTCATATTTCTTTGTTATAGGGTAAAACCCCTCGTGACAGAGCTCAGCAAGCTGGTGACCCAGATCTAGCTGCCTACCTGGACAGTCGACAAAACTACCAAATGGTTTCCCACGAGGATCTGGAGACAGCAGTTTGATGTCTGAAAATATCAAAGAGGATCCTTGGAAATCACAAGGCTGCACCTGAGGCACTCGGGCATCATGTGAGGAAGAAGCTGATGGAATCAACATGTCACTCACTGTCGTGGAAAATACCTGAGGACATGCCATCAGTTTCTAAGGGCTACTGAGTCTTGCCACGGAACAGTTAGGTTCCATGAGTTAGCCCATGATGGATGAGGCGGGACACTCAAAGGTCTGTGGAATCCATGGGCCACGGAAATTTACCTTTATTGCTTCCAGCAAGTAGCATGAACTTCTCCCATGTTCATCTGCACAATTTATTTAAAAAAAAAAAAAAGAAAAAAAATTTTAAAAAGTAAAGAGGAAAAGGGGTGTGGGGGAACCAAACTAACTGAGATATTAAAACATCTAACTAGGCCCTCCTCCATCCCTACAGTTTCCTTCATTCTTCTTATTCTCCCATTACCCTCACTTTTCATAAGTTTAATAGTACTTGTTATCTCTGTGTTAAGTCTTCACAAATGGTCAGGCAGAAGCAAAAAATCTGAGGAGCTCTGGATGCCCTTATGAAAACCCCAGTGTTTTTACCAGCTGCATTCCCTTCCTTGCCATCCTCTGGGAAGCTGTGTCCCCAGTGCTCAATCACTGAGGAGTTTTCTCACAACAAAACCTAACCTCCTTATTGTTGCTGAGTATATGGTTATGGTATCTTCATGAGACATTCATTTGTATGGAAAGGAGTTATATGGGATATTGTATGGCAGATCAGAAAGTTACCAGTAAGTTTTCTCACGCCACCACTGTGCGTATCATGACCGACACTATTCTGCTCAGGTTTCAGGCCTGCCTAAAAGTTGATAGCTGTTTTTTCACTTTTGAAAAGATGGATTTTACACTGGAGAGAGATCTGTGCAAGATGCAGGGGGTTCTGATGGACTTACTTATGGATCCAGTCCCCTTTGTGTAATGGCCAGATTTAGGAAGAAGATCAGCCTAGGTTTGCTGCCGTCAACAAACAAACGAGCACCACCTGGTCCCATTTGGAAAAGGAAAACCTTCTTTGGCTGAACCTGTAAGCTATCTGATTCCTCAAGCGAAGAAAGTTTCAGAGAGGCTATCCCACTGGAGAAGGACAAGCAGCAGCTCTTTGCCTCATTACTCACTATAGGCTTGGAAATGTAAAGTTTCTTAGCTGCTGTAAAGGCCAGCTGTGTCTTCTGTACTAGTCTGTTCTCTGTCTTACCTCAGAGACTGTAATCACACTGTAATCTCAAAAGAGGGGAAAGCAAACACGCATACACAAAATATTCACTTTCAGTTTTTTCCTATCTCTGGAAACATTTAAGGCCAGGTTGGACAGGTCTCTGAGCAACCTGATCTAGTTGAAAATGTCCCTGCTCATTGCATGGGGGTTGGACTAGATGACCCTTGAAAGTCTCTTCCGACCCAAACTAGTCTCTGATTCAATCACTATAGATAACTCAGCTGCTAGAAACAGCAGAGCTTCCACTTCCACTTCGTCTGACCAGTTCCCTGAAGACACTCACAGCCCACTTTTGACATAATTCTTGCAATAGATTATTGAATTTTGCTTTGTTGTTTGTTTTGAAAGATCTACCGGTGTTTGTTTTCATGCGCCTTGCTAGGTATAGGTCTCTGGTAGATGGCAATCATCAAGATTACATGCAGTTTGAAAACCATGAAAATAACTCAGGTCATTATCCAGATAAGTTTTTCTTCCTTGGTAGACATTGTGGAAATGAATGCAATCTTTTTCTTTTTTTTTTTTTTTTTAAACAAAACAAAACAAGAGTGATTGTTGTGGTAGAGAGGGAGGAGCTGATTTTTTTAAATCATTCTTATTTTTTTCTCTTTTTGAAAGTTCATTTGATATGAGCAAAATGCTTCTTTAGTGTTTCTTCCTCTGGAAGGAAACTATATATATTTGTAATCTATAGATCAATGGCGACATGAAATGTATTTTGTGTTGTTTTCTGTCCTTACCTTTCTTGTTTAAAAAATAAAATGTGAAAGCCAAATTCCTTCCCTTGATAATCATCCAGGGGCTTGTGGCAAAGGTCAGTATGTATGTATATTAGAACAGAATTTGGCAACTGTTAAAATAAAAAATCAGAGTGTAATTTTGGTATATGTGAAATTTCCACAAGGAAGATCCTAATGCTGTGGTTTCATGGTAGGCCTTGCATCATTTCCCAGCTGTGAGGAAAGATGTTACTGTAATACTTCTATATATTTGACAAAAATAAGAACTATATTATTATCAGTTTTATCTTTTTGCTTTGTTTTACTCATGTGAGGAAAGGAGGAAGCTTCAATGACACCAGGGGTTTGGTTCTGTCCTGTGCTGAGGCCGGACTGGTGCCTGAGCAGAGGACTGTCAGCTCATTGCACTTCCCTGGTCATTTAGTCCCATGAAGCAGGTGGAGCAGTGAAGGCTTTCTGTAATCACAGATAGCTTCCAGAGGCTACATGTGAATTATAAAGGAGCTGGGTCTGGTCCTTGTCAGTCCTCAGTGGTCTTCTCCTCAGTGAGATGTCCCTCATGCCCAGGGGTGACTGCAGCAGGGGCTGGCTCTGGGGGAGCTTGGCAGGACAGACAGATTTCCTGAGCTCCTTTGTGCCATTTGGACTGCTCAAAGGAGCTTAGAGCACATGAGACAGTCTGGCTTGCCTTTTTCGCCAGCAGCTGGAGGACGATGCTATGATCAAGAGTGAGCCTGTTGTGCCTCTGGAAAGCTGCCCGTGCTGCCTGCTCAGTAGGAGGCAGTTGCTCTATGATGAAAATAAACCTCAGCACTGGAGATAGGACGGAAGCTGGCTCTGTGTAGTGCCTTTAATATCAAGGTGTCCCAAAGCACTGCAAACATAATGCTTTAGATACTGGCGATGTATTGTGATTCTAGATAACAGCATGTATATTGTTTTCTGCAATGGCTCACACATGGCCAGGGATATCAGAAGTTGGTTCACTGAGGGAAAGAGTTTGGGACCAGGATGCTGCAGGATTATTCCTTACCTCTTTTCAAGGGAGATAAGATTCTTGATTTTGGACAGCCTCCAGAAGCAGGCAGACTCTGCAGCAGTGGACAGTGACACGTACGTATTGAGTCTCTTGAGCACTTGGGGGTCTGGCTTAGTACAGTATCATTGTGCCTGTGCCATGCAGGGCCCAAATTTCAGTGTGCAACTGGGAACCCACTTAAATGGCGTGCAAAACATTTTTGTTTACCCAAAATGTCTGTTCAGTGGCTATATGTATTTATGTGTGCATATTACTATATATATGTATATTTATAAGTATCAGTATGCATATATATAGACACATACATATGTGTGCACGCACTTGGAATTGTGCCATTTGAACGACAAAGTACCTAGGAATGCTCAACTATTGAGGTTGCTGGACCGACCAAATGTCACTTCCCATTTTAATTTATCATTAAAGGGGACCCTTTTCAGTAGAACTGAGGAACTCCTGAATTGTTCCATTGTATTGGCTTTATTTTCTCATTTTGGAGTTAAATGGAGGGAAAGAAAATATTTATAATGTTAATAAAATAAACTTTTGTTACTTAATAGCATCAGTTACTCTTATTTCATGTTCCAATGCTAGAAGTATCTTTATGTGTTATCCAAAACATTATAATGTCATACATTTCTCACGAATTATAGCATCCCTCAATATTTTGAGATGTGAGGCTGAGTGACTCAAGTAAGTCATGAGTTAAGGCCAATTTTGCCTGTTACAAAACAGGCCTCAGACTCCAGTGTCTCTTTCCCCGTTTCACGTGATGGCTTGCCTGTGTTTTAGCACTTAAGATGTCTGTAGATATTTTTACTGACACTTGTCATCCTTGCTTCTTCCCAGAAGCAGCAGAATTGCTCAATCTCAACTCATGGTGCTGTAGCCTGGATTCAGACTACATGAGATGTCACCTGCTACATGAGGACTGTCATATGGAAGCACCATAGACATAAAGAAAATAGAGAGAAATTGATGTTTTGTTGCGATGGATCTTCCCATCTGTATTTGCAGATCTGGTGTTGTTGATGAGTAGATGGGACACATGGTTTTTCTGGTGGTGTGGCCACGGGAAGTTTGTTTGAGTAGTATTTAATGGCCTCTTTTGCTTTTTTTTGTCTTTGTCTTTGCTATGACAGTGACACACGTGGTAGTGAAAGTCACTAACACACAACCTCACCTAGAAGGTGGCTATTTTCCTTTTAGCCATCCCAGATGCCTCATGAGCATATGCTTATGTGTTAACCCTTCCAGTATATCAAAAGCATGTTGAGACGATGACTTCGAGCAAAAGCTATGAAATGGGCAAGGTACATCGGTAGCCTTAAGCTTGCTGGGAATTTCATGGTACTCAAGAAATGCGTGGGCATGCTGGGAATTTGGGTGCCTTGAAAACACTCCAAGGACAATTCTGTCCTTGCAGTCCATATACTCCAAGAAAGAAGCAGTTCCTCGTGCTGATCCATTTGAAGTCTGTCATTTTCTTTCCCCTACTTTTTGCTTCTTTTGCACCAGACTAACATCCATGGAGAAGTATTGAAACTAACATTTCTATCTCCTTTATACCTGTTATTTTCCATTCATCAGACATTATTTCCTCCCTTTATTCTCATTGCTGAATCTGCGCCAAAGCAACATTGGGCTATTAGCTTCCTAATTTATCTAAAGCATCAAATATGAGTATCTTCAGTCATTTCGGCAGCCCTGGAAACAGCTTATAATATACCTATGCCTTTCTGGATACCTGTAAATCTATAGAACACAGCATTACAGGGTTTGCTGTGGTATTCATCTTCTCATTTTGCTTTCGTAACAACAGTGCAGGCAACTATTTTTCTTAGTAATGGATGGCTACAGCTTTAAAATCCCACAATCTGCCTGACAAAATGTGTTGATTGCAACAGCAACTCAGTAATGTGCTAAAAATGACTTGCTAGCATACTGACGAAGATCGGAATTTTACATGGAGGATGTGTACTGAGCTGCAGTGCTTTAACCCCCTTTGGAAGGGCAGGATGCAGCTCATGACTGCACTGTGGAAATGCCTCAAGGGGAGCTATAAACCAGCCCTGCACCTACTTCTTGGGGCGAACAGTATATATAGAGGAGTCAGGATGTCTCAGCCTTTGTGGAGGAGTTACCAATGCAGGCAGACTGCAGCCGCTCAGCACTTGGCTTGGGCTGACCAAAAGTAGGCCATGTACTTGGGCAGCTTTTCTCACTTCTACTTCTATGTAAAGGTTGGCTTGGGAGAGATGGACTATGTAGTAGTGTAAGCGGTGACCATGGCTAAGCGTAGTCCAAGTTGTGCCACGGTACCATGCTTCTCTGGACTGCCTACTTGAAGATCCTCTGGAGGTACCGGAGGTCAGGGGCCTCCCTTGCCCTCCCCAGCATGTTTCTAGCACTGCTGCCCATGGTGGTGCCCACAGAGAGTGGCATTCTCTTGTCCCTTGTACATGTGCACTGGAGCAACACTTCACACCTTGGCCAAGGGATTTCCCGGCCCATGGATGGTGCTCTTCCTGTAAAAGGGGAAAATTCCCTCCCTCAGGCCTTGATCACACTAGTAAATTCAATACATTTGACTTCAGTGATTAAGCAGGCTTAGAGCTGAATAACCTTACTGTATTCAGCCATCAGAGTGCATCTTGTCTCCGGTCTTATTTATAAGGTGCCACATTCCAGTCTCAGCTGCAGTTTCTTGTTTCTCAGACTGCTTTTTTTTTTAAGAAAAAAAAAAAGAGAAAAAAAAGAGGACAATCTATCCTATGCAGTACACATGTATCTAGTTACCCAGAGTGAGGAAGACGCACAGCTCATTTTAAAAACCCTCTCATTCTAATGTAGCACGTGACAGCTTCTAAAGCCCAAGCAGAGGGAAGCCTTGCAACAAAAACATTTGTTTCAACATAAACACATCTATAATTCATGAAATAATATGATGCTTAGACCTTTAAAAGCAGTCAGCTTCTGCTCCTGGATCCCCTACATGGAGGAGATTTTGGGAATCTAAGACAGCAGTAATTCTCTTGATACGTACATACAAGAAGGTGAATACCTGAGAAAGCAAAATGCATATTTTCTTCTATTATTTTGCCCTTACCCACTAGAAACAGAACCATGATTTCAGAATGCGATTTCAGAGTTCGCCAATATGTTAACAGCTCCAGCATTCATATACACAGTACATAGAAGCTTTAGCATTTTGTCATGCAAGAAATAAGCACTACTTCTTTTAGCAATATAGTACTACATATGTAATTACTTCATCTAGAGCCAGCCTCCTTCTGCTGGTGAAGCATAACACCTGGCTCTTCAATTAGTCCCTGTCTAAGAGGCTGCTTGATGTGTAACCTACCACTCAGCCACATGTGCACGATGGCAATCCAGTGCTCCATTATGACAAGTGCTGCAGCAATTATCCAACTACTAATGCATGAACCACAGTAGCAACTCATTTCTTAGTGTTACACTTTATTTTAACGAGAAAAATGGCCTTCAGGTTCCAACTGCCTTAATGACCTTCAGTTATCATTTTTTCCTCAGCCTGTGGCCAAGCAGATGGAGAAGACAGCCCCTGTTCCTACACATATTCAGGAATGTAGATCCTGTATAGGAAATGTAGGAACCAGTTAGGTTTGTAGGTATGGAGAAGAAGCTCAAGAAGCTCTTGAGCTTAATGCAGCAGACATGAGTGATTTCTGCTTGGCTAATTAGACTCTAATAGAGAGTCCCACTTTTCTAGAACTTTTTTCCTTGTATGACATTCACACAAAAAAAGAAGGCAAAATTAGAAAAGCAAAGCTAAGCTGGCCCCTGAGAATAGGAACCCTACAGGATGGTTTCTATAAGTACTGCGATTTTCTGGGTAAGGAGTTGTAATGTTAGCTATTGAATATCACCGTAATGAGTAATTATGTACCATATTCAGATGTACCCACTTTTAACAAAGTGAGCTGGGTGCATTTCTTCTCCAAGCACACTGCTCTCAATATTTATGTCATCCATCTGTGAGTGCTATCCCATTCCTGCCCACACAGGCTAGGGAGGCACAGCCTTCTATTTGCAAATCTTGAGGCTTCACAAAATGAGACAAGAGCCCTAAGTTGTGCCATGACGCCTCTCCCTGCTCCTTAGCCATACCAGAGGTTTTGCTTCCAAAAGAAAGGAAATAATGCCACATCAGAATAAATTATTGCTACAGGTCACAAAGCAAATAGCTGTCTTCCCTCTTCTCTGTCCCCTGCTTCAGCAATTTTCCCAGGATTAGCTTTTTTTCTTGAGCAGAATGAGAAAAGTATTGTTGATGTGCTTTTTTCAATAGCAGATGAGTGCAGCTGTGAGTTGTTTTCTCCTGTGGTCTTGCCACTGTTGTAAGTGTCCTTATCTCTATGGGATGTGGGAGCAGTACATTCATCTCAAAGCTAAGAAAAAAAGTGAGCTTTATGGCAGCTAGTGGCAGGAAGGAAATGGAACATAATTTTATTTAAATTTAAATTTGATTTAAAATAATCTTAAATGCTCTTTGCTTTTCCTTCCTTTTTTTTTGCTCTGTCCTTTTCAGACCTTCCTTACAAAAGACTTTAGTCTTCAGTCATCTCTTTTTTTTTTTTTTCCCCCCCCGCTAGCTCATGCTACCTTAGTTTTTTACTGGAAATATCAAAATGCTGCTCGTATGCTTGCCTCTGTGACACTTCTGTTTCACCAGAGTCACGGACGGTTGGATGTCCTCTGACCATGCCCAGCCATGGGTAGGAAATGCTGAAATTCTGCTGTACTAGGGATGAGTTGGACCTACAGCACTAAAGGTACCTCTGAGGGTAGCTATAATGTCTCAGGATTAAGCAGATGGGAAGCATGATAGACTTGGGTATTTCACACCTGAGGCATTGTTTTCAACCTTTCCAAGACTTAGCCTTAATATCAGTAGGGGGGAAAAAAAAAAACCTTGTTTGTTTGTTTGTTGGGTTTTTTTGTTTGTTGTTTGTTTGTTTGGGGTTTTTTGTTTGGTTTTTTTTTGTTTACACTCATGTTCCTTCCCTTTGCAATTTTCCTGTTAAATAATCTTTGCCTGGGCAAATGTGGTGATGTCCCTCCATGATGTACTTGTGAGAAGTGACAGCTGCTTCCAACTGGTAAGCAAGCATGCTGGTCTCTTGTGCAAGATGGCTGGCCCTGCTACTGTACAGTTTTCTGCTCAGCACGGATCTTAGAAAAATCACAGGGAGATGGCAGAGGCTTATCAGAGTTTTTGTTCCATTTATATGTCGCTGCAGAGTGATCCTCCTCCATCTGCCTCCTTTGATCATGCAACAGCTTTGAAGGAAAGAAAATCAGTGGCTGAGCCTTCAAAGCACTAAGCAGCTCTTGGGAGCTTTGTCTTTCTTGAGCTTACTGCTGCACCTCTCAGATCTGTGGTAAGGGAAAGGGAGGGTGCCTTACTTACAGAAAGATCCATCTATTGCCGTACCGGCAAAAGTAATGTCTCTTTGGAGGCTACATCTTCCAGACAGCCCACCATGTGCCAGATGGAGTTGTAAAATACATACAGATATCAGTGAGCCTATCAGAGCTACCTTCCTTTCTTAAGGGCTCTTCCAAGCTCTTTTTGTTTCTTTCCAGGTGCTGGGGCAGAAGGCAGCCCCAGGATGGGGATTCCTGCCTGGTTTCCTCTCAGAGTGGTTGGTGTGGGATTGCCCTTTGTAATGGGTACCATCTAGCCGCCCACACACTGTGGGTTGCATATGCTTTGTGTCCTGTAACTCTGTTGGAAAATGAAATAATCAAGGGTTAAAATCCCTACCCAAATGGACTTCGGAGCTGCCAGACTTGGCCGCTGGCCCGTCAGGGTGCAGTGCACTGGGGAGGGGAACGTGGAATACGACTGCCAGCGTTTCTCTGTAGAAATCTCCACAAGGTGAAATGTGCTTTCACAGTGGGAAATGAAGGTTATTTTTCTTCTGCTCGTATTATTTTGTGCTGTAAACCCTGTGCCAGTCATTTTGCATGCAGCTGGCTTTTGAAAGCAGGAGGCCTTTGAAAGATATTGGAAAGTCTAGCCAATGATATAGCTGAGAACTCGCGTTCTGCATCTCCCACACAAACCTTCTGGCAGTCCATGGAGGTTTCAGTGTCCTCTCTGAGTCAGTGAGCAGAACATTTTGCTGCAAACTACAGGCCTGCTTTTGTGGCAGTGTTATTGCTGCTTTGCTTCTGCACAGCTTATTAGAACAGCTATGGCTTTGCAGCCTTGCACTGGGACAAATCAAGATATGTTGTGGGGAAGCATGCTTTTCCTATGGACACAAATTCTCATCGAGCTGCGTGTGCTAATGAAGATGCAATGTACGTAAGGACTGAAGCTGGTTTATGAGACTGTCAGTGGCAGCTCAGTGGGGACTTATTCTGAGCAAGAACTGACCTGTGGTTTTATTGCAAAATATAACGGTTATGCAAAAAAATGATCGCTCCGTTTAATTATATGTTTCTGTTTTATGATAGTTTACAAGACTAACCGTGCGTCACAAGGTTGTGTCGCAGGATAGGGAAAGCACTTGTCGTGTGTTGTAATTCATCAGCACATCTCGCTGAAAATACTGTGGCCAAAGGGATAGATCAGAAGGTAGCAAATCAAGGTGTTGAGGTTTTATTCCTGCAACTGTCATTGAGTCAGTTTAGGTAAGTCATTTAACCTTCTTGTGCCTCAGTTTCCTTACCTGTAAGATGGGGATAATATCACCTCCCCATGCACTCATAGGTAAGGTGCTTTGTGTTGTGAGGCCAAAAACTGCTATATATTAACTATTTATGAGGTTTTTGTTGTGCCTTGTAATGCTGCTCCCATACAGTATCCTGCTTCTTTTGAAACTTTTTTTTGAAGGACAGTGGGAGTAGTCCTGTCTTATGCTTTTTTGGCGGGGGTTGGTGTTTTTTTGTTTTGTTTTGTTTTGTTTTGTTTTTTTAGTTTAGCTGGCTTAAACTGAGTAAAGAGTGTTGGAGGATGACAAGTTTCTAATGAGCTTGTCTGGAATTCTCATGCTTGATTTCCATGTTTGAGCTATCTTGTATTAAAAATTTTAACTCAGGTGATACTTCCAGTCAATGAAAGCATTCAGGTTGTTGCCCTCCCTCCAGAGTATGATATTTTGCTGAATTTTAGAGCAGTTGTATTCCATCGTTCCATTCATTGAGAACAGAGTGTTTCACTTGGGAGAGCCTGTCTCAGAAATACTTCTTTTTGTCACCTCTGCCCTATTATTGAGGTATCACAGTATCTTTTCCAACAGCCCAGAAATCATCACTTGAATCTTTTGATGCAAAAGGTTTCTGGGGAATGAAGCCAAACATCTGAGGGAGCAGACTCTCTGGCCTCCACACTGGCCACTTGGCAAATGAGAGATGAAAATTGATACAGAATGAGGACAACAGTTAGTTAAGAGCTAGGGAACTGGAGGTGTTTCCTGCAAAAAGGAACAAGCCTAAGAAGGGGACATCGTCATGTGGGATGGTGATGAGAAGACTCATGATGGAAAGGCTGAATTTCCATTGGGCTATATAGTGGATATTTACTTGCTATTTCCTGGAGAAGATGGAGGAAGGATAAATGCCAGATCCTGATCTCTTCTGCACTGAATTCATTCCAGGTGAACCCAGATGTGACAGAAGTCAGATTCAGGACCATTTCATAATGTGTTTAGTCCCCTGAACAGAGCAGTAAAACCAAATAACAAATGTGCATATTCAGCCACCATTTCATGGGCATCCAGAGTTCCAGTATTTGTACATATCCTATTATCTGAACCCACATCTGTTCCAGGAAGTGTAATAATATCACAAAGGGCTATTTTATGCTGCCTGACCCCATGCATAATGCCCCGTGCTGCGCATCGTGAGGCTGCCAGCTGGCAAAAGGAATCCAAGGCATGCAGCAGCACCCATGAAATGAAGCTATATGTTTAACAGAGAATCAGGGTCCAGGTAATTAGCAGTGAAGAGGAATACAGGAGGAGGGAGGGTTTTTTGTAACAAAGTGAGAAAGTATTTTCTTCCCTGATTTTCTTGCATTTCCTATTTAAACAAAGTATCTTGATCACTGTGTTGCTAAACAAAGAGATTTTAAACTGGGGGAAGGAGGAAATGTGTATACAGCGAAAGAACTGGTTACTGATCCTTTTGGACACTTTTTCTGTATTGTGACTTGTGTGGAAATGTACAGAATAAAAGTGAAGAAACACATGCCTTGGCTGGGCTGAGTTTCCTTCTGTTATTTGCCAGTGGAGCTGGGTTGTTGCTTCTGGCAGAGTGATAAGACTTGGTGTGACTTGAAAGGTGGGAAGAGTTAAGGGAAATGGTGGAAAGGGATTCAAGGGTCAAAATTCTGCATGTGTGCGGTGGGGCAGGGAGTGGATGGGAAGGGGGTGTTAGGCCTTTGGATAAGCCAGCTTCGAGCTCATGGTAGCAAAAGAGGTTAATGATACTCTTAATATTTCCAGAGAAAACTTCTCGGTCCCTCAGTAAGCTCAGATTGTCAGCACAGCATTCAGTGTGGTCAGGAGAGATGCAGCAGAGATTAGCAGGACTGTAACGTAGGCATCTAGGTCACCTCAGGGTCTCAGCTGTGCATCTCAGGAGCATTTCACCAGTGCACTCTCTGATTCACCCCCCAGTTTACCTTAGGTTCTCAGTTTAACACTATTTTAGACTAACTCACGAGCATATAATGGCTCTGTTTGTTTCTTCCCAGCTTGGCATGGTTGAAGAGATTTCCACCATGGCTTTCTTGTCTTCAGCAGCTGCCCTCCCTGACCCACTCAGAAGCTTCTGTGCCATTTCTGACACTAAGTTTTTGTGGCCTCTCTCCTGTGCAAGTCAATATTTCCTAATAGTTCCCTTCCTTTTGCTCTCACATCCTGAAATCATATTTCTGAATAATTTTGTGATGTTTCCTTTGCCCTGTCTCTCTGGGACAGTGCCTGCCACAAATACACTTCCCTCTCACGTGGTTTTGACCCCCCCTCCACTCCAAGCCCTTTGATGCTCAGTGCTGCTGCCAGCAGCCATCTGTGTGCTTATCTCTTTTAAAGGATATCTTAAGCCCCTTTTCCTGCTGTCTCAGACAGCCTAGGAATATTATTCTTAACAATAATAGTGCTAAAAAGACTAACTGTTCTGCCTGTGCAGGACTGGTTGGAGCTGGATGAGGATGTAGTCCAGTTGTGAGTTACACTGGGCCTTTCTGCACAATAAGAAAGGACTATCAAGCAAAGCTTTGACGTTCTTAAGCACTGTGGTACGAAGCACCAACTTCCCTGGGGTCCTTTGCAGTAAAAGCTGCACTAAATAGCTGCCAGCTGCTCTCTGGGAATGTGCGTGGAGAAGAGATGCTCTCTGATGTGCTTAGGGCTGCCCTCACAGCAACATCTGGAGGCGTTCCACCACCTGCAAGTAGAGCTGCTTGGTAGTATGTTCAAAAAAAATGAAAGTGCAGCTTTACATCCTACCAGTTTTGCACCCCAGATTCTTGAATGTGTGTAGCCTTGCACATATATGTTGCTCTGAAGACAATCCAACTGCTGCTTCCCTCATCCATTGTAATTTGTCCTTGTCCTCAACATTTCAGCTAAGCTAGCTGCTTCAGGGCTTTCTAGCCAACTTACCCCTTAAAGCTCTTCCATAAAGCTCATGAAATTCATGTGTATATATACATATGCACACGTATATAAAAATATCTTTTTCATGGGCTAATGCACTTTCTTAAGTGGGGAGTTCCCTTTTTCATGCAACTCTTCTTTTCATATGAAATGTAATTACTTTAAACTGTTTCTTTAAAACGCTAAGCCTTTCATAGTAGGGACATAACTACAATGAAAAAAATCCATTCTCAGGAGAAAAAAAAAAAAAAAAAGAATCATTTGCTTTGGAAAAAAAAAAAATCCAAAACCCCTGCTGTTTCACTGCAGCCAAGTGACTTCAGTATTTCAGTATTTCCCTGCAGTTAATATGTGCTTCTTTCTCACAAGGGATCTTTTAAACTAGGTAGTGATTCTTGTAGGAGATGCTGCCAAGGTTGTTAAATTTAAAATAGGTAAATATTGGAAGTGATCCCACAATTTCAAGGTGTTAGGTCTCATATTTTCACATTCAAGGGTTGATATTGATACATGAGTATTATATTTGCAGCTATATTAGTTCACAGCAGGCATGTCACAGGACAAGGAAACCTTGAGAACTGATCCCTCTCTTGCCCCATCTGTCCATAATCTTAGGGATGTGTGAGTGTGTGTGACTGTGTGTGTGTCAGGAACTGTTTTTATGTGAATGTGGAGTTAAAGTAAGTGTGCCAGCTGCATGGATCCTGCTGCTCTTATTCAGTAAAGCAAGTAAGCCCACAGCTAGGAAGGTGAGCTGTGAATCCCAAGGCCCAGAAAAGTAAAGATTTTGTGTCCCATAGATATGAAATGGGAGCCACCTGCTGGGACTTAAACTTAAGAGGACAATCTAGCATGATAGTAAGCCAGGTGAAACGCTGCTTGATTAATATCTGTAATAAATTTGCTATCTAAACAGGGAGTTAACAAAAATCAGTAGCACTGTCAGAAGACTTTTGACTGCAGCCCAGTCTGCTCCACATTTTCCATCAAAGCACCTAATGGCTTGGCAAGAAACTGCACAGGGTATTTCACTCTCATTTGAGAAGTTTTGGCTTCAGCATGCAGCATTCAGCAGAAGTTAGAGAAAAGCAGGAGGCTTCTCTCCAAAGGGTGAGTGTAGGTCAGTTCAGGTGGATGCTGTTATGCTGGACAAAAGGTGCAAGGCACATAGTAGTTGGAGGTGGGTTGTGGGTTTTTTTTGGTTGGGTTTTTTTTGTTTGTTTGGGTTTTGGATTTTTTGTTTGTTTGTGGTTTTGTATGGTTAGGGTTTTGTTTGTTTTCTGGTTTTGTGTGTGTGATTTTTTTGTTTTGTTTAGTTTGGTTGTGTTTGGTTTGGTTTTATATTTTTGGTTTTGTTTTTTAAGGGTGATAGGAAAATGAAGAAGATATTTAAAAATGAAATAGTAAAATTAAAAAGGTAGTTCTGAATGGTATTTTGGATCAGGAAGCTTCATGCAGCCTGACCCACCATAAGTCAAAAAATTTTGTAATGTGATTCAGACTAGTGTTCGGTGTCTACAGTTTGGGGGTTTGTTGCTGACATAATTAGCCAGAAAGCTGAGGATTGTGTTTGCTAGAAACAGAGTGTGATTACCTGCCTGCTTGTGTTAATGCATGTATGTATCACATAAATTTATTTGCTGACAGGACTGATGATATTCTAACAAGCTCTGGTCTTTCTCACTCCATTTATGAACATATATTTAGCTCCAGGAGTATCTGCCTTTTGCTAATGGGTCTCAGTATGATCCCTGAAGTAGGTAATATTGGGATGCAAGGCACCATATAAATTTACAGGGTCGCTATTCTGCCTGTTCATTCTTTTCCGTTGTTTCTCCCTCCTGTCTTTTACCAAATGTAATATGGAAGGGCAGATATAATCAGTTGTATCCGACATGATTGCAGAATAAGTCGTCACTGGATAACAGCTTCTCAGAACAAAACAGATATTAAAAGTTCTCCATAGTCTTTTCAGTCACTTAAGCTTTTCCATTTCACTTTTCAGTTTTGTGCCACCTAATGTTGCAGCGAGGGTCTGAAATTTGCTATATATTCACAGATGTGACCAAACTCAATGATATGGTAAACCAATGGACAACTTGGAGATTGAAGCTTGTAGATCGAAATGTCCCCTGATATAAATATGTGAGCAGTATGACTGTAGCTGCACAAGTGCATGGCTCCACAAGTCAGCCTGAAGTTCTTACACTGGATTTCCAGTCAAGCTGAATTGTACCTATAGTGCCCATCTCTAAAAAGTGACCTCCTCCTGGGAGACCTAGTTGGGTATTGCAGTGCTCTGCAGATCATGTGGGATTTTTTTCCCCCTTTAATAAGGAAGGAAGTCAGATCTGTAGGCAGAAGTTAAGCATCTGCATGCATATATGGGGGAAAGAGAATAAGGGCTAATAAGGATTATGAGGCACTATTTGATTTGGAATACTAATACCTTCCAACAGTCTCATGTTTAAGATTTCTTTTTTAAAGCTTCTATAATTGTCTGTATTCTGATTTTTAAAAAGCCAGTGATACAGTATCTGGAATATCTTTTTTTTTTTTTCTTTTTAAATTAGCAAACACTGATATTAATCTTCTCAGAACACAGAGTCACAATTCCTTCTAAATTACAGCCTTTTTCAGTGTCTCAACTCAGTCACTCCCCCAAAGACATCTGTAAAAATTACTATATATATGTGAAGGCCTTGGATCCAAGGGCTTGGGAATGGTGGGTAATTCAGAAATATCATTGCAATCGGCCAAGGATAATTTTTCACTTCAGATTCTTTCTTGCTACCTGTCTCTTGGGGAGATGAAGCTTTTGACATCAGAAATGAACCTTCTGCTTCCAGACTGGAATGTTTTGTTGCAATTGTCTCAGATTTGTACTTTTGTCTTACCCAGACATATTGAACCTCCTTGTTGCTACTTCACTTCTTTCCTAGCCAATAAGAGAGGTTTTTTTGCAGTTCTGCCGTGTGTCACACTAGATCACAGAAACAACACAAGCAAACAAAAGCAAGTGACTGTGGGCTTCCTTTGGGCACACAACAAGAGATGTTTTTCCTACTTATGTGGAAAGAAAGCTCACTTAAGTTCTGCAGCCACAGAATTTAGTCAACACTTGATGGATTGTTTCATGGGGAGGTGAGATGGATGCTACGAATTCAGTATATTCTGTGGTGACTGCTCAAAGACAACACATGCAACATCCTTTTCTGCTAAACACAGCAAAGCTCCTTAATTGCAGGGGTTAAGTTTTTTGCTCAAGGTTTCTAGGTCTGCCACCACTTGGGAGACTTGCTCAAAGCCTTTCCAAGCCAGAGTATCTCTACTCTGCTCACAATTATCTGGGAAGGCAAGGAAAAGGCTGTCTCTCACTGAGTGACTCATTGCCTTCACAAATTGTCTTTCCTGTTCTCAGGTATCTCACATCAGAAATAGGTTTAACTGCACCTCCTGTTCAATGTGAGAGATGGGTTATGGCTCACCAGCTGTACATAGATCTGTGAACCTGCTGAATCCAAGATGGATATGGGGCTCACCATGTGTAACCTCCCACAAGAAGGTTTTAGGAACTGTAGAAAGCTGCCTGGGTCTCAAAGCTGCAGTTTGGCAGTGTGCTGACTTTCATGACAAACATGTCTGCTTATTAAACCACGCACTGAATTTCTATTGCTGTGAAATACAAACACAGGCTAATTTAGGTTGGTGAGGACATTTGGTCCAACCCCACACTGAAAGGACGGTCAACTTTGAAGTTAGGTCAGGGTGCTCGGGGGTAGATCCTTGTGTTTAGGACCATTATTTAGGCTTTATCAAGGCCTTCCTTGAGTTTATATAACAACAGACAGAAAGAAAAAAGTACTTGCTGTAAAGAACTAGGATCATTAATAGATAAATGGACTGTTATTGCTCCCACTTCGGCAATCTGAGGCACCACGAAATGTGTGTGACTTGTAGAGTCAAGGATTGAACACACCACAGTCAGCTAACGAGCCATTTCTTTCAGTTACTTAAAGGCACCCAGGAAATAACTGCTACAAAAAAAGACGAGACCTGCAAGTCGCCTGGCTCCCACTACATTAACTCCACATCTGGCAAATTTTATTGCACTGTGTGTCTCCTATTGAATTTTCTAGTTTCTGCAGTCTCTCTTGTGCTGAGGTTTGTTTCATGAACTTATGCACTTTGCTTTGTGTTGTTGGGTTTTTTTGTTCCCTGAAGCTGAAAGCTGCATCCCTATTGTGCAGAAAATAGGAAACAGATTTGTTCTTCTCAAATGTGTTGGGCCTTTAAATGGAAACTGGGAGGAGAAGGAGGGGACAGCCCGCAGCCTTGCCACATTCTTTCCATTGATACACATGACACCAGGCAAAAGTCTGATTCTGAGCCCTTAAAACAATAGATATAGAAATGTTTTCTCTTTTGTTTTGTTTTTCTTCTGCCCCTTTTAGAGCAAGCATAGTTTTGGAAAGCACTACAGAGCCTGGTCTAGGGCTCGTGTTCTCTGTTAGTCCATAGAATACGACAGAGTTGCTTACCCTACAAGTTCAAATACCAGCGTACTGGCCAACAACAACAACAAAATTGTTTTATCTCAATGTGAACTAAGCCTAACAGTTAAAAAATTATCTGCTTCAGGGTACAGCTGCGTTCATGCTTACCTAAATGTGGCCATGGAGAAACAGTGTGCTTGACTGGAAGAAACAAATGCAATTCCAATGCAGACAGGTGAGTAATTCCTCATCTTCTTGCCACAATGGTATTAGATGTAAGTTCCTGTGCAGATGCCATGCTATAGATACAATTCAGCAATCTGACTCAGGCCTCAACCACCACAATTTTTCAGTCATTTTCTTCTCATCATTTTATTGCATAATCATGGAATAAAGGAGTCTAATGAGGTCTGGTGCAGTCACAAGACAAAAGAGCAAGAAATGCTACTACTGTTTGTTATGGGAGGGGAGCGGGCATAATGCATAGGCTGAAAAGCTGATGGCAGAGGATGTCCCATTCATGTCCTACACATACACACAGAGAGGCAAGCTAGCATCCAGAGGCTTGAACTTAGATTCAGCATTTGTTTCACTCATTGATGAAAAAAAAAAAGAGCTGGATTTAACTTTTCTTAACCATCAGTTTTACCACCAGTATACAGCAAGAAATAATACTGATAAAGCTTTCGGTTCTCATGCGAAATGCGCTGAAGTTATTAATGACAATTGAGTAAAACTAGTTATACTTCAGGTAGAGCTACTGTTGTAAGCCTTTTTTTCATGTGCTTCAATTTTTCAAGCTCATCTTCTTGAAATAAGTATGCCCATTCTTAGCTGTTAATCTGAAGTATTAATTAAAAAAAAAAAAAAAAACCACTGTTCTCCATAATGAAGAAACAAACCTTGAGCAGAAGTGGCTACTTTAATCTGCTTCATATGTCAATTACGCAAATGCTTTTCAGAGGTCATAATGCAAAATATGGCAAAAGAATGGTGGTCAAAAAATAGCAATTCAGTCTTGTCCCACATCTTAAATATTGACGAGATGAAGGAAACAAGACTTCTTCAAGTTGGAGGATATTTGGTTAATGACTTCTACAGTTATGAATGTTAGAGTGTTCACAATGTTGGTCAAGTAGTGCACACAGTGAACAGGAAATCTCTTTCCATTTCCTTTAATCTGTCTTCATTTTTTAGACAGCCTGAGCTTAACAGTGGTCTGTATTCTCAAGTGGTTCCAGATTCTGTGCTCTTCCTCTTCTCAAATGTCCCGAAGAACAGAGCACCTGAATGTTAAAATGGTATTGTTGGCCATTCTGAAATTCTGTTCAATAATGGGTGAGATTTGAATTTTGAAAAGTTGTAATTAGAGGAAAGTTTGAATCACTAACAGTTTTATGACATCTTGAGTGATAGCTTGATGTTCAGTGAAGCTGAGTACCGGAAATCTTGAAGTTTTCCGAACACATTGTTATCACAGCCTGAGAAGGTGTAAATTCAAATGGATTTACCTGTTGTGTTTTTTTCTTTTTTTCTTTAATAACAGTAAACCCAGGAAAAATTTGCCTTAAATGTCCTTCCTAGATCAATTGTTCTAGCAAAGTGCGGGTAATTTTTCTGAAGCTGGCTTATTATGTTACTGGGGAAAATCACAGGTCAGAACTGTTGTGGGAGTCTATTACAGGCCACCAGATCAGGGTGAGGAAGTTGATGAGGCCTTCTACGGGCAGCTGAGCGTGGCCTCACAGTCACAGGCTCTGGTTGTTATGGGGGATTTTAACTACCCTGATGTTTGCTGGAAGGACTACTCAGCCAGCCAGCCTCAGTCTAGGAGGTTCCTCCAGTGCATTGACGATAACTTTCTGATGCAAATGGTGGAGGAGCCAACTAGGAGAGGTGCGCTGCTGGATCTCATCCTCACTAACAAGGAGGGTCTGGTTGAAGCAGTAAAGGTGGGGGGCTGCCTTGGTTGCAGTGACCATGAGATGGTGGAGTTCAGAATCTCCTGTGGTGGGAGCAGAATACCGAGCAGAATTGCAAACCTGGACTTCAGCAGGGCCGACTTTGGCCTGTTCAAACAATTGCTGAAGGAAATCCCGTGGGCAAGGCTGCTTGAAGGTAAAGGGGCCCAAGATAGTTGGTTAACATTCAGGGACTGCTTCTACCAAGCTCAAGATCAGTGCATCCCGACGCGCAGGAAGTCAAGGAGGGGAGCCAGGAGACCTGCGTGGTTAAACAGGGAACTGCTGGGCAAACTCAAGTGGAAGAGGAGGGTTTACAAATCATGGAAGGAGGGGCTGGCCACTTGGGAAGAATATAAGGCTGTTGTCAGAGGATGTAGGGAGGCAACTAGGAAAGCTAAGGCCTCCTTAGAGTTAAACCTGGCAAGAGGGGTCAAGGACAACAGAAAGAGCTTCTTCAAATACATGGCAGATAAAACTAACACCAGAGGCAATGTAGGCCCACTGATGAATGGGGTGGGTGCCCTGGTGGCAGAAGATACAGAGAAGGCAGAGTTACTGAATGCCTTCTTTGTCTCTGTCTACTCTGCCGGAGACTGTCCTGAGGAGCCCCGTACCCCTGAGGCCCCAGAGGAAGGCAGGGCAATGGAGGAGTTTGCCTCAGTTGATGAGGACTGGGTTAGGGACCAGTTAAGCAATCTGGACATCCATAAATCCATGGGTCCAGATGGAATGCACCTGCGGGTGCTGAGGGAGCTGGCTGAAGTCATTGCTGGACCACTCTCCATCATCTTTGCCAAGTCTTGGGAAACGGGAGAGGTGCCTGAGGACTGGAGGAAAGCAAATGTCCCTCCGGTCTTCAAAAAGGGCAAGAAGGAGGACCCGGGCAACTATAGACCGGTCAGCCTCACCTCCATCCCTGGGAAAGTGATGGAACACCTTATCCTTGGTGCCATCTTAAGACATATCAAGGATAAGAGGGTCATCAGGGGCAGTCAACATGGCTTCACCAAGGGGAAGTCGTGTTTGACCAACCTCATAGCCTTTTATGAAGACGTAACAAGGTGGATTGACGATGGCAGAGCAGTGGATGTGGTCTACCTTGACTTCAGCAAAGCATTTGACACCGTCTCCCACAGCACCCTCACGGCAAAACTGAGGAAGTGTGGACTGGATGATCGGGTAGTGAGGTGGACTGCAAACTGGCTGAAGGAGAGAACCAGAAAGTCGTGGTCAATGGGGCGGAGTCTGGTTGGAGGCCTGTATCTAGTGGAGTGCCTCAAGGGTCAGTTCTGGGACCAATACTATTCAATATATTCATCAATGACTTGGATGAGGGAATTGAGTGTACTATCAGCAAGTTTGCTGATGACACCAAGCTGGGAGGAGTGGCTGACACGCCAGAGGGCTGTGCTGCCATCCAGCGGGATCTGGACAGGCTAGAGAGTTGGGCGGGGAAAAATTTAATGAAATATAACAAGGGAAAATGTAGAGTCTGACATCTGGGCAGGAACAACCCCAGGTTCCAGTATAGGTTGGGGAATGACCTATTAGAGAGCAGTGTAGGGGAAAGGGACCTGGGGGTCCTGGTGGACAGCAGGATGACCATGAGCCAGCACTGTGCCCTTGTGGCCAAGAAGGCCAATGGCATCCTGGGGTGTATTAGAAGGGGGGTGGTTAGTAGGTCGAGAGAGGTTCTCCTTCCCCTCTACTCTGCCCTGGTGAGACCTCATCTGGAATATTGTGTCCAGTTCTGGGCCCCTCAGTTCAAGAAGGACAGGGAACTGCTGGAGAGAGTCCAGCGCAGGGCCACAAAGGGAGTGGAGCATCTCCCTTATGAGGAAAGGCTGAGGGAGCTGGGTCTCTTTAGCTTGGAGAAGAGGAGACTGAGGGGTGACCTCATCAATGTTTATAAATATAAAAATAAAGGGTGGGTGTCACGAGGATGGAGCCAGGCTCTTCTCGGTGACAACCAACAGTAAGACAAGGGATAATGGGTTCAAGCTGGAACACAAGAGGTTCCACTTAAATTTGAGAAGAAACTTCTTCTCAGTCGGGGTGACGGAACACTGGAACAGGCTGCCCCGGGAGGTTGTGGATTCTCCTTCTCTGGAGACATTCAAAACCCACCTGGACGCCTTCCTGTGTAACCTCACCTAGGTGTTCCTGCCCTGGCAGGGGGATTGGACTAGATGATTTTTCGAGGTCCCTTCCAATCCCTAACATTCTGTGATTCTGTGATTCTGTGTGAATAGGCACCACAGAGAGGAGAGTTTGAATGCATGTCTGCCTCCGGTTTGCCTCCAGTCTGCCTCCAGTCTGATCTGGGCATGCCATACAAAATGAATCTGAGTATTAGACAGGCTGTGGGGAAAAATCCAGCTGTGAAGGTTCATGTAGGATTGGATAAAAATGTTATTCTGTTAATAAACCAGAACTCCATGAAGTACGACTTCTTCCTGGCCAGATCAGGTATCAGTTTGCAGGGACTTCTCCCGTCTTCACTTTTCAATTTCACGAATTAAAAAACCAAACCAAACCAAACCAAAACCAACCAAAACTACACTTTTTAAACAAGTTCATAAATTCCCAGCACTTCTTTCATCATCAGAACAACCAGGGGAAAAAAATATTATATAAAGAGCATTGAATTACAATTATGATCTGGTCCTAAGACTATGCTTCAAAATTAGGTGGTTCTCAGTTTTTTGACCAACACTGTAGGAATAATTTGAGACATAAAGGGAGTATCATTTTACAACATTCCAAACCAGTATTTCAGCTGGAAGATGAATGGTACCTGTAGATGCTAAAGTAAAGACAGGCGATCCAGCTATGAAAGAGCTCCTCATTTCCTATCCCAGACAGCTGAAATGAAACAGATGTCACACCAAAAAAAAAAAAAAAAAAAAAAAAATTAATCAAAATCTAAAAAATGTCACTGAAAAAACAGTTCAGACAACAACAGTGATGGAAAGTCATAGACTCATACAAATTCCTTGTTAAAGACTCATGTTTTCTCCCTCCTGAAAAAATATGATGGAGGAAAAATAGGTAAATTATAATAGAAGCATGAACATTTTGTTAAATATTATAAACTTTTCATTAAATATCATACTGCCTTAGGCAGTTAACAGTGGTTCCTAACACAAATCTTGTGTTGTTGCTGCTTTCAACTCCTTGACAATGGTGTAATTTCTAGGTACACATTATTTATGCTGTCCTAATCTTATATTAGCATCACTTAGATAAAGAGAAGCACGCAGGTTATTTAAGGAGGGTGCAAAGAATGCTGAAGAGGGGGACGATGCAGAGATGGAGATGGAGCTCAATCTAAGTGTTTGGAAATGTCTGGTTTGCAATATCTTGGTGTTTAGCCTGAAAAATTGGAAAAAAAGAATAGCCTGGGGAGGCAAAAACAACTCTGAAGAGCTTTAAGAAGAAGGTTATGCTATCTCTTGTAGTGTTGAAAAATAAATTGAAAAAACAAAACTATTTCTAATGAAGACACGTTCATCTATAATTTCATCGATAATGGTGCACACTAATTAGCATTAATACTAAAATTAGGACAAAAGGGACTACAGACTACAAACCTTAGGTAATTTGTTTTAAACATTGCATATATAATACCGTTGTGGGTTAACCCCACCTGGCAAATAAGCACCACACAGCCACTCACTCTTCTCCCCCAGTGGGATGGAGAGGAGAATCAGAAGAGTAAAAGTGAGAAAACTTGTGGGTTGAGATAAAGACAGTTTAATAGATAAAGCAAAAGCCACGCATACAAGCAAAGCAAAACAAGGAATTCATTCTCTCCTTCCCATGGACAGGCAGGTTTTCAGCCATCTCCAGGGAAGCAAGGCCCTATCAATTGTAATGGTTATTTGGGAAGACAAACACCATCACTCTGAACATTCCACCCTCCCTTCTTCCTCCCCAGCCTTTATACTGAGGATGATGTCATATGGTATGGAATATCCCTGTGGTCAGTTGGAGTCAGCCATCCCAGCTGTGTCTCCTCCCAACTTTTTTGTGCATCCCCAGCCCACTCACTAGTGGGGTGGTGTGAGAAGCAGAAAGGGCCTTTACTCTGTGTAAGGACTGCTCAGCAATAGCTAAAACATCGCTGCATTACCAACATTCTTCTCCTACTAAATCCAAACCACAGCACTATATCAGCTACTAGGAAGAAAATTAACTCTATCACAGCCAAAACCAGGTCAAATACTAAAAAATCACGGGATCTTCAAAAGGCATAAAGTTCCTGATGGATCTCAGAGACAGAGGATGAGACCCTGCTTCCTATCCATTTCTCAGTAGAAGTAATAAACTCAAAGACCGAGTGTGGATTGTATAGAGTTACCCTGACTGTTCCTGCTCCTCAAAGTAGAACCAAGTACATATGATCAGACCCACCTCATTTTAAAATCTCCATAATTTCACTCTAAGAATCGTATAGACAAAATGATTACCAGCAATAGCTACAGTGGGTTTGTCAAAATAAGCCTAAAATTAGGATTGTTTGAGTGACATCAGAATTTACTCTGCAAAAGAAGATATCTTCTCCTGTGTTCTACCCCCTTCTAATTCATGATGTGCAGAAGGAACCACTGAAGTGAAGAATGTGCTGGAGGACAAAACAAAAGAAAACAACATGTAATGTAAGTATGGCTATTTTCTTAAGTCTTTCCAACTATACTGGCAGTTCCAAGAGTTAAAAATGTGAAAAAACAAGAGACAGGCTCCAAACTTAAAAAATTTACATGTAGTATATATTATGACATATAAGTTTATGTTATAGAGTTTTACACATATTGTGAACATTTTTATTAACTTTGGATTTTTAAACAGCCTTTTAACATTTGTATTCCAAACTTTTCCCGTAAAAAAGCGGGAGTAGAAGAATCAGGAATTTCTCACCATTTTTTCCTTGTTCACTTTTTGCTTTTGAAAAATGCAAGTCTCATGCAATCACATAACACTGGGAAACGGATCTTTGGGGAAGATTTCATATCATTTAGTAAGAAATGTTAGCATTGCCCATATTAGTCCCCATACTTTGACATCAGTATAAAATCTTTAATGTGAATGTTAAAGGGTTTTAATGCATTCATTTTTTTTCTTTAATAACAGCTACTCCGGGTCTAGGTCTGTGAATGATGATGCCATGTTTTGTTAAACTCCTGAGCATGAAAACCTAGATCAAACTGACGTTGAAGCTAACAGCATCCCACAGGAGTTTCCATCAAAGGTGTATTATGCTTTATGAGGGCCACGCAACTGGCTCAAATCTCAAGCAAGAAATTGCCAGTAAGTTAAGAACAGATGTACCTAATTTTGTTCTTAAGGGGGAAAAATCATGGCCATTACATTAAGTAATGAGGCATTGTACATGCACAGGTCATAGCTGTTCATCTTCCAGTTCTTATGTTTCTAACAACAGACCTTTACGTTGGTCTATCATTATGTGTGTGTGTTTATATCTATGCATTATGTATCTCCTAAATTACCCATTTGCCATAGTTATTTCTAAAAATGGTAGCAGGGAAAGGGTACTACTTAATCTTAACACAATTTGACTTTTTATATTATTCTCTGGTGAAAATAGCTAGCTAGCAAGCTATCACCTGAAAAGCTTTGCAACCCTATCATCCTTGGGAACGACAATTTTTAGGGCCCGAAGTTGATTGTGTCCTACTTTATGGATCAGTTACTGTTACTTCAACAACTGTCAGTCTCAGCGCAGGCTACTAGCTGAAGTGAAGAAAAAACCCTCCTTTGGTACATGCAAGCTTGTCCTGCAACCATTGAAAGAGTGAGTTGTTGAGCTCAACTGTGGACTAAGGTTAAGCCAATGAAGTCTTGGAAAAGCCAGTTATAAAGGAGTCTTGGTAATGCTATTTCTGAACATGTTTGATAATTACTTGTCAATATTATATTCTCAGTGTTCCTTTTCTTGCTTGATCTCACTAAAATTCATAATCAAGGATTTAGCTGTCTGTTCTGCACTTGCACTGGAGGAGAACATCTCATCATTTGATTGCGCATAAGGGAAACTTGTCAAAACCACTTATATTTGTCTTTAAATATGAAGCTTAGCATCATTATAATTACATAGGTGAACCCTCTAAAAATTGATGAACAAATCAATTTTAAAAGTAAGGGAACATTTTGACAAGTGGAATTTCTTCTTTGTTCATATATTCAGCTCAGAGCTGTGCTGGTTGCATCATACTGTGGCTACAGGGAACATCTTAATGGTTGTTCCCCACAATAGTAGTAACTAATTCTTAAGGAAATATATTTGGAAATATTTCTTTTAATTATATAAACAGCATTAGAATGAAAGGTAGTGATTATGTATTTCAAAATGCGGTTGCCATAGTTTTGCTTTTAAATGGAAAATGGTTGTGTGTTACCATTCAGTTCATAGGCAAAGGATCAGAATGCTTTTCATTTCCCAATAATTTGCCTGCTGTGTGGTAAGTGCCCCTAATTTGTTATCACTGCCTCATCACTGAGAATAAAATTGACCATTTCAGTTCAGTGCCTAGGAGAAATTTATTTAGTACTACAACTGATATGAGCTGACTGTCTTAACAAAGATTTATAAATATGATCTTCTCTACTTCTAAAGCCAGTTCTTTCACTGAGTAGTCAGGCATGTGGGTATAGTGCCTTGAGAAAATATAGGTGTTAGCAAATCAAGTTCTTCCTGAAAGAAACCAAAAAGGAAATTTGCATTCTATTTGTTCAGTAATTTTCTGCCAAAAGTTTGAAACCAAATAAAAATGTCAATTTTATTTCTTTTGTTTCAATGGAAGAACACTTTGTTTCTGCATTTTGCTTTGATTTTTACACAGAAATACAGAGTGACAAAAAAAACTCTGAAAAAAGAACAAAAATGGTAGCCATTACTCACCCCTTCAAAATAAAATGCCATTTTATTTTGGTTTATACTTCACTTCAAGCTGTAAAACTGGAGTGAAATGAACATCCTTATTTATATAGGAAAAAAGAGTGATAGTGTAGTCAAAGCAGCAATTTTTTTTTACCATAGCTAAGACTTTTTTTTTTAATGCAATAGACTTCAAATATTGGATACGTAAGACTTCCATTCCCAGGACTGCCAGTACAAAAGAAGAAAATAGTGAGAGAAGCCAACATATGAGTGGCAGTCTTTTAAATGCTGGAGATCTGGAAAGGCCTGCTGTGTCGCATTATATTTCTGGATTTCAAACTGCAACATGCAGATGTATGCACATGAATAATATTGAGCACAAGAGCTTTAATCCCCTTGTAGAAAATAGAAGCAGTCAAATGTGTAAAGTTACAACATGTATTCACGGTTTGGTGACTGAAGTCTAAGACCAAGTTCTGGGACACTGGCTTTGTTTTCAGATATCTGAAGTTTTTAGCATATGTGCATGAAAAGATAGCAATTCTGGGTTCACACTCTCTGTTTGCCTTCTTCCACATACATCTGGGAAATCTGATTTTCTACATCCTGGATTACTTTAATAGTAGAGGGTGAGGTATGAATTAATATTTTTGAAGGCCATGGATTTTTCTACTCTAATTATAGGATTTATAGTCTCTGTGATAGTGTGCCTGCCATTGTGCAGACTTGAAAGATGGAGTGAGAAGGTACACAGCTCAGAAGTAGTTGATTTCAATCTTCGATGCATTCACTAAATAATTCAGTATCGCTAATGGAAATCTGATCTTAGTGCAGGAGCACAGGGCACTCAGTTGCCAGGGTTTGGCAGCTCAATAGCCTGGGAACAACAAAGGAGCAAAAGATGAAAAAATCTTTAAACTATTGTCGAGTTCTCCTCATTGCTTTCCTGGAATCACGTTATGTCTTCCTGGAGCTGCTGTTGCTGCTGGCTAGGGAGGGTGAGAGAAAGAAATTTATAGTTACAGCGTATCTGGAAGAAGGTAAGCTCAACCCAAACCAACCTTTTAACTGGTGTGCAAGAGGTGATGTCTGCTTTTTGAAAAGTATGGCCTCATTCTACTCAGCAGTGGGACCAAAAACAGTGAAGCACTTCTTGGGAGCAAACTAGAGAAAGCCTTGTCCTCTGATTTTGTAGTCTGAGCCTTAGAGTAAGAAATTTTCAAGGGCATCTTTGGAAAAAAAAGCAAACTCCTGTTAGAAGCTGATGAGATCCAAGTAACTATCTCCTTCAGGTGGCTTGTGAAATGATTACCTAAAAGCACTGAAAAACCCAGCTTCAAAGGGAAAATTTGGTGTTTGGGTCTTTTCAGAGGAAAAAAAAAATAACACCTCATTGACAGGAAATTTATTATGGGTGGCTTTCTACATTTTGGCATGTACCACATCTAATGCTGGGAGCTTCTTTCCCCAAAATTGCCTTGAAGATGTACTGATTGAATTTGAATTCTAATTGGGATCTAATATTTTTGGATTGTTTAGGAGAGCATTTGAATGTGGTATCTATCAGAAGTCCTTTTGTAAATTCTTATAGCACTAACCCACTTCCTTTTAAAAGAAAATTCAGCCCTGTCTCTCTCTTCCATTAAGTTGCAAATTTTTGGTTTGGGTAGCTAAGAGAGGGTACATGAAAGTAGAAATTGGACTTGTAGAGCTGCCAGTTCATTCCTCACCTCTATTTTTTGATCAGAGTGGAACCAGCAGCTGGAAACAAATGTTGAGGATTTTGAGAGAAGTATCACTGGCAATATGCAAGCATATTCTCCTTTCTAGGTTATCCATGTGTGCAGACTAGAAAAGTAGTAGCCAAAGTATTTTTTTTTTCAGTATGGATTTTTCTATATGACACAAGAAATGTAGATTAGGCTGTAGTTCCAGAGACCATGTAGGAGATAAAGCATTGGCTGGAAAACAAAGTCAGGAGAGACAAAACAGCAGAAAAGTTCTTGAGATGAGCCTCTCCATCTTCACAGTTCTTTTAATAAGGAAAATATCCCTTAGCAAGTAAATAGTCATAGTCTATCTCCCCGCAATCTCTTTTCTCCATGCTGTCCTGTTCTTTCTGCCAGGGAACCAGCAAAATAGGCACCTCTGAGGCTGTGATTAACATATTGTTGGTGACATTTTTGGCAAAACGAGTCATGTTGGTCCTCCCAAGATTGCTGTAATCACCATCTCACCTCCTTCTACGTCTTTACAAGTTCTATCTCAATAGCAAAGGTTCAGTCAAGAAATTAAATTGTTATACTCCATTAATATCAAAGGCATCAAACACAGTGGTCAATCTGGGGCAAAGAAGATCTGTATTTGTACAGTGCTTATTGCAATGGAAACCTCAGCTAAGCCTCAAGGTGCCATTGAGACAGAAATAACATTAACATTAAAACTCATTTACTTTTTGTCAATCAAAAACTGAGTTATTTTCTCTTTCAGACCATAATTTGTCCTCTGAGCAGCTGTGTTAACCTCCTCTGCAGTTTTGGTTTGGACTTTCTGAATCAAAACCCAAGCTGTATTGCACAAAACTAGTTTCCGTGCATGTAAACTCATTTTCAGGAAATTAATTTCTGAGCTATGGAAACTAGGTATGGAGAAAAACTGTGAGCAAATTT
Source organism: Caloenas nicobarica (assembly GCF_036013445.1). Lineage (NCBI taxonomy): Eukaryota > Metazoa > Chordata > Aves > Columbiformes > Columbidae > Caloenas > Caloenas nicobarica. Next base: position 62,876,957 of record NC_088245.1, on the reverse strand, counting down.
GGTCAAAGGTTGTCTATTGACATTGCTTCTAAAATTTAGTGGACAAAGGAGGCTTCTAGTATCATGCACATCTTTGTGAAAAGCAGTTGCTTTCTGCAGAGAGTTTCCATTGCTTTCTGAAAAGCTGAAAAGGTCAAGTTTTCAGTGTTCTAGCTACGACTTAGATTTCTGTAAGGAAAGGAAGAAATCTCTTGACCCACTTTGATGCAACCTGTTTTGGTTTTAATCAAGGCGACCTTACAGATCAGCCTTTGTTCTCTTTCTGACTTTCTCTTTGTTACTTAGACATGATTGACCATCTGAAATGCATTATTGTGGTTGTATGGAGGAATTCTGTGAGCTTAAAGTGTCGATCACTTCCAGGTGGTTTTTGGTGGAAAGTGTCTTGCTCTAGATGTTTGTGGTGTTTAGCACTGTGATGCCAGGATTTCATTGAGAAGCCCTCGGGAAGTTACAAGCTAGCCATTAAAGATCCATTCAACATCGCATAGTCTGAAACGCAAAGATGAAGGGTACTGTTGAGTGCTCATTTCCACTCATCCAGCTGCTAGAAAGAGTATTCTCTCCATCTGAACCCACTATTTTACATTGCAAATCAAAGTTGTTGTTTTAAATTACATCACTGTCACTAAAGCCGCCAGTAGTGCAAATCCTGAACAGCCATGCCAGGACTAAGCACATAACTCTGTGATGAAAAGACGATGCCAAGGTGTGGATGGAAGGGAATAGTTTACTTTACTAGGAAAGACTCCAGGTGGGTGCAATTGCCCACGCTGGGACTAGCTGCACAGTGCTTTTCATTGTCACAGATGGTAGGTGTTAGATGATGCAATGTGTATGGTGCCAGACAAATTACTTTTTTAGCTCATTCCTCTGGAAACAGGAGAAGAATCTGAACTGGATTTCTGTGCAAACCTGGAGCAGGAGCTGCAAGCTGCAAACCCCAGCAGAGACCCAAGCAGTCAATGGGCTCAGTCTTTCAAATCAGGGCAGTCACTTGCTCTGGGGAATCAGGAATTACATAGAAATTGCCTGAAGTTTGGAACAAGTCCATTTAGTTTTAAATTAAGCTGTGGACTGGGGAACACTCTTATTCAATGGATGTAATGAACCTAAAAGCTGGAAAAGCCTGCTTCTAAATGAAAGCCTTGGTATAACTCCAGCAACCACTACAACCAGAAGTGTTGAAACGCTGTGGCAAAAGTTGTTCTCATGGCACTTTCAGCCCAAGCTGAAATTAGAAGTTGTATGTTTAAAGCTGGATGTTTTGTTGTTGTTGTTTTGGTTTGGTTTGTTTGTTTTTATTCTGTGTTCCCACCACCCCTTTCCCCAGCAGTATTTCCAGTCCAACCCTGCCACGGTCTAAATGCCAAGCTGGAAGTCAGAGACGCTGAAGTTAAAGCTCCCCATACCCAAACAGTCAAAGGCTACCTGGGCAAAAGCTGTGCATGTTTGTGCCTGGAAAGGTAGATGAAGCCCTGGCGAGACCCCGCATCGGCCGGGGGGTACCGTGAGGTGCTCCCCCGCCTCAGCAGCCGGGGGTGCCGTGAAGAAGAAGAGGGGGAACTTGCTTGGGCTTATCCCCACCGGGCTCTCCCGCGGCGGCGGGCGCAGTGGGAGCTGCCGCCGATCCCCGCTCGCCGCGGAGCACACCCGTCCCGCCCCCTCCCCACCCTTCCACCGTCCCACCCCCCGCGACGGCGGGGGCGCGGCTGCCCCGCGGCTGACCCGCCCGGCGGGCGCGGCCCCCACCGCATCATACGAGGGGGCAGCGCGACCGCTTTGCTCTGCCCCGGTGCCCGCCTGCTTCCCTCCTCTCGCAACCTCGCCGCAGCCGGGGCTCTGTTGAGTCAAAGCGCGGATCAGGTTCCCTGCCTCCGCTATAAAAATCTCGGCGAGAAATCTCCGGCGGGAGAGTGAGACGGGGCGCGGGAGGAGCGGGGCGGGAGGCGGCAGCCGGCGAGCCCGTTCGTGGAGAAGCGAAGGGACCCGCTGCGGCGGTAGCAGCAGCAGCAGCCGCTGCTCACCGGGGACGCCCGCGGCTCGCCCCTCTCAGCTGCGGGAGAAGAACCTTTCGCCGCCCAAAGTAAGTCCGAGGGGGCGGCGGGGGCTTTTAGGGGTCGCCCGAGGCTTGGTGCCCCCCGCACTCCCTCCCCCAGGGGGAGGGTAGGAAGCGCTTCTCTCCCCTCTATCCCGGCTCCAGGGGACTTGTCCCAGCGGGGCTCCATAGCCCCGGTCCCACCTCGCCTCCTCTCGCCGCCCGGCGGGTGCCGGGGAGAGAGTCCATGGGCTTGGGTGGGAGCCCGGACCCAGCGGGGTGGTGGGGACCACCTGCGGCCCCAGAGACACCTGCTCGAGGGGCAGGCGGGCGCCGAGGATCCGGGGGAGCAGGACCAGGGTGCCTCGGTCCCCGCCGGGCTTTGCCGTGACGGGGAACGCTGCGGCCGCTGTCCGCCTGACGGCCGCTGCGCTCGGGGTGGCGGCGGTGGGCCGGTGTACGGGAGCGTTAAAAAGCCAAGGCAGGGTGAGAAGGAGAGAGGTGGCGGTGGAGGACGTGACCCAGCGGGGAAGGGAGGCGGGAGTCCACGGGCTGGTACGTTTCGAGAGGACAAAAGGGCAGCGGAGTGACCCCAGAGCGGCAAACCCCCTGCAGGTCTCAGTTGCCCTGTGCCAGGAATGTCCCGGCTGAGATTGGGGATAATGAGGTTAAACTGTACCCTCAGACCAAGCACTCTGATATTTTTCCTTGGGACTTTGCCTTTTTATCTCTAGTTTACTTCTGGTGGAACAACTGAATCTAGCAAGTGCTGATAGATCTATTTAAAACAGCCATCGTTAGTTTATGCCTTCCATTTACTTATGAGGGATGGGTTGGGAGAAAAGCTGAGTTAACGGTGAAAACACAGTTTCCTCCTGTTGAGCACACACGTTATTCTGCAAATGTGTTATGGTCTCCAATACCTATGCTTCCAACTCGTTACCCTCTTTCATCCTCTCTTTTGTAAAGGTAGAGCTTCTAATACAGGAGAGGTAGTCTTCATTCTTCGGGAGCTCATCTGCTCCTTTTATATGTCCCAGTTGGCTGTCACACACCTCTCTTCCACACTGCAAGTGCTTGCCTTGGCGGTGAATGTCTACTGTGCATTATCTTAGTGATACATGCTGAAGCTGGTAAACCCTAGAGACTAGTTGGTTCTTGGGAGCATTGTGGAAATATTTGCGACATGCATTAAATCTTTCTCTGCGAGATATACCTGCAGCTATGGATAGTGGTAGGTATTTTAACTAGATCCTTTTTGCTCTAAATGACTTGTATTACAGTGGAAGAGTGCTTTACCCGTAGCTCATCAGCTCTTGAACTCTCTGCCCTTTCCTTGTTTTCCCTTTGCGCCTTGATTTTGTTGAACTTTTAGCAAAGTTCAACTTTTTGGATAAGAAGTAGCCTGAGTGTGTAACTTCTTGCATTCGGGGGAAGGAGGGAAGGGACAGAGAGAAAGAGAGGGAAGGGAAAAATACGGGAAAAGTTCTTGTAAAGAAATAAATGCCTTTTACATTTTCTGGACAGTGTGCATTAGCTGATTTACAAAGCAATTTTTTTCCTGTGTATTTCTGTTTCCTCCCTGCAAATAAATAAGAATTAAAAAAAAATAAAACCAACAAGAACAAAAAAGTCTGACCTTTTAATCAGAAGTGATCCAGAGGGAAAAAGGAATCTTCATATTTGTGACAAAATTTTTTAATTTGCTGTAGTAATGAAAATTTGGAAGTGAATGGAGAGGGCACTTCATTGGAGAGGATAAACAAAGAAACAAAGGCAGCAACAAAAAAAATTTGCTGAATAATTTAGTGACTCTTCCTAAAGAGAAGGAAAGCTGGGGTTTAATATACTACTGTCTCCAGAGTAAGCCAAACTATTTGGTGATTTGCTACTTATGAAGCTTTGGATGAAACTGAAGGAGAGAAACTTACTGACTTCAGTGTGCTCCAGATTAAGCTCTTGGGTAGAAAAAAGAGAATCCAGCAACAAATCTTTCTTTTACAAATAGTAAGTCTTTGTTTACAGCGTAGAAGCTGCCTAGGAAAACCAGACTTTTTGCAATTATCCAGATGTCTATCACCAGTTACTTGATACATGGCCTGTGGCTGATACATCCTTGGAGCACAAGTTTGGTCTTACTATAGTATTACAAAACATAGTGCTGCTATCCCAGTGCCATATGCCTGTATTCCTCTACGCCCGTACTGGTACTGAGGACACTTTGGAGGCTTATCTTATTCCTGACACAGCTGTACTGATGGATGTTTTTTGTAGATTCATCTTTCCATCGCTAATGTGAGTATTATTACTTAGCTGACTTCCAGCACTCGTGACTCCAGCAAGGGTACTTCCCTGACATGTCCCTTGTTTTTCGAGATCATTCTAGGAATGGCTGTTCCTGAGTCCTCAGATAACAGTTAAAAATAATCCTTTACAGGAGCTCAGAAAATGCACTCCTTTAACTCGTACTCTATTTTATTTTAGTGTATTTTTCTGGCAGGAAAGGTATGATTTATCAAGTGTTACAGTGTAACAAATGTTTTAGTGTAACCCTAGGGCAGTGGGGATGGAGCTGGCATTCCTCAAGGAACCTCCTGCTTGGTTCAAGCCCCCTCATTACCTACACTCCCAACCGTGATGTTTTCTGTGGGAACTGGTCTTTAACAATGTACACTTTGCTTTGGTATTTACAGCCTCTTGCTGATCAGTGTATCAAAAGCATTTTCATTTTGAGGATTCATTTCAGGACTTTAATTGAGGAAATCTCTTTGTTTCAAGACTCTATAATAAACCATTCAAAATGCTGTCTTTGAACGAACTAGGTCACTGTAACACGCAGACACACAGAGTAATTCTCATCTGCTTAGGGTAGCCTGCATTCGGTCGACCCATATCCCTAGTGAGCTTGTCCCTGATTTATCCTTCTTGGACTAGCTTGTTCACAGGGAGCTTATGCTGAAAACTCACTGCTGGAGGTCATTCTCCATTCTTGTCATCTCTGGCAGCCTTAAATTGCAGCCTCATTTTCTACCCAATCAATACCACTCTTATGTCGCTGAGTTTCCATGGTGCCCCCAATCTTCTGTCTACATATTGATGTCTGACAGCAGGAATAGCATTCTGCGTTGCTATATATACTTACTAAACCTGTCAAAACTATTTAGAGTCTGTCACACTAATTTATATCCATATCCTGATATTATTTGTATCTGTCGAGCTTTGACTGGTGGAACTTGCTACACTAAGGAATCAACCCCAACAATGCACTCCAGGGATGACTTGAGGGATGGATGTTTTTGAGAAAGGGAGAAAGACTCTCTTCTAGAGTAGCTGGGGTAGTCTAGAATCCTGTGAGCACAATAGAGTCATTTTGAAAACATCCAAGTCTCAATGGCTCCAAGTTAATGCTTTGGAAATCATTCTCCATTGTGCTGCTCTGAATGCATAGAGGGTCCTCTCTGGTGGAGCATGGAGAGGAAAACAGAAAAGTGGCCATTGTCAAGTGTTCAATGTGCATTTGAGGAGAGTTGGGGGAAATTTGAATCAGTTGTCTCACAGCAATTTCTTCAGCAGAAGCACTGTGGAAAAATGAAATTAAAGGAGTGAGCAATGTCTTGTGGATGTTTGTTTTTTGCTATAATAATCCACAAAGCATTGCAGTTGTGTAAGAAGTGGTATGGCTGCATGTCTGTGGATCAGCACAGCAGTAACTAAACAAGATAAGAAAAGGCACATCTGTGTGTCATTACCTTCCAAAGGACTGGTACCTGTTATTTCTGCCAAGAGTAATAGACACTAAATAAAGACCAGTAGATTTTTTTTTAATGATTATTTGAATATGCTTTGCAAACTGTTGATCTTGTGTCAAACAGAGGTGGTCATCAGCTGGAGAAACTCTTTAATCCCACTACATTAGCTTGATCCAGCCCATGGAAATAAGAGTTGGCACTCAGCATGGAATTTGCTGCTTAAAATTCCTACAGTCTTTTCACTAGTGAAAAGTAAGGACCCTTAAGATTTAAAAGGCCCTGCCACTGGTGGTGTTTGACATACTGATATTGAAGTAGTTCAGTTTGTTACGTTTTCAGCAATGTCTTACCCTATCATGGTAGAAAGGGTCAGTGAGACCTACCAAACTAGACACTCTGTTGGCCAATATGCCTCACTTCATTTTATTCCAAGGAATAGAATCACTGAAAAATTTAAAATATCTGGCTCTACCTCCTGCAGTGGCACCATGATGATTTTTGACTTTTTTTTTTTTAAACTTTTCTCTTTTCCTTGCTTGCTTACATATGTGGGAGTGACTTTTTAGAAACTGTAATCATCTTGCAGACTGCTTTTTAATGTCTTTCAGATCGAAGGTTGAGAGAACACAGCTGTAGGCAGTTTCATGGGAGATGAGAAGGGGGAATGTGAGTATAATAAAGACCTAGATGTGTTACTGGTGCAACCAGGTGATTTCCACCCGCTCTGTCCCTTCTCTCAAATAGCCTCTGCCCTTCCTTGCCTTATCAGAATAGCAGATTTTGGTTTCAATGTGGATAACCTCTGGAGGTGAGGAGTAGAGCTGACTGTGTCTGAGGCAAAATCCAGTTCCGTTACATTACAAAAAATGCATTAATATGTTAATTTGGACCCTAGGAGCACATTGCTTGGCAAATGCCATTGATTGCGTGGCAGCTGCAACAGAGGGGTAAAGACTTCTAGAGCAGAAGTACATTACAGGAGTTGGAGTTTTTATGATAAAAATAGTCTCTGAAAATAAATAGTGCTTTGGGGCTCCAGTCCGCTGCCATTTAGTAAACTGCAAAGTTCAATTGTAAACTAGACCTTTCTCCTCTGAGGCCTGCCAGCACTATTTCAGAGCTCATTAAATGTTTCATGAGAGCATTATAAAAATCTTCCTTCCTCATTAGTTTCTGCCGAGTTCCAGTGTGGCTTGGACCTTGTAAACATCCCCTATTTAGTTGTAGATGGTACCATCGTCAAGTGCCTGTGGGGAGGGAAGAGATAGAGGAGAAATAGTTCTCTAATACCTCAGTCCAAATGCTTGTTTTGGTACTAGTCCATAGCCAGCTAACAGTGTAAATGAAATAGACTATTTGCCGTCTTCAAACAATATTTTGGGAGGAACTCACTATCTGTACAAGTTCTCCTCCCAGGAGTAAAACCAGATGGAGACTGGATGGGTTCTTCTTTCCTTCAGCAAACCTCTCTCTAGACACCTGGGCTGATGTTCTGTTGTCTTAGTGGGGCTGGTCCAGCTGGCAGTGGAGACAGGTACAGCACTGGGGATGCTGGCAATGAGGTGGAGGTAGCCTGTTTCTCAGGCTTGAGTGCAAAGCTGGTCTTGATCTTCTGAGCTCATTAAGGTAGACCGCTCTGGTGTTGTTTTCACCCTGTGACTTTGCTACCTGCATCCGCCTGCTGCCTTATACCATACCTAGGGATTAGAAAGGTAAAAAGCGGATAATCGTGCTCTGTGGATATACAAGACAGGAGCAATTCCCTGTGTGTTGACACAAGCAGTAAATATATAGCTATCTGTGGAAGTCAGAATGTCCCTATCTGATTGCAAGCAATGAAAATGACTGAACTGGCTTCTCAAATTCAGTCACTGGATACCAGGCACAAAACCTGTTTTGTTCTTGGGTTTTGCTTCTCAGAGCCATACAAACAACGGCATTAGTTTCATAACCAACTAAAGATGCTCTGACTATTGCGTTTAAGGCTTCCTTGTCTTGATGGATCACTAGTACAACAGATTTATTTATGTATTTATTTTTTTAGCTATGCTTCTCACACATGTATCTCAAAGTGCAAAAGAGCCTTAGTAGTGCAATGCAAATGCATGTGCCCATCTGTAGCCAGCAACAGAAGGCTCACAGTCTGGAGCATCTTTGCCTACGTGACAGGAGCATCCAAAATCTGCTTAATACTTTGTGTAGATAGTTCTTATATCAAAAACTTTGTATTTAAAAATAACTATTATACAGGTGCTTTGTCGTCTTGTTGTTGGTTTTCTTTTTAAACAGGTTTACAGCATGCAAGCAACAATGGGAAGAGTGTCATTGGCTCAATATCCCTATTTTAACATTTCTGTTATTCTCTTCTAGGCACTTTTTTTAGACAGTAATGGATGAATCTCCTAAGAAAGATCTGCTGTCTTTGAAAGTGATATAGGAAGGAACTTAGAAATAACCTTGGTAGAAAGATGGCACTTCTAATACAGTGCTGTCTCTGTAGCATTATGGCACTGCAAGGTCACAGTTTGCTTTTGGACAACTGAACTTCTTCTATTTCCATACTGAGATCTTTTTCAGTTCCCAAAGAATCATATTCTTCCTGTCAAGCAGAGATTAATACTAAACCAGGCACACCTCCTCCAACCATTATTCAGGCAAAGCTGATGCTTCAGCAAGAGCTTCATCAGAATAAGGACTGTAGAATTCAACCTAAGATTCATCCCTTTGTTTTGGTGACAAATTCTTCAAAATAAGACACAAATGAGTTATAATGCTAGTAAATGGTTGTGAGTCTTCCTACACTTCTTGCAGCAGAATCTCATCGCTTTCATTGAAAGTGCCTTTGGAATGAAGCACCTTTTGGTAAATTAAAGATAAAGGAAGAGGCTATTCTGATATTCTGCTTTAATTCTGATAGGAAAACACTTTGTTCCTCTAGTTTGAACTACAAAAATTATGTGTTCAAAAGTAGCCTCCACACCCCCACCATGTTAAACAGAAATAGTGTGAATTTCTTGTTCTATCTACCTAGGGCTGTTTCTCCTGGAAACGTAGTCTTCTATGGTTGTGGCCTAGCTTTCCTTCTGGTGCTGCGGAAAGGCCTCTGAGATGCAGTGATTGCTTCCCAATAGCATGTGCCACCTGACTGCCTTCTTGTTTGTTTGGATTGCTGCCTTCCCAGAGGTCACAAAGATGTTATTGTTTGCACGAGAGTCACTTGCTTTTATTAGAAGCCTGCCTCGGTGCAGCTGATACGCAGTAGGGACAGAGGGATGGAAAAAATTTACTAGCTTTCCCTCTAAGGCCAATAGATAGAATTTTCAGCAATCTTCCAGAAACACTGCAAGCTTTGATTCAGGAACTTCATGTCATTTCGCTTATTAAATCCTCACTTTCCTAAGCTGTCCCCTCAGCCCATGTTTCTTGTCTGATTTGCACGTTGTCAGATGCTTTTGCTAATCTCTGTAGTTGATGTTTGCTTAAGTGATTATTTGGCAGAAGCGTGTGAGCGGGTGCGCGTGTGATTGCCGTTGGCATGGCAGTCAGTATGATATGGCATTAGCATACTTGCTCTGTGCTGCAGGCCTCCTCCTCTTTTCTAGGCTTACTTATGCAGCAGGATAAAAAAGCAAACAGAAAGCCATGGGGAAGCCAGTTACGGTATGGTGATCCTCTGGTCAGTTTGACCAAAGATCTACAGAGTTCAGAAGAGCCTAAAGGCTGCTCTTGTTTTCCTTCTGTTAATAATCATGAATAGATAAGCCACCAGCAGAGGATTTATAAAGAGTTGTAGGGATTGTGGTCTGCCTAAATAGGGTTATTTACATTGAATCTAATTTTCAGGGATTTCCTTACACTTCAAAAATAGCATGGGAACCATGTATATACGGTGATAAAGAAGTGAAGGCAAGCTCTGTTCCCTTCATGTTTGTTATCTCCAGAACCTGTCTTTAAATGGGACATGGAGTTTAGTTTCTGTTTTGGACTCATTAATAGTGAGTGGACGTTGGGATTTTAGGTGGGCGCTTTAACAGGTGTCAGTCTCTTCTCTCCATCACCTGTAATTTGAGGTATAGTCTTTTCATGTCTGTCGCATTGGAACAGTTTTATGGGCTATGAGTTACCTCACTGACAATAGTGGAATTTACTTAGACAATGTAAATGTGAAAGTGCAGGTGACACTTTTGCTTGATCAGTGCCTTGATTTATAAGATTAACACAGTTAGCAGACATAAAAATCTCTGGTAGTACAGTATGTCTTCAGGTGCATGCCATTAGTAAGTGTGGGGGGATGAAATCTCTTGTGATAAGTTTTATAGCAATATATTTACCATGGGGGTCTTTGGCACCTTCACTTGGTATTTTTCTGGATATCTGTTTAAGCATGAGCTGCTCCTGTATTTTTTGGTAAAATAGAAACTATTGGTGAGCTGGTTTTCTCCTCCGCTTTCTGATGTAAACATCTTCTGTTGGTCCATGTTAATAACTGTGCCTTTCCAAGGTACGGGGTGGGCTGGGCATAACCCTTTGCCAAAACCTGTCCCCGTACAACCATCTGGTGCTGTGAAGGTTCTGACTTTATCCTGATGAGAGGTGGAGGCTGCTATCTTCCCTCTGGGATCAGCTCTTGGTTTTACCTCTTAAGGGAGAAAACCTCTGGGCTTAACATCTGAAACGGTTTTGTAAAGCTGCCTGGAATCGGTAACGTAGGAAAGTGGGCAACTCTTTCTCTCACTGTCCCTAACTACCTGCAAAATTGCCAAGTTTTCATGATGAAAAAATCTGAAGTTCAGAAAGGGTTGAGAATAGGAGGAAAAGTGGGTGAACTCTTTGCTCTTAAGCATAACTTTGATCTAGAAAAGTTATTTTGAGGCTGCTTTCAAAAAATATTTATAGAACCTTTCAGTATTTTGCAACTGTGATAAATATTTACAAACACCTCTTCTTATTCAGTAGCATAATGTACTACATGGTCCTGGCTTTCCTTTGGCTGCTTCTCTGTGCCCAAATACAGCTTCTCTGTGCTAATTTTCACAAAGGGTGAGAGCTCTTGAGAATGGCTGGAGATTGAATGCTGCTGTACAAGGAAAGGACTGAAAAACAAAGGTGGAACATTACAGCACGTACTTTGTTCATTTAATTGCTATGTACTATAGTTTAGTTTGAATTATTTATGACTATATCTACAAGGAAGTAGTCCTTTAATTAAGAACCCCTCTTTCTTGTGCTAACCACAACTGTAGGTTGAGTGGATATGGAGACAGTGCATTTTTATATAGAAAAAAAGAGATGTGTGGATACTTTGCCCCAACATTCTACTTTACACACGCGTATCGAAAGTGAGTCTCCATTTGGAGAAACTTTCCAAACTGTAGGGATATGTAGCAAAAATGTGTTATCTAACTTTAAAATTTCCAATTGCACAACACATACTAGAAATGACAAGTTTGCATCTTTCTGTATTGACACTTTCAGCATGTGCAATAAGGCTCTAATTCTACTTGGGATTTTACCAACTGATGTTTCTCAAGTAATTGTAGGTGGGAATTTCTTGTCTTATTTCAATAGAAAATTCTGAAACTGACAAAAAGCCCAAAGCAGAAATCTGTGATGTGCAAATTATGTGTCTAAGTCAAGAAAGATTGAGGCTGAAGTATTTCACATGAGGCTTATTGAAATGGAAATTCTTGAGTTACTGAATCCAAGTTTTCTGTTCCAAGTCAATGAAATGCTAGTGTGCACCTGAACACTTGTAGCACTTAATGAGAACTGAGGGAATGGAAACAAGAGCTTGAACCTCCATATGAGAGATACATTAGCTACAGTAAAATCTTCATGATGCCCTGTGATGCACAGCTGATACTGTTCACTATGGCATTTTTATGATCACAATATCTCACAAAAAGAGTAGTATAGTATAGAGCAATGGGGAATGAGGAACTTTTTCTCAAATTTATCCTTTCCTGACCATTATTTTTTCCAAAGTATATCTTTGAAAATCAGAATATAATTTATATGTACAATTTTAACTGTACATATAATTGTAATAATTGTAAACATTTGTAAACAATTACACATGGTTACAAAAGTATTTGTATTACAAAATAGGTTCTTTACAAAATATTTGTAAACAATTGTAATAATTTATAATTGTTATTTACAGTTATTACTACTATAATTATAAAATTGAATTAAAATGGAATTTCAGTTCCATTTTTTCCAAAGACTTGTGCATGTTCTTTTGAATTGATCCACAGGACATGGTGCTTGGGATTTTTTTTCCGTATATAATCATAGCTTCTGTTGCAAAATACATTTTAGCCTTTGTTCAGTGTTAACTAGACCCTTAGCCTAGAATACGTATAGTTTTCACTGCCTGATGCAGTGTGCGATTTTTGTGAAATGAAAGGGATTTTTTTTTTTTTAAATCTCATTTATATGTCTTCTATTCTTCCAGGTTTAAAAAAGTATTCCAGGCCTAAAAACTTTTTGAAGTAGCAAAACTTCCAAGCTGCAACGGCTGATCCCAAGCGATCTGCCCACTTTGAGCAGCCTCGCCTACTTTTCTAGTTTCCTTGCTCAGATTCCTGTCTGGTCCCAGTTTTTCTGCCTTGCAAAGCTAAACCACTGAAGGTTGCTGCTGCTTCTATAGCAGAAGCTGTATGGGGCTGTGAAATAGCTCTGGATTTTTCTAAGACATGGAACATGCCCTGTGAGTAGCAGTCCAATTGTACAAGATACGAAAGTGGATGGAAGAGCACGGATCAGGGTCTACAAAACCATGGTTATGTGGATGGCTTAAAACTCTTTGCGAGTTGACGCGAGGGTACGGACTTCACGACACGATCAATATGATCATCATGAGCCATTTATTGTTAGTCACACAGAAATATTTATACTTCTTCTACATATTATTTTTAGGTTACAACTTACAAGGTTATATAATACATCTATTTTTCTATTTGAACAAGAAAACACCATTACTTAGTTATTATTATTATCAGTCATGAGAAAGCAGAATCTATCTATTTGGCAAAAGCAAGCAGTAGAGGTCTTATCCATTTGGCAGAAGCAAATGGTTCAGGATGCGACTTGCAGTTACGTAATTGTGATTATAGAGAACTGGGTGCTTTCCTCCCCGCACCTGCGTGAGGGAGTTTCTCTCCACCTGCTGTTTCCCACACGCCTGGCTTACAGTACACAATGACTATTTTTGAAACACTGGATTGTTCACATTCAGATGACCAAGGTCCTGTAAAAACTCAGCAACATCGAGTAGCATTCATCTTCCTTAGCTTTAAATGTGCATGGATCTGAAAGGGATTTTTCCCCAAACAGATAAATGATACCCAAGCTGTTTTGGTTTTGAAGGTATATTTCCATAACTGAATAGCTGATGTGTCCTTAATTCTGAATTCTCGTCTCTAATGTCCTTGTTTTCATAACCCACACTTCTCTTTGTTTTAACCTCTCTTCTATTTAAGTAGCATAGTAGGTCACCCTACATAAATATTACATTCTCTCATGTTTCTCGTTTTCAGTGGCCTTCTACATCCCCACACCTAGTTCTAAATCAGCAAAATGTTTCAGTGTGTTTATTTCTAAGTATGCTCACAATTCATGCCCTTATTTTAGTGAGTACATTTACTTAAAGTTTAATCTGGCATTCTATAACTGCATTCTAATTTCTGTAGTTCAATGTTTTTTCATACTACAGTTTAAATTTTTAGAAGCTCTATTCTAAGTTTTTGTCTAGTCTGGAATGACTTTTCTGCTAAGGACAGAGATATGACATTCTTGTCTCCAGAACTTTTTTGATGTCTAGAAGTTAATTCAGTATATTGGTATTTAGTGGTATGTAAGCATATATATTTTTTTGTTCTATTAGACTTCAATGTGTCTGTGGTGAAATTTATCTGATATTTGTATTGCTCAGTTGCCTGGGTAGTTGTGAAGACAAGGACCTCCATACTGTTGACTAATACAATTTTATATGGGCAGTATATTTGGTTGCCTTGTTTTTTATTCTTTCCAATGATTTGTGAATGCACTTGACAACACTAATGCTAGGCTGAACATTGGGTGCTACAACCGCACCTTTCATATGAAGAACTAATTATTGTTCTTACCCTTGGTTTGTCAGTTCCTTGACTAATAATTAAATACTGAAAGGACCTTACCTTTTATCCCAAGATTACCAAGCTCTCCTGATAGTTTTGTTTGTTTTTTGTTTTTTTGTTTTTCTGCGAAGTCTTTGAAAATCCAAACAATTTACATCTAATGAAAAATAGCCAGGATAAGTTCTTCAATGCTTCTTGTAGATTAGCAAGGCATGATTTATCATTGTGAAAAATATGCTTTTTTAAGCTTTTCTAGTTTGCGGGGCTCCTATTTCAAGCTAGCTGCTTTACACTTGCCTTTAACTGATTTTTCTCAGCTCTGGAAATGCAGTTTACTGCAACTGAAGCTCTCAAGTTGGTTGCGTGTGGTGTTTTTGTGGTGTGGGTTGTTTGTTTGTGGTGGTGGTTGTTGTTATTTTGGTTTTGTTTTATTTCTATTTTTATTTCTCCTAACTCTGTCTAGCAGTTTTGCCTCAAGTTCTTTACTTGTGTAACCCTAGGACATGCATCGCTCTTCCCTACTTTGAAGTGAAAACTGAAGCAGAGGAGCCATTTAACTTCCGTCCAATCTCTTTTCCAGCCCTTGTTGGCTTCTTTGCATTAGAGTAATCTGCAGGACCCACTGGTTCTTCTGGAATTCCACTTTCCTGTGTGCTTAAGGACTGCCTTATTACTTGCCACTATATATATGCCTCCTTGTTCCTCAGCCTTGCTCTTGGACCTCTTAATCTGTATTTTGCATCTCACCTGCTGAAGTTGTTCTCTCCTACTAGCTTCACTTGTGCTGGATTTCTGTTTTGTTTCTCTTAAGGACATTCTGTGAGTCGATAAATTCTTAAACTATGTTTAAGAATCAGGTTTGTGTGTGTTTTATGTGGTGTGGTGTGTGTTTTTTGTGTGGTGGTTTTTTTTTTTTTTTTTTTTTTTTTTCCTTTCTGAGTGGCCAGGAGTATCATCAGTGATTGCACTTTGGCATTCTTTCAGAATGTGCTCATTCCTTGCATGCTTTATTAAAGGAAGGTTCGCAGGGAACAGAAAAAGTGACTCCCAAATACCATGCTTCTTGAAGTCTGGTTATCTTAGGGCTGGTAACAACCTCTGAATCGTAGTATCCACCATAATAATAACTTTGGGGTGAAGTTTTCAAGGATTGTGAGGCATTTCCATAGGATGTAAACATAGAATTCTATCTGAACTGTGCAATTCTTCCTTTGGAAATTAGTCTAGAAACATAGCCTTGTCTAATTCCTAAATCAATTATATTCCATTGTTTGGGACAAATTATTTGTAGCTTTTCCTTTTGCAAGCTCCAAACCAGCTGTCACCATATGAATTGTTTACACTGAAAATAAATAATTTATAAAAATTATCACATTTCTAGAAAATGGTAATATCATCATCATTTGATCACCAAGTATTTTGCATTGATCATCTCTGGTCTGAATTGGAGGGTTGTCTTCTATCATCCTCAGGACTGTAGCTCAGAGTTTGTAGTTGGAAACACTCCCCTAGTATACCTTCCTGCAAGCAAATGCTCATTGAAGGGAGCCTGAAAAGTCAGATTTGTACTTCTGACTTCTTACTCTTTCTTGCTTGGTACGTGTGCAAGTATAGCTCGAGATTGTATGTTTTATCCTTTTAGAAGAATCCCCTCAAGGCATGTTAGCTAAAGGCCTGATCTAAAGTCCACCAATGTATATGTAAAAATAAATGTGTATATGTACATAGGCTTGTGGTTTAGATTGGCTGTGTAATGTGTCATAAACGCTTTTTTTGTTACCGCCTTTTTTTTTTTTCCTGACTAACCCTTGAGCAAACTGCGTTCCAGGAAGGTGTTTGTGATATCAGAAATGGAGGCTGATTGCACTCTCGTACATCTAATTTGACACCCTGATGTTTTCTAGCTGTGGTAAATGGACAGCTATTTGAAAACAAGTATGTCTTTAGAGTTGGAATATCCTTTGAAAACTACTCATTTTCTCTTGAGTTTGCCTATGTTCAATTAATCTGATGCTGACTTAGTTTCCCTGGATGTCACAGAGAACATTTTTAATATTAACTTCTCATAGTAACACTTGTACTTCTAAAATGCCTTTTATTTAACTCCTAGAATTATTCATATTGTGGTCAAAACTGATGCTTCCCCTCTTCCTCCCCAATTTCTATTACAGAAAATCAAGACTTAGCAAATTGAGGTTACAGGTACTTTTAGGTTATTACCTTTTAAGTAATGAATCCCAGTGTAATATTTTGTTGCATCCATCATTTTGGAGCTATCCTGCATGCTTGGTGGTGGTCGGCAGGACAGGAGAGGCATCCACTTATGTGCTTGCTCCTCAGCAGAAGGTCAGGAATGAGCCCTTCCTCAGGTTGCATCTCTGCACAGGTGGAGTGAGGGAGACAGGGACAGTAGTGTGTTATCACCAACTGATGTCACAACAAACAATCCCAAAGCCTCTGTGCATCTTTTTTTTTTTTTCTGTTTTGATGCATCCTGTCATCTCTTTAGCAGAACCAAATCAACTTATGCAAACATATGCCAAGAGCAGGAAGGGAAGGCTAATTGAGCAGGAAGACCGAAATGGGCTTCTGTATTTAACAGGATTTTTTTTTTTATCCTAGTGGAACAAGATTTATAATAATGATTACTAATCACGAAGATCATTCAAGGCCTTCTTAAATTCATAGCTTTAGAGAAAAGCATTTGTAAAATAATATATGGAGAGGAAAGAGGCAGTTATGAACCCAAGCTAGGCAGTGCATACAAGTTCTTCCTTAACTTTTAGCAAACTAGTGCTTGCAAGTTAGGTGCATTGCCATTTGTAAGCCCTGTCTCTCAGCATTTCAAGATAAGCCTGTTAACTGGATTGGGCTGGACTTAAGAAAGAGCTCATTCCTATTCTTGATGAGCTCAAGTGGCTTTTATGTAGGGTGCTGTGAATAGGCATAAGGGCTTAGTGCTCCTTGCCATGATGCAAGCCACTAAATGCATTGCAGCTTTTGCCATGACACACGCAGCATCAGCAGTAGCAGAAGCTGACCAGGGTTTCAGTTCACCTCCTGCTTCTGTTAATGGTGCTTTTAGATCACTTGCCTACGATGCCTCAGAGTGTGGCAAATGAAGGGGTGACGAGTGGCTTTTGTTTAAAGTAAATCATTGTTTAGCTGAAATGAGAAGAGCAACGTGTCTGGTTTTAATGGTACTCCACTGGGCATAGGCTTTGGAAACGACATGACCTTTCTTAACAGCACACCTGCGTTTCACATCCAGCTGCTCTTGCCACTGGACTGAACTGCGCAGTTAGGGGATTTGGTGGGTGAGAGGAGAGGAGAGAAGAGAAGAGAATAACTTAGTGTGCTTGTCAGAGCTCAGTGGAAACATTTTTGTCATATGACAAGTAGAAAGACTGACCACTGGCTTCCTGGGACTGACATGAGCCTTCAGCTTGGTATGGTGGGTCTGTGAGATTTGACAGCTCTGTTAACACAGCAGTGTCATATTAGTACACCAGTAATGCTAGTGTATTCTGCTGCTCTGTTGAATCCTGCGTGAGCCGGCAGAGAACATGACATTGTCTTATGGCGTCTGTTTCCATATGTGCAGTTTGCAGGCTGCCAGCAACTGTGTGGGGTCCTGGTGTAGTCTGCCATTAATCCCATTCTCCTCCTTCCCTGTTTGCATGGTGGAGCAGAAAGCACACATGTAGAACTTGGAAATCACAGCAACAGGAGTCACAAGCACAGTAGAAGTTGAAGTGATCCTGACAGATTGGATGGTTTCTCTGCAACTGAGAGCGCTTTTCCACAGAGAAATGAAACATGCTGCCCTTTGTGGTCAATAAAATGTACGCACATAAAATCTGGGAACATGGTTGTAGGACAGCAGGAGAAAGTCTGACAGAGTTTTCTGTGAGCTGCTGAGGATGCTGGATGTTCATGTGCTAACTTCTTCACTCCAGGACAGCTGAGCTCTAGTTGTGGTTTGTATGGGTCACTAATAACTTTGCACAGGGTCTAATCTACCTACTGGATACTTTCAGTCATTACACATTTTAGCCTCAGAATTTGTATCTCCAGCTGAAAATCAAGTGTAGTGGCTGTGTTTGACCCCATTTGGTACTACTTCAGCGTGTGCTCCTTTGGAGGCTGGGTTTTTCAGGCAGAGATCTCTCACAGTGTTTGGGTTCAACATTTGTGATTCCTGCAACATCTGCCATAACTATTGGCGCAGATGAAGATGTTGTTCAAGGAAGGACGAAAGAGGATCACAAGGTGCTCTAAACCTGAGGGCACAGAACTTCTACGATGAGTTTTGACAAAGCAAGTCAGGACATGCTGAGAAGCTCTTCTGCCTGATGTTCATTGTAAAACCAACTGCACTGTTGGGCTCTTGCACCCTTTTCCCAGGGCTAGGCCTGGAATGACAGGTGGAGTGATGGGGCTGGGATGGAGGACTCTCACCCTGTGGGGAGCAGTGGGTGCTGCAGCTAGCTGTTAAGAATTGCTGGCAGTGTGCTGGTGGGGAGTACAGTGACACAGATGGCAATGCATAATTTTTTTTTTTCTTTCTCTCCGTGGCTTTAACAGGACTGTGAATGCACAGGAGGTGCTGTAGGATAAGACACACAGTTTTGTGGAAGGCCAGGGCAAGAGAAATGAAATGGTGCAGACACAGTGTGAAACGCATTTGCAGAGTTGTGCGTGGGAAGGTTGCATTTCGTTTGCCTGCAGCCAGCTTGGTGTAACTAATTGTATTTAATGCTCTGTTGTTTGTTTGTTTGTGGGTTTTTCCCCCCTTTTAAGCAGTGTATTTACCTCATAAAGAAAAAAAAGAAATCTTATTCATATATGTAGTACCTTCCTGGGAACTAGGAAGAGCACAGGGCAGTTTGCGGTTGACACAAACAGATTTATTCCTGGCTGAATGAGCTGTTCCTGAGATGCTGTGGGCCTGTTCCTAAGCAGGCGTGTGATCGGGCTTCCATGGAAATCTGGCTTTCTGTGTCATACTGTCAATTCAAAAGATTTCGGGAGCTTTTTAAAAGCTGGTCATGATCTGGGCCCATTTCTGGTGGTTCTCTCCCCTTCCCTTGGCCATTCTAATAACTTCTTTTAATTTACAGTGCCTGAGGCTTGAGAACAAATCCCATCACAAATCTACCTGGAGTCTCTGGATTCTTTACTGTTCAGGCTTTCTTCTGCTCTCCATGGAGAAAAAGAAGGAAAAAAAAAACTGTTACTGAGAGCAAATTGGGTTAAAAAGGCAAGAGATGAAATAAATACACCTTATGATCCTTTGGATGTAAGGACAAGTGGGTGGGGTGTCAGACTGCAAGGGAGATCAGAGAGCTCCTTCAAAGGTGATTCTACAGGCAGTTGAGGAGCTGGCTGATCTGACGGCAGAGAGTTTGCAGACTGTTTGAAGAGGTTGGTGTTAGGGTGCTCTTCAGAAGCCTGGGTGTTAAACAGCATCTCTTTCCCATTTTCCTGGTCACAGGACTGCATAAGAGAAAAGATTCATCGAGCTCCTAGACCTTGGACTGGCCTTGCAAAATCCAGCCAGCTATTGTGAGAGGGGGTTAATTCACACCATCACCACAGAAGAGAAAATAGATCTTTGAAACAAATGTGATGGTGGGGGTAAACCCATCAATCATGTGAATACTGCTTTACAGTAATTCACAACTGCAGCTCTTTTCTTAAGCAAGGGCTGGCCGAGTCCGATCAATCCCTTGGCTCCCAAACAGGTCTCAGCAGGCAGTAGCTTACTCCTTGTGGGTTTGTATGTACATGAAAGCCCACTTTATATTAACTCTGTGGAATAGTATTTTTTTTCCTCCCTCTAAACCCCTTAGCGCTAATTCAGTGTAATTATACTCACTGAATACAGTACTGACAGCCTCACTCCTCCCCCTTTCCTGTCAGGATATTGGCCTAAAAATCACTAGATGAAGAAAATCCAAAACAATGTTGGGATTCTTTGTTCTGGCCCTCTACATAGGTTTTTATTATTTTAATGTAACCCATTGGACACACTTCCAAGTATTTTCTTTAAAGCTAAAAACTGAAAATTCATTTTTATTTTCTTTCTTTTAAAAATGAATGAAGAATCAGACTTTAATCTTTAAGGAAAATGCTAAATATTGCAAAACTCATTACAAACTGAGCATTGGCATCATTATTAACAGCCTGAGGCTGCTGAGGACCTCTTTCTACCTTTTTGGAAATGGGGAGAGGTGCCAGAAAAAGGCAGGGAGCCTCTTTCCACCTGTTCCTTCTTGTGTCTATGACTGTGTCTTAGGGATGGGTGATATTTTCCCTGTCGTGTTTTCAGGGCTGAAAATAAAGATACAGGTGTCTTAGCACAGCATGTTTTAGTCTTTTCTAGCTCCATATGTATGAATGAAACTCCTATATTGGGAAATATCTGGAAATCAGTGATTAAAAAGGATTTTAGGGGTCATAGGAGGTAGGCATTGGCAGATGAGTTCTGAATATAGTGCTGTAGAGAAACGTCTAAAACCAGTTCTTAGGCATATACATGAGAGGGCCAGACTAGGGCAATGGTGCTGATGAGAGAGATACCAGGATAAGGCATTGTGTGTTGGTATCAACACTTTCAAAAGGTGCAAAAAAGAAAAAAAGAAAGGAAAAGCTTTCCAACAAACTAATGGCAGGAGAAAGTTTGCTCTGCGGCTTAAAGAGCTTAGTCTGCCTGACAGACTCAAGAAGAACAGATAACCACGTTATAAATATCTTTTAGGGAAGAAAAATAACAAGTACTGAAGGCCTTTGTAACTTAGTGGGGAAAGCCATGATAAGAAAAATTCAATTACAAACTAATTTACTATTTTACAGCGTTGATGGTGGGAGGCAGGATGATAATTTCACAAAAGCTTTCATAGAAGGCAGTGGATCCCTCATCTTATGAAGCATAGATGGCCAATATGGAGTCATGGATTTCAGAAGATTTATACAAGAAGCTAACTTGGGGCTTTTGCACAAGGCCATTCATTTGATCTTGATGGAAGAGTTTTTCTCAGCTGCTCAGAGGTGAAATATGGGAAGGTCAGTGAAGCAGAAATCTGTGTTTTAAAAGATAGCAAATGTGTCCTGCTTTAACAAGTAATGGAGTTCTCTTTTTAACTGTAACACAAATACTGTAATTTAGATGCCAATTTGCTTCCTACAAAGGCTGTAACATGTTGCAAGTCACACCTCTTGTGTTGCCCTTTGTCATATAAAATTGTCACACAGCTGCTGTAAACCTAGTAAAACAAAGCCAAACATCATGTGAAAAACAAGAGTGAACAGGGAAATGTGCATTATAGAAACTAAAGGGGCCATGCTGGGAGGGCATTTATCATCAAAGTATGGAGTTGCTTACTCGTTCCTTTCTAAGTGTGTCGGGTAGAGTGTGGTGTGTGTGCGTGTGATTGGTTTTGTTTTGTTTTATTTTTTCCTGCTTACCTTGTCTTAGTGGAATGGTAGCTAAGTGTGTGCTTTTCTTTCTAATCAAGAATGATTTTCTTGATAGCAGACGGGCAGGCCACAGCCGTTATGCCTGAAACCCTGGTCCTTTATCACAAAATGTCTCCATCCAAGCATTGTCTTACTGTCTTTAGTTCTTGCCCTGTATAAAGACTCTTGGGAAAGTAAATCTGAATGAAGAAAAACATGCATTTGTGAAATAGGTAGATCGTGTCAAATTTTTAATATAAACAAAGCTCTTTAGAATGAAATAAACTAGATCAAACTTAAGTATTGCCAGTTCAGAGAAGAGTATCCATGCCATTGTGTGCTATTTCTTGCCCATTTCTAGCTGGGGAATGCACAAGCTGTGTGGGGGTAACGAGGTCTTCTGGATTTTCAAGACTAGGGAAACAGAGGCATTAGAGAGGAGGAGGGTGTCAGTTTTTTTGTCTTTCTTTGCTTGTGGGATTGAGGGACCATATTTATGGCTATAGTTATAATAAACTGCTGGCTTTACTTAGGAAGATTCTGAAAGATCAAATCCCAAATAGGATTTTCCCAAATGGGAAAAACTTGTTTCTTCCTCTCTCTGAGAATATGGAACTGTTCCACAAAGTACAGTTCCTTAAATTGCATTTTCATGTGTAATGAACTTGGGTGGGGAGGACACGGGGCAATAAGCAGAAGTTGTTATTCTGTGATGTGGAAAGTGGTTATAGCCAACAGCAGTTCCCCAGACCTTAGAGCAGCATCTGTTTGCTCTCCTGTTTTGTTTTATGCAAAGGTCATGCTTCCCCAGTGACCATTAGGACCCATTACCTTTTGTTTTATCTCTGTGATTAATGTTTCCTAATTTAATGATGACGTTTATTTAGGGGAACCATCTGGTGATTTAACTTCAAAAGCCCGAAGTTCTGGGTTGAAAACTTTTGATAGAACTGCTAGCACTGGGCCAACTTGTCTCCTGTGGAGCTAGAGGGAAAGTCGTTCTGGTTTTCTAAAGCTGATGAGATATTTATTCTGTAGCTTTATGCAAGTAGCTCCTCCTATTGCTACAAAAACTGTTTTCAACATGTTTTGTTGTCTAGGTGAAGGCATGCTAATTTTGAACTTTCTTCTGTGAGTAGTGGCCTAGATAACAAACCTTCTAGCACAACAGAGAATTTTGTTTAAACAACACAGACAATAAGTTTTACCAGAGCCAGATAACTGCAG
Source organism: Caloenas nicobarica (assembly GCF_036013445.1). Classification (NCBI taxonomy): domain Eukaryota; kingdom Metazoa; phylum Chordata; class Aves; order Columbiformes; family Columbidae; genus Caloenas; species Caloenas nicobarica. Next base: position 62,854,362 of record NC_088245.1, on the reverse strand, counting down.
GTAAGCAGGCATCTTGATGAGATTAAAAGCACAGCAGTAGATACAACAAAAGCATATATATATTATGAGCTATTCTGATTAGCTCCTAATCCTTAAGCAGACTTTACTGACCTCTGCCTGGTTGAATTGTTCTCTCTTGAGACACTGTGGTGTGTGGTTTTTTTTTTTTTTTTAATTTGTGTTGCTGACACAGAAGATCCATCTATGCTACCTTTGGGTAATTGTGAGCTGCCAAGGCTGAGAGTTCAAACCCTGGAGCGCACTGAATTGGGGAACAGCAGCCAGGAGCTGGTGCTCCTGCTGAACAGATGGTGACCCAGAAAGCTGTATGCTCAGCATTAAGTACTTAATGACATGCAGGTGTCCTTCATGATCTGGAGCACTGAAGTTTTTAAATTTACTGTAGGAAGCAGGTTACTTTGAAGACCAAATGAAGCTTCCCACCTCTGTGGAGCCATTTATGGCATGATTTACTGCTACCAAAATCTATCTAGTTAACATTAACAGATGTGCAGCACAGGACTGACCTGAACTTCCCTACAGTGAGAATTAAGCAGGGATCAACCAGAGACATCTTCATTGAAGGCAATTTAAAGCCTTAGCCTGTGGGCCACCAGGGAGAAGAACCATTTAGATGGTAATTCCTCACTGAGATAATACTGTTATCTGTTTTTAGCCCTAAAAAAGTTGGTTTAGACCAGAGCTTTGTGGAATAGCATCTTCCTGTTAACTATTGCCACGCCCTGAATAGATAGTTGGTTTTGATAACTACCAAAACCTTTCCTAAGTGATCCCTTTCCTTCTGTTTGCAAGCTAGCTTTTGAAGAGGCAAAGCTAGAGGTCCATGAAGGTGGGGAGAGAGGAAGAGGTCTGCAGGCCAGAGCAGTGGGAAGGATGAGGCAGGGTGTGAGGAGCAGTACTACGAGGTTTCTTAGGCTATTTCCACTCCCTCTCTGCCGTGTTGCAGTGCTCTCCCTTCTGTCCTCAGTCTATAAGCCTGCAGCATTACCCCTGGCTCTCCTACAGCTGCAGAATGGGTTCTCATGAAGGATGAGGCAGAAAGTGGTAGCAGTGATTCTGCATTGTGCCTCCAGTGCTGACATCCTTCTGCAGTGAAATACGCTTCACAAGCTTTAACAGGTGATACCTGTGGCCTTAGCGAGCCTTTGGATATTTGGAGGGAATGATTCCCCAATAATAGGAAATGAGCAAGAGGTAAAACTTCAACAGCAGGCATTCAGCAAGTGAAAAGGAGTGTTATCAGTGTCTGCTTCCATTTCTGATAGGCACATTCTGATAGCTGTGCAAGAGAGACTTGGGAGCAATGGAGAATGCCAGCTTTAGTTTCAGTTCATTTGTATACAAGTTGTCACTTCTATTTTTCTTTTTTTCAAAAGGCTTTATGAATATACCGGGTCCCTCTTACTGTGACTCACAGGTTGGGTATACTATATATACTGAAGCGAATGTTTCTCCTTTTGTGCCTGAACTCCCCTCCCTTGGGAATCCACGGCATGGCTCAGGCTAGACTATGAGCCACCATGGAGGGTAATACAGGTTATCAAAAAGCTGAAGCTTAAGTATGAGCTCTAGGTCTGAGCTCACTGGCTGGTGGAGGTGCTAGTGCCACTCCCAGGAAGCTTGGCTTGGCAACTTGTTCACTGAATTAACAATGAATGAAGTTTAATGATTCCTGCTTCTCGAGTGATATCTTTTCACTAGGCCACTAAAAAAGGAATTAAATTGTGGCAAAGGGATTGGGGGAATGAAAGGGAATCATGCCTGATTAGCTTTCCGAAGGAGGAAAAAAAATCTCGTGGTTCAGAATGGTAATTGCTCTGCAAGGGGCAACTATCTCCTGGAGTTATCACTTAATCTCTGGGTAGGCTCTCTTCTGAGTTGTACTTAATGGGTAAGCTTTGGACTGGCCTTCAGTGAAAAGGAGAACTGCATTACCATTTCTCTGTCAGGATAAGGCAGGAAGGCATTCTTCGGTAACAATTTTGCCTCTTGCTGAGATCTGCCCTTTACAGCTTTTCTCCCATAAGCATCCCAGAATGCCCTGCTGGCCTCTGCCTAATTTTTGCTGTGTTTGAGATGAGTTTTGACTGGTTATTCTGGGAAGTAATCAGTGATATAAATATCCCAGTATAATCTATGACACTCTTATCTAATACCTTCACAAAAGTTTCAGGGTTTAGGGAGTCACTTGCCACTGCTTCTTGCCTTCTTTCTGTCCTGCTTATCTCTTTTTCAAGTGCTGTAGGTAAGTAAGCTCTTTGGATCTGCTTCATCTCAGACTTTCCTTTCTCTCCCTCTCTATCACTAGCATCAGCAAGCTCCCTCAGCTCTGTAGGATGGCATGCAGTAGCACATTTTCCTTCATCTGACATTGGGATACATGGTGTCATTTAACTTTTTTCTTTTACTGGGCATCTCTTTCAGATGCCCTGAAAGAAGGAGCTGTTTGCCAATGCAGTTGTAGTGAGGTTGTGAGAAATGGGGATATTAGAGGAACACACTAGAAAACTGGTGCTATGTCTGAGTGAATAAGCTATTGCCTCTTATGTGCCTTTGCTCCCTAGTGCTAAAAATTGCCTTGATATTTGATTAATATCACATAGCAAGACAAATCAAACTATGTGATGCAGAGATGACATGGAGGAAAGGCAAGTATATGCATTAGGGGCAAAATAACTCTAAAGTGGGAGATTCAATGAAGGGAATTTCAACACTACTCACACAGCTTTGTTTCTAGTTATATTTTTGCCTTGCAATGAGTTGCCTGTGCTTTAGGCACTCACTGCAATTTCTTTTCAGGCATTTCTCCCTTCTCCCCTTCAATTTCCATCCTTTCCTGGTAATCAGACAAGAAAATCTATCTGGGGAAGAGGCTGAGGAAATAACGCCTCCTTCCCAAATAACAGCATCTTTCTTGGCGGAATCTGCAGTTTTTGCAAGTGGACTATGTTCCCTCACACCTCCTGTGCTTTTCTTTTTCAAATCACATAACTTCCTGCATGAGGTAACCTTTTCTATCTCAGTCTGTCTCTCTCCCTTGCTTGCTCTCCCTCTGGCTTGCTTTTCAGTCAGCGTTGCTCTCTAGGTCCCTTGCTCAGTGATGAATGAGTTTCATTCATCTTTCTTTTGGGGGCTCTGTGAAAAGCTTTAGACTTTGCCTGCTCCCATTTTTTCGCTTGGCTATTCATTTCCATGGTGATGGAGAAAGGAGGGGGGTGGCAGAGTGGGTGGCAGTGGGGCCAGAGGTCAAGAGTGGCCACTTTCTGAATTAAAGCTTTGAATTCCATTAAAGGTGACACGTTGTAACCTGGAGTAACTCTCCAAGAACTTGGCTGTCAAAGTCATCAAAGCAAAGGGAGAGGGAGGCAGGAGAAAGAGAGAGATCAGAGGAGGAGGAACCCAAGTGCTTGGAGTTGCTGTCAGGATTACATCTGGTGACTTAATATAGGGGTAGTTCATTTGTGTTGCCATACACTGGGCTTCAGTGAGGCCATGCTCCAAAATCTGCATGCAGATAGGGTGTGAAAAGTAGAGAGGATTCCCCTCATCCTTTGATCAACAAATGTAATCTTCTGTTTAAGTAAACAACCCTTCGTCTCCAAGAAATGGGAGGGGGGAATTGAGTATACATAAGTATCCTGGCCAGTTTGGGATTTCATTATTTTATTTTTTCATTTCTTTCACAGAGATGCCAGGAAGACTCGGCCAACAAAGATGAGAGATGTTTTCTTAGCATTGTACAAATAGTCATTGAGAGAAAGTTTATGTCCCAGAAGACAGCATGTGAAGTAGAGCAAAGTGTATCAAGCTATTTCCAAACATCTAAAATTTAGGGGTGTTGAAACCACTAAATTTGGAAACATGCCAATCCCTGTATTAAAAAAAAAAGGTCTAAACTAAAAGAAAATCTGTTGGACTTCGTCATTTGCAGAAGTTACTTCTCTGAAGGTCGATTACATGGGGGAGGAATTGGAAGGAGGCACCAGGACTTCGTGCCCCATGTGCATCATATATTCTGAATTAACATCTACTCTTTGAATTGTCTCATCATGGTGGTAATCAGGGTCTGTGTTAAAACTCTCCTTTCTCACTCGTGCCATCTGATGAGTCAGTAGTTCAAAGCAGAACTTGCTGTTACTTCCTAAGTGCGTGATCTTTCTTGTGACGCTATTGAGTTGTAGTACTTGTTATCCTTCTCTCCTGAAGGTGATCCAGTTCTTCTTTTATGATGTCTTGATCCTAATATATATGAGCAGGAAAACCTGCTAATTTTGTAGTATATAAAGCTTTTTACCATCGGTTTCATCTGTTTTCTGTTTTAAAAGAAAATGCACAAGTCTGGTACCAAACTCCTCATGGATCTCGCTTTGAAACCTCACCCAGACATAATATTTCTTAAATAGCTAAATCTGTTCAGATTTTGCTGGACAATACTCTTCCTGCCAATCCTGAGGATGTCGCTGTCAAAAACTGTGCTGTGCGCTCAGCAGCCAAGGTTTATAAAAGTCTCTCTGTACTCTGAATCACATTTGATACAAAGCCTTCATCATCCAGTTCAAGTTGGCATGTCTGGAAAGACTCGTTTTCTCCTCTCTCAGGGTACTTGACACCTCTTAGCTATGTCTTTTTCATCATTATGATGCCTCTGCCTGTCCTACCATTCACTAGCATCCTTGAGCTTCCTTGTGGCCCTGTACCAAATGGGTTAAGATGTTTGAGATGGAGGAGGATTCTGGGTTTTTACTATGGCTAGAAAATTGCGGCTTTTATTACTGGAGGCCATTTGGGTTCTTTGCTGAAAGTAAACTGTGACAGACTCTTGCCTGTGTTTTGCTATTGTGTTTTTCATTACTATTTAATTAATATCAAAAATTATTTCCAGAATATTTTAAAATAACAATCTTAAACCCATATTTTTGTGGGTATTTCCTCCCTCTGTGTGGTATGTAAGACAGTAGTAGCCAGTAATTGGTCTAGTAAGATATTTTTTTCTCTTTGGCATTTCTTCACTTTCTTAACTAGCGATAAACAGGGACTCAAACCATAAGGAACACTGGATTTTTCAGACTAAATTGCACAAATCCTGCATCTTTGTGATGCAGTAAAAATAAGAACTGAGACTGTGAATAGTGACCATAGGAGATGAAAATGATGAATTACGAAAGTTATTAGAAAAGTTTGACATCCATATGCCTTTTTTTTTTTTTTTCGGGGGGAGCATGATTGGAGAAGATAGGGAAGGAATAGTTTGATGTGCCAGAAAAACTGAGAAGCAAAGGAGGAATAGATGCTTATATTACTGAATTAATGAGAACTCTGTCAGTCATATGTAACTCTAAAGATGTTAAAAGTCCTCTAATTAGGGAGAGCATCAGCCGTAATGTGTATTAGTCAATGCTAAAAGAGAGACTGCTGAGAGAAACAGCTCTAACTTTGGAGACGTGCTGCAGCTAATAATGGCAACTAAACCAGCCAGGGAAAGGATCAAAACTGTAACAGCAGCCACTGGTTCAGAGGTATGCAAACTCAGGCCGAAGGGACCTCAGAAATAGGGCAGAGACAAAGTGAATGGAGAATAAAAGCATCGTAGGTCTTTTTACATGAGAGGTAGAAGGAAGCAGTGCAGGAGCTAAGGCAGGGGAGTTTCTTTCTTAATGAAGATACTGGCCTGTTTTAGTAGACTCAGACTCTCTGTCTGCCAGCACCAGAATAAGAGGGAGCTGTTGTCATTTCAGCTCTCTTATTTGTTATTATAGCATTTGATTGGCAGTTTCTCTGTATCTGCATGATGGTGATGCTCAATGCAGCATGTTCTCAATGCAAGGGCACTGTGAACTGCTCCAATAGCAGCTCTTGTACCAAGTGTACTGGCCCATGAACCAGGGCCATTGTCTTTTCCCCCTTGAGAGATTTGGCTCCTTTTTTTAATCTGCTTTTGCTGGTGAGATGCTTGTTTGATATAAATCTGCTCCAACAGGACTTTCAGTTCTGTTAGTCCTCTAGTCCTTTCACCTGAAACAGAATAAACAAGAAATGAAGACAATGGGGAGGAAGCACAGAGATTTGATTTAGTTCAGAGACTTGATTTACCTGTTCTGCTGTGCTCAATCCTGCTTTTCCACATATACTTTCTTTCCTTCATGAGACAGTCCTGTAGTTTCACCCACTGGGATGTTGCCTTGCTTACTCTTCCTACATTTCTATTTATTTTCATACCTGGTTGTAATACCTTCTTCCTCTCTCTGTAGCAAACCCACCTGTTAATGTTGATTCTGCTTAAAAAAGCCAGTACCAGGAGTAATCACAAAGCTGACCTCATTGCTAATCTGTGTGTTATCTGAGGAGTGGGAGTACTCTGCCTTGCAGAGGCTGTAATAGGATCAACTGGGTAAAGCACAAGTAGTTTTCCTTCCTCTGTCAAGCCATTCTGAGAATTAAAATGCAGAAATACAGCATTACGTAAGCTATAATAATTATGCCTTCTATTTAGAGATGTATCTTGCTGAAAAGCAGACATGACAAAACATTAAATCACAGGACTTGTGCCTCCCTAGCTGGTTTGGTCTATAGTGTAAAACTGGCACATGCTAGCGTGATGCCACACAGTGATGTGGATGCTCCAGGGTTGGGAGAAGCAAAACCCAACATCACACCAAGGGAGTTTGACCAGGTCTGTGAGTGTCCAGCATTGTACAAAACCAGGCCTGCTTGTGGTGTCAGGCATAAGGGAGATGGTGGGGCTCTTCCTGGCTGAGAACAGCACTGACAGAGCACTGAACAGAACTCACAGACTGAGCACTGACACAGGTTGCCCAGAGAGGTGTTGGAGTCTACACCCTTGGAGATATTTGAATGGCATTTGGACATGTTCCTGGGTAACTGGCTCTAGGTGGCCCTGCTTAAGCAGGGGGGTGGATAAGATGACCCCCAGAAGTTCCTTCCAACCTCAACCATTCTGTGATTCTTATACAGACTAATTCTGTGACTCTCGAGCAATTGTCTTGTTCAGGCTTGCACCCCACCTCTCCCCTTCTGCTGGTCGATTTCTATGTTACAGAATAGCAGTGTATGCTAGTAGAGCTGAAATGAAGGGCATGCTCCTGTGTATTATGTTAAAAGAGAAGGTGACAGATTATACTAAATTAACTTTTTACTTGGAGGAACTAAGATAAGAAATGTTGCCATTTTAACTACTGTTCTAGTCATGTGCACAGACTGACATCCTGATAAAGTTTTGTGTTTGAAGGGACAATGTTCTTATTCATTCAAAGAGACTTAATTGTGGTGTATGACAGCCTGGAGCTGCAGGGAAATTAGTCTTATGTTGTGGTTTACACTGATGCACTTAAGACTGCAATACTTTCTAGGCATCCTCTGTGTTGTCTTTCACTGTGGAGCAGGGAAGCCAACATAGCCAGGAGCTAGGTTTGGTGGGAAGCCATCTAAATCAGAATTGTCTTTACTTTGGAGGAAAGGCCAAACCTCCAGTATATACAGAAGAACAATTGGATGTTTTGTGCAGTCTGGGTGGTGTGTAGAAGTCCCGATTGCATGAAGCGTTTAAATATGGCTTTCCTGAAACACATGAGGATAAATTGCTGATAGAAAAAACTGATAAGAGTGAGGATGGGTTACTGTCAGCTGGGCACTGGGATGGCTTCAACTCCTCGCTCCTTCCTGTCCCCAGTCTCCTTTGTTACTAAGAGCTCTGCTTTTTCTAGCCAAAGTTATTTCTGGATCATTAAGGAGGACAATAAAATCCGTGAGCCTCGTGAGTTAGTTAGCTTAATCATCCAACCTTCTTCTGGCAGAAAGCTTCTTACAACCAGCCTCTCCTCTGGCAGTGGCAGCAGGGGGTGGGGAGGAAATGGGGTGGGGTAGCCTAGATCACAGCTCTGGAAATAGGTACTGGAACTCCCATCCTTAAATCCCTCACCGCCTTTGATTTACGTAAATGTTTATACAAGGGGGAGTCAAATTACTCTGACCTTCTAGCAGTTGGAAACCTGACATCTACCTGTAACTGTTTTCAGTTAAATTCTGTAGGGTTTAATCGTAATATCTATTAAATTCTATGTTTCCATCATTTGAAATCTTACAGGGTGCTTTTCTTTAAAGTCTAGCCCTTAATAAGTTCCAGCGTAATTAAGTTATCGTCATCTTGGATTGAGAAGAGAATCTTCTGAAGTATTTATTTTCCTCCTTTTTCTTCACCCAGTTTCTAAAAATGTCAGAACACAGAAACTAGTTGCGTCCTCTTAGGATGTTTGAGCAACTGCCTCAGCACCTGTGTCCTCAGCACAGCTGGGCTGAGCTTCATATGCAGGTACTTTCTGTATCAGCCTTCCTCTGTAATGCATAGCCCACTTGTTGCTGTGTCTCCTGGCCCATTCCATTCCTGATCATCATCTTCCAAGTCCATTTAATCTCATCTGTTTTAGGTCGTTGCCGCCTGTAATACAGTCCTCTACCCTGAGACTCTTTTCCTTCAGTGACAGAGTTGGGACTGATTGTTTCTTTGTTCAGTGTATTTAACATACAGACAGCTTTTGTCCCATCCCTGGCAGCTTTTGGAGACTGTTTCACATGTCTGCATAACATATATATGCAACATCTGTAAAAGTGGAGCCTGATTTTTTTTTTTTTTTTTTTTTTTTTCTTTCCCCCTCTTGGGAACCTCTGAGCTGTAGTAGAGAGACATCATTGTGTATTCCCTGCACCATTTGAGCTCGGCTCACTCCTTTGGGGTGGCTGTAGCATAGACCCTGCGTGTCACTGAAGCAAGGGCCCTGTTGCTCTCCCTCTGTTGCAGATGTCTGCAGTAATGCAAGTATGGGGCATAAGATGAAGAAAGGGACATGGCACAAGGCTGCCTCTTGGAATTGTATCCCTGGGAGAGAAGGACCAGTCCGATGCCCAGCTGAACTGAGCCTGTCTTTGCACCCAGGTGCAGTCAGTCAGCAAGGTGGCATTCACTGGGAAATGGGTGCAGGTCTAGGGGCTCAAGGGATGGGAATAAGGTTATAAAGCATTGCAGCTGACCTGTGTGAGATCCAGCCCTGGCTCTGGGAGGACTTTTGGAGGAAATCAACTCTTGAATCTCATGCTTCATATATGACACTTAGGAGAAATCTGTAAAAATAGGCTGTGGGGCTTCTTGCATGGTCACTTTGTTCAGGTTCCAGGTGTAGACCTTGTAGGTGTAAACTGTGCAGTACTTTCTACATGCTTGCTTTTTTTCCCATTTATGTAACTTTTGAATGAAGTGCCTTTTTTTTGCAGGTGAGGTGTGTGTGCTGAGACTTTACCTTGTAATAACATCTTCAGCAATGAATAAGACCTCAAGTGACAGGTCACGTAGAAAAAGTGTTATATTATATTTGCCTTTTTTTTTTTTTTTTTAAAGGATTAGTAGACAAGGGATACAGACAAATTTGAATCCACGTTCCTGTCCTCTTCTCACTGTGTTTGTTGTGACTGGATCATGACTTTTCTCTTTTTCTGGAAAACTGCAAACCAGGCAAATGTTGACTCTGAAAAGATCAAGCGAATAATTTCTCCTCTTCTTTGGTTTGTACTGTTGCAGCATGGGGGCAGATCAATGAAGTGAATTAGAAGTCGAATATCTGCCCCGATCTGTAAGGAAACATGGTCCTTTGGGTGGAGCGAGATGCTGATAGGAGACACACTGTCTTTATTCCCATCCATTCCAAGGGCAGACTGTTGTGAAGGCCAGTCCTGGTATGGTAGTAAGAATGTATTGCATGTCCCTGTGCATTAGAGCATCACAGTAACTAGCAGTGCTGCTCTAGGGATCCAGGAAGAGCATAAGACTAGTTACTCTACTGAAGCTCTAATTTGCTCATCACTTTTGGCTGATGTGATTAGCAGTCACGGCTAATTACTTGCAGGAATGGTCCCTCTTGCCACCCTGAATCCACACATGAGAAAGCTGGTGTTATGATCCTTGGCAATATAAGCTGTTCTTCCTTCTTTGTGTCATAGAAGAAGATACAAATATGAATGAAATGGAGACAGGGGAATGCTTCAGGATCAAATATCCTCTTTCCTCAGCTCTTCTTTCTGTGTTCTGCTTTATGTGGTTTTGTTTCTCCTATTGCTAGAACAAAGAATGGCAGAAATAGTCTCAGAAGCAATTTCATACATGTACACCCATTATGCAAACAGATATAGGTATGCTCTGCGCCAGCACTTATTTCTGTTGGTGAAGAAAAGAGTGAAAGTAACTGGTAAACAGATATACAGTATGTTTAATTCCTTGTAAGTAAATGTAATGCAGTGGCCCAAGGAGGGGGTGGTAGAGAAGGAAGTTAATTGAAATGGTCTGGAGTTTCAAGCAAGTCTGGATTTAACCCTGCCTTCCTGCATGCATGTGTGCCAACTGCTCTTTATTAGAGAGGGAGACAGTCTTACCCAAGAGCTGAACTTCTCTTTTCTTAGCAAAAAGTAAAAATAGAAAAGAGCCAACAGGCTTCAGTCTACCCTGTGCATCACAAAATATCCAGAAAGGAAAAAAAAACCAACCTTATCTGGTTAAGCTAGATTTGAGGTTTGATTCCCGTGTGGGCATACATCATAGAAGGTGTATTCAGCCTTGTTGAGTTAATTGTTTAGGGGTGGAATCAAGAGTTATTAAGATTGATGTACAGGGAGAATTTAGAGTGTATGACTGGAATCCATAAAGGCCCGAGTGGTAGCTTGGGTGCTGAAGATTGTGTGACTATGGTATACAAAAAGATAATGAGGTAAGTTAGCTTATAATGAACCATACGAAGCAGGAGATTTCCAGTATTCTAGCTATTCAGGATAAAGCTGAGCTACAGTTATATTTAGCTATATTTAAACTGCACTGCCATCTGAGACATTATCAGCACTAGCTGAGCACTGAGCAGAGGTACAAAAGATCCACATTTTGTGAATCTTAGATATCTCACATGCCAGTAAGGTCCTGACTCCCTTGGAACTGAATATCCAAGCACTTGCCTGGTTAATCCGATCAGCACAGCAAGCTACCAGAAAAAAATCATGAAAAAATCACAGTTTTGGAGTTCTCCACCCTCATTCATTAAAAGCAGCAAGTTGACTTAATGTAGGTTTTTACTTTCTAAAGCATGCAGCCTTATGGAAATGAATATGTGAACCCATGGTTTTGTATGGAAGAGAAGATCCAATGCTTGGGTCCATTGATTGTTTGGGGGTTTGTTTTGTTCTGGGTTGGGGGTTTCTAATTATTATTTTTCTTTTTGCAGAAGTTGAGGTGGAAAGGAAATATGTTTGCATGAAATTGGCCAGTACTTTAGGTTTTGTTTGTAAGCAAAGCACCTTTCGGCTCTGCTTTCTCTTGGCATGTAATGAGCAATAACAAACAGCATAATTTTCAGAAAGTTTCCACAGTGAGAGGTTGTTCCTTGCCCTTCTATCAGCATTGCTCTTCTGTCTTTCAGATTTAAGAGTCATGGTGCCAAGAGATCTGAGGGCATGTAAGTCAGTCAAAGGGTTTTACTGTTTGAGCTTGGACTCATGCCTTATTGCAAGGTGAAACTTGAACTCAAACCTCATAGGTATTTTCTCTGACGGGGACTAAAAGATGGTCTCAGAAAAGCTTAAATACCACTGTTTCTTTCAGGCAAATTCACATGAGACTTTTTCTACCTGCTTGCTGGCAATCATTTCCAAATTCAGTTTTATGGTATAGCTATAAAGAGAACAAACTATTTTCCCCCACCTTCCCTATTGGCAACATTTAACTCAAAAGGGGGCTGCACGTTGCCAGAGTCCTCCCACTCCAGTCCTGGCCTCCAGGGACTCTGCAAACCGCTTTGGAATGTGCCGAGGCCTTTGAGACACCCACACCCTGGGAGAGAAAAGACAGTTTGATAGCTTTCTTGTATTGGCTTTCTGGCATTGCTATTAAAGAGGTATCAGGGATATATTGTTACTCTTCTGTTTGTGGCCACCTATGGCCTTGCAAAGTCTTTTTTTTTTTTTTTCCTCTGTGGTTGTTTACCTGCAGATAGGTTCAAGACAGGACAGTGTCACATGGAGATTTTTCACATTCTGATATGTCATCATCACGAAGCATTTTCCAATTTAAAAAATGGATAGCTAACGTTGTAGAAAATATGGGCTATAATATAATCAGTCATGATGTATGGTGTATCCAGTGTTCAAGAATATAGTCTTAAATAAAGTTTGTCTTTGCAACTTACATTTTAATTTTTTTTTTCGTTTGAATAGTTGTGCTTTAAAATGTAAAGTTAGGGAATGCACTTGAGTGTGACATGTCGAGAATTTTATATAATCCCTTGTATCTCTGACTGCTTTGCTGAACCATTTGCATTAGGACTTATTCCCTCAGTCTCAATCTGGAGAGATCACCTGTATCACTGGCCATAGTGACTGCTGATAATTCCCACGCAATTGATAATTGGTACTATTTTGGAATTACTGCATGTTTAGGTTTCTGACACCATTACAAGATCCATTTTATGGCTTTCCATTTTGTTCAGTCATTGGTTCAAGGGCAGTATAAAATGTTAATGGATCATTTTGCCCACCCATTTGCACAAGTATGTGTAACTAGATAAAGCACAAGGCAGTGAAAAATTGGGCTGATGCTGTAAATTGTGTTCTTTAATGCCTGCCTACTCCATAAAACTCTCTTTCGGCATCTACGTAAACTTTGTACTTAAGAGTTGGGTTCTGGATAATATGAACCTTATCACCATTCTTTTTTTTTCTTCCGAAGTGTATAATTCTTATCTTTTATCTGTCAGCAATTCAGTACATTCTTCATATTTTCATGTCTGAGTGCTTTCATATGTAGTGACACAGACCTTTTATTACATTTAAATTTCCTACTTTCCACAGTTTGTAAGCTGAAGTTGCTAGATTATCAAATCTTCTTGACTTCTCCTGCTAACTTCTTTCAACAGATCAAACAATGTGGGATTTGTGTTTTATTTTCGTTGCACGTGACTGGGGTTGATAATTTTCATATTAGACTCCAGCCATTGGTCTCAGCTTGACAGTACAGGGGAAAAGAAAAAACAAGCAGGAAAAGGGCGAAGTGCTGTTTGGTACTTTGGAAATACAGCTAATGAAATGGTGAAATGTTATGGTGGCAAAATTTAATTAGCTGTAACATAAGAGAAAACAAATCATCACACTTATTTTTAGGAAGAAGCCTCCCCCAGAGAGCTGCAGAATACCTTGCAGGGAGGAGCAGACCAGAGGGAGCTTTTTAGAGTACAGATATTCTCATCAAGCAACAAAGCAAAAAAGTATCTTTAGAAACTGAGTTGTTTATTATTATTATTGTTGTTGTTGTAATTACTATTAACAACACCACCCACCAAGAAGAGTGAGTTGCTCACACAGCAACTGGTACAGAACAGGTACAGAACAGAGTTGGAATCCTAAGAAAAGCAGGGTTATAAGCAGCTACTTTTGCGGATTAGCTATTTTTGGTGGAAGAGGGAAAATGAGTAAAACATTAAAATGAGATTAGAATGGGAGAATAACGTAGAGACTGAAAGAGAGAAAGAATGGTAGGAAAAGCAAAATTGAAAGAAACCCAATAAAGGACGATTTAAGAAGTGCAAGGGTAGACCGTGGGTTGGAAATTAGTATAAATAGAAAAGGGCTTTCTTTTAGTACTTTTTTCTGAAGTAGTATTTTGCTAACTCTCACTTTCCCATATATTAGTCTGAATTAGCATATGTCCCGATTCACTGGATGTGGTCCCATTTTGCACAGCATCAAGCTACAGGATACAAAATGCCCTGCTGCTTTTTTTTACATGATCAGCAAGAATAATAGCTGAAGAAGTACAGAAATGGAATTTGTTGCCTTAATCTAGATCATATGGTATAATTAACCCATCACAGGCAGCTGTGTTCAAATGTATTTACACATATAGGCATACGTATACACCTGTATCTGTGTGTGCATTTGGTTAGTTATAGCAAATGTCAACGAGCCAGGGAAGAGTCAGCAAATGATAGGTGCTGAACAACAAGAACAGACAAAAAGATTTGCCTTACATTTCAGTGCTGCATCCAGTTCGCCCGTCCTCGTTCTTGGCGTACTCATCATCCATTAGTCTACACTGAGGTAGTCTTCATATTTGTACCTATGATGAGATTGGAAATAGCGCTTGACTTTTCATAAGGAGGTACCCAGAAAGGTGTTGGTGGCAACAGGCTTCTGCCTGTTGGTAATGCTGTGTGCTGGGAAACAGCCAATTGGATGTGACAGTCATGCAAGATGGACCATTCTTGTACGTACCAGAACTGTGGCATGGATTTAGGCAGAGTTCACCTAAAATTCAGCCTCTGCCTATTTAGATGTTGTGTATCTGATTGTGCACTGATTCTGTTCAGTGTTTGGATTCTGGGAATGCATAATAGTTTGTGACTGTTGCTGGACCAGGCAAGGGCTGAATGAGACAACACTGTCCCTGTCTGAAGCAATGCTAGTCCTGTGGAAAAAGAAAAGCATAGGAATAAGCATTAATTCACTGTTTCATTCCTTATTTGGTGGCGGGATATTCTCTTATGTTAATTAGCACAGTGCTTGTTTAAAAAAAAAATCATCCTTTATAGCTCAGCCAGAGGCAACTTCTGCATGAGTAGGCAGCTTAAAATCCAGCAGAGGGCAATGCTGTATTGCACCTATACAGATATTACAACTGAGTCTACCTTCAGGGCCTTTGAATTGTCTTCCCTGATGAGTAATCATGCCTTTAATTCATGACAGATTATACTAACTTTGTGGCTGGGGTTTTGCAATAAAGTCCTGGTGTGTTTCTGAGGAAATCGCTCCTATTGGTGGTAGGTGTGTTGCAGATACAAGAATGGACTGATTGCATTATGTGTTTGAGCTGCACAGAAATAAAACAATCATGACTTGTCCTAACTTTCCGCCAAAACTATAAAGAGTTAACATCCCCTACTTTTTCTTTTTTCTCAACCCCACCTCTCCCCAGTACTTGCCTGGTAACTTCAGTTATTGCACTTTTATTAAAGCCTTTTTCACCCATCGTTTCTTGCATATTCACAAAAATGAGAAATGACAAAACTAAGTAGTTAAAATCAACAATGTTCTTGGAAGACTCTTTGAAACTGAGTTCCTGTTTTACAGAAATTGTAACAGCCATGCATACCATGGTACTTTTCTGTCCATTAGACATCTGGGAAGAAATTTGCAACAAATGACCAAGGGGAAGTACCATTTAGAGTTACAAATATATTCAGCTCTCTACTCCCTCATGAAGAGTATAAAAAGCAGTGGAGATCTTATAAGGTCTGGTGTGCTGGTATGATTTTTAGACAGCTGCAATCTCATAGGTTTATGTGTCTCTGATTTCATTTGAGGTTGTTTGCACTCTTGTCTCAGGATTCACCTGTGTGTAATTCTGGTATAACTGAAGAATCCAGAGCGTTCAGGAGCTCTATGCTCTGACAAGGACCCCTGGGCCCAGAGAGGAGCTTGTGAAACTGGTCTTTCAGCCACACCAGCTCCCCTTTGTTACCATCGTGGCTGCTCACAGTAGTCGTGAAGTCCCTGGAAAGCTGCTTTTACCTTAGTGTTCTCCAAATTGTTCAACCAGCAATAACAGTAAAGGGTTTCAGCTGGGTTTATGGGAACAGAAACAAAAAGTTTTCCCAAGGGATTCTGTCTGGAGTAGAAGGACCTCTTTGAGGAACCTTCTGTACTTTCTCTGTCCTCCCAGGGTGGACTTCACTAGCAGTAGCAAATGGAGGACTTCACTATGGAAGTCCGAAATACAGACCTGTTTTAATCACGATTTTTTTTTGTTTTCTCCTATTTCTGCTTCCAAAACATGTCAGCAGTGACTTCCACATCTTGCCAGCCATTTCATTCTAGAGGACATGCCATCCTTATTAGGATGCATGGCAGAGATTCCATTTTCTGTGGTTTACGTGTCTGATTATAATTGCAGAGAGCAAAGGAGAGGAAAGGGTAGAGTGGATGAGAATGTGTTTCACTGATGCTTGTCTCTAGAACAGTAAGGATGGTATGACGTTGATGGATGGTATTTTGGAAGGGAAGGAGCACAAATGTAGGGTAAAGCCTTACTAATTTGATCCATGGGTGATAGACCTTTTTGAATTTAAATGTTGGTTTCTAGAGGCTGCTACTGTAACTACAGTAGAATCCAACTTGTCCAAAGTGAACTTGCTGCAGAAGAGCAGACAGATGCAATTCTTGCTGTGTCAGAGGTATACATGCCACTACTCCTGCCCTGCACAGGCACTGCTTAAAGACATCCAACCTGGGGCCAGTAAATTTCTATGATTAATGCCTTTTACACCTTTATTGTAAAGAACAGAAAACCAAGAACAAGTTAAACATTAAGGGGTTTATGACAGTGGAGTACATGAGTGAGGTGGCTGTGAGCTTTTTCAGTGGCAAACCAAACAGTCCAGGATTTAGAACTAATCTCTGGGCAAACTGTTCTTCTTAATTGATCTGTGCAGCAACGACACTGAGTTTTAAGCAACCACAGTCAAAGTCTGGATCTGGTCACCTTGCTAATTCATTGTGTGTGCGTGCGGTGCCCTTAATTATACAGACTACCTGCTGCTTTCTAGGAGAACTGAGGGCCCTGGATCCAAGCTGTAAAGCCCATGATGTACAGATGAGCGGCTTGAGCTGCCTCCTCAGTAGGCACCAAGACAGGGGAGCTACAGGGACTTGTGCCAAGGGACAAGGAGCTGACAAAGGTGCTGTAACTGCTCGGTACCTGCCCTCATGGAAGCTTCAAGGTGCTTTTGGGTTTTTTCCCCCTCAAAATCTAGCCTCAAAAGTAAATGATATAAAATGGATGAGAAAATGAAAACTATTTGTGCTGTAAACAGCAGGCGTATACATGCAAGGAAGGATGAAGGCAAAAGACTGCTGTCACATTTCCCTTCTTGTGGGAACCAAACCCTCCAAGTGTTGTTTATAAAACAAGCCTCAAAATCCAGCTTTTCTTAAGTCTTTAAGAGTGCAAATATAACTTGCAGCCAATGAAATTCCATTGTCTCTTCTCTGTGGCAAAGTGTTTTAATTCTATATGTTTTTTTAAGGACATTTGGGCTGGGCCCCTGAATACCAAGTCCCAGCTGAGCATGAATTCAAATGACTGAGGCCTAAGCCCCTGATAATAAGGGTTTATTAAGGAAGCACTAATGGAGCTCAACTGGAGTGGACTGAATGGCCAAAGTGAAATAATGGAATGCTTGTGGCAACTAGAAAATGATTGTTTATTGGCATAATTCCAGGATAAACTTCTGCGAAGAGCACTCAGTCTTTTCTTGCCAATTTCTTCACATGGAGAAATACAGTACTGAATTTCTGCACGTAATAGCAATGCAGAAGAATGGGAGGAGGAGAAGTGATGGTTTGCATGAGGAAGGGAATAAAAATGTACATCCCAAATGGTGTAATCAATGCAATCCCTAGAGTTCCACTCATCAGCACGTTCTAAAGAGACCACCTGGGTTTCAACTTGAGGAATATAGTCTGAAAAAGATGAGTTCGGCTATGGAGTCCTCTCACTTGAATCTCTAAGTATCCCTGAGTGCAGCATGCAGGGAACAGAAAAATTTGGAACTTTGTTCTAAAATCCTCCTTTATGATGGTTGAAGTGCTTATGAGCAGTTTCTTTCACACATAAGAGGACTGTCTTGCAACTCTGCTGAGAGACACGTTCTCAAGGAAATTCTGTTGAATCATACTTGATAAATATTGTATTCACTGAGAAATTCAGTCACGAGATGTAGCTATACATAACTACAGGTTCAGTTAAAAAGTTTATGGAGTAACTGCTGCTTGTGCAAGAGAGCAGAGAGCAGTAAGGCTACTCTATATCATAATCTTTTGGATAGGATATTTAGTGAGGAAGTCCTGATTCACGTCGCCTCTCTGGACCAGAGAAGTTTTTCTTTTCAGCCAAAAACTTGCATATCTGAATGCTGTAAATACTGTCCCACAAAGCTTTTTATAGTAGTAGTTTCTCTACATCTCCTGTGGAAGCTAATCATAAAATACTTAAACACTCACTAGGGTATAATAATCCCACCTTCCAGGAAAATGCCTTTGAGGCCATTAGAAATATCTCCAGTATGAGACAAATTCTCTATAGGGGCAATTGAGATGCCTGCCTGAGAAATCTCTGAGCTATAGCTAGAGCTCTCTTGAGGAGTAGGAAACAGTAATCAAAACCTCAGCTATCAATCACAGATAGGATCTGAAGACAGATCTTCTAAGCTTTAAATTTTTGTTTTGAAATTAATACAAAATTATACAAAACAAGCAAAACCATAAGTGATCTTCTCTTTTAATTTCTGCTGGTGAATGAGCACGAAGTTTGTGTGACTGATTGTTCGAAGTCCCAAAGAGATGGTTCTCAAAGAGCTTCAGCAAGAGCCTGGTCGCTGTGATACAAGATCCAAAGCGGAAAAACAGTCTGGTCTGGAGAGAAGTGGGAAAAGATATTGTCTGGAAACAATCAACCAGTAGATCAACAACAAATCTGAGCTGCTGTCAACCTGCATTTTTTTTTTCTTTTTATTTCTAGTTATTATTAGATTTGGTTATGTGGCATAGATACAGCTTTTAAAAATTACCTTATTTGTATGTTAATAAGAACTCAATTTGAATAAAACCTGCCTTCCAGCAGTAGTTCAGCCTCCTCCAGGGCCGTAGCCTCCCTTTGGAGGTTAAAAATGTCAATTTATTATTCCTAAATGCAGTCTTATCTTTCTGGCATCTGCTGGCTTATTCTGTGATACTGTGATGATGCAATATGTCATAAGTATAACTCTTGTCACACAGGTCTGTGCATAATCTGGACTTTATTTAAAAAAAAAAAAGAAAAAGAAGACAAAAAAAGCTCTGTAGCAATTGTGGTATGGAAAAAAATCTCTGAGGAAAGCTTTTCAGTGTGACCTGTTTTATTTTTATTTATCTGAATTTTGAGTAAACTGAAAAAGTTGTCCTTGGATTTTTTTTTTTTTTTTAATTCTCAGCAGGCTATTAACTCTGTACACCAAATATGATAGTCTTAAATTTCAACATGTTTAATACTTTTTTTTTTTTTGAGTATCCAGTTATCCCTCAGCTGCCAAAATCTCCAATTGCCTCCCCAAGAATTTTTGTCTCGCACTCGCACAGTGAATACAGCAATCTCTGGCAGTTGCAAAATGAAGATTACGGGAATAATGTGAAATATGTGTTTGTCTGCCCACATTTTAAGAAGAGTTTCAATTTTGCATTTGAAATTTTATATTACTATTAATGAATTTTCAGTTCTCTGATTATTGATGTGGATGATCTTTCTATCCAATGAGGCTGTTAGATATTTAATAGTATAAATAACTCCTCCTTTTATTATTTTTTTTCCCTTGTGCTCTTCCTTAATGTTCTCCCCATACTAGAAGTTATTCCTTATTACAGAAACATACATGGAATAGGATATATATCTAATTTTGGAAGGACATTTTCCCTTAGGAGCTCCCACCTTCCAATGGTTTGTTTACTTTTTGTTTAAAAAGAGTTGTTTTGGTGGTCTTAAGAGAACTTTGTGACCTGAAGTGGCCATAGGTACAGAATGAGTCATAAAGAGATTCTCTGTAAAAGTGTATGTATAAGGATAAAGGAGTGAAGAGGAGGGGAGACGTCATCTGGGATTAGAGAAAATGAGACTTGGAAGGATAATTAAAAGAACAAGGTGAAATGGTGACCATCAAATTACAGCTGGGATGTCAGATAACAAGAATTTTTAATTTGAATGGAGTTTCTTAATTTTTTCCAATACCTTCCAGCGTATGAGGATGAGAGCAGAGAAGGTTAATCAATCATGAATACACATTCCTGCCTTCCCTGGGTAGATGAAAACAGATATTTAAAAGATTGAATGTATTTTGACCCGTTTCATGGCTGAAAGGTACCTGCAGCACAGTGTCCTTTGAATAGTACTCCTACAGCAGCATGCAGGCTTATTCTGTAGCTACCAAAATTTTGCTGCACATATGCAGCTCTATATTGAGTTACAAAATTGAAAGATTTTATGGAATGTAGCAGAATTGCTCAACAGTCTAAAAATCAAAAAGACTGCTCTGAAGTCTTGCCTCTTACATACTGCACACTGTACAACTTCATCCTCTGCCATCTGCATTGAATGGTATAGCTACAATATCATTTGACTTTTTTTTTTACCTCGGATAGAAATACGAAACTTACTGCAGACAAGGTAACTGCAGCAGGGCAACTTGGTCTTCCTGGCCAAATTTGAAAGTGGGGTTTTTTGTCTAGGATGTTTTTCTGCTTAAGATGCAAGACTAAAATTTTCTGAAAAAACTTCTCTGTCACACACTTTTTGGATAATTACACTCAAGTAGATAGATTTATGTCCCTAAACCGCAGTTTCGGTTCAGCCAAGAGAAGGTGATTGCACTTTCTTTTCTTCCTCTGGCCTCATGTTTCTATGACAATCTCCTACGGATGGAGGCTCGATTTGAGATGCTGTCACGGAATGCAGTTGTTCAGCATCAGTGCCTGACAGTGCTTCACCTCAGCCATCATAAAGCTGTTGCCCATTACTAGCGGCAATATCGTCATGGTAAACATTGGCCAGGCTCCCATACCTGAAAAGGCAGTGGCACTGCATCTTAGCTCATTTTTTGCTACCCTTAAATGCCACGGTGAATGTCCTTGTGAATTCAAGGTAGGGTCCATGCTGAGTGGTTCTTAAATTGCACTTGGAATAACAGAGGCAGTTCTTAAAGCTCTAGCCAAGTAGGAAGGGCTGTGCCGTACCTGAAAGGAGGTTGTAGCGAAGGAGGTGTCAGTCTCTTTTCCCAAGTAATAAGCAATAGGATGAGAGGAAAGGGCCTCAGGTTGTGCCAGGAGAGGTTTAGACTGGATATTAGGAAAAACTTCTTCAGTGAAAAGGGGTTATCAAGCACTGGAACAGGCTGCCCAGGGAAGTGGTTGAGTCACTATCCTTGGTGGTCTTTAAAAGGCACGTGGATGCGGTGCTTAGGGACATGGTGTAGTGGTGGACTTGTCAGTGTTATGTTATCTGTCGGACTTGACCTTAAAGTCTTTTCCAACCTAAATGATTCTATGATTCTATGAATATCAATTGCAGAAGGTGAGGTCTGGACTCTATCTTTGCTGACTGGTATCATCCTGGAGGATGTATGTGCCTCAGAGATGCTATTTGCTTTTTGAGTAACAAAGAGGAGATAACATGCTACACAACAGCTGCCCTCTGCTCACTAACTGCTTTTGGAGGAAAATGATTTAAAACCACATTCTAGTCCTGTGCTATAACATAGCCAAAACATAAATTTCATTTGCACATCACATTTGTTTTAGTTGAATTATTTTTTTCCGTATTCACGTTTGCATAGATGTCCCAGTGCCCTGAAATTTGTCACTTGAATCAAGGAGATAATTTATCTGAAAAAAAAAAATATATGTAATCCTTCAAAAAGTTTAATAGAGGGCATAGGTGAGAGGCCATGTGCGTTCAGCTTAAACAGGTTTATGACTTCATTGCATATTTTGGAGTGCCGTCTGAATAGACAGACATCAAAGGAGACAGGGAGTCATAATGAGTAAAGGAAATAAAATGGGCCATTTTCTTTAGCAGTATAGAGTATTTCCCAGAGTCTGATTGGAGGTTAAAAAAAAAATCTTCAACCTGACAGTCAGCTCAGTCAAATCAAAACTGAAGTATTTGACAAAACTTGATCGCTTTCAAGGAAAGGTGTTTATAAAAGAGAAAGAGGTTCTACTGTGTCTTGGAGTTTTCCCTCAACAATGTGCTGAGCCATTGGGAGCTGCACAGTGTTGCTGCTGCTCTCCTCTGTTTGGAGGAGTCTGGCCACCCTGCTCAAGGCTTAGAACAACAGAGGTGAGAGATCTAGGAAAGCAAAGCAAGCTTCAGCTGATGCTGGATAATAACATTATCCTCCTTTCACATAATCATTTTTATTATGGGTTTCTCAGTGGTTTTTTTTTTGAAGGAGGCAAGTGCTATTATCCCTCTTTCATAGATGGAGAAGTGAGGACAATGACAGATGTTGTGATTTGCCTGTTGCCACTGAGCTGAAAATGTCCTCATTGGGGCAGAGGGAGAAAAAGAGAATGAGAATACAGTGGAGTAATCCGCCTGGCTTGTACAGTACAGCTGTTCATTATGAAAATCATGTCACTGCTTAAACAGCTCTCAAATCATGATGCATTCACAATAATGGTGTGACCACTGAGGCTGTGGTGACATTGGTGTATATCTGCATACAGTTTTTTCTTCATAGTTGTAGTAATAATAACCTTTGGCTGTGGATCTAATTACAAAAACAATTATAATCATTGATTGCTCCTGTTTTTTTCCTGACTTGATACCCATAGGACATTGTTACAACTGCTGCAGTCAAGAAAATGAGACTTCATAAATTTATTCTGTTGTGAAGAAAACTTTTTGTTGGCCAGACAGCGACAGTGAGAGACTCTTCTAGCCTCCGTTTAGCAAGTAAATGTGAATATGGCACGTCTTACCTTAACATTATCAGAAGGTACCCAAAATAATCCTTGGTAGATGAAAACAGATTAGCTAGCTAAACAGACATCATCTGTAAGTCCTTATACCAGAAGACTCTGTATTACAGTGTTTATTTGACCTTTTCTGGCCCAATAGCGTCATGGTATCTGAGTAGTAGAGATCTGGACACTTCTTAGAGTCATTACAAAACCATGAAAAAATACTTTGTGTTTTGATAATCTCAGGCAACCAGAAGAACTTTAGGTAGAGCAAAGACACTATCCAGTTTGGGGTGGGAAAGGAGGCAGAAAGTGTAACTGTGATAAGAGCTTGTTTTTCCTCCCTGCCCCCCTGCCCCATCATTCTCAGGTGATTGTATCTTTCGCACATGGGGGGAGTGGTGAAGATAAAGTCAAAAGAGAATAGACAGAGCAGATTTATTAGTAGTTGTGGCTGGGGAAACTCATGACCATGACATGTGGATTCTCCGTGAGAGACGCATGAGAGACACATTGATGCAAGAGATGCTTAGGAGAGTAGAATCAGCAGCTTGGCCTCGCTGTCACTGAAAGGAAAGTATTGGAGAGAATAGAGGTGAGCCTCCAGCAATATTCCTGGTTGACTGTTGGCTAGTTAAATCCAGCACTCTTTAAGCTGATCTTTGGTCTTGGAGACATGAAAGTGTAAAGAACCTCGGTGTGACTTCGTAGGTGCTGACACAGCAGCTGTGATTGTAGTGGGAAGAGCAGGGAGGGGAAAAAAATCGCAGTAACAGAAGTGGCTGAAAATGTCTTTTTTTAGTTAGGAAATACAGCAGAACGAACTGAAGTATCAGCCCTGGTTTGGGTTTTTCTGTTTTATTTTTTTCAGCCTCTCAGCTAGAGCAATGGGAGGGGAAGGTTAATAGAAGAGGCAGGTGCAGAAGTCAGTATTAGTTATCGCTCAAGAGCCCTGACTTGCTCAGAACCACCATGAGCAAAAGAGAGGAGGAAAATGTGTACATTGTGGACGAGACCAAAATAAGAGCTCGGGGAAGGAGGAGAGAAAACTGATTCCAACAGTGATGTTAATTTCAATGATGTAGTTTCGAAGTGAAATTTTGAAGGCCAGGGCTAAGAAAATTACCGCTGTACACTGACTGGGGACTAAGAGAGAAAATATCAACATCTTTTTTATATTTAATAAATGTAATGCTTCTCTGAAAGGGACAACATGGTTTTTCACCCTTTTATTGACATGGTTAATTTCTTAACATCAGCTTATGATACTAAATAGGTGTTTTTTGCAATTATAACATTTAAAAAATATTAGGTGTGTTCCCTAGGCTTTCTGAAAATAAAATCACTTTTGTAAAAGCTCGTGTTGGAAAGAGAGAATAATAAAATTTTTAATCCCCTTTGGAGGATTTTGGTCACCTCTATTAGATTTTTGATTCCCTGGCATTTTAACCATCTGTACTGCCTGTTGTGTTTGTTCGGCACTGTGTTTCCACTTACTACACTTCTCCTCTGAGGAAGAAACTATTTGTTACCATTATATTTTTGTTCACTACACTACTGCATGAATGCTAAACTTTCACCCCTCAAAAATGACACATTTTATAATTGATTCCTTCTTCTGTGATCAGATAAATGTCTATGGTGTCCTGGGTTGGAAAAATGTTGCTTAAAACTTGCAATGAAGGAATTGCACAGCTCTTGGTGCTCCCTGGGAAATGGAGCTGGCTAATGAGAAGTCCAAATGGAGGTTCAGATTTCTAGATCTGATGTTATGTTGTAGAAGTATCCAGAGAGCCTGCCTCTGAGAA
Source organism: Caloenas nicobarica (assembly GCF_036013445.1). Taxonomy (NCBI): domain Eukaryota; kingdom Metazoa; phylum Chordata; class Aves; order Columbiformes; family Columbidae; genus Caloenas; species Caloenas nicobarica. Next base: position 62,829,949 of record NC_088245.1, on the reverse strand, counting down.
GCAGTAGGATTCTTTGTATAGCTTGTGTAAAACTATATTTTTAGTGGGAGAGAACACAGTTTGATCTTAGTGAGGTTGTAAGAACAACAACAAAATTATTTTAGTTCATAAAAATGCTCTCAAAAATGTGCCGTCTTGTTGAAAGTGATGTTCTCCCATGAAACATTTTAATTTTGGCATAATATTTTTATTTTGGCAAAACATTTTAATTTTGGTAAACATTTTTGAAAAACGAAAGAACTGTTCTGTCTGTATTTGTTTGGATGGGCTGTTTTCCTGAGTCAGTCTAAATTATGCTTAGCACTAAAAGGCAGAATTCATGTACCCAGGCTATTAATTTATGCCTGGGGAGCAAGAAATATAAAATATCTACAGTGTGTGTTTGCCTTAGCCTGATGTGAGAGACAAACATGCAATCAACTATGCAAATATCAAAGGCTAGGGGAACCGTTATCCACAACTTAACTAATTACTTTAGCTTATTTACTTGAACAAAGCTAGATGGGGCATGCTAATTGGTCATTACTTTTGATTTTTGATTATTTATATTTTAATAGTTTTCTTCAGTCATGCAACTTGTGGTTCTCTGCTTATTTTTATGGCGTTGGCATAACTTGCTGGCCTCTGCTCCTTTTTCTGGCTCTTAATGATGTCCATGTTGAAAAGAGAATATGAAGTTGATTACATATTCCAAAATGTAGTCCCCGAGCTGCACACTGCAATTTTTTAAGCAAAGTATCTGACTTGGGCTTATCAGAAGGGTCATGCTGTGATTTTTTTCCTTTTTAGATAACTGTTTGATTCTGGCTTGTTATTACGGGTACCCTGTGCTGTAGCTGAGCATAAATGCTGTTAGGAAAAGAAAAAAAAAAGTTTGCCAAATAATATAATTTCAGCCTTCTAGAGTTTTCTCACTTGTCTCTGGCTGTTCTGCAGCAAGAAACAGATAGTTATACTCAATTTTTCTTTTTTTTTTTTTTTACCTTGCCACTATACTGCTGAATAAATTGCTGGTTACCCAACTCCTTGCAGTACCAGCTCACCTGGGAAGTAATTGCCTCTTCCCTACCAGGTGCTGCTTGCCAGTTTCCTGTCTCCTGCATGAAAGGAGAGCATCGCTGGAGCTGCTTCCGTGTGGGGTGGCTCCTCTCTCCCTGCAACATGGAAGCAAAGGAGAGGATAGCAAAAAGAAAAGTTGAGAAGCACCTGCTAGTTGAAACTCCCTGGTTCTCTGTTATTTTGCCAGACAGAGCAACCTGCCAGCTGCAGCGTGTCATGCGTCTTGGAACGGGGACCTGGAGGCTGGTGCTGAGGTGCTGACCCTGCTACACAGCCATCCTCCTATGGCTGAAACACAAGAAGCTTTTTTCAGTAGGGTTTGGAGTTTCCTACACAATGTTGAACTAACTTGTTAGCACACAGACTCAGAACACTGGTGTCCATGGTTTGGCTCCCAAAATTTCGTTATTACATCACAAGAGAATACTGATCCCTCACAGAAAAGTCAAAGGAGTAAGGGCAATGAGCACACAGATTTTATTTTGGCCAGGATTGCAGTAGCTGCTGGTATCTGAATTAATATGGGTGTTTTTTTTGGTACACTGACCAATTCACCAACCCCCTACCCTCCAAGAGTAAAATATCATTCCCTTGCTTGTTAGACCAAAGAAGAAAACTTGATGTTTCATCATTATTCTAGTAGATTTTCTTTAATAAAATCATTCTGAAACATAACCGTTGTTAGAAAAGAGATTAAGGCATGTTTTTTCAATCAGAGATAGTATCGTTTAGTTGAGCAATCAGTTGTTATGATTAAAGGTTCGTTCTTTCCTTAATCCTTGGCTTACTTTTAGGCTTAGACTGCTATGGCTATAGTAATAGTTCTGTTTGAAATGAACACAGCATTTCTTTGGTCCATGGAGGTGCAACTAAATGATGAATATCAGCAAGCTGGCTCAAGGCTTTGTGCTGTGACGAAAGTTTGGAGATCTTCACATATAAGGAGGCATACAGAGAAACACATGTGATGTCTGAGTCTACTTTTAGTACTCAGGAAGGAAAAATAAGGTGAATAAAGATTTAGCATAAGATAAAGAAACACCATGACAGTAGCAGGGTAGCCAAGACAAAGAAATAAATTACTGCTCTTGAAAACTGCAATCGTCCGGGTGGAAAACACTTAATGAAGAGGTGGTACCCGGAAGACATTTGGGTGAGATCAAATGTCAGGTGCAGCTGTCCTGGGCAATGCATTGGAGAAGCTGGAAAGAGTTGTAGTACCTGCAAATGGATATTATTGAGATAGCCCACACACACCCTGTAATGGTAATCATGACTGCTAGACAGGACTTCAAGGTTCAGAAAAGGTCCAGTAAAGACAGAAACTACAGTAAAAGTCATGGAGCTGTAATGGAAATTAATGATACACTGTAAATAAATAAGAGCTACTGGTATGCATAAGGTAGGATTCATATAACTCAAAACTACTTTGGAGGAATGTGGAAAAATATCTACTGGTTTTGTGTTGACCCAAAGTTGGATGTGAATTTAGTTAGAAGTCCTTGTGGTGTTATGCATGAGGAAAATATAATATGGAGATCTCTCATTATGCAAGGGTTTATCTTTCCAAATTTCGATTAGAAGGTAAATGCTGCTGCTAATAATAGAGACTAATTATTTGTGGATGTGATTTCTTCACTACCTACCATAGGACTATAAAAAAGTTGATGCTATTTTAGAATTTAATTCAGTACGACCTTACAACTTATCCTTAAAGCTCATCCTTAAAAATAACTACTTGTATCAAGTTTTAACAGGCTGATTCAGTTTATATTACATAGGATCATGAACATAAATCTAATTCAGTTTCTCAATTTTAAAAGTTGATTTTTAAGAAATTAAGTAAATTGGTGATGTGTATTGGACCAATGCAAGATTTTTAATAAAGGATTTCTTCAAATCTCTTTGTATCAAAGTAAAAAAAAAATTACTTCCTCAAGAAAAAAGAGAGGAAAAGAAGCCTGTAGAGAGGAGTACCAAATCTAACTGGGGATCAACCCACTAAATTGCTATCAGGAGCTTGCAGGAATTTAAGAAAATGGTAGAAAGTAGTGTCTTGGAAGTCCAGAAATGACAGATTGCTGAGATTCACCAAAAAACTAAGCTGACTGTAGTCATGCAAAGAAATAAGAAGTAAACCTACATTTATTATTTTTCTTAGTCCTACAAATAAAGACAAGAAAGGAAATGTTTATGTGTGCCAGGGAAGAGGGAGCATTTTAGGGTTGGAAGATTACAGGCCACTAAGTTATGGCTCCAAAAGAGCAGGAGCATTTGCCTTGGTTTTCAATATGGGAGCTCAGGTAGGACATAGGGACATGCACCAGATGGTGAATCAGAAAGAGACCTGGGGAAGCAGAAGTTCCTGCAACTGTTTTGGAGGTGAGTCTCCTAAAAGCCAAATGCTCTTAACTTATCCTTTACAGAGAAAACTGTGTGTTTCCATTTTGCAGAACTGCAAAAGTGTCACTTGATATGTTAAAACATGCATCAAATACCTCCTGCTGTTGTACCACTGGAGCACAGCAAGTATAATATTTATACTTAAGAAGGGGGAAAGAAACAGATCTGGGTAACTGTAGAGATGTTGGTCTGCCCTTGATGAACCACAGAATAGAACAAATTTTGAATAAAAGAATAATTTAAGAAGTGGAAGTAAATGTTAAGTTTCATTAAACACAGCATGTGTTTACTGAAAGGAGACTGATCTCCCAAACTAGCTCATTTAAAAACTGATTTTGTAGATATGAGTAATCTGGGACTAATCAAACTGTAATTTATTAAAGTGTTTGTTGTGGGACTTGATGAGAAATTATTCATTCAAGCAGGAAAAAAAGAAGGATTAATGCGAAAGGTAGTTCTAACATGGGTAAGGAGCTGAAAGAGGACTCAAAATGTGTTTGTGAAGAGAAATAATGGGTTTTAGGAATTTAAGTCTGCTTTTGGGATGCATTTTATTTATTCATGATCATGGGATGAAAATGATAGTGCACTAAAAGGCAAAGATGGGATCCATAGTTATGTCCAAAATGTTGTTTGTGGGCAAAAAGAGACCATACCTTTTAAATATTTTAATATAAATTAAAAAATATTGTTAGTATAAATGAAATCTTAACAGTAATCCAAGAATAATTATTAGTGTAGGTGTAATTATTACAGAAAAAGAATATGTCTATGCAGATGTTATAATCATAGTAACAACAATACTACCACCACAGTTAAAATTGTTATATGTACACTTAGATTCAACTTCTTTTCCTGATGTTATGCTGACCCTTCCCCAGCTCCTCTTGGCGCTAAGATTGGTGGTTTCATTATGATGGTGGTGGTGGGGATGGTTATGGTGACCATTACTCAGTTTAGGATCAACCTGGGGTTGTTTTTTGTGTTTGCTAATGTGCTTTTATGCCTTTATCTATCTTCCTCGGTCTGAAGCTCCACGTTGCACCCAAACTAACTATATATGGTGCCTTTTAGGTGTGTTGGAAACTATTTTTGTGTTCTCTTACTCGCATATCCAGTTTTGTCCAGCGCTACATTTCTTTATTGGACCATGAGTGAGGTTTTTTTTATAGCTGGGGCTCTCCATTGTCAAGTCTGTGCCCCATCTCATATCTCCCATACCTGTACTCGTCTTACACTGCATTCCATGTCTCCACTTCCCAAGGCCTTTTTCAAGATACCAGTCCTGTATTTCTCCATAGTATTATACTTTATTCTAAAAGCATCGTAAAACCTGGTGGCTCCATATGATGGCAAAGAAAAAGAAATCAAATTAGCCATAGCTAGCTGGTCAATTAGAAAAATTGCTGTTGCAGCTAAACCGTATGTGACAAAGCTGCAGACAGGCCAAGGAAAGCTCAGACAGAGCAAGATTTCACAATCCTCAGTCCTGGGGCTTTGCAAACTCACTAGAAAGTGTGTGGCCTGTCATTAGCAATGACAATACATGCAGTATTGCAACACATGCAGGGTAACAGCATTATTGGTATGGTTGATTTTTGGCATATTATACTGGAAGAGCTGGAGGACGTGGATGGGTTAAACCATGTGAGAGAACCTGATAGTTCAGAGTGGGAGATACACTCATAGGGACTAATAATAAAATACTTGCTTCTATAATCTGGGACCTTGCCAGTTGCTGTGGAAGGAACAGATGAAGGGAAGGGCTTGTGAGTAATAGTTATTAACAGCAAAAAAGCCACCTGCAAAAGGCATATGTGATCCTAGGATGTGCTGCATATGCTGGCTTCAGTGAGGCTAGGAAAAATAAACACTTGCTTACCGATAGAGCTTGACATGAAATTGTCTGGTTTGTTTGAATGCTTGTGTTCAGGAAAGACTTGTTCACATGTGAGAAATGGAGAACCTGCATATGAATTAATTGCATAAGTGCAGACAGAATCGCTCCATTGAGCTTGACTTGCAGTAACTGAGATACAAAGATCTAAGCAGCACAGCATGAAAACACCTGGGCTGCCAACTTGGGTATGAAGGAAGCAAGCTGCATTTGCAGGGTCTTGGGTTGGAAGGAGTAGACTTTCTCTTGAGCTGTTAGACAAAGCCTGGCACTGCGTGAAGGTGTTTGCAGCATTTCTGGACCCAAATGGAAGTGTCTGCATGCCAGTGTGCTACACTATGTAGATGTTGGTTTGGGTCTCTGGTAGAGCTGGGATTTGTGCATTGCAGTCCATAAGGATAGGTGTTTTCTGAAGGAGTTGGTATGCTTAGTCATGTGGACTGTCCTACTCACAACAAACGAATGATTTAATGAATCAGATTCAAGAGAGATGAGTGTGATTGTAAAATCAGGTCGGGAGCAATGAGGGATTTGGAGTGGGAGGTTTAAGCTCCACTCAGAAGGTCCTTTAAATTGCAGCTGTAATGCGACTTCTGCCCGAATCTCTTTCTGGTGCTCAACATGCAATTGAACCCATAGATGGATGGTTGATGAATTCATTAATTTTTTGTGTCTTGTTTTTTATTTTTCCTTTCACTCTTTACTCCCAAGCAGAGCTTGGCTGTGAAATCCACTGTAAGACTGAAGTAATTCCTTGTTGGGAGAAGCCATTTGCTAGGGCGCATCTCAGCTGGGCTTCATTTCTCGCCTTGTAACACACTTCATGTTTTCCTAACACTTTCCGTTGTAGTGTTTAACCATCATTAGCTATTTCTCTCTTCTCTCATTCTTGTTTGGGGGCACTTTTCTTGATTACTCACTCTCTTCTTCTGATCTTGTTCCAGCTTACCATTTAAACCATTATAAACTTTTCTCTCTTCTGAAGTTTCCTGGAGCTCCCCTCACCCCAAATGTCTCTTTTCATTCTTTCACTTTTATTTTCACCTCTTCCTGTTGGTTGTAAATACTACTGCCATTTGTTTAAATGCTGTTGTCTTACTCTGCTTAGAGGCTGTCATACAGGATTTTAGAAATACTTTCCCTTCATGGCACATGATTTACTTGTTACCATTGGTGTAGATAGAAGGCTCATTACAAACATCAAAATGTCAAGGAGGAGTCTGTTCTGCTTATAGTGAAACACTTGTTTTTTCATTGCTATTAGTGGTTTTGGCAGCTTTTTAATTCCAAGGTTGAACTGAAAATGTTATCAAAGAACGTAATGAGAAATTGTCACCTTTGACTTTTGAAAAAATAAACCAAAAAAGACAAAGTTATTTTCAGTGGAATATGTTGTTTTCAAAAACAAGTCCAGTCTGGCAAGTTTTTCTCTTCAACCATCTTTTTAATGGCCAGATGAAATATTTGGAAGGAAAACTGAAGACTGAACTCAAATGATTACTGACAGGTGGGATTTTCTGACCTTCTGGAACAATATCTAATATTTAATGGGTACTTTTTGTAGGCCATTTGTAATTTTGCGGGAGCACCTGCCCTTGCTGATCTGCCGTGTGCAACAAAATTATACAATTTTTTGTGGTCATACTGTTTACATCAAGTTTGAGGTGTTGGTGTGGTGTCAGGCAAGGCCTCCATCTGTACAATGTGGCTTTTCATTCGTTGGTAATTAATAGTGAAGGCACTGCAGGAAGCATCCTGGCTCTGTGTACCAGTGGGAGATATATATATATATATATATATTTATATATTTATATATAATGCAGATTTAGTGTTTGCCTTAGACAACTTGGCAAGTGTTTTGGCTGTAGGGAGACTTGGAGTCTTAGAAAAACATACTATATTAAGGTTCTGTGGGCCTTTGTTTATAGGGCTTCTGGAACATTTCAGATTCCAAAACCCAACTATATTCCTTGCCTATTTTGGTGAAAAGGATGTCAATCAGATTTGAATTTGAGTGTCTGTCAACTTAATATAAGGCAGCTTCGCTACGGGCAGTTATCCACAGCTGCCAGCAGCCCGTGGGGTATACGAGACCACATCCCAGGTCCCTGGGGTGGGCAGCAGGGGTGTAGGAGGGAGCCACAAGCCCACTGTGGGCATCTCTTGCATGTGGTGACATCCTGTGCAGCAAACCCAGTGGTGCTGCCTTGCTTCAAGTTCTGCCACCCCCAGGCAGCATGCTGGAATGGTGTTTTAACGTTATAGAAGCATTTGTCTCTCTTTCCATATATTTTTCCACACAATCACTTAACTCCCTCCTTCAACAAGGGATTCTGGTGATTCGTTTGAAAGAGCAGAAGTGAGAAGATAAATTGTAGTGAAAATGGGATGTGAGGTGAGGTGCCGTGCTACTGGTGGTGAAGTTTCTCCAAGGGAAAGGGGCTGAGGGGGGAAGTTTGGTGTCTGAACAATATTGCAACTGTGGTTGATTATAAAGAAACAGTTTGAAGTAAGCTGAATAAAAAGGCAGGTTGCATATTTATTTTTTGTTATTGCTTATTTTATTTTTCTTTATTTATTTCGTGTTCTGTAAAATATGAGAGGCTCTAAGTGGAAATATGTAGTAGAAGAAAGGAAAAAACAACCCCAAGCTCATGTAGGACTCATGTAGGACTCATGTACGCTCTAGCTCCAGGCTCTATTTGAGTTCACTGGAAACACTGGTAGTACGTTCTTCATGGTGGGAAATGGTACTTCCAAGCCAAACTGGTACTAATGACAGCTCTTTCAGATGTTTGAATGCCAGGTCTCTTGCACTCCTCACATGAACTTTATTTCAACAAAATTATTAAGTTTTATCATGTGTCTTTTAGCATGATATTAAAGCTGGATACTTAAAAGTCTCTGTGTTTGGGATTCCTTTACTGTTTTCCATGTCAATTACAATTATGTTGCTTTTGAGCAAGAGGTTGCCAGCAGGGAATACTGAGGAGTGCCAAATTAAATTTCAAATACATTTTGTTCTTTGCTCATTATTTCTCCCCTAAGATTGCTGTGCTCAGCAAAATGGTATCAGGTTGGTTCTAAACTCTCTGTAACATCAGTCTAGTTGAGGTTTTAAGGCCATCTCAGTGGCTAGCACTGTTCACACCTCTTCAGAGAGCTGGTGTAGCATGAATGTCATGGGCCCTAGTTTGGAAAACAAACAAACAAACAACAAAAAACCAAACCCCAAAAAATCAAACCAAACCAAAATCGAAAAAAAAAAAAAAACCAACAAAAAACCCCAACCAACCAAACAAAAACCCCAAACAACCTGGAGAATCCTTCTATACAAGCAATCTCTATTCTACCATATACGTGTTTGTTATGGCCTTGCTTTCTGATAAACAGTACCAAAATGAGAATGCAAATTATAGGAATGTGAAAGAGAAATATCTGTCTAAGCCATTGAAGTCAGCCAGCTGATTGGCTAATACCTGCTGCTTCACCACCAAGCAAATGTTTTAAATATATTTTTACATTTGAATATTTGCTTCCCAAATCCAGATTTTGGGTTCATTAGCATTCTATGGATAGCCTTTAGCTGTGTGTGCAAGTCTTATCTCTGTTCCCAACTGGCAATTAGCTTAATTTATATCAGGAAGAGACACCAAGTGGAGAAGGAAGGAGAAGGTAGGTAGCAACATGCCAATGCCAACTGAGATAAAACATCACATATTACCTATATAAGTTTTCATGAAAGATCTTTCCAGATGTCAAGTAAGCCTAATAAGAACTTGAACCCTTGCAAGATTGCCAGTGTAGCATGCCCTACTTACATGAATGGGTAAGCTGAAACACAAAGTATATGTTATGTTTAGTTTTACACAATAAATCCCAGACAGGAGTCAGGAAAGAAGAGAGAAGTTCCAGGCCCATCAGGAACCTTGATTCTCTGATAGGTTTCTAGAAAGTGAGCAATAATTACCAAGCTTCCCAAAAATGCTATAGCAACACTGTAGATGGGGTCCCACGTTTTACAGTCTAACCAACCTTTTTTTCCTCTCTTTTATTAATCCCCAGAATGCAACAGCAACAACAGCAACGTCAAATTTTCACAGCTGCCCTCCTGGCACTTGTTTTCATTCTGGCAGCTGTGAGTACCGCTGAGGCCGGCAAAAAAGAGAAACCAGGTAAGGTCCAGCATAATTCAGAGGAGTTAATCCCCAAGAGAGATTGCATGTGTGGGAGAATGTCAAATGCTTCTGGTTTTGTTATGAGATTCAGGTCATTCGTTAACCTTTTGACATATAGCATAGGGATTTGTGGCTGTGACATGTTGTTCTGTGTTAAATATGAAAACAGAAAGTAATTTCCATGCAAGCTGGCAGCTTGACAGCCCTGGAGAATGGAGTCCCTAGCTTATCACAGAGTGATCATTGCAAGGCAGCTTAAAATTTGCTCTAGGGATAGGTTCATGCTTGACTTAGGGAGAACCAAACAGGAGTGATGAAAGAGCAGTTATCGTGTCACTCATTCAGTGTTGTATATGACAATGCTACGCCAACACTGTGTGATGTGGAAATCCTCCAACAAAGAATTGAACTAACTCATTGCTGCCTATAGACAGCTGGACATCCAGCAGTAATTGCTTTCTGTCAGTGGTGAACTCAGACCTCATTATAGGAGAGAGGCCTAGAGTGGAAAATTCATCTCTATCAAACTCAGTTTTGACATTTTTTTTAGGAACATATCTTTTGGTGTTTTGCTTAAGGTCTTATTATTTACAGGCTACTTACACACCAGTTAATAAGACCTGTGAGTCTATCAGGATTAGCATTCTCATTAAAAAAAAAAAATGTTTCTAACCATTGTGGCTGTATGGAAATATTAGAAAATGTTGACTTAAATATACAAGGGCTAAAAGGAAATAATTTTATGTAAGGTTCTTTAAAGTTACTTGTGATGTTTTGGTGGCCTAACAAATTATTTTTGTAAAACTTTGCGTTTGATAACAGTGCTGTCTTTTCTCATCAGACTTGGGTTTAAGGATTCAAATGAAGTCATGATTCTTACTTTTGTCCCTGAGCAACAAACCCACCTGTATTAACAGCACTTCAAGTACACTTCTCCATACAGTTTTTTCTTCACCTTCGAACTTTTGGTCATATTCTGACATGAAATGTGACATGGTATACCAAGTGCAAAGTTTGTATCCCACAGCTATTCTCTGGAGGTGCTCAAATCCCCTGATACACAACATCAACACATCCATTTCTAATCTGTATAGTGTGTAGTGCTTCAGTTGGAACTGCAAATACTCGCATGCCATCAGCTACTAGAGGCAGAGTGTCCTTCCTGGGTACACCCTCCTGTGTGTGTTGGTCAGTGATCCCTCAGTGTTTCTAGATGAGTTCCCACTCTGAAGATGAGAATCCACTTGAGAATATCTAAGTGGACTAGTAGACATGGTAGTGGGACTGAATTTAAATAATCCACCTGCTTTGGAGTCCAAGAGGCTGACCTGTCTCTGCAGAACTGTGGATTCCAGACCTTTTGCTTTTGAAGCAATTGTTTTACAAATGTCTGTCTTATTCACCCTTTCAGGTGCTGTGACTGTTTAGTGAAATTCAGGGAACTTCTCCATAGGGACTGAGTACTGACCACTTCTCTTGCTTGGGTTTGGTTCCTTGTCTTCATCCAGAGAAAAAGGCGAAGAAGTCTGACTGTGGGGAATGGCAGTGGAGCGTCTGCGTGCCCACCAGTGGTGACTGTGGCCTGGGGACACGTGAGGGCACTCGCACTGGAGCTGAGTGCAAACAAACCACCAAGACTCAGAAGTGTAAGATTCCCTGCAACTGGAAAAAGCAATTTGGAGGTAAGGGGTACACATATTTCAAGTTCATCGGAGCTAGAACACGTAAGGCATCAGAAGCCAACTTCTTTGGAGAGAAGCAGCTCCTTTGCAGAAAGTCCATATAGCCTTCTCATTGTAAACTCAGTCTTCCAGCAGCTTTCTGAAATCTGCTCTCCTGTGGTGAACAACCCTATTTAAGGCAGCAATGTTAAGTGTCGTGTGTTCACTCACAGCTGTGAATCTCTGTGATGCTTACCACAGGCTTTATGTGACCTTGCAATGTGTGATTTGCAGCATGGAGCATGGGTGGCTACAAGTGTGTGCAGTGAAACAAGTGAATGAAGACCAGTGTATTTCACTTATATTATTCCATTCAGAAGGTTCACATATGTAATAACAGTTCAAAAAGATATGTCAGCTCTGTCCTGGGCAAGATGTCTGTCCAGGACTCAGATCTGGTTACTCTTGCAAATTTGGCTTTTTTCAAGTAAACAGCCTGTCTGGCTTTGACATCATTGTGACCTTACCAAGGCAATCAGTGCTCCAGTTTCGGACTTGACAAGTTCATACTTGCACATATGTTCTTGAAACCATTCAAGCCTTATTTGGTAACCTTTGACATCACACCAATGCAGGCACAGTCATATAGAATGTGAATGACATTTCCCACTGCCGTTGTTTCTTTTCTTTTTTTTTTTTTTTTTTTAATTCTGTATCTTCATAGTTGAATATTTTGTCCTTTATATGACAATAATGCAATATCCCTGCAAAGGCAAGAGGATTAAATTTTAAAATATTCGGGGCAGGGGTGGAGACTTCAGTTATCATTGCAAATCATTAAATTTTTCTTAGGATTCCTTTCTTCAGTTGCATGATCCTTTTGTCTACAAGCATTGACTGTCTATGTTATCCTATTAGGCTCATAACATCTTTGTTTTCACACTCAGTCATTCTGTTTTAAAAAATGCTATTTATTTACTCCTTGCAGCGGAGTGCAAATACCAGTTCCAGGCCTGGGGAGAATGTGACTTGAATACTGCCTTGAAGACTCGAACCGGGAACCTAAAGAGAGCCCTTCATAATGCTGACTGCCAGAAGACTGTCACAATCTCAAAGCCCTGTGGGAAGCTTACCAAAACCAAACCTCAAGGTAAATTCCATTTGCTGAAAGCTGCACACTAGTTCATTTCAATCACTTGATTTGTGATGTCCTGCGTGCTTCAGTGGGAACTCAGTAATACAGGAGATTGTACTTTCATGGCCTTCCCTCAGTTCTGCACTGCTCCTATCTCTCAGCCATCAGGCTGACAATATTCCCAGGTTGTATAGTCAGGTCAATCTCACACATAAGAGGTAAACTGAAGATTAGAACTCCAATTTTAACCTTAGACCACCTTTACTGCTACCAGTTTGCTGATGAGACTAGACTTCCAGAGCACAGATGCTTTCCATAACTCACCTGGTGATGGGAACAGACCAATAACAGCATGCAAAAATATCTCTTGATAAAGACACCTTTTATATAGGTTTCGTTTGGTATCAAATAGTGGCTAGTGGAATAAAGGACTCCTTTCCTTCTGGACAGGTAGCATTGATGTTCTGCTCACTGCATGCTGAAAAATGTGGATGCTCTGCACCCTTGGGGTTGTATATTCTTTATTCAAAGATAGCAGGAAGGAGAGTACAGAATGTACATACCTTATTTAAATGCGAGTGACAGTGTAATTCCTAGGACACAGAAAGAAAGGCATGTGCCATGCATTTGTGTTTCCAGGTGTCCCTTAGACAAAGTTATTTTCTTTCTAATTGTTAAAGCCTTTTAATGTATTCTTTTGCTGGAGTAGCAGGTGTTATGTGTGTAGGATGATTTACAGTGGGAGCTAAAACTGTGAGATCTTGTTTGAGATAGAGCAGTAATGTGTTTTAAGTGGATTATACAAGCTATGCTACCCTGGCACTCGTTTGCTTAAAACCACCTAGGTTTAACACAATCCAGGCTCTGAATACTTGGATAATTATAAAAATAAATGTGATTAGGAGTGACAGGTGCAACTGGGACGAGCAATTTTCGCATTGTACATGGTGGTGCACCATTGATCTGAGGAGTACCTGCAGGTGGTCTGCTCTGCTTGTGCAACCAGAGACATGCCTGATGAGGCTGCAGACGCTTTCTGCGTGTGAGCATGCATCCATCTGCTTTGCAGGCGGTACAGCTGTAACTGGTCTTCCTCATACACCATCCACGGAGTTATCAGATAAGTGCTGAGTCTAGAACCTGCACAGATAATGACAAGCTGTGAAGCAGAAAGGATACAACTAGATTTTTCAAAGACCAGCTGACTTGGTTAAGTTGGCAACAATAAACATCTTCATCTGGGGATGGAAGTGACTGGGTGAGAATGCAGGAAGGGCCTTGAACTGTGTGATTTTATTGTTTCTTATTTTGAGGGGAAGAACTTTGGTGTGTGTGTGTTTGGGTTTTTGTGTTTATGTGGGGTTTTTGTTTGGTTGGTTGGGTTTTTGTTTGGTTTTTCTGGTGGGGTTTTTTTGGGGATTGGTTGGTTTTTTTGTTTTGTTTGGGGTTTTTTTGTTTTGTTTGGGGTTTTGTTTTGGTTTGGTTTGGCTTTTGGTGGGTTTTTTTGAGTAAGTTTCCATTGGCATTTGGGACTTTACTGAATGAAGCTTCCTCTTGTGTTGCCACTAGTAGCCCTCTGCCTTGTTCTGATGCCGCTGAGCCAGTATATTCTATCAATGGCTGTCAGAAGAGGGGAGAGGAAGACAAAGCAGAGCATTGATGCAGCATAGTTTTGTAAGAACAATGCTCTTGGGTGGTACAGGGTCATTTTCAAGTTATAGTTTGAAAGGCAGAGCTTGTGAAACTGTTGGATTCAAGTTAACTTTAACAGATTGTAGATAGGAGTGAGTTATAGCTGAAAGTGTAAGTCAGATTGGGACTGACTGCAGCAAATGTGGTTTGACTTAATTAGAAATCTTGACTTCGTTTGATTTGAAGGAATACAAAAGGAGAAACAGGTACAAATGTAGGTTTGTGATCGTAATAACTGTGGGCAGAAATTCTGCTCTCCTGAATTGCGTTAGAAATCTCACAGTATCTTCCTGAATGCCACCTGCTCGTTCATCTGCTGTTGGCATTAGCAGGAGCAGCACGCGTTCAAGTCACACACTCGCAGCCTGCCTGGGCCCTAAGCTAAAGAAAAGAAATCCATATTGCAGATCTGTGTGTGCAACTACATGGGAGCTACACTGCTATGTTGGCAGCAGTCAGAGGAACTAGAGTAAGAAATGAGGTCAAGCAGATTAGTACTGTGTGAAATATTGTGCCCTACTGAACTTTATTTCTGAGTTAAAAATCTGAGTGCTTACATGTTGGCTGGAAGGAGAGTATTTGTTTTCTTCCTGAGTTGAAGGAAATTACGGGTTGGAGGTAAGTCTACATCTAGATAAAGTAAAAATTAAACTGTATTCAATCTGTAGTTAGAATAGGACCCAATTTAATTCTTCAGACACAAGAAGTAAGATCTAGATTATTATCTGAGCGCTTGGAATGGACTCTAGTTATGTGTTAGCCTCCTTTTTCACCGATAGCTTCACATCAGTGCCTCAAGACTTCAAGAGAAAAAGCGTATGATACATTATTTGGAAGGAGCAATTTTTTTTTTCTAAGTGTTTCATAAGGTCTGCATTGATATGCAGCCAGACCTGCGAACGCTGATCAGGTGCTATATGTTCCTACTGTGATTGCCTGGAGTAGCAAGGCAGTGGCGCTCTGGCATTTGGGAGCTCTGGCAGCAGAATAGCAAGTGAGGAGCTTATTGATTACAGGAATCTGTTCTACCGCTAAATGGTTACCTCTCTGACTGGTGTGCGCTTCAAGAGCTTCATCACTGAATACATCCCTGAAAGCAATAGGCAGGGAGTACCAAAAGCAGATGTGAACTGACTGAGAATATTGCACTGAAAAATACCAGTATATTCAGAAAAAAGTTTGTTTCATGATCTTCCTAAGCCCCTTTCGTGTGTCCTGAAAATTTCCTTCTATTAGGTTGTGTTTGTAATCTCTCCATTACATCACTTTTCCTTTTGACTTCATATTGAAAATTGGGTGAGTAAAAGCCCCTCTTTAGCTTCTCTAATCAATTGTAGGTTTAGAAATCTTCTGTTTCTTCTTGTCATTTGCCATCTTTCAAAGCTAAATCCTCTGACTTAAGTGTTTCATTGTATAACTATCCATGATAAGAATATTCTCTATTGGACTTCTCTAAATGCCTTCTATTATTGCAAAATCAGTTTTGAGATGAAGACACTGGACTGTACACAGTATTCCAAACATGTCCTCTACAGATTTTTGTAGAAGAAGAGAATATCATTATAATACTTCCTTTTCTGTTCATTACACTCACAAAATAACCCAAATATTTTTTTTCTATTAATCACTACTTGCATGTGGAGCAGGTATATTCATCTGAGACTTTCACAATTCTCCCTGACTCTTAAATTTTTTAAAAAAGTTAATTAATGCAGTTAGTTAAGAACACAAGAAGGTGTGTAGGTAAAGCAGATTATTTCATCTAGGCTTGCCCAATGAAGTGTTGTGTATTAGATTTCACCTGGCATATTTCTTAAGTGTGGCTTGATGTCTGAAGTTCCTTCTTGCTTTCTCTGTTGTTTGAGAAAAAGTCAAATAAATTGATATTATCTGTAATTGCTGCTCTCCCATTGCTCCTCTGCCTTTCCAGCTCATGAACATGCAGCAACTTTGCTGGTAGGATGAATCTTGTGTCTCTCTCCTCTCACCTAACTATTTCAAAGATGACTGCTGTTTCATAGGAGTTTATCCTTAACAGAAAGGAAAATTATACCTGCAGAAAAATCCCAAGGGTTACCATTTTACATATTTGCTGATAAAAGTGTATTTTGGTTTTCCAGGAGCTTCTATGAGCTGTGGCAAAACTTATGCTAAATTAAACTAGGAGATACTCATTAACCTTGGGAATCAATGCCTGCCTCATAAACTGGTGATTTAAGTGTTCTTATGGATTTGTTTTATCATTAGTCAGCACTCTTGGAAAAGCCTTAAAAT
The DNA here is from genome assembly GCF_036013445.1 of Caloenas nicobarica. Taxonomy (NCBI): domain Eukaryota; kingdom Metazoa; phylum Chordata; class Aves; order Columbiformes; family Columbidae; genus Caloenas; species Caloenas nicobarica. Next base: position 62,813,650 of record NC_088245.1, on the reverse strand, counting down.
TTTTTGAAGCACTCTCATTATTTTTGAAACTTAAAAAAAAAAAAAAAAAGAAAAGGATTTTTTCCTTATCAGCAATTCCTCTGCCTCAGTGCTGCTTCTTCTGAACAGCTGATTTTTAAGTAGGAATTGTAGTCTGTGACACTTGGACATTTTGGAGCTCACTGCTTGCAGAGAAACTCTGCTGTATATTGGATGTAAGGAGGAGAGCAGATGATGAGTCAGGAATTTGAATTTTAACTGAAATTCTGACGAGCTCTTTCCTCCGTAGCTTTGCTGAGGTGTTCTCAGATTGGAAGACAATATGTTGGTCCTGGGCTGCTGTGCTAAAGTGTAGTTAACACAGGATGAAAACTGTCATTCGTTCTTGAATATTGTGCATTTGGACAGAGAGGCTGTCACCATGGTTTGTGTATTTAGTACACAAATGAGGTCATGAGAAAGCCTGTCACAAAGGCTAGAAAGGGTGAAAGGATAATTTTTATCACAAAATCCCAGCAGAGACAGCCACTTCTCCTCTGGCGCATATAATTGCATATTCTAATCAGTGTCTGCAAGGCCTGGGATGTTCAAGGTCTCCCTAAACTATCTTGACAGATGTGAAGACTCGGGCACTTCTGTCGAGTGGCTGCTCTAATGGCCAGCTTGCACTGAAGAGCAGAAAACACTTCCGACATTCTCCATCTGGCCTACTTCACAGCCCCCCAAACTTGATTGATGGTTGTTCGGGTTCCAGCCAGCCAGAAAGTAAAAGAATGGAGTATTGTCAGGATTCAGGAAATAATTTGCTTTAACCGCCAAGAGAGGAGGAATTTATTTTTATTGAGCTGGGTTGCCTGATAGGCTTTATTTCTTTTTCCACTTTTTCAGTAACTCTCATTCTTCCTCTCTTTCTCCCAGTATCTCTTGTACTTTTAGCTATTTATTCTCCTGATTAAGATAAAATTAAATAGAATAAGCTGTTTGCCTGCTCTTTCTGCAATGTACTCTTCATTTTTTGAATTATGCTCCTTTTTTATCTGATAAAGTTTTCACCCAGCTGTATTTAGTTCCTTTTAATAAATCTCCCTTCCCAACTTTTTATCAATTTACAGTGCATCTGATCTATGAGTTACTTTATCCTGGCTTGGCTGAGTCTTTGCTACATAAGAAAACAGCTCCAACTAGAGCTGGCAAACAACACTGCTTACACCACTGTTGTCTTTTGTAATTGTAGTGTCATGCAAAGATCACATCCTCCAACACGCAGTTTTTGGAAAGGTTGCTCACATTAAGGCAAGACCTACTCAAGTTGTTAATGGCTCTAATCCCTTTCCTGTAATGCAGATCAGGTGTAGCATTTGAGCGTCTAGCAAGATGTCAGTGCAGTTCCCTGTGTTTGGCACAGAGTGCGTGCTACTGCAGCAAAGGAAAGACTGTGCTCCACGTGTTTTTATTGATTTTATACTGTTTGAAGAACTTCACTTAAGAGTGCAATATAAATAATCTGCACTACCTTGTTTATTTTATTTAGCAATCTTTACAGGTAGCAATTAGCTAATCCTTCTGTCACTCCTTGGAGTTGAAGAAGTACAATTGAAAGAAAAGTAATATTTGAAAGTCAGAAAGGCTGAGTTTCCAGGTTTGCACAGTATCAGTGGCAGGTCCAGGCACTCAGCTAGGAGCTGATGACTCTTGGCTCCATGCTCTGGCTAGTATCTGCTGCTCCCTTTTATCCTAATCTGCAGTCATAATTGTCAGAATGTGACGATTTACTTCAAGGTGAGTGTCTGAACAACAGACTTTAACTAGGGTCTTTGATTTTGACATTATTAATCTCAGTGGATTTAAGACAGTATAGGACACTGATTTACCTTGTGGCCTCTTAGAGAGGTGGTTGTCAAAACACAGAGCTGAACTTCTGTTAATGAGCAGGTATATCCCCATCCTTACTTTGGTGCCAGGAGCAGAAAACAACATGTGGTTTTTGAGCACTACAGTGACAGTCTTGATTTCTGCCTTCAGAGATGACATCTTACTCACCGTGCACTACTGCCAGGACAGACTGACTGCGCTTTGACAGGGTGACTTGGCTTCTGGCTGTTGCAAGGAGCTGACAGTGATGTCTGGATGAATCACTCATCTGATAAGCAGATATTCACTGCTCAGACACTATTCACTGCTGCACTGAGGAAAATTATCACCTGTGGCCCACTCCATTGTGCATGTTGGGCAATCTGCTTTTTCTGAGGTGCCCTCCTTCAACCTTGCCGTTGTGCAGCAACGAGATGTCTGCCTCTAAAGAATAACTGGAGGAGACACAGGAGGAGAAGAAATGACTTGTTAGGACTGTGATTTTCTTTTGTTTGAAGTATGCTGGTGTCTCCTGTTTTGGCATCACACTTGTGCTGTATCTCCCTCTGTAGGTTTCAGAATTCCCCATCTTTAATGTAACTCATTAGTCGTGCAGGCATGCAGCTAGCGTAATAATTAGTTTTACAGGAGGCAGAATAATGGGATCTGCTCAAACTAATTAAATATAAAAATGAGGGATTTTCTCATATTAGGAAACAGCTGTGATAGTTAAACAAAAACCTGAAAGGCAAAACCGGGAGGTTTTTCTCTTGCTTTAAAGGACGAGGCAGGTTTATTGAAGAATGGCCTCTGGCAGTGAGTAGGAGCCTGCAGTGAAATGCAGTGATCTGAGGTCTGTAGGGCAGACACTGGCAGTGGATGCCCGGTGGGAACAGCAGAGCTGGCTCTTACTATTGTTGCTATCATCATGATTATTTGTATTGCATGAGTGCCCAGAGGCCCCAGCTGAAAAAGTGCCATTGTGCTAAGCGCTGCATAAACATTGTGAGAGGCAGTTTTGCCATGAATAATTTATGCCTTATGGAGTTGAGAAATGTGAAAACCAAGAGCAGAACCATGGTCTGGAGGGATAAGGCTGGGTACTAAATGTTTGGTTGTGTTTCCCTGTGCCACTGGCTAATCTGAGGACAACGCTTGTTATTTCAAGATGAAGTAAAACTCACTGGAAACTTTAGGCTCTGAGACACTGTTCTGTGATTTGTCTCCTGCTGCCATAACATGAGGAAAAAAGATTTTTCTCAATTTAAGCGGGGAAAAGAGTAAGCCATATAAGAAAAATATACACAATGATTGCTACAGTGTGGACCAGCCTCCAGCTGTTCGTAAGCTGCCAGTGCAGCCCATAACTAATAAAGTTTGGTTGTCTTTTAATGATGTTTTTCCTGCTGCCATTTCCATATGTTTCTTGGAGACTTTGCACTGTAGTCCCCCTTGAGACTGCTTCTATACCTTTGAAAAATTAAACTGTTTGGATCAATAATTTGAATGCATTGTCAGATGATAACGTAGTGTCAGTCTGATTGACATAGTCCTGATTCCAGGGAGCAGGAAATGCCTGTAGAAGAGGGAGAAAGGGATTTTTTTTTTTTCTTAAAGAAGTATTTTTCATTTTTTAGTTGTTCTGCAGCTCTTACAGCTGTTTTTGAAAAGGTTGGAACTTTTCATGTGAAACCCAGACCTTCAGGTTTTCTCACCCCCTGGTTTGTATTTCAAATATTTTTTTTTTTTCTGTGCTACCCCGAAAGATGAAAAACTGGGATGTGGCAAGTGCTCTTGTTTAACCGTCTTGTGCCTGCAGGAGTTTCTTTCAGAGTTTAATACAGACCTTTGTGGGTGAAAGTTTAAACAGCCTCATGTGTGCCAATTCTGTTACATGCTCACTGTCTCACTTTCCTGGCTTGCAAGAGCAACCCAGCCTTCTTGGTGTTAGTCAGTGCCCTTGAGCTGTGAAAATGTCTGAAGCCGTGGGACTTGCCATGATAAAAGATATACCATCAGCAAATGTTTACACTCCTTAACTGTTCCCAGCAGTGAAACAGAGAGAAGGTTCTTCTCCTTTCCTTTTTCCTTTCCTTTTTCCTTTCCTTTTTCCTTTCCTTTTTCCTTTCCTTTTTCCTTCCCTTTTTCCTTCCCTTTTTCCTTCCCTTTTTCCTTCCCTTTTTATATGATATAGATCTCAGTTTGACACATACACTGCCTCAAATTGTGATCTTTTCGCTATATAGGTATATACCAAACTCTAAATGAATTCTTAATACTTTTGTTTCCAGCAGTCTCCTGCAGACATACAAATGCAGAGAGTAAACTCTGAATGTATCAGTCTGTGCCTGCATCTGTCTCACTGGCATTAAGAGGGATCTTGTGTACAGCATAGAAAGAGGGCTGAAAAGCCAGCTGAGACTGGGTCCCTCTTGTGCTGGGCACAGAACATGACAAAGAACAGTAAGAAAGTCCATACCCTACAGAGGCAGCTGTACAAATGTGTCACAGGCAGATGAGAAGCAGCAGCAAACAGAAGAGCAAAGTAAGTTACTTCTGGAAATCACCTTCCAGTTAGCTAGACCTCTGCCGCAATCTCCAGTTGCAAAACAAGCTTCACTTGAAAATTTTATCCATTGAAATCTTCCAGGCTGTAATGTCTTAGATACATGTAACTCAAAGAAAATGAGATCAGACTTTTCTGATCTTTGTCTTTGGGCAAGTAGGCCATCTAGCAAAATGAGAAAATGCGTGTGTCTCTGTGTAGACAGTTTTGAAGCTTCTTCTCCTAAATTTTTGAATGAAGGAAATCACCAAAATCAAACTTTTCTGATGAAAATCCTTGGCTTCAACAAATTACCTCTTATTTAAAACTTCCTATAATTCCTGATGAGTTTTACATAAGGATGTTAAAAGTGAAATTTTTTTAGGTCTTACATCCAAATGTCAGGTTCAAGCAATGGCTTCTGTCTGTCTAAGATAATTTCAGAGATTTGTGGATGGTTTTAGAATAGACTGGATTAATTTTTCCTTGAATTTATTTCTTCCTGCAATTCCAATGAGAAAAGAAATGAGTGAAACATTTTCCAAGAGTGGCTCTTTGGCCCGTTTCTTTGTCAGATATATTTGTGTTTGTGACAGGCATAAATCTAGCTGTTCCCTCATTCTTAACACACATGGCAGCGTGCCTTCCTGGCTCATGTGGTGCAGCTCCACCCTTTAGGTTTGAATTGGGTCCATCATATATTCAACTGGGAGCAAATACAAGTCTGTTCAAAATGGAAATCTAGCGAAGTGAGAAACAGAACACAACTTGCTGGAGAGGAGTGACTGGAAGAGTGGAGAAATCAAGAAACACAGGCGAATACAGAGAGTCATTAAACAGCACAAAGCTAAAGTATAGGGATATAATCAATTGTAGTATATTAATGAAGTAAAAGTCACATCAAGGTCATTGATTCATTGGAAAGTTGCCTTCTACTGCTGTTTAGCTAGTGGAGCATTGCCTTTTTTCCATCCAGTAGAATTGCGTGTTGCTTAAATAGGCTTTTCAGAATAATTCATTATGGAACAGAATTGCTATCATAATGTAGTTTTTCTTTCTTAAACTCATTTGGAATACATAAATGCTTTATATAAGGCAGGGAAATGAGAGGAAAAGGAATTAGCCATGAAAGATTCTCTTTCCCTGTAAGCAGAAGAAATGCTGTATTTAAAGTGTATTTCAGAAATCAAGGGATTTATTTCTACAGTCACAGAAATCACAAGATGGTACAATTTCCGTTCCTTGGAGCAGGGTGAAGGGCTTTAGAGTGAGATTTTTTTTTTTTGATCAAGGGGTAAAATCCATGCCTTTGTCAAAGTCAAGACTACCCCCTTCCATGTGGGTTGACATTTCAACCCCAAAATTCAAAATTGTCCTGCACCAAATGGTACCATTGCCCTGCACCACCGTAGCAACCACATGCTTTGGAAAATTTGCCACAATGAGAGGTAGAGAGCCCTTGAGAAAACTTGCCTTCCTCTGCACTCAGTGGGACTGAGTGCTAGTTCCTGGAAAAACTGTGTCCTGAACACCTGCTGAGGAAATTCTTTGCTTTAGCCTGCCAGCAGCACAGCTTTTGGTATTTTGGATAATTTCTGTTGCTTTTGGGGACACTGCTTGGCATTTATATATAGGAGTTCAGCAGTGCCATGAGTGAATTGTTACCTTCTTCCCAACGAATTAAAATAAATACCTGCAAATCTTGGCTTACAAAGCTTGGCTTCCCTTAAAATGTAATTACCTCCCTTTTGTGCCTTATACATTGAGTGGCTTCAAATGGTATGTGGCTCCTGTTCAACATAATTACTTTCTTTTGCTGCCTGTACAGTAAGAATGAGGCTCCAGAATAAAGATTGCTATTTAAAGATGGCTGCTGCCATTCCAAATTGCACAGAAAAATTCTGCTTACCAAATTAATTTGTTTACTCAGTAAGATGCTTACTGAAATTTTTGTTACTGGTCATCACGGACCCACAGAAGTGGGTCCGCTGCTAGTCCATGACCACACACCTTTTAATCCTGCAAATAACTCTTAGGCATACAACATTCATAGAGTCATTCAGGTGATGAATGATTAGATAATCTGGTGTGTGTGCATTGACACAGTTTGCTCTTGCAGGGCTATTTGTACAATGCTGTGTGGGTGTTCTTATCTCACTGGAGATGCTCTGGGTTCTGGGGGGAGTGGGATGGCTGTGCAGTACTTGGTTGCTGCGCCCTGCAGGAGCTCCCAGGTATTCACACAGAATCACAGAATGTTAGGGATTGGTATTCTGAATTTGCTGTTTGCATGTGCCCTGGTCTAGGATCCTGGCCTCTGTCCGAGCAAGAGCATGGCTAGGCAGCCTCTCACTGTGGGACAAGAGAGAAGGAGGAAAGTGTATGCTGTAAAACAGACACAAAAAATGAGGACTGTTTTGTCACCCTCATTAATATTCTGGAGCATACATAGCTCTTCAGGTACTTTTGGTTTACTGCAAGGGTGCACAAGGATGGTAAAGCTAAGTTTCTCCTTGAGATGAAGGAAGCCTGGTCCAGAGCGGAGAAGGCATAGAATCATAGAATCATTTTGGCTGGAAAACACCTTTAAGATCATTGAGTCCAACTGTTAACCTGACACTGTCAAGTCCCCCTCTAAACCATGTCACTCAGAACCTCACCTACACATCTTTTAAACACCTCCAGGGATGGTGACTCCACCACTTCCCTGGGCAGCCTGTTCCAATGCCTGGCAACCCTTTCCGTGAAGAAATTTTTCTTATTATCCGATCTAAACCTCACCTGAAAGCTTCTGCTTTCCTCTGTGTGGCCATGTGCTGAGCCACGCTGGAGAGGGAAGGACAGTTTGGTGGGGGTGATAACACACATGGTGCACTTGGAGCAGTAGGCAGACAGCTGCCTTCCTGCCTTCTCTCTGCTGCACAGCCTGCTCACCTCAGGCATTGACCCACAGCAAGAGGTAGCACCCACTTCCATGGCAGTGCTGACCCTGCTATTGGTACCTGTAGGAGAAATACCTTTGATAGGCATTTAAGGTATTGAAATTAATGTGTTTAACTGTAAATATCAAATGTATTTACATACTTTTCATAACGTTTTATATTAAGAAGTTCCAGTTTGTGGCCCACGAGGCAGATGTGGCCTGTATGATACTTCTGTTGCAGTTGGGCACTTAGCTCTGCTGAGTAGGTGCCTGAACTGGCTGAAGTCTGATCTCCTGAAATCCAAGGTTCTCATCCTGCTTTTTGCTTTGGTCCTTCCTCTCTGGATCCTGAACTCCATTTTAGGTAGCTCATAAAGATACCTCCAACTGGTGTCTGGCTCAGCACTGAAAAGACTGGACCACTTAGCTTTAAAACAAATAGTGCAGTCAGTAGATTCAGATTAAAATTCTGTGTGGGCTGGTGTGAACCTGGATTTCATCTGGTCAGTTCAGCTCATCATAGTGGCTCTTGATATTATTGGTAGCACTTGTCTGCGGGAAATGCATTCCCTGTAGCCAATGCAGAGGTGATGCACAGATCCATGGTTCTGTCTGCAAATATTGTGTTAATCAGGTAGGTGAAGCAAAGGAGGCTGCTGTTGATCAAAGGTGCTTGCAGATGACAATGTTCTTCTCAGAGCAGTCCCTGTTCACTATGTTGCTTTCTTTGCTTTCTTCTGGTTCAACCGTGAGCATTGCCAAGATCAAGCTGCCAGTGAGATGTAGAGAGCAGAATAGTGGCTTCCCCATCGTAAATGATGTTTTAGTGGGCACTGCTTAATGGGTTATGATAATTTCTGATGGCAGGCTGGGACCACATGAAGAGACCCGGTAGGAAATGGCTAAAACAAAGGTCCTGAATCCAATCTGTGCTAAGCTGAATTGAATTTTGATAATGTTCATGTATGGAATAGGAATCTGGATGGGATTATTGTTGAAAGTGTATCTATGGGATCTTTCCCTCACTTAACTGGTAGATGCCTACAGCTGATGCTGGGGCATGGGACTGTTGAGCTTTCAGGTAACTTGCCTTGTACTCTCAACTAGTCAGGGATTTTTGAGCATGGTGTCAGTGCTGGCACTGCTGGCATGCTGACCCTTTCAGTCCAGCCTGGCTACCCTGGAAAGGGAAGTGTTGGCAGAGCAAGTCATCAGGGTGACATGAATCCCCTATGTGACTGTGTGAGCGGACTAGATAACATGTCATAAATGTTTAATAGTAGTATAGGGTGAACAGAGACAAGGAGCATGAAAGGCTGAATGACTAGAGGCAAAACATAGGTCTGAGCAATGAGAAAATATGAACAGAGTACATCTTATAGCAACTTTATACTTTGTTAGACATGAATATACCATAGTCTATAGCCTGACCATAGTCAAAACAGCTAGATGGTAGCTGTGAAAGGACTTGTACATGAGAGTATGAACGGTAACATTTTCATGGATCAGTACCTGAGTATTGGTGTCTGTGGCAGTATTTTTAAAAGAGCCTGAGGACTGAGACATATTTGAGCATTTTCCTTTTAATATTATTTGTTTGTTTGTTTGTTTTTCGGTTGGTTGGTTTTGGTTTTTTTTTTCTATTGCACAGCTCTGGAGGTGCATGTCATTTCATGGTATAAATGTGCTTTGCACCAATACAGCTTACCTGTCTGAAAGATTAAGCTGTGGTGGTGTGAAAACCTTTAATGTGAAAAGAATTATGTCCCACACACGTCGGTTTTACTCTGCTGAGGCACGAAGCAGAATCACTTGTCTTTGTAGGTAGATGGGTTTGGCACTTTGCATGATATGCAGATTATCACAAGGTAGACAACAGGGAGGATTGAGCTTTTGCTAACAGGAGCTGATATAGACTCACAGGGGCCAAGTGCAAATAAATAAACAATAAGTTGTCTGGTACCTCAAGTCAAGTGAAGAAGGAGACTTGATGTGATCACACGACTCCAGACCAAAACCGTATCTTGGTGGTGACTTCACCCCTACCATAAACTGCGCATACTCTTTGGCAGAGTCCTGTTGGTGGTCTGCCCATGTTCATGTGTCTCTTTGGCTTTTAGTGAATTTAGTTGAAGTGCAAAGTCTGCAGAACGCCTTTCTGCTTGTGCTGGGTCTAAATAGATTTCACAGATTCCAGTGCTGGTCTTATTGAGAAAATGCTGCCGTTTCTTTCACAGAAAGTAGTGTTGGAGGTGGGGCAGAGACTGCAAGCAAGAGCACAATCAATGCAGAATCCAGGAGGGTCAGTGTTACAGAGTGAAAATTAGAGGAAGAGGGGGATGTGGGTAAAAGAGGATAGGAGGGGAGACAGTAAATTCGTAGTGGGGAGAAGCTTTAGCTGAAAGCAGATTTGCTATTAACTTAATGAAAAAGGACAGTTTGGAATGACAGTTTGTAAATAGTGCCAGATTTTGTGAATGGTGCCAGACTACAGTCATGCATAGATACATGCATGCAAATACAGACACACGTACAAAGGTGGGTAAATAAAATATAATAATTATAATAATAATAATGTTCACATTTTCAGACATACAAATTACTTCTTGTGTTAAATTATTATCCCTTTAAATGTTAAGCAACATTTTTAAGGTTTTAGAGCAGATTATGTGACTAAACACGAAACAGGTATTTTATTTTGCTTTGACTAAAGAACTACTGGAAAAGATTTTTATCTTGTTGAAAAAGATGGAGAAAAAAATGTTGGTTTGAAACACTAAAAAACAGGAAAAACAACCATAAAAGAAATGTGATGACCTAAGTGTCCCTTCTTCTGGAGGTACACTGACCCTATCCATAGCTGAAAGATGTCAGTGTAGCTCCCTTGGCTTTAATGCAAGTAAGCTGGTTTTAACAGAACTGATGATTGCTTGACTGTCTATGGTCAGATAAAAAAGAATAATACTCAGAAAAAAATAATACCACTTTAAGGACCAAGTGCTTGTCTTCTCATTTATGGTGATATTTGTTATTTAACCTGAGAGATTTTTTTTTCTTGGTTTGTTAGGTTTTTTGTTTGATTGGTTTTTGTTTGTTTTGGTTGTGGTTTTTTGGGTTTTTTTGGGGGAGTTTTTTTTGGACGGTGGAGACAGGCATGGGAGGGGATGTTTTTTGAGAAGGAGGAAACAAAGACAGAGTTTAAAGGAAGAAAGTTACTGCAGATGGTAGTTTAATTTATAAACTTTCGCTTGTACCTGCACATCATTCCCTTATTTACCCCAAATTAATCGGAGAAGCAGATGCTCCCCAGTCCCTTCCCTGTCCTATTGGCACCAGCTGGCTGGACAGACTATGCTCTCATGACTTCACTTGCATCTCAAGATGTATGTAGGTGTTTGTCACAGTCAAAGAGGGAAGGTTTGGCGATGTAGCAGCTGAAGAAACGAGTGAGCTTTCTCACCATGCTCTGGAGTTGCTCTTGTATTCAGAGAAAGCCAAAGACTAACAATTAAATAGAAAGGAAGCAAAGGGAAGGGTATGTGTGTGGGGAGGGTGTGCAGAGATTTCTTCCAGCTCTCCACTGAGCCATGACCCGGTTTCTCCAGGAGCTGCCTGCTGTTTTCTTATTTTCAAAGCAAGTTCCTGAGACAATGCTTTGCATGCTAAACAGGGTCAGCTGCTCAGATAGGAAGGGTTCCGAACTGGACGTGCACCCCGCTTTCCATCTTCTCTAGCAACTCGATGTCCTTTTTTTTTTTTAAAAAAAAAAAAATATTTTCCTCTCGTTTTCCCTTTCCTTGTTAGAACGAGGAATCAAAATTAGTTCTTATATGTATAGAATAAACCAGTGGAACTTTCAGGGGCATTGAATGAAATTTGTTGCAGTGACTGTTAGATGCTAATTTTTTATGGTTATTATTATCTTGACAGAATCCAAGAAGAAGAAAAAGGAAGGCAAGAAACAAGAGAAGATGCTGGATTAAAGGAGTCAACTTGGGCAGTGTGAGAAAGGGACATCAGCAAACACGATCAGTTAACAGTTTCATTTATACCTAGGCATTTTATCCTAAAATTATTTATAGCTTAATGGTACCATAGAAAGAAACAAGCAAACACAGAAAAAAAAAATCCTTTTTTAATTACTGTAGTATTTTTAATGTATAACCCTAACAACAATTTTTAGAGGCCTATAATAAAGGACTCCAAACTCATTTAGAAAATTATGTCTATTGTATATTGAACAATGTAGAGGTTTTTAAAATATTTTTTTTCTCTAGTCTTGCCGTAGGTCTCAATCTGGTAATTACTCCATGCAAGCAAAACCTGAACCTGTGTGGAGCTCTGCTGAAGCCAGTGGTGCCCTGTGTGAACACAGGAGTCTGGCTGGATGCAATTGTATTTAAGATTGGGACCTTACATCTGAAAAAAAACAGGCTTGTTTCTTAAGTTCTTATTGCATCTGGATAACTGTACGAAATTATTTGTTTAAGGAAAGGATGGGGGCATTTTGTTGAGTATTTAGAGGCATAGAATTTTTTTTTTTTTTTTTTTTATGGGCGGTGAATGTTCATTCCAAAATGCCACCATCTCTGGGTAAAAAACAGTAGCACTCCTATCCTTGGCCATATTTTGGATGTTGACAGTAAAAATTGTGAACTGTTTCAACAGCTGGATATAGAAGAGTCTTACTTTTTCACTGTTTTCTAGCAATGATTTTTCCAGGTAGAATAATAGCACAACTTTCCGATTTTTAGCATAGCTTTGCTGGTGGATGGTAGTTTCCTCTGCTTTACCTGTAAAAGCTGAAAAATACTTTCTTTTATTTGTTTAGTTTCCCAGAAGGGAGAATATCCCTTTCACAAAAATCTAGTTGGAATTGTTGTGATTCTACCTGACCCAACTCCCTTTTATATCAGTGGGAATCTTCCTGTTGATGGTTGAAAAACAGTATGTCTGGTGGGAAGTAACAGAAGAAATGTGTTTGGAAACTGCCTGAGATAGTTCCTATTTTTGACCACAAAAGGGACAATTTGTGGGACTTGAAACCAACAGGAATTAAATTATTTTTTTTTCTCTGTTAGTAAAGGAGAAGGGAAATATAAAACCAGTACCTGTTGCTTTCTTTCATTTTTATGTAAGTAAGAGGACCTTGGAAAAGTTCAGTCAACATAAAAATAGTTCTGTGGTTTTATTTTTTTTTAAATTGTCTGCAGGAAAAAAAAAGAGAAAAATTATAACAAACTGATTTTCAGTTTGTTTGATTTAACTTATTTTAAATGATAATAAGTTCTGAGAAAAATCACAAAGTAGAAAAAAGATCTGACAAAGGGCTGGTCTGTCCACAGGTAAAGGGTTGTTTAACAAACTAAACCACCATCAGACCAGGCTTTTTAGAGGAAACATAAGGGACTTCAGTGCCCAAATTAGTTTCAAAATCATTGCTTTTAAATTCTAAATCTTACAGTTCACCAGCTGGAAATAAGCTTTATTGTTTGTGTAGGCTGCAGGCTTGCCTGCTGGTCAGGAGGAATAGTCTCCCTTGTACTCTTGTGGGTACCCACTGACTTCAGCCAAGCTGCAGCGGGCTGTGTTCATCTGAGTAAATCACATCGCTCTTTTGGAATTAGCTTGTAGACAAGCAGAGAGTCTTTTTCCAAACTAACTTATCACTCTCCTTTTCTATGCAAAAAAAAAAAAAAAAAAAAAATTATAACCACTGCAGAGCTCGCCCTCTTTTTTCTCACATGGAGGGTATGGCTAATCTGAACTCACAGTGAGGCAAGTCCTTCTGTAGACATTCCCAAACCCTTTTGAAGCCAGCTAGCCAAGGCTGCACATAGCTCAAGATAGATTAGCCATACAAGTATTTCCCATACTCTTTGGGTGTGTTTTGCAGTCTGTGTTGATGTTCTTGTTATTTTGACGACACTGTTAGACATACCTAAACCAGTGGTATAGTTAAAAATGTCCCCAACATGTGGTGGACGTGCAATGACCAAATCCAAAATATAATATAAAGGCTCATATTTGGGTGGTTCTGGGTGCTATTTGGTTTGTTCATGGTCTAACCAGGTCTGCCAGTGCTTGTGCCTCGGACTTAAACTAATGGATTGGTAGGTCTGATTGAAAGCAAGGGGAGAAAGAAGGTTTTTCACTCACCAAAGGTTCGTCTGTCTAAATGCTGCATCAGTTCGCTTAAAGTGGTTCAGCTTTGAGTGCAAACACTGTTGCACCATGGTCTTACACTGAGTAATCTAGTCCATATTACATAGGGAGCTGGCAGGAGTTGGGAATGATGCTGAGACCAACAGTTTGACTATCCTTTAGCAAACCTTAGATGTGACTTCCAATATCCACCTCTGTGAGTAAGAAGAAAATGCAAATTCCCCTGTGTTTCCTCTGACACCTTATGGCCCTCATGATTAATTGCCCATCTGTCTTGTTAAAGGAACATTCCTAATAGTTTTTGAAGGAGGCCCGATCAAGTTTCCATTCTTGCGATGGTGGTGTAGGGCCTCCATGGAGAGAGTTTACAGAAAACAATGAAACAAACAAAAAAATGCCATGTTAGGACCAGAAGAAAGTGCAGCAGTCCTGGTAGCAAAGGGTGTGAAATAGGAGAACCCTTCCTCTGTACTACTCAGCCACATATATTTGGATCTGTCCTGACATCTTATTGTTGACAGTATTTGGAGTTGTGTATGTTATAGTTTGTAAACAATGAAGAAAATTTCAAAGAAACCAGCAGAAAACATTCTGTGGAAACTGGCTATGAAGGAGATGATAAAAGTAATTCATGGCAGAACACAGAGGAAGGTTGAATGGAATAGGTCAGTCAGGTCAGCTCTGAAATGAGGTACCTGGTACCTAATGGAGGCAGTTGCTTCACTAGTGACATTATCAAGAAAGCAAGAGGCAAGATTCTGAACAAACCTTCTTCTCAGCCCATCTTGCTCAGTTTCCACCTGAGTAATTCTGAAATTTCTCCCTACTTGCTTTCTAATCCTTTACTCTCCCTCCTTTGGGAGGCAAGCTTGTCTGACAGTGCTGTGGGGGCAGCTACTTCAGATGAAATATGTGTTTTTCCCTCTTGGTGCTATCCGCTTACAATGGAAAATGACTTAGTGTAGAAGTGTTGCTTAGCTAGTTTAACTGACCGAAGCTTGTTTCATTTATGTCCCTCTCAAGAAGCAGTTTCTATCTTCATTTGCTACAGTTGTAATATGGTATGGGGAGATGACAGAAATCCCTAAATGACAGCCTTTTTTCTGAAGACTCAGATCTCTTAGAAAAGAGAGGGGTGAGTTGCTGAACAGCAGCTAAGGATGAACCTGCATCCAGACTCTGGGCTCCAGCAACTTTAAACTTAGAGGAATTTGGGTATAGCTCTTTTCCTTTCCTCTGGGTAGGCTGAGCCATGTTTCTAAGCAACTAGACCTGTCTATATCTTTATTCAAAACAATATTTGAGAACTGGGGCATTTTCTGACTTTGGCATGTCTCCTGACAGAAGGGCCCATATTGAAAAAGAATCATTGCTGGTCAGCCTGGCCTATTTAACAGTCTATTAAGTACAGCAAAACCACAGGGCAAGGCTCCAGGAAGGGAAAACATTTCTTGTACATGCAGGTAGACAGTAAGTTGTAACTTACTGATTCTCATCTTCTAATTCCATAATCGCATTCTGGGCTGTCCTGTTTTTCAAAGGAGAAAAATAATGAGAAATGAAAGAAGAATAATAATTATAAAACATATCAACAGACTGTGTTGGAGACTTTGTGAAGAAGAGACAGATATGAAGTCAGGAGCATTTTATACAGACTTGTTTTGCATGCTTCTTGAGTAGGGAAGGCAGGATTACTGGCTGGCACATTTGTTTTCAGTCTTTCCTTGATTCGTGCCTTAATGAAAACTAATCAGATATAGAATGTTACTAAAAATACAGAGAAGTAAAATTCCACTCCGACCTCAAAAGGATGTGTCCAACAGGATGCAATGTCAAAAGGAGACAATAGCATGTCTGTCTTTTCTGATTTAGGAGTACAAGTTATAATGATGTTGATAGGAGAAAACATAACTTTTCTGTAACTTTGGTGTATATCCTTCACCACTTGGCATGTGACAATGGAGAATTCAAGTAAAACAACAGAGCATTAGGATGAACTAAGGGGAAGTGAATGGAGACTGTTTATGGAAACAAGCCTATGAAACCCCTGAAACTAACCATGCTGTTAGCAGGTAGCACCTGAAGATAAGCATTGTATGGCATTCCCATTTGTTTAATGGACTCCATTAACATATGACCTTTATTTGAGTTTCTTTAGTCTAATGTCAATGATGAGGGTGGGACAAAAGCCAACCTGACTTTCCCTCAGTCTAAGAAGTTCAACAACATTAATAATGTAAAACTGCCACTTTTCTAAAGCAAAATATTAATGAGGTACACTATTTTGACATTAGACAATAGTCTTTCACATCTCCAGGTTCTTATAGGAAGGGGAAGCAGGATGTCAATGGGTGTAGGTATCTTGCATTCAATCTTTTTAAATTCTCTAGGACAGCATCTTCTGTGAACTTCTGACTGCGTTCTCCCTTTTGCAGGGATAGTTTATACCTGTTGTCTGCCTTTCCTCACTCATCTCTAATTTTTATAGTATTTGTAGGTTTTCTGTCAATTCTGCGAAGGCACTCTACCTCTCAGCCAAACTTCTGTGGATATTGTTGATCCTTCTTCATGCTTGAGACTGTGTTATCCATTTCTTACTGGATTGTTGCAAAACAGCCCCAGCAAGCCCCAACATCAGGTGCCTCTCATTGTGTCCTTCTAAGATTAAAAGACACAGCAGCAACTTATTAATCAGAAGATGACAATGAACAAGGAAATAAGAGATTTCCTGCAGTCATTGGGAGGGTGACCTGCAGGTAAAACCTTTGTCGTAGCTTAACTTGGGTGAAACTTCCTAGGGAACAGAAATGCATCACATTTGATCAAAAATTAGAGACTACGATGAAAGAGTGTCTACCCTTAATTAGAAAAAACACCTTATCTAGATAAACAGTGGCAAGAAGCTGCATTCTTTCCTGTTGTGTCCTCTTTTACCATCACATTAAAGGGAAAAGACATGGCACATAGAGCTTCAGGGATAGTGGAAGACTTGCCTGAGCAAAGAAGAATGCAGAGAGAGCCACTTCTACCCTATGGGTGTTTGCATTTGGAGAAGGTCTACGTAGTCTTGTTCATAGCAGCAGAAAACTTTGTGTGCTTTTGGACCAAAACTAAACAAT
Source organism: Caloenas nicobarica (assembly GCF_036013445.1). NCBI lineage: Eukaryota > Metazoa > Chordata > Aves > Columbiformes > Columbidae > Caloenas > Caloenas nicobarica. Next base: position 62,797,068 of record NC_088245.1, on the reverse strand, counting down.
GCTGAAGTCTAATAATTTTCCTAATGTTCCCTTTCTGCTTCTATTAAAAAATGGCTGTCTGCCTTGTGCCTCATCACTCTGACCTGAGCGGAAATTAGATATTTCATGGAAAACATGAGAATTCAACTATATCACCAATCACCATCTCATTGATGGGGCTGTGCAATCCTTTTGCCCTTTCTGCAGTTTGCCATTTAAATGTGTAGTGTCTTGGTGTACTAGATGGCTAGAAACTCAGTAGGTATTTCTTAACTTTTAAATCGCTTGGCTTTGAGTGAGTTGCCTGTGAAAAAAACTGTACTTACAGTTTTTATTCCTTTCTTTAAACAAAAAAATCCCACAATGACAAAACTCAAAGCAAAACTGAGAGCATGTGTCCGATGTATGAATTCACTGATGAGATAAAACAGGGGCTCCCAAGTATTCCCATTTCAGAAGGTCATTCAAAGTTAAGGACTGTACAAAAGCTTTATCCCTGAATTCTGTAATATAGAGGTAGGCAAATGAGTAGCATCTACAGGGCTGTCTTACCCGTACCCGATTTCATTCAGTTAATTACAGTGTTTTAATTCCCTCACCCTAATCTACCTGGCAATAAGGCAATATTTAACTTTTCTCATTAGGACATTCATTACACTTCCCATATTATAATTATATAGTTGATCTAGATTTTTACACCTGAAGGAAATGGCTCTGATAATCCAGTGTGTGCTGTGATTGCTGAGGGAACCTGGAGCAGATGCAGGCTAGTGCTGCTGCCGCTTGGAGCTAGAAACCACCTAATGAGTATGTTGACATCAGACACAGCAGCTCTCTAAATATACATGCATACATACTGCACATATATGCATATATCCGTATACAGGGAAGCGAAACTCTATAAAAAAGTGCATCCGTGACTCAAAATGTGTCTCATAACTAGTGCTGCCATGTTTTCAAGCTAAAGTAGTGAGTTTTTTGTCCTATGTTGTTACTTACACGAGGATACAACTGTAGTATATAGTATGAACAGCTAGGTTTCTTTCCATTCCTCAGCATATCAGTTTAGGGATAGCTGTGTCCAAGGAAAATGCAAAACACATGCCAATGAAATGGCCAATAAGACTTAGTGTCAGAGTGATGTTCTCTTCTGTCACACCAAGTACGTGGAAGGGCTTTGTTCAAAGCTTCAAAGTGGATGAACTGCTTCAATTAGGTGTGAACATAGAAATCCTGGCAGGAAAAAAGCTTCTTTGCTGCCAATAAAAAATAAGGAAAATGGGAAAAAAGATTAAAAAAAAAAAAAAAGTAAAACAGAAATCATCTTGATATTTGTAGTTTGGGTGTTAAACAGGAAGAAGAAATTAAAGTCAAAATAACAAATTAAAGCCTGAATATTGTGTTCAATGGATTTCTAATTCTGTATATATCTATTAAACCAGTGCTATATGATATCTTCTCATGGGTTACTCTCTTTTTGCTGTTCTTTTTTTTTTTTCAGTTTGTATATTGATTTTGTAAGCTAGCAGTGTGTTACCTTTTTGATTTTTTTTTAAACTTGTATGAAAGCCATATATCCATATTGTAGAATGAAAGCATTAATCCTGTAACATCCCTTAATGTTTCCCTTAGTTCTGTGGAATCGTGGGAGACTCTAGCGAATGTATATGTTTACCAATTGTATCAACATAATTTACTTGCTCTTAGTGGCGATAAAGAATTAAATAAACTAATACACGGAAGTGTGGTGTTCTCATTTGGTTGTGAAAACTGTAGGGAACTTCTGAAGTTTCTGAAATTAATTCCAAGTATACTTAGTGCTTTTTCTTTATTGTACTAATTTCCTGTCAGCTATGGGTGTTGCTTGTCACCTGTAGTGACAGTGCCAGTCTGTAGAAAGAAATCTGCCAGAAGATGATTCTAGCAGGCAACAGCTCTTTGGTTTGTGCATACTGAAGTCTGTCTGCCCCAAATTCCTGACATTTAGCAGTTCTGTAAAGCAGCTTGTTTCAGTACACAGTTATTTCAACCTGTATAATATTGACACAGAAGATGGGTTACAGATGAGGAGTTTGATTTTTTGGTTTAAATTACTCTGTCAGCTAAACAGTGGGAAAACTTTATCCCCAGCCCTGTCATGCTCAGCTGTTTTACTTTAACAGTGACTTTAATGAGTGTGTGCATTCCATGAGAGATGATTAAGTCTCAAGAGTAGAGCAAAGAAGCTAAATTACATTAATGGAGTAAATAGAATTATGCAGAAATTCAGGTAATGCTCATTGTATGTTAATTTCTTCTCTTTTTTTTTTTGTTCTTTTGCTATCCTTTTCTCCTAAATCTACTTTCTTTTCCAAATACTTTTTCTGGTTTTGTTTCTATGTCCAACTGTTAGTTAAAATGTCAGAATAATTAATTACTCCATACAAGCCATTCCATCACTCACTGCCAAAAGAGGGAGATGCTTCACACTGTTTACAAGACTGGGAGATTTATACAGGCTTCTGAAACCGTTTGGAAGAAAGTGAGGTATTATAAGATACGAAAAGTGACAGTGTATTCTTCAAACCACTAATGAACTCAGCAACCTAAATACTATCATTGGAATGGAGACTGAGTACTCACTATTCCTTAATTACAAAATAAAAATTTTAATTCATTTTTAAGATGCGACTTGGCAGTTAGTTACATTTTTAGGTTACTGAGTAACGAGTTTTAAGATGCTCTTGTTCTTCTATGGGAGCTCTCTGATCTCATCAGTAAGCCCGAGGTGCTTGAGAATTGTCTCAAGTCATGCTTAGCTTCCCAAAGCTCCATCATGCAGGGAACACAGGTCTCTATTTTCTCCTGTCCATCCCATCTCTGTCCCCAAATGCTGACTAAGCTATAGACAGGCCTGGCAAAGAGCTTTTAGATCGGCTCTTTTCTGGTGGGTTACCTTCATGGAATAGGGTCTTAGAAGGCCATCTCTGTCTTGATGTAGCCTCTTTTTGTTATACGTGGAGTATATGAATGGAGAGGACTTTGTGCAGAAGAGACCCACGTTCTCCTACCATTCCGTGCTCCAAACTTCTGGGAGTAGTGGTTCCTTAAGTGGGTCTATGGATGCAAGGAGGACCACCAGTGGTGAGTGAGATGAGATGTTCTCTCAAAACTAACCACTAGCAGTGTGAAGGCCACTTTGAGAATTATAAGACCCTGGAGCTCAACCTATGCATTACTACAGCTGAAGTTAAAAACCTGTTTGTGCTTCATCATCCCTCTGGCCTTGCACAGGGTAGAATTGTAATTAATACTCAAATGCATGATAGTCACACATGCACACACAGAGAGATACACTCACCTTTGCCTTATAGATGACAGAGCAACACCCAGTTTTCTCTGAGAAGAGAGAATTTGCACAATCAACTGTTCTTGTTCAAGATGAAGCATTCCCACAAAGTACTAATACAACTCTTTGTCCATTGTCATATTTTATGGTGATATGGGAAGTCACCTACACAGAGATCCTCTCTCTGTTTATCCCACTTAGCCTGTGCTGATTGTCTCTAGAGTAACCCAAATGGAAGAAAAAAAACTTGTATTCTTATAGTAAAGCTCAAGTCTGTTATAAAATCTTCACTGTTTATTGAGAGCATTTCTTAGGTCATTACACTTGTGAGATTTGACACTAAATATAAGCACACATGCACACACCCAAATGTATGTACACACACACAGACTGTCTTTTACAGAAAGTATTTACATCCCTTCCAGGTACCCGGTGTTACAGAAGGATCCACTGCTACACGATCACTTTGAAATTATTGTCTCCGTTGGCAAAGAATATGTTTTATTTGTATTTATTCCATCTCTGTTTTCTTAGTTACACTGTAGTCCTTTTAATTTGCTGCTTCCCTCTATTTCTACCCCAGGAGCAAAAGATAACAGCTTGGATCTGAAAAGGTCAGTAACTCTTTTTTGTCCTGTTCAGTAGATAAAACCTGCTAAGACCAGAATGCAAGAAAACATCCTTGTTAAATATATATATAGATGTAAAATGATAAATGTTTTCAGTTAATTGACTGATATTTAGCAGTGGCTAAGTGTTTGTTACTGGAGGTTCTGGAGGAAGAGTAAAAGAAAAATGTAGTATGCTGAGGATGAAGGGAAGGAAAAGAGCTTTCCATAACAATGATAATTAAGTTGCATACTATTGCATCTTGAAATGTGGGCTGTTGTTTTGTTTAGTTTTGGGTTTTTACCCTGATATACCTCTTGAAAAATCCTACTGTTCATAATAAAAGTGTTCTGCACCCAAGTAATTATATATATATGTGTGTGTGTGTTTTTTCTGTATTAAAAGTTTTAGCTTTTTTATTACACTAATTCTTGTATTTCTATTATTCGTTATAGATGATCATGGAACCTAGCTACTCAGCCTCAGTTGAGTACAGTTGGTGTCACTCCAGGGTGCACAGTGGGCCTCAGTCTGACGAAGGTGCTGCCTGGGGATGTGCTTGATGCAAAGAGAATCTCCAGCTGCAGGAATGGACTGACTTCCACTTTCTCCTCAAAGCATTTATGGCGGAGGTAGTGGCCAAACAGATGTCACAGAGGGCATTATTATCCCTATTGACCTTTCTCCTTCTCTTTTCATTTCTTCCTTGCTTGCTTTCTTCCTTCCACTCTTTGTTTGGGCTTAGGTCATATACTGCTGACCCAGAACTTGGGGAGTGAGTGATTACCTGGGAAAGGACATGTCCGTGATGTCTGCGAATGCATGGAGTCACTGTTGTAAATAGTCTCCAAACTTCAGTGGGGCTGGAAGTTTTGTAAAGAAATGTTGAGGAAGAGAGGTGATTTTGCAAGGTCAGAATAGAATCCCTGATGTAAAGATCAACATAACCAAAAACTAGGTACATGTGTCAGAGAAAGAGACAAAAATGGGTCCAGACTGAAGTGCTGAGAGTCCTGTCCCAAAAATAGGATTACCTGGGCTGTTGATGGAACTGTCTGCAAAGAAAGCCAGAGATTTCTCCTCTTGTCTTCTGACGAGGTATACTAAAAAATATTTAGGTTGAATTCAGGACCTGATTTTGGATATATTCTGAATGTGAAGTGGCCCATTTTCAGCCTAGAGAAATGTCTTGAGACTCATGATATAATGTATAACGATCCTAAAATATGTAATATCTCAGTCCTGTAACAATTTACACAAGTGCTGTGCTTTATGTGCTGCAGAGAGTCCTACTGATTCGACAGGACACTTCCTAGTGCAAAAACCCAAGGAGGAGCAGGATCAGGTCTCCATTTATCCTTAGCTGGGAGTGAAGTACCACATTTGGTCTCTTTGCTCTTGTCCTTTGATGACAGGAGTCCATCAAGTCACCTGCACAACTGAGTGTCTCAAAGACAAAACATATGCTCCCTCTGATAAAGACTGTTTTGTAAGTAGTTGAATTTGAACTGGGCCTGTGTATCATCACTGCTACTTGCTGTCTTATCAGGAAAGCTCCCTAAATAAGCCACTGCTCTATCTACCGTCATGGGAAGAAAAAGACCAGTAAATTTTCTTTCAGTGCAGCATGTACCCAAAAGAGTAAGTGCTCTGCAACCTTAACATTAGGGTCACAATAAAGTGATACAATAAAGGCAGAATGGCAAGCCTTTAGAGGAAGAAAAAATAGTGGAAAAAGCAGCCGCCTTCCTACTTTGTGGCATTTATGCTATGAGTCCCTGGAGTTGATGGATTTCACCAAGGGAGATAAAAAACACTCTAGAAATATACTTTATTTGCTGTTGTTATTATTAGCAATGCCAACAACAATTTAACAGCCATTATTGTGCTTTGTGCTGTAGCTTAGTAATACACTCTCTGTTAACACCTTTGATACAAAAACTTTTATGCAGTTTGTCAATGCTAAGTACCCCCCATTCCTGGGGGGAGAGGAGGAAGGTTTCTCAGAGGTTTTCCTTAGGCTCCCTCTGTAGTCAATGGAGCATGACAAGTCTATTCAGAAGGCGATTCAGAGTAGAGGGCTAATTTACCAAATCTGAAAGATGTCATGAAGGACCTCTCCCCTCACTAGCTGTGGAGGGAGTTTAGGGAAATGAAATGTATTAGGCTGACCTTAGTTTCACTTGGTAGTTTGCGCTCCCATTAAGATATCCAGCAGCAACACTGAAAATGTGTTTAGGAATTTTAAAAGTAAGGGTTCTTAACAGCTTCGATGACAGGGGCCGAAAAAATTCAAAGGCAAGTGGGCTAAGGCCACGGATTGCAGCAGCGAGTGATTGGATCTGAAGTCCTAGTGCAAATCTTTATTTTCAGAGGGATGGGAGGACTGCCCACATTGTACAGCTCTGAGTGGTACTGGAGAGCAGGAGAGAGGTGAAAGAGGAGAGCTCGCTGCCTCCTGCTTGGACCCTGACATCCGTATTGAGGCAGAGGGGAGAGAAAATCCCCACTTTTGTTCCCTTGTTTGCCTCAGTCGAGGGAGGGAGGGAGGCCGGGCGAGGGGCCGTGCACCCCGCCAGGCTCTGGGTCCTTTGTGCCACGCAGCAGGTGTGAGGGGAAGCTCCTCTCCCCAGATGAATGCGCATGTGGATGCGGATGCCCCCACTTCTTTCATGGCCATGCTGGGAACCAGAGCAAAGCCGCATTTCTCAACAGCAGGCCAGTAATTCCTGGAAACAAGCGAGCGCAGGAAGGGGCCGTGGAGCACGAATAGGGATGGTTTGGGAATAGCTCTGCAGGACCACTCCTTATCTAGCATTGCCTGTTGACAGATTTAGGGCTTTGTCCCACAACGCATTCAGCATCTCCTGAGAGACCTAAAACTGGTATCTTAACTACTTTTCTCTGCAAAAAGCTGATCTGGCAAAAAAAATCTCTCTAAATTCCTCAGTTGAAAGGGGCTACATAAACTTGAAAAAAATTATCACAGTACCCACAGGCCCCTCTTATTCACACCCCAGTTCCTCGCTTGCTCTCTGTTTGGCACAGATGAGCTCTTGCCAGCCCAACGCTCTTCCCCCTGCATCCATATCAGCAGCTCTAACAGAGCTCTAAGAGCTCTAAGCCAAATGCCTGGCATGCAAGAGCCTCTGCCAGGACAAAACCACATATTTAGATCTGTGCTTTCAGTGCCAGGTGGGAGGTGTGAACGTCAAAGAAAGGAGGCCTGGGGCTGCGGCTGGCAGGCTGTGCTGTTCATCCAAAGGTCAGCCACTGTCAGGGACCTTCAGAAAAACAGAATTAAACATGAGTTAGAGCTGATGGGTTGGGGTGCTGAACTTGCCATATGCTTCCTGACATGTTTTAGGTTGGTGCTCTTTTTGCCTCAAAGCCAAATCATGTCGTCTCTGAAAAGAAAGGCTAAACTCGCTTTTAAATTTAAGTTTTTGAGTACAGTTTTAGCAATCTAGGCAAATAAAAAACTATCTTCTTTTCTGTAGCAGATAGAGTAGGCTGGGCTGTGAAAATTAGTGCCTCTAGCAACTGAACATCCAGTTGTCAGAACTGAAAGATGTGCTGAACTAAGGGTTCCATCCGCCAGGTGTGTTGAAGCACTGAGGACGATGTCCAGATGGCCTTAACTCTCCTTGTGTCCCTGAGAACAGCATTGCCTGCTGGCTGGGTTCTTCTGGAGATGTAGAGCAAACCAACAGGAAATATGCAGTCTGAGACCTTAAGAAGGAACTAGTCCATGTGAGCTGGACCCTTAGTACAAAGTCCTGAGCAGCCAGAAGCTTCAGAGTGGGTAGGAGCTCAGATAAACTTCTAGATTTACTGTTTCCTAGATTTAACAACTGATGATGATGTGAGGATTGTAGTCACCATATTTTGTTTCCGAATCACATATTGAAACACTGCAAGACTTAATCAGGTGCCTAACAATACCTTTGAGGATCTAAGCCAAAACCTGGAAATCAGAACAGACTTGTGTGTTTTGTGGATAAGATGCAACTGAAGATACCAAACTCTACCTTCCATCACAAACTTCTCCCACCTGTTGCTTTGCAGGTATATGAGAACTGAGCTAGAGAGAATCAGACATTTTGGCTGCCAGGATCCTTGTCAACTAGTTCCAAAAGTGCTTGAAATTTCTTATATGTGGTGGCCAAGACACTGAACAGAGATAACCTTTCCTATAGTGTGAATTTAAAACTCCGTAGCCAGTTGATTGAGCATGATATGGAGATCAGGGCTCACTGGGACAAGATCAGGCCACCTCAAGCAGTAGTTTCCAAAGGATGTGACCTGTTGGGAGAAGCAGGGAAGTCTGTTCATTTGGCAAACCTTCTGATGGCATGTTCTTCATTTTTTCTCCCTCATGCGTTTAACAGCAGCTCACTTTGAAATGGTTTATGATAAAAAGGTTTCAGTTCTCTGATATGAATTACTAGTCCTGCTATCACTAATTCTCATGCACTCCTATAATCTCTGCTGGTGCAGCTTTTTCTTCTCTGATACAGCACTTTCACCTGTGGAGAGATTTTCCAATTGAAATCAGATGGGAACTTTCAGGAACTCTGAAATGGAGATTCTGCAAGCAAATGCCTCCTTGAAATATAAAACATGAGAGGTGAGATGGAGAGGTTAAGCCAAAAGGAAATGAGAAATCATAAAGCAAACACATCTTCCATCATAGTAATGTGTTTTGGAAAAAGCACTTGATTTTCAGCATATGTAAGTTGATCTGGCTCAATCAGTGATGGAATAAGTTTGTTAGTGAGCATAGCTGAAGTCTGTGATGGGAGAGAACTGAGGAAAACAAGAACATGCCACATTCTTAAAGGCAGTAGCAGGAGTGGTAGGCATAGAGATCACTGTGTGTTCTTGAGCAGGGAAGTGGAAACCAAATTACATACACAGATTTATTAAATCAATTTTGTCATCACAATCTGAATTGTAGTGAAGGTACCTGGAGCACCATAGTAACATGGTCACTGGCTTTCAGAGCTGCTTTCCTTAGAGGTTACATGGTTGACGACTAGAACACCAAATAAAGGTACCTCTATAAGCTGACTGTTCACTCAGTGAGGGACTTCCATCTGCAAAGCAGCAACAACAACAAATCAAGGCTGTTAATGGACTTCCTATACTTTATAGGCTATATACCATTCCTGCAATTTCTTGTATTCCTACCACACTAGTCTTTATGCTAATATTTTTTGACACAGTGTAAGAAAAAACATAATCCATTTTGGCTTTGGCTTACATTCCTCTCAAATATCTGAATTTGAGCCTTCTTCCAAGCTGTGCAAAACTGGCCTTGTCTCTGACCTGTGAAATCAACAGGTCCTAGAGATCTCCTAGCAGGACTAGACAGGTCAGATTTCCGGGGAGATGGGAGATGGAAAAAAAGGATAGGAAAAAGACAACACACACAAATTCCCACCAGAAATGGGTACAGGAGAAGATAAAGCTGCCTTTAGACCTGAAAAGTCACTTTATACATTTACATGGAAAAAGAAAAATTGTGTGTGCAAGAATCTGAATTTTTATATTGCCAACCATCACGTAATTTTGGAAATACTAAAGTGACATTCCTAAAAGTCACAGCTTTCTATTTGCAAAAAAGGTGGTAACAGAGTTGGACAATTTGTAGATGCGGTTGATTGTTTGCAGTCATTCCACCCCAGTGACAAAAAGGTGTAACTGTTATCTACACCAGAAAGTCAACTTGAATCATGTGAGGAAAGGACAAAATGAGAAAATCTGAATAAACACTGGTTTAAAAAAGTGTCATATTCACAGTGAAGTGCACAAAGAAAATGAGCCAAAAGAAAATGAAACTTTCAAGCTTGGTCTACAGTTTCGAAGGAAGTTTTGCCTGGCAAGTTGCAGAGATGACAGGATACCTTTTCTTCCTACACGTATCTAGCACTTGCAGTGCACGCCCTGGCCTCCTGCCAGAGAAAGCATCTTTTCCTGAGAAGTTTGTTTTCATAATCTGCCAGGTAGGCTTGCAAAACAGCACTCGTAAAATTAGACAGACTGCTGCTCACAAGTTAATAGCTCTGCATCAAGAGATTTTAATGAGAAAGAGAATGGATTACAGGTACCTTTTGACTTGGAACAAAAAGCTGAAATAAACTCAGCTTCCTTAGCATCATTATCCCTGTAAACATCCAGCAAACTTGAACATGCCAGGCTTATACCATACTAAGAGCTTAGGGAGTTTAACTTGCTGTTCTTTGGTGTGATACGTCTGCTGAGATACTCTGCTCTCTGTCATAGCTCATTATGCCTCTTCAAGCTACCTACTTCCTAGTCATCACCTTGTCAGAAGAGACTGCTCCGTGAAACATATTCAACAGTCATGGGATGGAGGTAAAGGCATTTCTCTTCTCACTGGCTTTCTCTGTGTGACTTCTTTAAATTAAAACATTTCAAACTCCTTTTTAGCTGCTTGCATGTTGAAAAATATTAAAAGGAAATCTGGATTCTTTCTATGCAACTGAAAGAAAACATGGCCATTGAATAAGAGCTAACGCTAATTGCTTTTCAGAAAAGCTGATTTGGAAGAGCCTTGAGCCCTGCTTCACATAGCTTCCCCCATAATGACTTTTGGCCCTCTGGGGGATGCCTGGGTTTGACCTAATCCTGGATATTTCTTTATCGAACTGCAGCATCCCAGGAGCAGGATGCTCTGCAAGAGGCGTTGTGTTTACAAGCACCATTTGGCACAGCTTTTCTCTCCATTTCTCTGCAAGAGTGGGCTGTAAAGAAAAGAAGTGGCATGGTGAAGAGGAATATAGCTGATGTTTTCAGCCTGCTTTATTTCTTTATCAACTGTTTATGTTAACGGTGTTCTGCAGAGTCCGTTTGCTATCTGGCACAAGTGGAGAATACGTTGGAGATCACTGTTTTACGTAATGTTTATGCAGGTCATATTTTTTTTCATAACATACAAAATGTAGAATGCTGCTATTAGTTTCCAATAAATGCCCAGTACATGCAGCTGCCACCTAGACCTGGAGGCCAGCTGGAAACATGCCCCACCAGCTCCATCCAGGGAAGCTGTCAGGTACATGTAGGGGGAAAACATTAAACACAGTGGAGGAATGGAACATGAGTCATCGGCACCGCTTTCGTGTACATAGAAGGGGGAGACAAAAGTCTAGGTAAGACAGGGAAGAGTAAGAAGTGGGTTTACGCAGGACAGGGGTTAATGTTTGAGTATTAAGAGAGTGATAGGACAGCTGGCTCTTCTGTCCTACAAGCTGGCCAACATGCTAAGACTTGCATGGTATGTGACATACTGAAATGATCTAAGACCAACTTTGCTAAGTACGTATATATATAAACACATGACTATGTATATTTAGAGGCATATATACACATATAGATTTTGATATATAACCTATATCTAAATATATTTTTACATAGTCTATCTGTACATTTTGTGGGTTCTCTTTCAAAAACTAATGGTGTGCTTTAAGTTGTGGAACTATTTCTGGCAGGCTGTTACATTAGCTATAAATTTAAACAGGTTCAAAGAGTGATTGGGCAAATTAATAGGAAAAAAATCCATTCAGGATTGCTATACACAAAGTTACCACCTGTAATTTAGGTATTGTCTAAGATGCAGCTGTTGAGTTGGCAGTAGACATGAATTAGGAGTTGAGAGATTGTTTTACTTGCCCTGACCTTATTCTTTCTCTTGGTGCCACCAGTCACTGTCTGTATTGACAATTCTTAGGGCTGGGCTGATGCTTGACCTCTAAAACTACTTCACAGTACCATCCCCACCAGGCAAAAAAAGGCAAAAAATAGGAGATAAACCAGAGGTGTTGAGGGGCAATAACCAAAAAAAAAAAAAAAAAGGGAAGAGACCACAAATTTTGACCATGTGGAGGCAGCACACAAAGCTTGCTGAACTTCAACTCTTACCTGGTTGTCTCTCCTTATGTTTTCTGTAATGTTTCCAATGTTTAACTGTAAGCCATTGAGTCCCTTACTGCAACCGTTATTAAACAAGCTTTCCTTCTGTTTCCCATCAACAGCAATCTGGTGTCAGCACATGCAGTGAAACAGAGCTCGAGGAGGGCAAAGGGAGCAGACAGCCCAGAGGCGCCAGTGCCCAGAGACATGGCCAGGGAGCCTGGCAGGGTGTCCTGCTGCTGCAGAGCATGAAGGTGAGGGCTGCTGCCACCCTTTCACATCTTCTGCCCTCCTCTCCTCTGGGCATGAAGGAGAGCCTTGCCACAGGCTTGAGTACAGCATAAGATGTCATATATCAGCCCTGTGTCAGTGTTTTTTAAGCTGTCATATTTATCCTACATTCACTAACATTTTTCTAAATGAGCAAATAATTCTCACTTTTCTTCTTTTGGTCTCACTCTTCTATAGCTCTGTTGCTCTTGAACAGCTCCTACATGCTGTTCTACATGGGAGGTATTAATTATTGGAAGTTAATTACAAGCATCTTCCTGCAGGGATTTGCTATGTGAAAGCTTGTGCTGCATTGGTTGTTTTTTAGCTGGACACACACAGTATGGCATGGGCTGTGTCTCTGTCCATAAGTGAGTCTGCAAAACTATTAGAGTTGCCTCACTGGCAGGAACGATAACATTTTCTGATTCAAAAATTGACATAAATGAGCTATTTATTCTGACATTTTTGCCAGCAAACCACACAGCTGGATTCTTTCCAGAAAGCAAAGAGAAAAGGGGCATCTGTGGATTCAGAGTGAACCCATTTATAATCTGAATTAGTATTAGTGGAAGACCTTTTACACTTGATTTATTGAGAGTTTTTGGTTTTATCTGGGGCTCCCTGACTTTTTGCTTTTGGCCAAATTTCCACTGAGCTACGTGGGAGCCTGACGATCAGAAGAATTGAACCATCATGCCCTCATTTTCATCAGTTAGGAAATGCTTTATTTCAGTTCTAGTAAGCTGGAAAGCTTTAGTAACAGGTGAACACCCCTGTATAGTTAATTATTTTGCCTACTCTGAAATATGAACTGGAAGGTAATTTTTCTGCCAGGGAATGCACTTTTCTGCCTTTTTTTTTCTTTTCCCTGTAGTGTAGTTACAATTTGAACTTTTGCTGATTTTATAAAGTGGTGGCATATACTTTGAATGCAAACCAGCTATTGCTGACAAGGGCTGGCATGTACTGTGACTCTGCGAGCAAACAGTAAAATTTTACTACTGTGTCTGTGTTTTGCTGAAAAAAACACGAGCTTTCGAGGGAAGTGGAAAAATCCGGGTGGTTCAGTGGGACTAGTAATAACTTGAAGCATTTCTCCTCAGTCAATGCAAAAAAAATAGGCTTGACCTGTCATCCAAATGAATTTGATCAAAAGACACATCATTAGCTTAGAGTGAAATGATTTAGTCTCCACCTGTTTCTGCCCTGAATACGTCATTATCGACTTTTTTCGTAACTTCTGTTCTTTATGTTGTCATGAAATTTTCGAGGACAGAGTGCACCCCATGAACTTATCCCCTCTCACTATCACAGCTGTGAAAACACATTTTCAGCATTTAGCCATCTCTGCCTTTTGAGATGGCCTCCTGCTGCAAACACGCTGACAATAAGTCAATCCGCTGTGATTTTGCAGACTTCCAGCAGGCAGCCCAAGAGCTGACCAGCTCTCCCAGCAAAACCATCATCTCCTCCCCACAAGGAATAGACTAGAAAAGCATCATTTGGTAGGCAGACTAAAGAAGATGTTTTGGTGCCAGCCAGGCTGTGCCTGTTGTGCAGGCACAAGACCTTTATTGTTATTTTCCAAAGGGGCCCTGGCACACAGTGCAGTGCTTTGCAGGATCACTGCTCAGGGCGGTCTCTGGCTGGGACACCTTCATGCTTGCTTTTGTCCCTTCTGGTGCTCCCTGATCCAGCAGCACTTGTGGCTGAGCTCTTGCCACTTGGCCACCTCCAGGAATTCCCCATTGCACTTGCCATGAGATAATGTGGTCCCTTCCATCCCATTTTTGCATTTGGCACAGTTTTACCCCTTGCCGTCTTTACTGGAAAATCAAGTGAGGATTGAGACTATGTTGGGGGAAAAACAAGACTGCAAGTCATAGTATTGTGCTTGTAAAACCTTAGGTAAATGAGAGCAAATCTACTTTATAAGTAAAAAAAGCACACTGCCATCCTAGACATTTCATTTTATTCAATGTCCTTTTCCCATCGCAAAGTAATTTGATTCTGACATTTATACCAGGGTAATAATCAAAAAGCTTCCTCTGTATATGTTCTTCCATAAGCTAACATCCTCTCTGGGCAGTTAGGTAGGAGACCAGACAGATTGCCCTGGAACGCTAATGCAGAGCATTTACTGACATTACATCACATTAAAACCAATTGCACTTCCATTACACTTGTCTACTTTACCCCTTCCTGTTGACCCCAGTCCATATTTAATTTGAGAGTGGATTGGTTAATGAGGTGGTAGAATCAGTTACTAGCCTGCCAGCAAGGCAGTGAAAGCCATCTGATTTGGAAGTTTTCTCTGAAGGATAACAAGAAAAAAATAAACTGCAGCAGGCAGTCTTCATTAATCCAGCTTCCCTTAGGAATGGTCTGACCACAATTCCCTCCTGCTGTGAATTTCTTCTCTTTCTTCTTTCTCATGGTAGTGTGGGGCAATTGAAAGAATAGCTATTGAGCAAAAAGCATTTGTGCAATAACTGTTCCAGAATTGAGGAGAGGTTTATGTCTGCACAAACTGACTCCCCCCCAAAAAATCTGCTTGGGTTAAACAATAAATATTCTGGGATCAAGATGATGCTCCAGAAATACTCGGTCAGTGGAATTGTTCTAGAATAATTCTAATGCTGTATCTCTGTTTCCAGCTCTGTTCATGTGATTTTTACACAGGGGCAGAAAAAGAGCTTGAAGCATTCATAGCCAAGCAAACATGAGGAGCAACAAGAAGATCTGTGTCCCACTTGCTGGAAAAGAGCACCCAGTAGCAATTCAAAGTGAAGCTTAGAGGTCCCAGCAGGGAGAGGAACTGGGAGTCTTTCAGGCAAAAAAGGATATTCGGTGCTACCAGGTAGACAACAAAAATGAGTTTGTCTCCAGCTGGGACAAGCGCAGCAGGAGGCGTGGTGGCCCCCATCACAGCAGATGAGCTCTGAAGGCTGCATGGTGGCTTAGGTACGTGGATGAATGTGGTTAGAAGAGGAGCTCTGCGTCCAGGACCAGCAGAGTGTGCAGCTCCTGAACTGTCAGAGCTTGCTCGCTGAGCCGTGTTACGGGCAAGGAGGACAGCAGAGCTGTGGAAAGTTGCAGCATGGGCCAGTTTTGTGGTGGTTTCTCCTGGCATCACTTCATGAGAGTCAAGAGAACTGAGCAGGCTTGCAGGAGCTGAGCATATTTGGGTCAGCAAGTACTGTAGGACTTTTCTATTATAAAGCTGTGTGTCATTAAGAACTGAATTTTGAAAATACTTTAAAATAACACAAGTAGGAAGTCTGGACTGAGGGGAGGGAAGAAAGAGCGTAGTGTGGGCGCTGTTACCTCAGCAATATTTCATTTGCTGCTTAGTGTTACTCTTCTACACTTCTTTTGCTAGGCTGATGTTGGTGTCTGGCTTTTTGAACACTGACAACTGTTAGGTACAGCTGTATCTAAAATGCACAGTCAAGAGACCAGTTGATACTCTGCCTTTTTAAAAATGACAGCTGATGTTAATAACTTGTAGCTTTCAATCATGAAGGGAAGAGCAAACATAATCTTTTCTGCTAATAACATTTACATGTGTCCTAAGGCAGGCTATTTTGTCCTTTCCTACCGTCAAGATAAAATAAACCAAACCAGGCTGTCCAAAGAAGGGAAGAATAAAAGATTTTTTTATCCAGAATCTTCCCTTCTGTTCTCCACCCTCTATTCTCTACAATAAAAAACTGATTGAATAGTGAAAGATGTGAAATCCAGCATCACAGATTACAAGGAATTGCAGCACGTCTGCTTTCTTTATCAGGAGACAGAACTGCCTTCTAGTCACAGCTCCAGTGAGCCCTTTCAGAGCCCTGCTAATAGCAGCCTGGCTGAGCATGGCAGATTGACAGGGCCAGGCTGAGCCTTATTGTTTTGCTATTGCTTTTCATTCCAGCTGCCATCATTCTGCTGTTTGGCTGCTTTGAGTGGCAGCATGCACGGGCTGTGTTTTTGACTTCAGAAGCTTTTCGTGGTGAAATAACATGCAGCTTCACAGATGAGGATTTCAATGAGTGGAAGTCACAAAATTAAGACATTAAAATTACAATCCCTACACTAGTGTGAAGTCAGCTGCAAAGTCAAAACATGGCAGGACGAGGTGGGAAGAGGAAAATGAGAGTCACTTCAGTGCAGGGTTTAGTCCCATATATTTTTCAGGACACAAAATCTATATTTTACTTTATAGATGAACACAACTTGCTGAGGGATGAGTATCTTCTGTTTCTGACTTAATGCTTTTGCTGTTAGGTTTTAATCTCTAACATTGTACTGAATTTTTGTTTTATTTCAACATAAGGTGCATTGGAAGGAGTGGATATGTGTGTCTGTGGTGCTCCTCAGAAAACTATGGTTATATTCACTTTGTACTTTGCAAGTATGTGGATATTTGAGGCATTTTTAATCATGGTATCTCATGGACTGGCCACAGAATCATGCAGTTTTTCAGCTGCACTCCTGCATGGATTAGTTTACTGTGTGTCTCAGTTTATAATAACTAGGCTGCTACCAGTGCCCAGGCTAGATGGTTTAGAGGTCATCTGAGATATGTTATAGTCCATAGCGGCGTAGGTATGTACTAAATGGTAGATGACTGAATCACAGTGCACTGTCAGCCAACAAAAGCAGTAATAAAGGGGTTTGGCAGTAAGAATAGAAAGGCCAATGTGAGTTTTGGATACTGCAAAGATTTCTAAGATGCTGGAGAAACAGCAGCCACAGCTATTAGCAACAATCTAAATAAAAGACTGTAGGAGTGAGAAAAGGGAAGACAACACAGAAGCTTGTTCTATTATTAATCATCATAGCGATGTAGCAGGAAAGACAGGGAATTCAGGATCTGGCTTGTTAGATTTGAGCACATGGAGGAACCTGGAGCTGTTACAGTCTAGGAGGGCACCCTGCCACAGCGTGCCTTACACTTTGCCTTTCCAAGGTCATATTCAAAACTCTAGTGGATGCATGCACTTGCTAGGAAACCAATGAGATTTAAAGGCGATCTAAAAACATTCAAGCTGCCCTTAGCTGTGCCTCAGAATGGCCAGTGTGCCCAGCATATCACCCAGCAACTCGAGGGGGTACACATGGCTTTTTAATGCAAGATATTTTAGCACAGTCCAGAGATGCTGTCATGACACATGCCAGCAGTGATTCACTGCCTCTCAGCTATCATGTGATTAACCCCCCTCTCATTCATTCTCTCTAATTATTACTTCTCTTTTTTCTTTTTTTTTTTTTTTTAATCATCGTATTCTCATTTTTTTCCCATATAAAACCGTCAACTTGTCAAAAACAAGAGCAGCTGGAAAAAATTCCTCTCCTTTTCACCTAGTCTGGCTTCTTTCAAGCTGAGCTACGTAAAGCTCTAGTGTAGCTTGACAAGTCCAAACTGCTGAGATTTCACAGACGCTGGTGGAATGGTGGTGGGAGGGAACGGGGGAATTGTTCCTGCAAGGGTTTTGCTGCAAGCTACTGCTTTCTGCAGGGGCTCTCATGGACAGCTTGGGATTGAAGGAGGGCAACTAAAATGGAAAAGAGGGAGTCACATTCAACAGGAAAGCAATGGATGTTAGAATGGAAAAATATGATGGTAAACCTTCTGTTTCAACATAACAAAAACTGCTGATTTAAACAGTCGGGAAAAGTGGAAACTTATCTCTGTAATGGGATTTGCCCCTGGAAAGGAAGCAGGGGTCCTGAGTCATTATTTAGTATGTTTTATTTTGTTACGGAGGCTTTATTTTACAGACTGAAACTGGAATGAAGGATTTACTGCGCTATAAGCAGGCCATCTGTCCATAACTATGTTAGACGTGATAATGTTCTTTTCTTCACAGCTATTAATACCAAGGCTCCAGTTGGCCTGCTCCTCTGCATTGTCTGCTTGGATCTGCCTGGTAAACAGGCAGTGGAAGAGACTGCTATATTCCTCAGACAAAAATATTGTCTTGATTCCAAAAAATGGCACCACAGATTTAGTGAAGGGAGCTTTTCTGTTATGCCATGCAATACGCAAACCCCTGGTAGCTGGGAAGTTTCATACGTCAGTGTTCAGTGGCAGATCTGGACCTCTTTATACCAGTAGCATCATTCTGACATTCACTGCATGAAGATGGCTCCAGATCAGGACATCACCTCCTTCTCACTATACCCTTTCATATAATTTAGACAATTCTTAGTGGAGAGTTTTGAGGAGGCATTCCTCATTTGTTACTTTCTCATGCAGGTCACTTGTTCCCTGCCAGGTGCAACTAGCATATTTAGGAAGAAAGACAATATTTTATGGGTTATATGAGCAGGGTGGGGAACAGAGACATGAAGTGAGATCTTCAGAAAGAAACCTGCTTGGGTAAGAGAATAGTTTCAGCTTATTTGCCTCTTTGATTGTGACACCATTTGTTTTTGCAGAAGGAAGCAAGTTGTAACTAGCATTTAATCTCCAGAATACACAGAGATGCAAATACTGCGTGATTATATTGTGACTTTCTTCTGCCACCATCTGGAACAGCAATTGAGTTTACAGCTGGAAAAATCTCTCTTTCCTAGCCTTTCTTCTCAGTTGTTACCTTTCCAGACAGCAGATATCAGCCAAGTTTCCCTTCAGTATCCAGTCAAGCCCTGTTTTTTAATCAGAAGGCACTGTAGGAGCTCCTCTTTCTCCTAAGTTATACCAGACTCACTGTCTTCCAGGAGATAGAAGTTCACTCAGAAACCATCTTCGTCCAGAGATGCTTTGCAGTTTTGTGACAAACATGTACCCAACCTTTATGCCACTGGACGAGCAGCCATTGGGTGCATTGGTTATGACATCATCAGCTACAGTTCCTTCTTCTCCAGGTCTCACCTCCCACATGGACACCACCTTCCCTTTCTTTTACATTCAATATGCTTGTCCCCAGGTCCTGAGCTCAGGTTTTTGTGTGCCAGGAGCTCAGAGCTGCTAGAGCTGCTGGTGACAGGGCAGGACTCGTGGAAGAAACGCTTCTTCTATCAGCTTTCCAGAGCAAAGGACAATTCTCTTGGAAGCCATCCAGTTCCTGCAAGCTGAATATGCCGGAAAGGTCACAGTTTCAGGCTCTTCAGAAAGCCTTTCTTTTCTTTTCATTTGAACCATTCACCTTTGAATAACAGAGCTCTGAGCTAAAAGAACAACTTGTCATATAGTGTTCAGCAGCATCACCCTGGGCCCCTTTTGCAGACTGTGAGGAGCAGTGGGAAGCTTTGAGTACACTGTACCTTATCCAAAAGGAGGCACTGAAAAGGTCGAGAGGATTGTTACTCTGGAAATGCCTGTGTTTTCTCTATTTGCTGCAGAGTGAGCCTGACATACCTAGCTCTTCTCCAGATGTCCGTGTTGTAGACAGTTGCAATTAGATGAGAGAAAGTCAGTCTCTCTTCTCATCTAGACATTGGTTTGTCTTTCAAGGGAGTGAACATATTATATCTGCTGTATATTCTCCAGTGCCACCCCTGCATTTCATACTGTCCTCATTAATCTTTATTCAAGATCATAATCATAACTTCCTGTGTTAACCTCACAGGTCTGCAGAAATGTAAGCCTCTCTTCAGGGAAGATTACCCAAACCTCTGCCTCATGCTGAGCTGCAGCGAAGTGGCTCCCTGTTCCTGGTGCCTCCCTGGGGGAGCACTGAGTGGAGGCAGAGGGAGCTGAGCCTGGCTGGCAAGGGCTGTGTCTCTACAGGGAAAAGACTGGGGCTTGGTGGGAAACAGTTTGCTGAGAGCAACTGCTGGAGCAGGGAGAACAGCTGGCACTTTGATGAGGCATTTGAGGCCAGCCGTATAGTACCATGAGGATGGGAACACCAAGGAAGAGCACACTAGAGCAAATAGCTCTAGGTAATCTACATCTTCTTGCTCCCTTATGCCTGGCCATTGCCTTTGATTGAGACACTCTCATCACTTTAGTTCTTAAATTGTGAGATATCCCACAGTGCAGGTTATCTCAATCCAGAGGAAGTGCAGTTACACAGTAACAGTGGGTGCAGTGTCATTATAAAAAATTTGAAAGAACGTTCTGTGAGCATAATGGCATCATTTTGCCAATATTCTGTAACTCAATAAACAAGAAGTAGAGCACTGATTCATAGCCAGTGGAAAAAAGAATCACAATTCACAATAATAACATTTCTCTTTTCTGATTTGACAATAGCTGATGGCAGCTTTTATGGACCGACCTCTGCTGAGCACATACCTGCAAGGAAATGAACCTGTGAGTTAATGTATTGTATAGACTTAGCTCAGGAATAACTTGTACTAATAGATGATAAAAGCCAAAGCAAATGACAGAAGCCTGATATGACAACAGCTAGCAAGAGACAGGCCCAGAAGAGGTAGGTGACTTCCCTAGACACTCCAGTCAGAGTCCATAAGGTGTCCTGCCCTTCCAGCTGAGCCCAGATCCAAACCAAATGTAAGCCAACCCATTGCAATGGCTGCTTTTGGTAGTGAGTTCTCCCTTGCATCTGTAGTTCTCAACCGAGTAAATGTTCTTCACTGCGAGGAAGGATTGAACAGTTTAGCACCAGATTGAAAAGAGGGAGGAATTAAAATGGGTGAAGATACCATATATGGGGGAAAGCAAATGGCAATGTATTCCTGGGGCCAATGGAGAGTTTCTCAGATTCTCCTTGACTCACCATTTCAGGGCAAATCATCACCTTGAGGAGAGCTGCTTCTTGCTGGGGCTGCTCTTTGTGGTGAAATGCTTTTGCAGTTGTGTTTCTGATGGAGCATGTGTGAGGCTCTAGGCTAGTCAATGCTTTGTATTGAAGGCCAAAGTTTACTGTAAAAGGCTAAGTTACTGTCATGTCTGTATTAAGTTTCAAATTAAAAACAATCTTGGTCACTTCATGCTTCTTGTCTCTCCAGGCGCTCCCTGGGTCTTTTAGCATAGTCTGGGTGGAGATGCTTCACAAAATGTGTCTCAAGTTCATCTCCAGTAGTCAACAAAAACAGTTTGAAGGAAAAGTAGTGCTTTGCTCTGCAAATCACTGTCAGCTGATTTATGACACTAGTTTGAGTGAGCTTGATTGAGAGCAGGGATTGAACTGTTTTTTG
The DNA here is from genome assembly GCF_036013445.1 of Caloenas nicobarica. NCBI lineage: Eukaryota > Metazoa > Chordata > Aves > Columbiformes > Columbidae > Caloenas > Caloenas nicobarica. The sequence goes on along the minus strand of NC_088245.1, from coordinate 62,775,842 downwards.
CATGCATCAAATCATTTGAATAGAGAAATAGTCTCAAGAAAACTGACTGTAGTTTTTCCACTTTTGTGGATTAAATATTTATTAGTGCAAGGAGGACTATGCCACTGCTTTGAGTGTGCCAATACAATGTGGATGGCCTACATTGATGGCCCCATGCAAACAGTAAAACATGCGAAAAGGTACAGTGTTGTGTCACCAGAGGGACAGTCCTTCATCAGCGGTCCTTCAGACATACAGGCTAATGTGTAGTGTGATGCAATCTGATTTTCAAGTTGTAGGAGCTGACATGGGAGCCTCTTGGTGGTAAAATCAGGTAAGTGTATATTCTGATGGAGTTAGCCTGGCACAGAATAGGCTTGCTGTGTCTGAAATGGAGTTGGGATCAACATGTTCCCTGAAAAAAATGATCACTTACCTAGTCCTGATGCAGGCTTGAGGGACCTGTTTCATAGGTTTTTCTTCCCTCTTTCAAGAGAAAAACTTTATGAATATTGTTTTTGGAGACATAGAAGTCCTCAATTCCATCAAAAGAAGCTGCTTTCATGTGGGTCTCAAATACTCCTTTCCCTTGCCATGAGCAACCTGCAATAAAGATATGATGTGATTACTAAACACTGAAGCTTTCTTGTCCTGAAGGAAGTTGATATATGAAAGGTAGGGTCAGGAAAAGTAGAGATCTGTTCTAACCTACTGAAATGCAGTTCCTTGAGCTAAGTGAGAGTAACGTGACTTATACCTTTTCTGAAGAAGAAGACTGAATCAGGGAAGTTGCTTTAAGAAATCATTAGTCAGTGCACAGGACAAAAGCTGGTTTGCTTTTTGTTTCTTCTGCATGCAGATTGAGCCTGACTCCTAGAAAATTACACTTCATCCTTCGTGATATCATCAGCCCTCACTCACCTGGGAAAATATTCTCCTGGTAGAGAAAAAACGATTCCTTACATATATGGAGGAGCCTATGGCTAAACCACTACAGACTGGAAAGTTTTGTTTTCAGTTTCTACTTCTGAAGTACCTCAAAGATATGTTGTTCATTGCGAAGGGTAAATTCACAGTGAAGAACTCAGCTAGAATAAAAATGCTACAGACAAAATAAAAATGGCAAATATTGTCCACACTGACAGTTCTCATTCACATTTTATTAACAAGTTTATCTATTCTGCTCTCATTAATTCTTTATGAGCACGTCTTTTTCTCTCTTCACTTTGCACTCATCCTGAGTACACTGTGCTACAACAAGCAAGAACTATTCAGCAGATGTTTCTGCTTTGCGGACTCTGGCATTCCATACTTGGTTGTTTCTTGACAACTAGAAATCCTGACTGGGATGTTTCATTTTTCTTACATGAGCTTTGGGAGCACCACAGAATAACATCTAATCAGTAGTAATTCCTGTAGCTTGTATTAACATTAATTACTCAACTTTGGGGACAGAACGTACCCTTAGCAAATTTGCAGATGATGATAAAATGGAGGAATGCTTAACATGCTGAACAACAGAGTTACAATCCAAAGAAACTTGAGAATTGGGCCAACAGGAGCTTCATGAAGTGCAGGAAGGGGAGTGCAAAGATCTGCACCTGGGTAGGAATAACATCAGGCATCAGCACGGACTGGGAACAGACTGGCTGAAAAGGACCTGGGAGCTACCGTGGCCAAGCTGTGAGTTAGAAGTGCACTCCCATTGCAAGCAACACAAATGGCATAGCAGCCAATGCCAGGGGCAGCACGTCAGCAATCCAAGGAAAGATGATAATTTCACACTGGCGAAGCTGCGCTTGAAATGGTTTTGAGTTTGTAGACTCTGCTGCCCAAGAGGGAATGAGAGAGACTAGAGAGGGTCAAGTAGAGGACTAACAGAATGAACAGGGGCCTGGAGCACAGACCAACAAGGAGGAGTTGGAGAGCTGGCTAGTCTAGCCTGGTGAAGAGACTATAGGTCAAATTAACAGCATCATACAACTACTTGGTCAGGAGCTACAGAAATGCCTGAGACAAACTCTTCTCACCAGTGGGAGATTGTATAACAAGGAGCAACAGTCACATGTTGCAGCATCGGAGGTGCAGGTTAGACATTAGGAAAAACTTCTTCACTAAGAGGGTGGTGCAGCACTGGAAAAGGTTACGCAGAGAGGTCAGGGACTCTCTGTCCTTGGAGGTTCTCAGGGCTCAGCTAGACAAAGCAACGGCTGATCTGATCTAGTGTTGGCAACAGCCTTGCTTCTTATGGAAGGTGGGACCCGAGGCACCTGGACATCCCTTCCAGTCAGCACTCCAATGATTGTATGAATTTGAGGGATACAGTAAGCCAATCTGAAAGAATTCTGTCACACTCAAACTTTAATTGAACAGCCTATAGTTATGAAGTGTTACTGAGAAGTGAACTGCATCTTCATGTACAATGAGGAAACTACTCTCCCAAATCATGCTTCACGTGTTATAAAGCTGCAACAGAGTACATGACTCCCAGATGAGATTAACATAGGGCAACTTTTCTTACTGGCTTGTGCCCCAGTTCTGGAAGACTTGCAGTACATGCCAACATTTAAGTATGGACTTTGTTTTAAACCTTTCCATCTATCTATCGTTTGGTTAAAGTCCAAAACTATGTGCATAATTCTTTGATGAATCAAAGAATTTGCGAGTCTTTAGCTAGCTCCTGGTAGTTGTTCTATTCCTGAGGTATCTCCACTGTGGCTAACTCTGAAGAATTAAGTCAGACAAACTGAATGTACATTTTACATTGTGCACATCTGTGTCCCATATTCAGATTACTGGTTCACAAAACAGCATATCTGTCTTCCAAGTGAAACTTCCATGAGAACACAAGCTACTCCCAGGTCCTCATGAGTGCAGTCCTTCCCTGAAGGAAACCCTCTCAACATCTGCAGAAACAATAACTATTTCAGCAAGAATGTTTGCTGTCCCTTGCAAAATCCACCCAAAACAGCTAAGAAGCATTTTTAAAAGTAAAGTAGAACTTGCAAGAAGTCCATAGCATTCTTTAGTGCTCCATCAGATTCTTGCCTTGTCACACTAAAGACAAGAATGTTATCACTCCGGTCGACTCATTATTCATATACTAATTAATTTGCTGTCACACAGCCAAAAATATTTTTTCACAACATCTCACGTCAGTATGAGTGAAAACTGTAAAGCCTGAATTCAAAGTGTGTTTCAGGCCTGTGGAAATCTTTGCTAAGGCTCTTTTTTTGAGTAATCCTCTACAAAGTTCAGGAGGAGGGCATAATGTTGAGACATTCTCATTTGACTGCAGCATTTGGATGATCTGTATATCTGTAAGAGTGTACGGCTAAGATTAAACCTCTTAAAACTCTGAATGTCCACTGAAAAATTCAATGTACTTTTTCAGAATTGTTTTGTTTCTTTTCTTGTTTCCATCATTCTTTTTTTTGCGTACTTTTCTGATACTCTTATGCCATGGAGACAGTGGTTCTATTTAGTGTAGAACAACCCTTTGCTACATTTAAGACCCATTATGTGACCAATGCTTTCTTTATCTTATAGGCTTGAAAGGGTTGCCAGGTGTCATTTGCAGCTAAGAACAGGTATGTTAGTGAATCTCCCATTTCATAAAGGCTTCTTATCAGTAGAGAGATAAGAACTATAATAAACATTACATGCATGTAACATGAAGGGAAGTTACAGGGTCCTGCTAACATGTCTTGTCTTTTGTTTCCTTTCAAAAATATAGCACTTTGAGGTTAAAAGGCTTCCTGGTTTGAACTTTGGCTTCAGAAATATGTAAAGGTATAAGTTTTATTAACCCAAAAATCTTTTGAAAATCCTTCAGCCGGCATCTTGCTGTTCAGTATTGTGTCTTTGGTTTCAGACATTGATATTTGCTCAGTGTAACTGAGTTTGCATTACTGTAATACAAATTACTTCATCCAGGAAAGGAAGAATAACACAGTTCAAGTACTGTGACTTTTTGTTTGATCTTCACTTATGCTTTAATTTCCATATCAATTATATATTATAGGAAGCCAGAGATAGAATTAGTGTCAAAAAAAAAACAGAAAGGAAAAATTGCTGGAACATGCACGATTCTCCAGAGTCAGCTCATTCAGCCACTATACTAAATACATTTGTACAAGGTTCTTTTTGTCCCATCATTTTATATCCTGAAGCTGTGATTTAGTCAAATGAAAGAACGGAAAAATACCACATGCTATAATGGATGTGTGTACAAAACACTCATCTGCGCCTTTTCTGAAGCAGTTACATTGTCCTGTTCTCAGCCCACTGGACAATGTATAGGGCTCAGAGACTGTTTTGTACCTCTGCCAGCTGCCCTCTGTGTAGTGATAGCACTCGTTCCCGCCTCCTTTACTGTTATAACACAAGTGGCCCATCTGCAACAGAAGTAGTGTGAAAAGAAATAACATCTACAACAGTTGTGTGTCTCAGTAGCTACCTCTTAAAAGGACTCGTGGCTGGACCCTTCAGAATGGTTCAGATCAACATTTAAAGTAGATGCAGTAACCCACTTCTTTAAGAGAGGCACAACATGTATTTTGAAAAGGAATAATTAATGAAATATTAAGTAAGTGTCTTAGAAAAGATATTTGGACCTAGGCTTCTGTTGACTATTGCTGTTAATCTCTGTGGATCTGCTGGTCTTTTTAAAAGGGTATCATTGAATTAATATATAGCCATATGCATATATAATTAGGAGACTGCTGTGTGAAATATAGCTTTTTTTTAAAACAATCACTTATTACTGGCATCAATACCTGATGCTAGAGATACCATTTGCTGTGTGGCTAAGCATAAAGACCCATAAGCAAGTAATATTGGTTTAGGAAGAGAGGCTAGAAGTGAGGATGAGATCCAGCTCCAGATTGTAGACACCTATATTAGGAATCTGAAAGAGATATCTCCATGCAAGCTGGGTGCTTAAGTACCCATTCTAATAAGAGGAGAATCAGAGGAGAATCAGTGTTTTATTATGCTGTCTTTTTGTAAATATCTAACCAACAGAAATTCCTTTAAGGTATACAAAGTATCATCTTTGCATTGGCACAAGGGAATCCTGTGCTCTTCTGCACATAAATGAAAGTCAAGAAAGATATCACAGCATAATTGAAACAGCACTATGGGCCTATATGTAGACAAATGAAGGAGCGCAAGATCTCCAATGACTGTATTAGGTGTTCAGACATCCAGATCACAGGTACATACTACAAACACAGGTAGTCCTCCAGATTTCTGAATTTGAGTGGAATGAATAAGTGAATAGTCTTTACTGAAGTTGAGGGGGGGTTACAAAGCCATTTTAAATATATGCCTAAAGATCTGTAAAAAATTGTTCCTGAATTGTTGGACTTGTTATAGGCAAGATTTTAATTAATAGTATAGTGATCCAAAATCTGAGCTCACCATCTGGGCTAACAGTTGTGCAAGAGTGATCCCTCTGGGCAATGACAGAGCTCAGAGGGTCCATTCATGAAAGTCCTCAGCTTGCGTTCAGCAACTCCTTAATGGGCCTCTCATATTAGGTGACTTACTAGGCTGTTCTGGCTTGTATAGCAATAAGCCTAAGTACTTATGAGGTTTCTTTGTCCTGGGTAAAATACAGTGTTCTCTTCTTTGCCATCTCTTGTAAATGCCCTGACTGTAGATACCCTCCAGAGAAGCAAGCTCCTGGGATGCAATTATGTCCTGTGTGGTTCGCCTGTTGGTTGTTGTTTCCCAGAGCACAAGCCCTGTAGGCAGTCTGTTTAAAAGTTGGTTTTCCCAGAAACTGAGTATTAGAAGATTCTTACATACTGACAAAGTTTTCACTCCCAACTGTGCAAGAGACTCATGGACCTAGACAAAACAATGAAACATCTGAGTTTCTACCCGCGCACTGTGTTCTTTGGATTTAGGCCAGGTGCTTCAAGATCTCTATAATTCCTCTTATGCATGTCTTCTGTACAGTCCGTTCTTCTCCTTCCTGATTACTCCCCAGTGTATAAAACCAAATTCCCTGTCAGCTGGAACTGGTGAATTGACTTCTGTGAGGTTTTGTTCACATACCCCTAGCACTTCTACAGTGGCATCTGAAAAGACTTATTTGTTGGATCCCAAAGTAAATCAATCTGCAATTAGGGGCAGTTACCCTAGTCATATTCCTATACAGTTTTTCAGAGGTTTAAAACTCATTGTCTTTACCTCCTGAACCGTTTAATCCCTTTCTCACTTGGTGTGACCGTGACATTCTGACATTTGCATTGCTTATTCAAATGGAAGTTGTATGCAAGAAGGTAGCCAAGAAAACAGACTAACACTAAGAAAGCATACATGAGGCAACACGTACAATTCAGCTGGTCCTTTATTCCTAATCTATGAATATATATCTGCCCATTGAAGAATACTGTGTCAAATCTCCAGTTTAGAGAATCTTTCAGTATTACACTGATTTCATCAATGCAGTGGTAATTTATGCTAGCTGAAGGCCTAGTTATGTTTGGATTTTTAAAAATAGCTCAACAGACAAGTGTAGTGAATGTAAAGGATTCTCAAATAAGCCCTATTTGTGGTTCATCCTATTACATATCTCACTGGTGTCCAAAATGCTTGTGTGGTTCTCTTTGAGGGAATAACTCTTCCATTTCAATTTTAGTTTCTTCATCCTACCTGCTGTATTATGAGCTTTTTCCAGAAAATTACCTTGCAGCAGAAGACCATAGTATCCTGGGTGAAACAGTCAATGGGCAGAAACTGCAATCTGGACATTTTCAAAGGGAGATCAAATTACGCAGCTTGCTGTAGAGAGTGCAAACAAATTTTAGTCTGGTTGGCGCTTATCTATTTTTGCAAGTACATCACTTTGGAAAGCGACTTGCTCAGCTAATCCATAGCTGTCATGGAAATGTAATTTTTTTCTTCCTCCAAACCAATAACGGGCACCTGGCAAGCTTGCTTGTGCACCCATGCATTCAAGTCTAGCTGTTTCCATGGAAACCCATCAAACTGTCGCACCAGTTTTGTAACATGCTGCCACTTCACAAACACAGGACAAGCTGTTTTGCACAAAATTCCTGTATAATGTTATTTTATTTTCTCTCTGAAGAGAATTCAGTTAGACTATATGTTTGCAGACTGCAAGAATTGCTTCTTATTCTGACTAAACAGCTCATCTGTATGAGAACATGAAGTCTGAGGCTTTTACAAACTCACTGAAAAATACATTTTAAGCAATTGAACTCCCCATCATTACATGAGAAAAATGAAAATGTTCCTTTTAAAATATAAGTACGTTTATATCATGATTTCATTAATACACTACCTATGTCTTTGATTCTATCCTGGGAAGATATTTCAATTCCAAACTCAAGATGCCAGACATAGTTGCCTCTTTTGAGGGACTCCCATGATAACTTTTAACTTAGTTTGATAAATTTGTTCAAGGAGATTAAGAACATGATCTCTGTGAGAACAGGAGATGGGACTCAGACATCCAAGAGGTCTTGTCCACTCTATGGCTTAAGGCCCATCTGGTGTCTGAAAAACACGAGGCTTTGATTATGCATAATTCAGATTTCAAGCTGTATCTTAACATATCCAACAAACAAGGTTTCAGAGAAGCTTCAGAATCTCAGACATACAAAGGAGTCTGGTACTCTCTCCTCAAGACTAGCCAAACATGGAGGTTTCAGATATGGTCCAACACATTTTTTTCTCAGTAAAGCACATGGGATGTACCCTTTCCCCCATGCAACTCAACATCTTTTTTGCATTCAGCCAGTAGCAAGGTTTTCCAGTGAACAAATATCTTGATATGACCATTTTTTGATTCACACAGTGCTCATTTTTAAAAAGGATTCCTGAATCTTGGAAGCTGTCAGTTCCTATAAGTGAGGAGTATGTTATGGGACTGGTTGTCTTTCTAACAATATCAAGCCTTTTTCTGAATTTGTTTCTTCCCTATGCAGTATTGTTTTATTTATGTCAGCAGTTAGCCTTCATTTAAATTGGAGAAGTATTAAACACTATGAATTCATCCCTTGGAGCAGCAAAGACTAGTTAATGATACGTGTGAGATAAAGCTCAAAGAAAAGGTTCAAAGAAAAGGACAATTAGTTGGCAGGAGTCATAGAATTAATGTACAGCAAAATTTACAAGAACGTCTTATCTAGTGAATATTTATAATGGAGATCAGATGGAATTGGTAGCTAAAAGGGCATAAATGGGATCAATGCCCATTTATCAAGAGGCATCTTTTAGCTGAGGAAACCTGAGACTGATCAGTGCATACTGTAAAAGACTGAATATGCTTAATATTGGCTTGCCTAATGGAAAAGTTTGTCTATGCTATTTAGCATTAATTTAATGCTAATGTGCCCATTTAATAACAATTGATATTAAACAGTTTCCTATTTAATGTTAATTGAAAATCACTGCTTTCCAGTTCCAGATGGTATTTAATGTCACTTGAATTTCAACTAGTAACAAAAAATGCATTTGTATTTTGACCCAAAAACTTTACAGGAAACCTAAAATACAAGAAGAACAGATCAGTCACTAGAACTGTAAAATTTAATTTTATTGTATTATTGTTGAAAAAATGACCATCAAAACCCTAGAAGTATAATTAAATGCCACAAGCCACAAAGGATATACTGAGATGATTCTGCAGTGGCTGTAAAATGAGTCATACACTTTTTTTGTTGTTGGTTTGGTTTGGGGTTTTTTTGTTTGTTTGTTCTTGGTTTTGCTTTTTGTTTTTTTCTTTCTGGCCGAGCATGAGCAAAAAGTGGTTGTAGTAAGGAAAGGGATTGTAGTTTGACCACCACCTTTTCCAGATTAAAACCTTTACTGCTTTTCTGATTTTCACTGGCCTGCCAACAAAAACTGATGGCATAACACCTTAATTTCTTAATTTGCCCATTTTCCCATTTAATTTGCCCATTCAAATTTTCCCCATTTGTCTAATTCTATGAATATACACTCAAAATATGCCTTGTGGGTTCCAGACTGTCTACAGACTGTACGAAGATCCTCAGAACCCAATAGCCTCTCCCAATAGGTATCTATGATGCTCAACGCTCAGTGGTCTAGGACCTAAACTTTTTAGATCCAGCATCTAACTCTTTTTGGAAATGATATTCTGTCTCTACTGCAGGTGTGTTCCTTGTATCACATGGACTGTGTGTTCAGCCTGTTCATAAATTATCTTTGTCCCCTTGTGCATGTACATGCACAAAAAATAAAGAATACATAACACTTGAGGGTAGGTTCCTAAAGTGAAATATTTTCATATGCTATGTTAAGTACAGTTGCCTCATTATTTACAAGTGGGCTGCCAGCCTAGGTATCTAATCCGCTACTGATGCCAGGGTCTTCTTACTGCCCTCACTCTGGCTGTATTTCTTCTCTACCATTTTGTTCCGGAGGTTTTGTGACTCTGGTTTGACACAAGGTATCATGGTTTTGTTTCCTGTGCATTGCCTGACTGGTTTATTTCAAAAAGTACAAGGAGTCAATTATACTATTGCCTATTTTCTAAGTGCTGGAGAGAAGCTCTAATTGCTTTCTGTCAGTTGACTCAAGCATAGCTATTTCCTAAGTCATTTCTCCTCACCAGCAGAATAGTCTCCCACTGAGAATACTCCCTCCTTATTGTGGAAACTTGTATTTTGGTGGCTCATAATTAATAACCGTGATGTTATTAATCTTCACTGCATTTTCTAACCTTTAAAGCAAAGAAAAGCATAATTTATAATGTTAAGGAATAAAATTACATCCCACTCCTTCCCTGAGGGGAAATAGGTTTCCTGCACAATTTGCAATTCTTTCTCACAGTGGATATAGCCTGTAGCAGGCTTTTAAAAGGAAAGTTAATTGTAGAGGAATGGGAGGCAATATGGATGGCATTACGTTACTGTTTGCCTGATTGCTCTTGCATATAGAAAGTGAAGAATGAATTCAAGGATATGCTAATGGTAATGGGTCCATTTTGGATGGGAGCTAGACACGTCTATTGTGAGCACCACTGATGGATCATTCTGTTTCTGATTCTGCTGACACACAAACTTCTGTATATCTGAATCAGTATTGCACACATTGAACTGTTGCTCTCCTAGTGCTTGCATTGATAATTCATCTTCTACACTAAAATTTGACAAGCATAAAATTTTGAAAAGGTCAAGTTTGAGGTCTCTTGAGATTATTTTTGACCTCAGCTTTGACAGTGAATGAAGGAAATCACTAGCTGTATGCGTCTTGTGAGTCCATTAAGCAACTGAGGCCTGGCAAGTTGCTGTTATTAGTGGGATTAGTTATGGCAAGGTTTCCACAGCTAATGGAAGCTATCACTGACATTATAGGCTTGGCAAATGCAGAAAGGCTTGTGTCACCACTGGGGCAGAATAAATCCGTGCAGTGATCCATTGAGGTACCATGTGGACAAATAGGGGTTTTCCAAACTGGAAATCTCATTGTTTTGAAACAAGGAGACCATATCCTGGTGAGGTCCTTGATCTCTCAAATATTAACATTGCAGAAGGAGACACTGAGGCTTTAATGAGGTTTGCCATATGTTCTTCTTCTTGGTGACCTGAAATCTCTGAAGTCTGAATTGTTGGTCTGATGACTGTGGTGTCTTATCCCAGCAGAGCAGGAAATTGGTCCCCACCTGAACATGACTTTGCAGGGTCAGATTGGAAGGTTCAAGCAAATATTCCAGACCAACATTTTCCTAAGGAGCTCCATGTCTAAAGACAACTGTAGGGAAGGAGATACTCCTCCAGAGGGGAAATCTGTGGGCTCACCCTCCTTGTATCTCTCTGCTATTTGCAGAAAATGTTCTCTCCCCTCTTTGCAGTATAGTCTCTCTGTCACTCCACCTTCATTCAAAATTTTTTCCAAAGATCTATATTCTACCATTTCTACCAGCAACAAATTACACCTTACTCACACTAACAGGTGACTTACTCTGAGAGGAGCCAGTGTCAGTGACGGAGTTACTTATGCAGTAAAGATATCGGTATCTATTTTTACATGTGCACCAGAATAAGGAAGTCCAATTAATTGAAGCTTAGGAAAAAATATAAGGACTGCATGTTAGGAAATTATCATGCCTAGGAAAGTAACCACTCAAAAATTAATGGTATAGGGGTGGATTTGAGTCCTCTTTCCCAATTTTACCTTTTTGATTATAGCCTTTATATGGTAGTTACAGAAACAAATGGAGGAACGACTCTAGCAGGAATACTGTGAACTTGATATTAATGAAGAAGGAGCTCTGTGCTCTCCTCTTCTTCTGAGGGCAAGAGAGAAGGTGGTAGCAAAGACCACAAAAACAAGAGAGACAGCATTTTAACAGATGGAGATATTCTAATCTAGCACAGGAGAACAGGAGAAACTGACGTGAAAGCTGAGATGCTGAAGAAGCATATATATTGCAAAGTAGTATTACAATAAATTGCTTTTTGTTTCATATTAGTTAACATTTCCATTTTATTACAACCATGCTTAAAGAGAAATATCCTGTCATTCAAGTGAAGTGATAAAAATGACTCTGAGTAATTTGATTTGTTGCTGGGCATTTCATTCCTAAAGGTGTGGTGACCCTGAAAAACCCTCTGGCCTACTAGAATATTCTAAGAAGTCCTTTTCTCTCCAACACTGGTCAAACAATAACTGGATGCTCTTCTGCCTGGCTTGCATGGGTTGATTAGAGCATCAGTGCAGCACAGGTGCCTGACACTTTCACCTATGAATAACAGATACGTTATGCTTATACGTCCAAAGAGAAAATGCATCAGAACTGATTGGCAAGCTTGCCAAATCCAGGTCATCTGAAAATGTATGAAGATGCTTTTGACAATTTATAGCTAGTAAGGTAGACTTTGGCTAAATCAATATAAATATTATTTATCAATACAATCTTACAGATTTTTGTGCAGTGGCTTGGTTTGGTTTTGTAAGTTTTGTTCTTTTCGCTGGGTCTTGCTTTTAGGGAACAGAGTAGGGTTCACTTTCTTTAAAACAATTTCTCTCTTTTGGGGTTTGATTAAGTCTATTTTGTTAAATCATTTGCAATGAAAAAGGATATGACATGGGAAAAAGAAAGCTGGAGTCAGAGCTGGTGCAGAACCATAGGCTGGTCCACTTTTTTTTTTTTTTTTTTTTTGCCAGAGAGTCAGAGACCTTCCAGCCACACATTCTCATGCTGCCAAAAAGGCTGTCTGTGTGTCCCAGTTCTGCTCATTTTCCTCATGGTTCATCAGTACTGACTCCTCCTACATACCGGGCTCCATCACATCACTCCTGGTACAGGGAAATACCTAGTCCACCTCTCAGCACACGTTTTTCAGCACAGTTTTTGCATGGCTATCTAAGTAGCGATTAATTTTCATCCTTGCAAGACTAGAGATAAGTAAGGAGGAAAGACAAGAAACTTTGCTCAAAGAGAACTCATTTCACTTCTAAAAGGGGGGAAAAAAAAAAAAAGTGAACTGGTGTCCATAGGAAAAAAGTAAGCTGGAATTGCAGGCAATGTGGTCCTATTTTGTTCCCTGACCAATTTATGATTTGGCTATACGGTATGTCAATTTATTTTTATTTATAATTATTTTTAAACTCACAGCCAGTTGAGCTAAATGACTTCATCCTTAGTAACAGGTTATAACTTATTATGAATTGTCTTGTGTGCCGTGTAAACTGTCACAGTCATAGGCATTTGTGCCTTTTATCATAGCATCTTATGGCACACAGATTATAGTGATAAACCTTTCATACCTTCAAAGTCACATCCTTGTTCTGTATTGTCTTAAAATCCTTTAGACTTAATCAACACCAAAGGTGGCCTGTGATTTGAAGAAATAAATGATGGCAGGAAAGAAGGACAGAGATTGACTTTGACAGTAGGAAGAGATATGATGCAAAGAAAATATCTCATTTAGGGAAGAAAAAGAGCCAATTACATTTACTGAGAAAAATCGATGAAACAAGCAGTCTCTTAGGAGCTGAAATAAAACTTTAGTCCAGTCTTGAGTCCTACTGTGACTATTTTACCCTTTGGAGGATTCCTTGATGTAAAGGGTAATCTTCTGGTTACGTTCGACTGTACAAGGAGCTTTGACAGTTTACGTAAAGTTTATGGAAGAGTATAAGAGGACAGTTCAGAAAATGAGTACAGTTAGCATCTCCAGATGTTAATTAGTTCCATTTGAAAACTATTTAATGAGTATACTATATTTTCTCTTAGAATAATGCATTTAACATGATCTTTGGTGAAGCCTTCTAGCGCATAAGTTTTGGTCTTATCTAAAGCTATTTGTAGTCATTTGTACTCACCACTCTACCATTTGCTAACATGTTACACTTACTTTACATAAGGGGTGACAGTGGACAAATACACCTGTGAACTTCCTGTCTGACTTGTGGGCATGTGGAGAAATGCCCTGTTCTGTGCCATTAAGAGTGATGTAAAAGATGACAGTGACATAAAAACGTAAGTACATGGTGTAGCATTTTAACTCTGAGGGTTTAAAGCAATACAGTATCTGTGATGTTTGATTTCATTGTTGTTAATAACAACTGTCAATGACAGTGGGAGGTGGCAGAGGAGAAGCATCAGTTTGATTTACCCTGAATTTGATCTACTTGCAAAAAATACCTATCTCCTGTGTGAAGGTTTTCCAAACAATTGCTAGTACTTCGAATTAGAGATCACCATTTTTCCTCTTCTGTAAAGAAGACCACAGTGATTGCATCTTGTCTGCGGGCCTTGTGCTGATGGGGGCAAGATTTTAGAGAAGCATCAGTTGTCATTAAGCTCAAAGGAAATAAATGGCTCTGGATCCTGCATGACACTGACCTCCTACCCTTCCCAGGCAAAAATCTCAGCACTCAGTTACACTTGAGTTGGAGACGCTTCTCACAGGATCCTCTGCTGAACCAGAGCTCAGAAACCACTGGTCAGTTCTCTTATCTCTTTGAAGATACATGGTGTCAATACCATGATCACTGGCATAGGTCAATTTTTTAGTATTAGATGATGCTGGGAACGATATATCTATTTAGTGCAATTGTATTGCAAAATCAAAAGCTCTTTAGCATTGTCACAGCTGAAGCTGTTTCTTTTGTATTTTAAATATTTACAAAACTTAATTTTCCACATTTTTTTCATGTTCCAAAAGATTTTTTGTAGTTAGTGAAGACAGATGCCAAAACTTCCCATTAAAGGGACTTTTGAAGACATAAGCCTTAAACTGGAAGAAAACCAAGTTACACTTGAAAAAACGTGGTGTTTTCTGTTTAGTTTGCAAAGTAAAATATGAAAATAAGAATTTTCTTTTTTGCATTATTTTATCTGAAATACATAAGAAGTGTAGTAGTTGTTGATTTACATTTTCAGTGAATAGAAAATTGAACAGAAGTATTGCCATTGATTGAATTTAGTATTCTTGTTACATAATATGTGAATATAAGTTATGTAAATATGCTAGTTCCTTCTAAAATAAATGGATAGGGCTGGTGTCGTGTTGTTACACAAACTTATCACATACATAAGGAGTGCAGAAGTATATGTCTATGCTAGACAGTAGGATCAAGGGCCACACTAGAAATTGAAATCCTAACTCTTTTTTATTCATAAGTCATAAACTAAGTTATCTCTCACTAATTTTATAGATATTTGCAATTAAATTGGATCTTGTGTTCTCTGAACCCATCTCCTCCTTTGACTGCATTTAAGCTTCTAGTGAAGGAAAATTATGCTGAGATTGTGACATCCTTAGCAACATATTATCTTGACATCAAATGCAGGGTCAAACAAGGGTAGGTGCTTTATTGTAAGAGGAATAAGATTTTACAGGAAGCTTGTCCAGTGAGGTAAACATTCTCATCACTCCAGGTTCCTTCAGGGGAGCGTTAGCCAGCATACATATGTTGTTACCAGTTCCAAGTGGTGCAAAGACTAAAGCAAAAGCAAAGGCCCTATATGCTTCTACGACACACCTCAAATACACAGACTGAAGGTCAGGCAGATGTGTCAGTTTGAGAGTTATATTTTTCAAACATTAAAAAACAAAAACAAAACAAACAAAAAATCTCCCACCAACAACAAAATAATAAAAGATATTCCAGGAAAGTAATGCATTCTGTTCTGCAGAAAGCTTATTTGCATTTTTTCTGAACTTGAAGCCACCTAGCAATCTGAACATTTCAAATGACATTCCTGAGAGAAAATTCCTTAAAATGTGAGGCACGTTTTAAACCATGGATGTAGTTAAGCCTGGAAGAATTTCTATTGAATTTTGGTGGATTCTCCATTCTTACTAACTGAGACATTAAAAGTGGCCATTCTTCCATAGAGGACACACTTGTCCACACAGAAATAATTCACTCCTTAAAGTCAAATGACCTGTGTTGTGCTGCTGGCCAGACTAGACTGTCACAGTGGTACCCTGGGATTATTTATGGGTATATATGTGAGGCACTGCTTACTGAATAATCAGTCACTTATTTTTCTTCAAGAATTTTTCACTGATTGCTGGCTTTAACCTTTTTTTTTTTTTTTTCCAATAACTGTGCACTAAAAAGAAATTATAATTACCAATTTGCGGGGAAAAAGGGGTGAAACATTTGTCTTTATTTTCTTGTGCAGCTGTTTAGCTGCAAGCCAGAAGAGTGGATGGGAGAGCCAGAAAGCTGTAGACAAGGGCTATCCCAGCCTGTTAGGTGTATTGGGTGATGGAGGCCTCTTGGTGCTCACTGTGCTGGAAGCCTTGGCAGTTCCCATCTGAGCAAATTGCAGGCACAGACAACAGCAGCATACACATCTTATTGCAAGGATGAGGGAATACCTCTTCTGCTGTTTCAGCTTTGGGGAAGTGCTTCATTCCTCTGTTCTCCAGATAAAGCAACTGTTGAGGAAAGCAAGGGCTAGGCTGCCAGCAGACCAAGGGCTAGGAAGAAAAGTGCAGTGTTAAGTAGCTTCAAACTCTCTTCCTGACACCAGCAATAGACTGAAATGGTGCAAAATCTGTAGTGTTGGTCTTGCTTCTTCACGTAAAGCAATTCGAGCCATTACCCTGTGACCAGCTTTTCCTCTGGCTGTGAGCAAAGAGGCACACAGCCCTTTTGCTGGTGTGTGTATGCTTCTGTGGACTGCAGAGAAGTTTCTTGCTTTTAAATTACTACAACATGCATCCAGGATGGTCTAAATTTTGTCTTTTCATGTTTGAGAACTCAGATGGATTTGTGAAATCCTTCTGTTCTTTCCTATACCCCAAAGTTTTGCCTGGGCCAGTTCTCTTGAGTGTTTGGAGTATTTTTGTTTGAGGAATGATCACAACGAAAGCATAACGTCTTTGTTAATGTTAATTTATAGGCTCTTATGACCAGAGCAATTTAACTGTTGTTGATAAAAGTGAATGTATATGGCAGGAATTTATTTATGCATATTCAGAAAGAATTTGAGGATGAGCCCAGTGGAAAAATAAATACTGGCAATGTTCTGAAATCTCAAAGTGAAAATGCTATGACTAAACCAATGATAATACTGTTTTATGTAATGTTTCCTTTAGTTAAAAGAAAGCAGGACACAAATTCACATTACATTATTTTTACCTCCCCAGATGGCCTCAGGGAGCTGGAAAATTTGCTTTTGCTAGAAGTTATTGCTGGGTTTGTGTTTTGTTCATTTTTAAAATTTTCAGTATTGTGGAGAAAAACAAAAATTCACTGTGAATATTTCCATCTCTGATATGGTGCATCAGTAAATTAGTGGCCACATATATTAATTCTTTTTCCTCATCCACCTACGACATTTTCCTCCACCCCAAAAAGTGAAGAATTAGAATTGTTAGGAAATTTAAGAGAATATTTTGAGGGTTCTGTTGAACAAAAATATTTTTTTCAGTGATTTGAACTAGACTTTAACTAAGGCACAGATGGAGAAACAAAGAGCAAGAAACTTTAAGAGAGAAAGAGAGCAAAAACTAGCTACCCATCATCTGTATCAGTCTAGCTTTTTTTAGAAGTCTTCTAATTTAAATTAATCTCTGCATTGACTTCAAATTTCTGCTTTCATAATTCTCTTAATTAGTCTTGGCACAGTTGTTGTACTCACCAATTGCAATCTTCTACAAGGCACTGTGGCATATCACTGGAAGTGCACTTAACAAAGTGACTGAGGGATGTGTCACAACATCTTAAAAGACATCTGTCTCTCTCTGTCTTTGGAAATCTACTTCCTGAAACAGCTGTACTGCAACATTAGACCTTGGAAGATTGTAACAAGTTGAAGATGCTTCTCAATGTCATACTCATTGTATCCTGATGGAGTCGTATCTGCTGATCTCTAGTTTCCACATGGAGAAAATTCTTCTCTAAATTGATGGGGAATTGGTATAAGTCAGAGGTGATACAAGGAGATCGTGAAAGTGAAGGTGAATTTTGGGCACATTGTATGTGATAATATTCAAATAATTCCACCTTGTTATTTCCTGCAGCTCTAGCATTAGCCAAGACTGAATACAGTTCGTTTGTCAACATGTCACTGACCTATTTCAGAATAACCTATAGAGTAGCTACGAGTTCCAGATTTATTTCTCTGGTGAGGCAGTGAAAGCGGTTTTATTGCAGATAAACTGACACTGGAAACAAGCTCTCCCTTTCCCTTATGGCATTCCTGTGGACAGCAACTGTTTTTCTGCAAAAAAAAGAACCAAAAACCCAGACAGGACTATGGGAGCCTTTGAAGGACCGTGTATGACAGGAAGTTTTAGTGCACAACAAATAAACATACATAAACTGTCAGATGCCAGCAGATATTCTGTTGGAAAAGTAAGCCATAAAAAAGATGCATATTCACACACCTACACAGGAATCAGCCTGTGTCCACATATATGCATACATGCAATGTAAATTGTCACACATGCACATACCCCCAAGTGCATGTAAGATGAAGCAAAGATTTTTCTGTTCCACTGTAACCAAAAGCTTATTACTTTCTCGCCTTCAGAAGTTAATATCCAGACAGGGAAGAAAAATTCTGCAAGTGTTAGCCTCATAAATTTATCATCTCAGTATTAGGGGCAAATTATTAACCTTGACAGAGGATTAAAAAGGGAGTTATTACATAATATGGACCTGGCAATTCCCTAAAGAGGGAAGTGGGGAAGGACTTAGCAAACTCTTTCCCTGTAGTTTCCTGTAATTTATGATCTTCAGAAATGTAGAAGAGAGGTAGGAATGAAGAATGAGGTGGGGCTTTTGGATCTCTTTCTTACCCTCTGTGGCACATGTAATCCCCAAGATAAGTGTAGTATCTCACTTGCCTGGAGGTTGTTTATCAGGTAAAAAGTTTCCCATCTTTCCTGCATTTGGTGGGAATAAAATGCTACTACTAGCTTTGTGACATGTAGTGCACTCAATTTAAAAGAGGTGTTTTCTTTTCAAGTGCCTTCTCTATTAGCCACATGCTTTTGAGACTATCCACAGAATAACAGCATGGTGGTTGTTTTCTAAAATCCTCTTGAAGGTTCATTAGATGTTGCTGGATCCTGTAATAAGCTATAATCAATTGTTTGAGACCCATGAGTGTAAGTGCATTTATTTTGCTCAACTTTATTTTGCTCTCTTCTGTTGCCTAGGACTAGTATTTGTTTTGTGTGACACCTTGTAAAAGTATTAGAAGACTGTGGGCATATAGAGAGGGAGGTGACTTCATTTAATTAGTGATTCTCTGCAAGTAAAGAACAATATTCAATTTGTCCCTGAAGGGGAGGTAAAGGAAAAGAAAAAAGAAAAATAGGGAGGAGGTGGTGGTTTCCTTGTTAAAACCTGTCAAGAAATTATCAATTATATCAGCCCCAGTGTTGACAGAGTAGATGAGTTGAAGCATAAGCAGCCAGTCCAGCCCCTCTGGTGGTGTCTGGCTTGTACTGGGGCAGCTGAAAATGGAGAGGGCTGAAGTGAAGGAATTGTGGAGGGTAATTTGAGCAGCTCACACCTGCATGGGGCTTCTACTTCAGAAAGCCATCTGCTCACAATGCTTTCCCAAGACATGTGTGCATTTCCAATGAAAAATAGCTTATGTTTATAATCTCGGTTTCTCAATTTCCCTCTCATAGATGTGCAGAGAAAATGCAAGGTGAGGCAGAAACAGGCACCATGCCTGGGATCCAGAACATGAAATGGAAACTTTGAATTCAAGTTTCTATTCCTCTATGTTCCAATTAAATTAGTAGGCTTGAAAAGATATGGAGGTAGTTATTTTTCTTCATACTATAATAGCTTGTACCGTGCTATGTTTCGTATTTGTGATGAAAAGAGTGTTGAGAACATAGGGACAGCATCGAGGTCTTTTCTGCTTCTCATGCTGCCCTGTCAGTGATCAGAGTGGGAGTGCACAAGAAGTTGGGAGGGAACACAGCTGAGAGAGGTGATCCCAATGGACCAAAGGGATATTCCATACCATATGGTGTTGTGCTCAGCAATAAAAACTGGGGGAAGAAAAAGGAAGAGGGACATTTGCAATTCTAGTGCTTGTTTTCCCAAATAACTGATATGCTTGATGGAATCCCCCTTTCCTGGAAATGACTAAACATCTGCTTGCCAATAGGAAGTAGTGAATTAATTCCTTATTTTGCATATGCAACTTTTGCTTTACCTGTAAAACTGTCTTTATCTCAACCCTTCTGATTTTCTCCTCCATCCCACTGGAGTAAGTGAATGAGCAGCTGTGTGAGGCTGAGCTGCCAAGTGGGGTTAATACACAATTGTTCTTTTTGGTGCCTAACACGGGGCATGACCCACAACCCTGGGATTAATAGTCCCATGCTCCCACGCCAGTAAATTTTTTTCTTTGGGCTTAATTCTTTTGTCCCGAAGCATCATTTATTTACAGCAGTTTAAAAGGGCTGCAAAAGGGAGCCTATTTAGATATGGCTGTAGTTACATCTACCTAATATAGACTTAAGTGAAAATTGAGTGTAAAACAGAGGTGAGCAACTAATTTTTTCAGGGAAATGAGTCCTTATTCTGTGTGCTGGAGGAAACTAGAAGTTGGACTCTTCTCTGCCCTTACATTGAATTAAGTGGGGATCTAGCCCATGATGATGTAAAGGCATGTTCTCTTCAGAAGGGTAACATATGTACCTTGGCAATTCACTATCAGCTCATTAATCAATAAAGATCTGACTTCTTATGCAAAACTGAACTTCTAAAATTTCCATGATTGCTTAATGGAAAGGACCAAAGGAAAACCAGCCAAAGCCTGTTGGCTATTCGGGATTTGAATATGCATACATTTCCATTCACAAGAAATACAGCAGTCCACTCTGCATGACGAGCAAAATTACAGATTGTCTCTGAAATGATTTTTAGATGACTTGGAGGCACTTGGTTTTGTTCTTTGATTGTGTATTTAGGACAACAAAAGACTTGAAGGATCCTAGAAGGAACATGTCTTGGATCCTTTGTGCTAACTGACTCAAAGTGAAATGACCTAGTTGCTCGATTAGAGGCATTCATTAAGTTAGTAACTTGTTTTAACAAGTTTGTGCTATTTCTTTTTGTGTTTTACTTAAAAATTCAAAGCCTCGTTAGAGCAGAACAGATAATGTTATTTTAATGATTTGCAAATATCTTGAATAATATGTAATCCTGGAAATTCCTTCCATAACAGAGATTGTTTAAAAAAATTTCTTTTAAATACTGCAGGTTTGCCAAGATGGCACATCAGACTGAAGGGACTTCTGCTCAAAGTGCACATGTGCATTAGTACAGCTATCATTCAATCCTAAATCTTTTGGTAGGTCTGAGTGTAAGATTTTGCATATGACAGTGAAGGAAATGGTATATCAAAACCATTAGGGATAGAACAAGATAAAAATAGGGATAGTAATTTTGCATAAATGAGTAAAAATAGAGGCAGCTCATGCAAGTTTAACTAAAGTTAGTATATTAGGAAATTAGATAACTGGGTAACTTTAGAGACACAGGTAAAAAGAGCTTGGTCTGATTACAAAACAGCTGATAAAATTATTTTATAACTTAGATTAAGATAAAGCAGTATTGTAATATTTGACCTCCTTATATAAAGTATATAATGAGATACTTTTATGTCAATATTTAAGATTAAAGAAAGACCACAATGGAGAAGGTGCTCTCCTTCTATTAAGCCTGTGCTCCTGTAGAGGTTCTCATCTATTGATACTTTAAAAATACCTATGTGAATTTAGCTAATGAATTTAGGTAACTTGGGTAAGATTTCCTGGCTAAGTTAATTTTTTTTGAAATAATATTTACATTTGATTTATATAGTACTTCATATCATATGCACTTTTCATTTTCCTTAATAAATGTAATCGTTGGCTGAATATCCTTTATATCTCTGTGTGACAGGATATGTATGAAATACTATTTACTTATTTAGTCACTGCATTGCAGTTTCAAACAAAAAATTCTTTTTATCCCTACTGTTGCTTGGAGTGGGTTGCTTGAACTCTCTTGATTCTCAACTAATGTCAACATGTGAGAGCAACAGAATCTGTCTGGTTCATGTTCTCGTTTACTCAAAACTTATTTGTTGCATGTGCAAGGAATGTGCAGCAGTGCCAAATGGATAACCCCCTGGAGACTGATATTATAGCTTGCTGTGGGGGGCTTGTGCTTAGGACAAAGCAAATTCCAGAGCAGCAGGGACCTGAACTTGAGCACTCCACCCTGCGCTGATCTTCAAACACAATCTGTCTGTTTTTACCAAGTATCTCAAAGAGGTCTGGTCTTTAATACAGTGCAGAAGGAAAATAAGCGGCAAAGCTTCAGGTATTTGCTCAAAATGCAATTTCTGTTTGATATTAATCTAGTCCCACATATTCTAGTGATCAGGAGAGCATTGTTGGAGGCAATGAACTACCGCCAGACTGGATTCCACCCCGTTCCATAGCTCAGTCAGCCCAATAATAATTATAACGCTTAGAAATAGCAGCCAAGTTGCTTTAAATGGAGGGACGCATATTCTCATATTCCTACCAAAAATCCATCACATTTCTCCTGAAGCCATCACCTGTCTGTTTTGTTTTGTTTTGTTTTTCCTTGTTTGTTTGGTTGGTTGTTTTTTGGGTTTTTTGTTTTGCTTTTGGTTTTTTTTTTTTTTTTAGTTTTTCATTTTGTGGGGGTTTTTTGTGAAACCTTGAAACAATCTGTCTGAATTAAACAGGGTTTCTTTGGTTCACCTCAGCTGGAAATGAATCAAATGCTGTTCTAGTGACATTCTCCACAGACATCATAACAACTGCAAACTGGTAAGCTAGGAGCTCTATGTGACTTTTTCCACTGTTCTGCTGCCATCCCACCTTTCACAGGGTTGCTAGTATTTTATCGATACTTTGTATGCACTCTAACTAATACACTGTTCATTTTCTGCAGCATGATTAATGCCAGTTCTGAGGGGTTTTTTGTGATATGTTGCTCAATAGAGTCCAAAAGCAGTAACTCAGCAAAAAAAAGAAAACAACCAAAACCTCTCAGCTTATATTCTTACCTCGTTCAGAAGCTGAAAATCAAGGAATAGAGGCATGTTAAACTTGAGGGGGACACGCACTTTGCTTTTGCTCAGAATAGTCTCCATGCTACCCTTTGAAGATTTACTTCATTTGGGGATTGTCTCTCCCCCTTCTCAAGAGCCTGGATCAGAGCTGTTTGCCCTTGAAGGCTGCTTCTGGTTAACAGGAGTTGTCCTCCCACGCTCTTGATAACTGCTCCTGGTGAGGATGAGTGAATTAAAAAACTGAAAGCATTGGAAATGTCAGAAATATGCTTTTCCTTGTGATATATTAATGAGGTTGGAGCTTATGGTAATCAAGAAATTCCCCACTTTGGAAAAGAAAAGGGGTTTATGTTAATCTGCTGTGACACTGATTGTTTTCCTAGTGCGAAATGATGTTGTGCCTGTGTAGCTGTGTGACAGCATCCACAGCCTGTGCCACCTCACTGCTGGGACTGGAGGCTCAGAGGCGGGTTTGGGAAATGAATGATAGAGAGCTACTCTTGTCTGACATGAGGTGTCTCGGTGTCTTTTACAGGCATTGTATTAAAGGCTCTCCCTTTGACCACTGCCTCAGGGAAGGTAAAGCTCTCCAGAGGTTTGTGAGACCAAGAAAAGATTGCAATTTTTAAAACACTCAATTAGAGTTAATGAGAATCTTCCTGTTGAAATACAATTTTATGGGTATGTTAGCTCTCTCCCCTTAACATTACTTTCATAAAAGTCGTATGTTTTCCCTGGGAATTTTATTGGCTTGTATTTAGAAACTTTTAAAACCAACAGACTGGGCTTTCATTACAGTTAAAGGGTGAGAGTGTTGGCAGTTTTGGAGAAAATTTTTTTAACAGTGGGATTTTAAAAGGTTTTCCCAAAGATCATCACTTTGAAATTTGGACTGTATAACTAACCAGGAAAGTATTTCCACGAGAAGTAAAACCATTTTACCAGTAAAGACCGTGAGAGTGTGGATCAATCTGTAGTCACACCACTTGTATATATTGAATGCATTTTCTTGTTTACCCACATTATGCCTTTTCATTGAGAGTTATAGCCTGCTCCTTTGGGCTGTGCTCTGTGGGCCCTGGAAGTCCATTGCCTTTGGGCAGATGAATTAAAGGTAGAGGAAAAAATAAAGCTTGTTGCTAGTTGCCAGAAATGAGCTTTGTAGGAAACTGCATTCCATGAAAAACTTTTTAGGGTCTTCAAATCAAAAAAAGACAGAAAGTTACTATCTTCTGCAATGGAAGGGTAATTTGAGAGCCTAAACAGCACAATAAGTGCTTAAGGGATCACTCTCTCTTAGTTAGAAGCTGTAAGTTTTCTTGGGAAAAAAGCTTGGGTGAATAAATCCCTTGTGTTCATCCAGAGATAAACAGGAAAAACAGACACTGATGAGAAAGGTCCATTCAAGCTGATGAACTGCAGATAACACACTATATGTAAGTATATTGAAAAGACAAACTTCACAGGCAAATTGGTACATATAAGGTGTAATCCTGCAACATTGCTCATGCACATCTTTGAAAAGCTACACTTTATATAAGGGGAGTTGGGAATAGAGTTTCATAAAGTACAGGCCAAACAGAAAAGGCTCCTTTGTACATCCATGTTGCCTGGGACAGAGACAGTCACTTCACTAGTTCCTCTCATTCTTCTGGGAAAGTTGCTCTATATTAGGAGGCTGCAACAAGTACTAAAATGCACAGCACGAACTGGATAGTCATTAAAAAAACCAACCCCCCCAAAACCAACCAACCAACCAACCAAACCCCACCAAAACCAAAAAAACCCCACAAACCAAAAAACCCCAAACCAAACACGCAAAACAACCCAAACCAAACACGCAAAACAAACCAAACCAAACAAAAACAACAACAGAAAAAAAACCAAACCAAAACATGAAATGCCACCCTGTGCTTCAGAAAAATAAGAGCCTGACTCCCATATGTTCTTGGGCATAGAACAATTCAGCTGAACCGTACCTTTACCTGGAAGAGTTGTGCAGGACCTAGATAAGTTGCGAAGCTGAGTGCCTTTAGGCACATATTCTTTCTCTGTCTCTCGTTCTCTTTGCCTGAGGCCCAGTTATTATATCTGTATTTTGGGAAAACATAGACAAACCCCCACACAGACATATAAAATCTCCCTGCTGGACTGCTTTTTATTTCTTGTCTCAGAGAGAGGGAGAAGGACATGACTACCTTTCAAAATTGATTGCCTGTATGAGGGACTGAAGCAGCAGAAGGGATGAACAGTATTAATGCCAATTTACAGAGCAAGAGGGGACTCTAGAAGGTGTGGGATGCTCCACATTTCTCAGGGTCTGGTTTTCCTGGATAGAAAGATAGCTGGTAGGTGATTAAGAACTAGGAATCTTTTCACTGCAGTTTTCAGAATTACCTTTCTATATGTAAGGAAGGGCAAATCTCCCTAGATTTCCTGTTTTCTTCCTCTTTGTCCTTATCCCTTTCCCTTTGCTCTGTTTCCTCAGTCACATCTGCTTAGGAAATCTTGTCTCCAGCTGGGAGGATGAGATGTGTGGAAACTTTCCAAAGCTGTAGGTTGATGACAGCACAGGGGGCTCAGCTGAAGAACAAACATATTTTTTTAATCCAGCTAAATGCAAGGTTATTCATCTACGAATTAAAATTGTAGGCCATATTTATATAAGAAGGCTGTATTTTAAAAGGCATGATGAGATATAGGACTGAAGGATCGGAGTGGATAATCATTGCAACATGAGCTCTAAGGATGATGTAGTAGCAAGAAAAGAGTCTATACAGTCATTGTGTAAATAAAGATCAATCAGAAGCAGAGGTGGTTACCACCATATGTAGCAAAACCGTATACTGCTTTTGTATCTAAAACCAAGATTATCTGAAAAGCAGGAAATCTGGTTTTGCAGGGTGTTTCAAGGCATAGTCATTGTTTTTAGTCCTGCAAACTGATATTGTTTGAGTTTTGTTGTGTGAAAGCTAGAGAACACAAAGGAAGTCAAACTAACCTGTGACAAGTAGTGGTACTGCTCCCCTGGGCCATCGTGGACTTAAATTCAAGTGGCTGGATTGAGTGCCCCGCAGGGTGTCTTGAAGCCTGGGTACATCTTGGCACCTTGTGCATTTGAGCCTCCTTGATGGTCCTAAGCCACAGCTGCCTCTTTTCCCCGCCACCGCGAAACTTCCATCGCATGGGAGTGCTGCAGCAGGGCCTGGGCATGTTTGTCGTCTTGGACAGTCTCTCAGAAGGACACCCAGATGGTGGTGCTGCCTACCAGGTCATGGCTTAATCCTTGTGGGTGTCTGCTTTGCTGGGTTTGGACCAAGGATTTGAACACAAGATTTTCACATCAGGAGTGGTGGCAGGAGGGGTATTTTACCACACATTATGAACTACTATTTTTCTCATTTTGGGTCTGAGCTTCACTGAGTTACAAAAACTGCAATAACTCCAACTGCAACGTAGAACACTGCTGTTTTAGTGATTAGGTCAATCCCTCAGATTACAGGAACTAAAGATGGAAGATCTCTGCTTTGAACTGGTATGACTTGAACATGTGTAAGCCACATGCCTGGAAAATATTTTCATTGTTGGTCTAATTCTGAGGCAGTTAAGAAATCTCCTGTAAATCAATATGTTTCCATGGAAAGCTTTGGCTTTCATTGAGAAAAGGTGTTTCAAATAAAACAGTATTCACAAGCAGCTCTATTTCATATTTAAGAAAGCATATTGGCAAGCTGAAATGTTTAGAAAAGAGCTACAAGAAATATTGGAGTCCTGGAAAATCTTCTTTACTACAAAAACTCATGACATTCAGACTTTTTAGTTTATCTTTAAAGGTAAATGGTGCCTGTTAACAGTAGATAAGTGCCTATAAGAGGAACAGATTTACTAGGAGACAATATTTTAACCTTCTGAAGGCATAAAAAACTGCAAAAAGGCTCTCATGGTTGGGAGCTGAAGCTACTCAGATTCAGAACAGAAATCAATGGCAAATGTTTAAGATAAGAATAATCAATCACTGAAGCATCTTTTAGAGAAGTGGATTATATCTACCAGCAACTGCTGTCATTAAACCAGGATTTTTTAAACTGTCTCAAGATTCAGCAGAAAGTTTTTCTATAAAATATGTTTTAATTCAAGTGGAATTTCTGAACTTATTGTAGGAATCGCCTCATGGTATCCCATGGTCTGTCTTATGCAGAAGGTCAGATTAAGTGATCATATTAGTCTTTTCTCAATAAAATTCTGCAGTAACTTTTCCTGACTCATAAATTACTGTGAATTATAATAATAAAAATATTAGGTTAAACAAAATGACATATCACTAGACAGCCTGTCAAAATCTATTTAAATGAAAAAAGCTTGTTTGTCCATTCCTCCCGCTACATTTTCCATTTACTAAAATATAATATAGGTGATTTTTCAAAATTTGGGGTTTTTTTTACATTTTCATGAAAATATTTCCGTTATTAAGTCTAAAACTTTGGCTTTCTTATTTCCCAGGTATAGTTTCTGAGCCACATTAGACAAATAGCTTTGCTTGACTAAAATATGTATTTTTCATTCCAGCCCTGAAAGAGTCTGTACTTTGTCATCTGAGCTCAAATGACAGGATTTTGAGAGAACTCACTCTCTGGTACTTTTCCCTGTACTGAAGGGCACACAGGCCCTGGGCTCACATGCCAGCTTTCTTCTTTGAAGATTTGCTAAGCAGCAGTCTTGGTTCTAGAGACATGACAGAAAAAAAAATATAGATTCTTGTTTATGCGAATGTTCATTAGTTATACTTAATAAAGAGTAGCAAATTGCCACGATAAAGACAAATGATGGAGGCAAACTGGTATCAGACCAACTCAGTGCTGAATAAGGTTATAGCTGGTTACAAGAGAACACTAATGCTGAATCTCACCAGTATCAATGATGATTTCTGCACAGGAAACAGATTATTTTGCCCGATTTCACTCTTTTTTCACTGAGATTTTATAGGACAGTTGCAAAGGTTATGCAGAGATACATCCAAGCAACTTTCCTCAGAGATGAAAGAAAAAGATTATATGAAGATTTTAACTATAAATGCATGCTGAGTTGTTTTCAAAGCATCCTCTTCTTTGTTTTCTAATAACCACGGCAAAGATGAGGAAAGCTCCTAAGAATATGGAGAGCTGGTGAACCTAAAACCCCAGAGATGGCATTCTGGAATGACATCCTTCATGCTTTCTAACTGTGTGGTGAATCTAACACAGTGTTAAAAATACATTTCTTTTGAACATTCCTTCATCCAGTGTAAAATGAGAAGCTTGCGAATGGATTAAGTTTCAAAGAAGGTTCAGTACATGCTTTGGATTATCTGAGTCTCTGCCTGAACTGTTGTTTTATTTCTAAAATAATTAGTGCCATCTAAAAAACATCTCAGCTGGAAGACTGTAGTAATCACCTAAACTCATTATTTTCAAAAATTTGCATGCTGAGACTTCAGAAGAGAAAAAGGGTTCAGAATCCACCTCTGTTTTGGCATCCCATTTCAGATACTCCTAAAGATGAATAGGGGTCTCATAACCTCTGAAACTTGTTTTTGAGGAAGATAACTGCCTACAAGGAAGCAAGTTCCTGTTCAAATGCATTCTCTTGCACAGTGAAAGCACCACTGCTGGCATCTCTGTGACTCCAGAAGCCTGTGCCCCTCAGCACAAGGTGAAGGGTTGCTACTAGATCTTTCTCTGAGGTAAAAGCTGAAGGATGGGAGAAGAGGAAAGAGGAAGGATGGAAGGGCTGGGGAGTGTTGGGTGAGATCAAGAGCTTCATTTTAATTTAAAAAAAAAAAGTGCTGAGCAATGAAACCTGACTTGATTCATCATCTCCACTATCAGACCTGTTTCTGTTTGTAATTCTTATTAGCCTACCTTGTGTTTGTGACTGGCTAGCAAACCAGGTTGCAGAGCTGCATACAAAACATCCCTCTTCTAAGGCTGAAGAAACCCCATTGGATCCTGATTTCAAGAGCCTGAAGCATTGGACAGGTGGCAGAGCATCCTGGGTGGCAGCCTGGGGTCCCCAGCTGAGAGACCCACCTGTGAAACTCGTCCACGGGAATGATTTATTGTTGCAATGCATTTTTCTCTGATTAAACAGCAGGCAACAATCATTTTCAGCTGCAGATACATTTGTAATGATGAATGTGTCATGAGGAATATACTGTTTTCTTGGAGCACTGAAAGAAAGCGTAACTTTTTTCCAGTAACTTTTTTTCCAGTTATATATAACTTTTTTCCAGTATATATAACTACTTCTGTAGTTATACGATTGGGTTTGAATTGCTTCCAATATTTGTCATGGATAGGAGTGGACCTCCTGGGATGTGTTCAGATGCAGACCTTCAAAACATCCATCTACCTCATTAATAAACTCAGAGCCATAGAAGGAGCTAGGCACTGCAGTGCCAGACCTTTTGGTATGCTTCCCTTCAATGACAGGGCCCTGAAAAGCTCCCTTTTTCAGGAACAGAGTTCCTGGGAGAAGACGACCTGAAAGCTGATTTACTGGGAAGGAGGTGCTTATTTTGGTTAACTGGAGATAGTGAGGAAAATAAGAGCGCTTAATAAAATTGAACACTTTCTTCTACTTTGTATTCCTAGATGCGACTTTGCGCCAGTTTGCTGCCTATTTCTCAGGTTTGAAGCAATACTTTAGTGGTCCAGAAACACTTGCCTAGCTCCATAAAACCTTGGTTCGCCTCCCTGTCTGTCATGTCCAAGAAGATCCAAGCATCCATTTTCCATTTGAACCTGTAAGACCAACTGATTAATCTAAAACTCTTCTGCTTATTGGGCTAAACAGAGTGATCACCTAAATTTGTGGTTGGAGCACTGAAAGAAAGGGGAAAAGTCAGTGCTGGTGGGTGGCCCAGCTAATATCTAGCCATCCACAGGTATCTGCTGCCCCAGCTGAGTATCCTAACATCAGGTATCCAGTGGGTAAGGAGTCATACTTTTACTCCAGACTGATTTAATTAGTTCTTGGAAAGGAGGAAAAGTTCAGCTAGGAGAATGAGAAGGCACTGCTGATGGCTGGGTCTCACTGCCAGTGTGGAGCATGGCTGGGAGGCACTGTCCTGCATCCATCCCTCCAGGGGCACGGGAGCCCAGGCTGACACACTCTGCTCAAGTGCAATGGTCATGGGGGAGGGCTACTAACAGTGGGTCACTCAGCAGAGCCCAGCTGGGAGGTTTGCTTCAAGAACATGTATTGTCTCAGGCCAGACAGGCAGTGGAATACTGGTTTATGAGTTTCTGGGTCCCAGCAGAGCTTGGGAATGAATGGGGAGCCTCGTTGGTCAGCACTCAGTGGGCAGAGGCAGCTCTAACAATGCAGCTGCAAGTATTTAGGCACTGGGGATGTTTCATCAATCCTCTACCTAACCCTCCACCTGTGGTCCTACTACTCACAGGGAACCTGCAGCCAGTACTTACATACTCAAAGTCGTACTTACATACTCAAAGTCATACTTACATACTTAAAGTCCTTGCTCAGCTATCGTGCAATTTCTTCTTCAGTCATTTAAGCAGAATATTTTTCTCTGCCATTTTGTATGGCTGCTCCTCTGTCCTTTTGGCCAAAAGTATAGGTAAGTTGGGTATGTTTTGTTGTCTCCCTGTATTATAATTCTTTCTGAAACTTCTGGACTATTTGTTTCTTATGTCAGAAGTATGGGCACAGGGGAAATGAGACCTGCTTGGTATTGCTCACTTCTGCTGAAGACGTTTGCTCGCTTTTCCCCCTTGCTGTAGACTGGTGACCTGAAGTCAATCACCTTTCCATTCTGATGTGCCCATTACAATCTCACTATGAGAAATGTGATAAAGCCAGGATGGAAGTTGCCTTACATTACAGAACACAGGTGGGACTACTTAAAATAACTTGTTTATTGCTAAGTAAAACAACCAGGAAAATAAAATTTGTCTTGCTTTTTCCTGAACATAAATGTTATATCTATGTAGTTCTTTTTTGCATAGGTCTTAAAATCAGTTGAATTTGCTCTGTATTTTGGTATCCTTGCCTTTTTTATATATACCAACAGTAAGCTATTAAATGAAGCAGTGAAAATAGGATAGTGCATGTTTGCTCATACCTCACCTGAAAGGTACACAACATTTGGGGGCTTTTTGGCCAGTAAACAGGGTTTGCTCCTTACTGGAAGCCAGTTGTAGATAATTTTTTTTCTGTGCTTTGTTCTCCGTTCTCCTTTCAGGCTGTTCTAGCTTTCTCTCTCGCTCTTCAAGATCATGCAGTAGTCAATCCAGGTTGCTAAACAGGGAGGAACCTGGGGAGCTGATGGCTCTGCACAGGAATGCAGCTTAGCACTGCATAGTGCCTACAAGGGGCACTGACCCTGCTCAAAGCTCCTGAGTAAGACACAGCATCATTTGACATCTGATTGCTGTGTGTGGGAGTTTTCAGCGACACATCCTGAGAGTGTAATAACTTTTGCAATTGATGGTACTTCTTAGAGCCCTTCTTGTTATTTAAGTGATTCCAGGCTGGTACTTACTAAGAAAAATGCTGTTTGTGGGTTCTTGAGCTGTTTATTATCCGTTAATATCCACGTGGGCGGACAGCTGTATTGTGCTGACCAATACATAGAGCTGTGCTCCTGAAACAGGGCAGCGCAGGGAATTTGGCACTTGGGCTGTGTAGAGTGGAGGGCTCCCCTCTTGCCTTACAAGGGTCTTTCTTGCCCTTCATCAGCTGGCATAGACCCTTACAGGGGTCCATTGTTCCCAGATGTCTGGAGAGGCACATTTGCACCAGGCATGAAGGACAGCCTGGGTGTTTGTGCTGAGCGACCTCCTCCCAGATGAGGAACAGAATGAAAATAGGACTGCAAACATCTGTGCTCCATACAGGGAAATGGTACAGCTTTTCAGCATTTTCCTGAGGTTTAAAATTGTAGATGTCTTTATTTCATCTGCTGAAACCCTGCTCACTGCACAATTACATTGAATACAAATTATAATATAAATCTCGAAAGAAATGTTTGTAGTAAGGAGATGGTAGTTATATAGTTTATACTTCAGCTTCTGTGCCTGCTTTTATATAATATCCAGCATGTCAACACCCTGGTCTTCAACTTTTTCAATGAGACTGAAAAATATTTTAGTTGTACATATATGTGTATATGCATATGAAGAAGGCATGCAAATAATAGAGACATTGAAATATAGTTTTTCAATTCATGGAAGACTAGGAAATTTTTATTTCATTTTGTTTAAGCTTGGAACAAAAACTTCTTATGTCACAAGTATGGGCACAGGGGAAATGAGACCTGCTTGGTATTGCTCACTTCTGCTGAAGAGGTTTGCTCACTTTGAGCAAACACTGAAATATAGTTTTTCAATTCATGGAAGACATGACATGAATTGACATTGAAATATAGTTTTTCAATTCATGGAAGACTAGGAAATTTTTATGTCATTTTGTTTAAGCTTGGAACAAAAACTTGTTTCTACATCTTCTTATGAAATGAGAAATCCTGAAAAAGAAATTTATTTAAAAAATTTACGTTATATGGTGCATGACTTCCACTGATGTCTGAACACCATATAGAAATACATACAAAAAATGATGAAAAAATGATGGAATTGTGTTAAATGAAACTTTCATTTTTACTGATTTTTTTTGATTGTTTGTTTGTTTCCATTTTGAATTTCTTTACCGATGCTTAATTCACTACAGGTATGATACTGCGGAAAAAAAAAAGTTTCACACTAATATAATTTCTTAAGAAATATATAGGCGAGATGCATTCAAAAACTGTTCCTGGGCTTATATTTGCCCTGGGTTGAATGTTAGTTTTAAATTTGTTTCAGATGAGCTGCTGACCTGCTGAAAAATAGCAGAAATCAAGGATAAAAAACATAGCTCTCCCTCCCTAAGTTATACATTTTCATCTAGCTTCTTCCTTTAAGTGCTTTGCTTTGTGGAAGCAGTAGCCACCACCATTAACGTATTTTGTCATCAACAGACTGTGATCACTTTTAGCCACTGAGGAGCTGGAGATGTTTTCAAGGCAGTGACCTAGAGATGAGAGGTACTTTATCTCATTAGAAGATAATCAGCATTATCTGGGCTCCTGAGGAATTACTGTTTCATGATTAGGCCCACAACCTAATGGAGAATAAGCCTCTTGGTGGAGATAACTTTGAAGAGCAGGAAAAAGGTAATACAGCAGTAGACAGGCTATGCAACTGAAATTACTTTAAACTAGAGTCTCAGGGCTTCTCCTGGCAACAAACGACCAAGGATGGCATTTTTTTTTAATTGTTTAGTATATTTATTGCTTATCCATTGCAGTCACAACCTAAGTGTCCAGCATAACAGGAAGTGCAGTGGATTGTATAGAATTTAATCCAAGTCTGTTATTTTTTTGTCCCTTCTGCACAAAACGTAGAGTAGGAGAGAGAGGGGAGGATGGAAATGGAAAAAGTGCATGGAAACTGCTGCCTGTCTCTTCCTCGTCCTTTGGGGCTTTGTCACGTTAGGCCTTTGCAATCAGATTAGCAGTTTCTTTTGTAAGGCTCCTATCATTTCAGGTTAGTATTCATATGCGGTAATGTTATTGCAAAGTGACTTTCCCAGCACCTTTGGTAAGATTCATGCTAATCGGGAGTGATGGAGGGGAGCTAACGTGATGGGGATGTCAGACAATGTTAGCAGAGCAGTGCTGCTCTGCTCTTTTCAGCTTGCACTGCACCAAGCCGGAGTTCTTTGCCATATTTCTTTGTTCACTTCACTTGAAGAGCCTTTGTGGAGGATGAGGAGGGCAGCTCCATACTAGCCATGACCACTGCAATCAAAGCAAGGAAATAAGACTGTTCTCCTATGCCCTTGGAAAACATCTCAAAGGTGGCTCTGCTGTGTTCAAGGACATGCAAAACTGGACATCACAGCATCAGCAGTAGTTGTTATAAGAGCCAAATGTTCTCCCAGAGGGATGTAGACTAAAGATACTTCTGGATGCAGAGCAAAGGCACAAGAACCAATTAAATTTGTTTTCCCCCTCCATGCAGCTTGCAACTTTGCATAAGGGATTTCACTCCTTTCCTCCCATCTCTATTTTTTATCTTGTCCATTGCACAACCCATGTCAGGACAAGTACATCTGAGATTGTGACTCTGTAACCACAAGCAACTAACTAATCATTAAGCAGTATTTTTTTTTCCCCAGCATAATACCAGTTACTATAATTATTGTTACAGCTGCATCTATAAAATCTAACAAAGACCGAAGCCCCAGGGCTGTGCACACCTGGGCTGGGAAGAATCTCATTTAACTGTAACTGTTCAAAGGTCTTCTGAGATAGTCCCCCTGGCTCTCGCTTTCATCAGTATAGGCAGAAACAACTGTATCCAAAGTGGCCTTCAACCCATTTAAATAAGGAACCTGTTATAGAGAAAATTATGTTTCTATGATGCCCCTAGGCGGATGCCCTACTTTTGACAGATGAAGCATGATGAACATCACCTTCATTTCCTGCTGTGGCTCCATATTTCTTTGCAAACACCTTTGACTTTCAATTTTCAACCCTTTCCACTCTGAACTGTGTCTGCACAGGGGTTGACACGTATTTTACAATTTATATTTTAAAAATATGTTTCTCCCTTTTTTAAAATTGTTCCCATTTGTAAGGTCTGAAGTATTAGAGTAGCACTTCTGTAAGTGTTCACAAAAACATAATCATGCTGATTATCTGGAGTATGACACAAGCATGCCCAAAACAAAAAACATGGACATTTCTGTCCTCTGTGAAGTGCTATGGAAATTTGCTTATGCTTGGTTTAGTATAGCGTGTCTCTTTGCTGTCCTCTGCTCAAGGCTGTGTATAAGTCATACAGCCTCTCCCTGGCCCTGTGCAAATTTACAATGAGGTGTTTGAGTAGCAGCACTCAGCTGGCTTTGTCACCAACATCTATTTTTAGCTCTGTTATAGGCGATTTCTTCAGGTGCTGCCCAAGCAGGACCGATTCCAGTGCTCTGCCCTGATGTGCAGCCCTCCCTGACACCCTGTGCTTGGCCGCCCAAAACATCCCTCAGGTGAGCTAGCAATGGAGGAAAGCAAGGTTTGCACAGGATTTTAGGCCAATGTTGCAAGCACATGCCTAAGAGGTATTTTCACTAGTAAATGGCTCCCTGACCATTGTGTACAGACACTGTTGTATGCCCAGTGATGGCAGATTAGGGCTCTTGTGCCCATTGCACAAATGAAACTGATAATGAGCAGGTGAGTGAGAGGATGCTCCCTTTTCCTCTCTAAAAATTTGCTAGACAGTCAATATCTGAAGAGTTTTATGACCTCCTTCCTTCCACACAGCTAAGACTGGGTAACCAATATACATTTTTTTAAAAGCCTTTTCATTTTTCATATTGATTTTTTTTTTTGTATCTATGCTTCCTGAATGGAAGGTATTTGAACCAAAAATGGACTTCTTTTAAAAAAAGTTATGATACTATTTTAAGACAAGTTGGATTTTTTTTCCCTAGAACATTTCAAAAGCAGGCAATCCATCGAAATTGGCTGCATCCTATTAAAAACAAAACCAAACAACAAACAAATGAACAAACAGAAGCTAACAAATAAGTATTTCACAGTGGAAAGAAGTTTCACTGGAAAGTTCTCAGCCAACTCCATTATTTTGTAATTGTCTAGCTCATGTCTTCTCAGCACGATGTGAAATCCACCAAACAGAAGGCATTCCCCCTCCCTTATTTAAAATTAAAGTTTTTATTTTCCATACATGTAATGAAAAATATACCAATTAAAATAATTGGAAACTTTTGGGTTCTTTATTTTTCATTTTAGGAATACAGCTTAACAAAATCTGTCTGTATTTGAAATGTCTAGTTTATATTTTCTATAGAACATCCACTATTTTAATAAGTAAGCCTATGTACACTGACTTCTGCTCTCATCCTTATCTGTTGGCTCCTGGCAGGAAAGTTGAAGTCTAACTCTCCTGTTGCAACACAAGAAATCTTTGGCAGTAGCTTAGCCCTTGTTACCCAGAATGACGGCTTGGCCAGACAACCCGGGAGTATCTTAATTTATGCTAAAGAATGTGACTTCTATAGAGAAATTTTGCTCCTTTTGGCTACTGGCACTTCTTAGTCTTCCAATCTGTAAGGGGAGCTGAGCTATATCTTCTGTGCTGGAGGGATGTAACTTCTTTGACTTTGCTCCCTATTCTTTTTTATTCTGGAATTTAGCAGGAAGAATTTTACAATGCTACAGACCCTTTGTGCCCATACTCCCAGAAAATGATTTGGTGCAGCTGCCACCAGTAACGCTTCCATTTGGGAATATTGCTCCTGTGCCATATGGATCCAATCACCCCCACTCAGCCCTTCTTCTGAGGGTTTTTTCAACTGCAGGTAAAATCATAGTAGTGATTATGATGGGAGCCTAGGAAAGCCTTTAGGCTCTAAACGTAAATGAATTAACTCAAGAGCTTTTTGAGGCATTCCTCCTTGCCTCCTTCCCTCCTACATTGCTTCACATTTTTAAGCCAAAGGCTTTGCTCTCATAGTGATTTATTCAGCACCTTTAGCAAACTGTTAATGAGAGAGTAAAACCTGCAGAGGTGAGGCACTTCTGAGACAGGAGAGGAAGACAGGGATGGGGAAGGAAGGAAGGAGCAAGGGATGGGAGGAAGAAGGGGGGAAAGATGGAGCACAGACTGAGGGCAGAAGGAAAGAGGTATATTTGTCTCTCCATTTCTTTGAAATTATTCTTACTGTTTTCATTATTCTCCCTGGTTCTGTGTGTTGGTAGAAACAAAGCTGGCAAGCTCCATTGAGAAGAAGGAAGCAAAGTCAATTTCCTAGTGCTGCCAAGTAGGTTCCTGGGTCTAGATGGTGCACATAATGGTTGTCAAAAGGCCAGAAACAAAGCCAATGGATTTAGAGAATAGCAGCATTTCTCTGTATCGATTTTCTCAGGGTGTTGCCAGAACTCGGGGAGAATTAGGTAGTCACACTTTACAATTTTTTCTGTAATAAAAGCTCTCAGAGGGAACCACTGAATATACTTCTGGTCTGGGGCAAATTGTCTAAAGGTGTCTCTCCAGAGGGGAGAGGATGAATATTATTAAATATTGCATTAACTGCAAATATGACTGGCTGTACATGGAGGTTGAGGTGGCAATTTTTATTGTGCTTGAATGTGATTCTACTCTTTTAAAGATAAAAGGTAACCTTGTTGACAGCCTAGCAGCAAAGCTATGAGTCTGAGTGTATGGCTTAGGCAGGGAGATGAGCAGTTTGGCAGCAGCCACGTCCCTTTTCCCCTGTGTGCAATCAACTCTGGCAACAAAGTTTTGAAAATATGTGTGGTCAGTGAAATGTACCTAAACCTTGTCTGGGAAGGCAAAAGTTTAGCTTCAGTGCTCTGAATTTACAGGTACCCTTAGTTGTGGGCTTTCTTAATGTTACGTGAACTTAAACACACACAAATAAAAAACTGTGCATGCTGGACAAAGGATTTTTTCAGGCTCTGCTTTCCAAAACATATAGAGCAGGGGATTAAGTCTTGGCCTGCTGTGCTGTGTTGCAAACAGGATTGGCAACTCCACCCATCTGGAAGCTAACCATAGTATTTGCAGAAACCTCTTCCATCTGTTAAAGCTCTCATCATTGGCATCTTGAAGCCCTCCTGAAGCCATATGTTGGCAATTATAGGATGTTATAGTGTGTGTGAGAGACAATTATTTGGACTGCATATTGACAATTTGAGTTATGCATGTGGTCTGTAATGTGATGGGTTAGCATAGCAGGGTCTGAAACTGGTAATCTCTTCTTTGAAGGGAAGAGATGAATCAGAAATAAGTATACTGTGTCTTAGAAAAACAGACTTCAGTTACCTATTTGTGCCTCTATTGTGATCTTGACAAGTGGCTTTTGACTGTCATCTATGACAGAGACATAATAGTATTTTCCCACCTTACAGCCTATCAGTAGAGTGTATGTGTTGCAGAGTGCAAGGGACCTAAATACAGGGCAAGCAAAGGATATATTAAAACACATAAATTTATCTGATAGTTCTGAGAAAAAGGCAGGTGAAAAAGTGTCTCTTTTGGCTTTCATTGTGGAAAGCATATGGGCAAGAAGTTGGTGAAATGGCTGGAGGTGAGCTTGGACTGAAGAAACACCAGAGCAAATGGCAGTGGTGGGAAGTCTTAGAGAAGACAAAGGTATAAAAGCCTGAGAAGGTGGAAACAGTGAAAATCCTCAAGTAATAACAAAGGAAAAAAATTAGAAAAAAATAAGTCAATGTAGGCCACCTCACTGAAATTACTTCTTTCCATTCTGGAGTGGCCAAGCTGAAGTTTCCTGATCCTGACAGAGCTGATGCACCCACTATGCCCAAGAGACCCACTCTTAAATCACTTGTCAAATTGCTAGACTGACTGTGCACCAAAAGTCAGATTTACCTGGGCATGAATGGTCCCCAGTCACTACCACTGGCTTCCTCTGCTGTATCGGAGCCCTGTCTGCTCCTGAAGTGGGAGTGACACTGAATCTTGAGATCCTGAGGAGCTGAAGATATGCAACCTATGTCTTTTATTCCTACTCCCAGAAGCTTTCTAGGTATGCCATGCAGCTAGATTTGCATTTGTAAGGCAAAGGTTGCTCAAAATACATTTGGTTGTTAGTGGTGCAATCTCCCCTCATAATTAACTAAAAATTTGTTTTGCTTTGATGTAAGAGGGTGGCTACAAAAGTCTCTTACCTACTCCATTTTAACACATGGATGGCAGAAACAGTCTCACAGCTCTGTGGCTACTGTAGGGAAACTATTTTTCTCCACTTACTATTTCAGTTTCATATTTCACAGGCTATTTCACTCAGTTAAAAAAAAAAAGATACCACATACAAACCCATTTTTATTATTGTTATAATTCGCTGTTTAATGCAATGCTTTAACTAGGAATACAACTCAGCAGAAGTACATACACATATATTGCATGTAATTTTAGTTGTGTCCTCAAAATATTTCAAACCCTCATCGTCTCAGACCTTCATGAGTTGTTTTGATGAAGCACCTTCTTCCTTCATCCTGCGTAACATATTTTAATGTTGTTGAATAACACAGGTGTTTTTCTTCCAAATGGAGCACAATGTTACATCCAAATTCCCAGCTAATGTGACTTTATCAAACTTTGCTTTCACTGTATGAATTTTGTGTATAATATGTATATAACTATACAGCATATATAAATATATATCTATAATGTATATACAATCAAGTGGATCAGCTTTACACAGCTAACCATAAACTTGTGCTTATCTTATTTATATGAGATCAAATGTACGGCATCAAGAATTTGACCAGTCCCCGACTTGTAAGGTCCTCACTTCTCGATTTTTACCATATGATTTTGAATATCACATAGACATAATGCATTGCCTTCTTTCTTGCAGTAGTATTTTCTTTTGAAGAAAAGAATGCGGTTGGTTTTTTTGTATAAATAAATAACAGGTTTTCCTTTAAGTTAAAAAAAGTCTCAAGAAGAGATGAGGTTCTTTCTCATACATAGAGCTTGAAGAGTAATTGGACATTCATTGTAGATATATTTACATTATAATCTTATCTGGATAGTATTACACATAATGTATTATTTTTTATACAGTCAAGATATGGTGTTGGTCATGTTAAAACACACTATCTAAAGGTATTTACAGACTGTGAGTCTCTAACTTACCAACCACCTCTGCAAAGTGGCACCAGAATTAAGGGATAAGATATAAGGAAGTCTGTTTACTGGCAACCGTGGCACTCTCACCAGTGTTTTTATTATTATTATTACTACCACTGCTACAATGATGTGCTTTAGAGAAGGGCTGTCTTTGGGGTGTAGGTGTACAGACAGAGCCTCAGCAGGGGCAGAAACCACCCCCTGCCCAAGCCTACATGAGCTGGGTGGAGCAGAAAAGTAATCCAACCGTGACCTTGTCTGTCCCTTCACAAGTCAGGATAGGCCAAGCTTGTCCCCCTGTGCTTTCTTCAGTGCTGTCAGGTAAGACAGTCCAAGCATTTAACATCCAGTGAAATCCTTCCTTCCAAAGGCCACTGTAGCACGGGCTGTGATCACACTGACTCACAGACCAGCCACAGCCACTTCTCACAGAGAGTCAGAGAACTTTGGGACATCTCAAAGAAAAGTTTCTGTGTGCTTCTTGGCAGGTACAGTTGAAAAAAACAAAACAAAATTTTTAAAAAAGGAAAGAAAAAAGAAACTGAAGAGTTGAAGAAGAGTTGTTACCTAATGGCACTTTTCAGGTTATGCAGAGCTTTGGAAGGTAAAATTACACCAGAATTTTTTCTCTTTATGTGGTTAATACTGGAAAGAAGTGTGTATAACAAATCTACCCAGTATCCTGAAATATGAGGCCTGGGAGGACTGATAACGCTTGTATAACCCAGTAGTTCCACAGTGTAGCAAGAGGCTATAGCAAAAGGAGGGCAGTAAAAGTATAGGAGGAATGATTGCATTGGTTGTGGTAAATGATTCATGTCCAACTCAGCCTTGCTATAATTACATTCTTAGACTTTGTTTCTCACTGAGTACTCTGCTAGTAAGCACAGGAATGAAAGAGGATTCAAGGGAAAGGAGGGCTGCCTTAACATTGCACAGGGCATTAAATTAATCTGTGCATGTTGCCGCATGATATTCCACTACAAGTTAACTCTTTGCCATTGTCCAGTGTTATTTCTAATATGGAGATGACAAAACTGGGGAAGAGAAGAATTGATTTGTCTCTTTTTCATGTGAGGGTTTTTTTTTACTTCCAATTTAAAAGCCATGCAGAAAAGATTTATGGAACTTGTCACTCCCCATAGTAGTTTGGGCTTCAGTGGATGGGGATCTGCATGCTAGGCAAGGCAGTATTTTGGAAGGGTTAAAGAATTTGAATGCCAGCATTCACAGTGCCTGAAAGGCAAAAGGAACTGCACACCTGTAGTTGAAACATAGGCAAAATCCTTGTTAAAGTGAGGGAGGAAAGCTTTTTGTCAAGACTGTGACAAAAGAGGAAAGACAGGCAGAGAAATGAGAAAAGAAGCCACAGCAAATTAAGGACCATCTATCAGCTTCCTTCAGGGAAGGATTTTCTGTAAATTTAAAAAAAAAATAAGGTTTCTTAAAAGTCTAGAGCTTTTCATGATATACAAGAACAATAAAAACGATACTGTATAGAAATCACACCCTTAGCAAGTGTCTCTAGGCATGTTATATAAAACATCTGTAGACCCAGGGTAAAAAAAGGCTTATTTCTTTTAATCTTCTCCGTTTCTGTCACTTGCACTGCTGTCAGCTGAGAGTACAGAGCCATCTAGGAGCAGATCTTTAAAATATCAAAGGCTATTAGACTCCAAACCCACTACCTCTTAGCAAACACCCCTCAGCCCCAGGACCAGAATGTTTTCCTGCTGTTTCTTGCCTAAGATTTAGCTTCTCACAAGGAGAACCCTGCTTTGTAAAAACCAGAGATTTTTTTGGAATAATTGTAATGTGAGGAAGGGAAAACATAATCAGCAGCACTCTTAGTGCTACCCCCACCCTCACCCCAGCTGCACCACGTAATGACTATGAGGATGCTTTACCTATTTAGGCTGGTACCAGGATTGGCTTTGGGTAACAGAAGTGGCAAGCAGAGGTGCTGCCAGTTGAGGAGAAAAAGTCTGCTACCTCAGCACCACAGGAGAAACCAGGAGCTGTATCTGCAGGCAGCACCGGGCCAGCCGTCACATCCATAGGAATGAAGGACAGGTATCAAAATCAATCAAAACCAGGGAAGTGGTCAGTGAGCTTTTACTAGCAAGCCTCACTGCAAAGCAGACACATGGGTATGTTTGAATCCAACAGCCGATGAAACAAACAAAAAAAATGACCATCTTCTCCTGTCCCTGTCCCAGCTGGAATGGCCAGGAGCAGCTGGGACACCCTGACGGCTTCCTCACCAATGTGTGGGCTGTTCTCACCACAGCCACATTCAGTAGAGACACTTCCTCTTGTCGTTATGTTTTCCTCTACCAGAAAAATACAAAACAGAGAGCTGTTAGATGTAGCATTTGCTTTTGTTCCCTTCACGTTTTGAAGCAACTGATCTCTGGGGTCCCTTTGAACACTCTTTTCCCTGTGAGCATTTGTGAGGCAAAAAAAAAAAGAAAGAAAATCTGACCTATAATGATGTGTTTGTTGGCTTTGGACTATTTTTCATGAGGCGATGTTCAAACACTTTGCTATCTCTGAATGGATCTGCATGATTCCTAGTAAATCAAATTGAAGTCCCAAGCAGAAGGCTGACAGAAATTTTTCTCAGGTTTTGTCCTCACTGGAAAATAGATTTCTCAACTTCAGCTGCTTGCTTGCTTGCTTGCTTCCTTTCTTCTTTCCTTCTTTCTCTTTCCCTTTTTTAACTGCAGGTGACTTTAATGCTCAAAAAAGGTGCCAGTTGGATTGACATATCTTCAGGCTGTTGTTCTCTCCCTGGAGAATGAAGGTAGAGCTGGCCTGTGACAGAACAAGTCACTCCCCTGGATCTGCTGACCTGACAGATCCTGTTGCAGCAGGGCTATTGTTAAGGGGTGGTTGGGCTCTTCGGCTTTAGCCTGTTTCTGGAAATGATTAAGAAGAAGAAAAACAGAAAGCAAAAATTGCTAGCTGCAGGGTTTGTTTTGTTTTGCTTTTCTTGTAAATCACCTGCAGTTTGCTCGTTTTCTATGTGAAACAAAAGTGGCAAGCACAGCACATGGTATGGACGTGCCACTGGGATCTTCTGGCCAAGCCCAAGGTGAAGACATGGCAGCACCAGCAGCAGGGGGCGACGTGGCACAGGTGACAGCCGGGGAAGCTGGAGGAGGTACCCAGGGAGCACTGCTCTTCAAGACCGACATCTACATCTTGCAGAACTATCACTCAGAAGGGAAGTGAAACCTGCTGAACATCATTTGGGACACAAAGGAAAGACAAAATAGCTCAAAAGCTGTTCAAAACAACAAATTATTATGTGGCTCTGAAATATTATCCCACTTTTTGTCTTACTGAGCCACAACCAGCTGAAGACTCAAGAGGTTCCCAGTGTCTCAGGACAAGGCTCTGCTCCCTCTCTGCCTCTGGGAGAGGTTAAACAGTGTCATGAGTAAGTTTGGGCTCTGCACCTCCCGCCAGCTGCCAGCGAGCACAACATGGACAGGTTCCCATGCAATATCTTGGATGTTAGATGATTATTTTCCATGCATATAAACCCTGTTGGGGTGTGTTTGTATGACTGCGTGTAAATGAGGAGGTGCATTATGTAGTGTATTTTTGCATTGTTTAATTGGCTGCAAATGTGGATGTACCATGGAAATATTTTTTAATCAAACTGGTACAAGACAGAAACACATGGAATTGTGTGTCCTGCAAACCTTTTAAATATACTATAAAACAAACATAAGCATCATAACCTCATGTCATCA
Source organism: Caloenas nicobarica (assembly GCF_036013445.1). Classification (NCBI taxonomy): domain Eukaryota; kingdom Metazoa; phylum Chordata; class Aves; order Columbiformes; family Columbidae; genus Caloenas; species Caloenas nicobarica. Next base: position 62,732,817 of record NC_088245.1, on the reverse strand, counting down.
AAAACAGGGGTGGTGCTAGGAAAAAGTGCCAGAAAGCTTCAAACTGAAGATTTTTCTTTTTGTTTCTTTTTGTTTGTTTCTTTTTTTTTTGTTTTTGTTTCATGAATGCTGGCCCCAAAATATTTTTTTTCTGCATGGTATTTTGAGTGTTATCACATCATGTGACAAAAAAGTGTAATTGCAATCTATATCTTGCACTTCTTAACCTGTAGAAGTGTCCTTAGTTGTTAGAGGAATTCATAATTTATGAACAAGTGACAGCTTCAAAGGTCAGAATAAAAAATTTGCACACCTCATGGAAAACTGGACTTAAAAGATTAAATAAGAATATACAAACCACTACTTCCCAATTTGAGCATCTGTACTGTTGATACCCACAGCACTTGCTGAAAGAAAGAAGCAGGTGTGTTTCTTATGAAACTTTTCTAAAGAAGTAAGATTTTAAAATGACCACAGTTGATTTTATCTTTGATTTTCATCTGGATTTTTTAACACCGTAGAGAAGAAATGGTCTAGAAATGATCATGTAAGTCTTTCTTTTGTCCTGTCAAGATAAGCCTAGTGAATGTAGTTTTGAAAGATAAGCAGCACTCAGTTTTTCAAGACTTATCATTAGGTATTCTTCCTTACAAGCAGGAAGATGAAAATAGTGATAGTAAATAAGACTCAAAGTGAGTGAGGGTTGCAAAATTGGATCCTTGGCTGCATGGAGACACTTAGATATATTAGGACAAAATCACTAGGAGTATAAAACCGATGAATTCATACTAAGACACATTAATCCTGAGTTTAATGTGGCTTTAATTTACTGCAGTTTAATCCTCCTCATTTTCACTTTCTGGTAGGAACTTGTACTTTGAAATGTGAAAATTGTCATATTGCCAAAGTGCTTTGACACTGTGTTCCAATAAGCTTGTCAAATGTAAAACTTAAGTCTGTAAGATTAATTTCACTGTAATCTTGAAGGTAGCTATTTTGAAATGCATTTTGGAAGACTCTAATGTGGTAACATGAAATAACAGAATGATTCTGTGTCCTATTTGGCAAGTGGCTTTTACTCCAGAAGACAGTCTCTTGGGACACTTTCTATGCAGTAAACTACTTTTCTGGGTAACAAAATCTGTAGATCTACCTTCACTAGGGCCTGGAAATTAGAGTTACTAGGAAGGAGGTAACTAGAATATGCATAAGTCACAGACAATTGCTGTTTTCAGTAATCTGATATACTTTGTCCTATCCACACAGTGCTCAGTTGTGCTACAATAAATATCAAATATTGAAATAGAAAATTCTTTGCCAGGCAGAAAGAATCTGAATTTGAGCTGATGTGGAGTAGCAGATAATATTTGAAATTTACCCCTGCCAGCCCCCCATCCAGATTATTTCAGTATCTGCTTTTGTGTGATCAGTATTTTCCCTCTGCTTTTTTATTAGCATTATCCCTTGGTTTACAGTGAAAATATTGCTCCCAGCTGGTACAAAAAGCAATGCAGCCAATATCTTTTCCACAAAGTAAACATCTTGTCCAGGATATACCTATGAAGGACCCTGGTTTCACAGTAAGAGCTTAGGCAGATCTTGATCCATGTGTGCACATCAGTCCATCTTATTATTTTCCTCAATAAATGACTGTGAATCATCTTTTGACTGGTCAAGACCATAGTCATACTAACTATTCATTCTGCTGAGCCTCAGCATGCCTTTTCATCTATAAATCCAACTTTAAAAGGATGTAACCTCAATTTTCCTAGTAATAACCTTGTTTCTATTGTTCAGCTGAGGCCCTTTGTTTGGCCATCATGGTGGCTGACTGGATGAGACTTTTGAATTTACAGCTTCTTTCGGTATTCAGTCTTCATGCCCTGGACAAGTAAGGTACAAAAAGGAAGAAAAGACTGACGGAGGTAAAAGACAAATCCATGGGTGGATGTTATATGACAAAAAAAGTGAATAAAATTGTCTTAAAAGCTTTGGTTTACATAGATGCTGAAATAGTCTTGGTATGTGGCAATCTGGAAGAGACTGTCTTTTTTACTTTTATCTTGACGTAATGAAGGAATCACAGAACAAAAGCCCGTAGAAGGGGACAAGTGGCAGACTTTGAATGATACACATCTTAGGCAATGGTTATACGTTGGCCATAAGTACAATTTCAGAATTGATGAAGTTTGGAAATGGTAGTGTCATAAACAACATAAATTTTGTTGTGATTTACCTAACATTAAGCTTCTCACATGACAGTGACAAAACCTTAGACAACTTTGAGACTTAGAAAATTTCTACCATGATTCATCTGGATTATGTACAGATCTTCCAAACTCCTATGCCTTTTCCACACAGTTATTGTTAAAATTCCATTATTTTTTCCCTAGATGAAGACATATTAAACAGAAACAGAAAAAAAAAACAGAAAAGAACGAGTATTTTACATAGAATGACAAAAAATCGTAGACTCTAAAGCCCTTCTGCAGAATACTCTCAGAAAGTAAGGAATTGTGCCTCCAGTCCACACACTTGAATAATTTCTCAAATATCCTCATGTCCTCAAGACTTATTTTCAATAATTTAAAAAAATGTTTTTAACTGTAGTTCTCAGAGGTGCAGGTGATGCCCCATGTCAGTATTTGCACTAACATCCTGGATTGCACATTCCATAGAAGAACATAAAGTGCTATGGCATTGTTGTTCTTTTTTGATTTAATTTTGAACATCTTCACTCTTTTCATTATTATTTTTATTATTATTATTTTTACCTTGTAGCTCCTATATTCTTGTAATGACACATAAGAAGGTGCTTAAATGTCTTCTTAAAGGTAGCATTGCAGAGCGCATAACAAGCAGGGTTGATGGTGCTGTTGATGTAACAGAGCCAATAACCTATGGTCCATACAGTGCCGGGGATGCAGGATGCACAGAAGCTGTTGATGAGCACCATCACATTGTATGGGGTCCAGGTGATGATAAAGGCCAGGAGAATGGCTAAAATAGTCCTTGTCACTTTTTTCTCTCTAGAAGGAGGTGGTTTCTTTTTGGCTGGCTGTTTTGTCATCTTGACGATTTTCCGGGCTACACTATTCTGCTTCTCCTCCCCGTTGGCACCTACGATCTCCACAGCAGTGTTGATGGGGGCACAGCAGTCACCCTTTTGGGACTTGGTGACTATCCTGATGCATGTCAGCTTGGAGTTCTCCACTTTGAGGTGGTCTTGGGAGGCAGAAGCCTGGCTGGCATCTTTGGCAGCTTCATCCTCTTTCATATTGGAAGCGACCACGCTGACAGAGGTGGAGTCATTGGAGCTCTCCTTCTCCTCCCCTTGAACACAGTTTTCCGTCACAGTGTCTCCAGTGGTTTTTCCATTCTGAATTTTGCTGTGCTCCAACCCATCCCCACTGGTTGGGATGTTGTTATTGTTTGGTTTCACTATTTTGCCTTGGACAAGGCTTGGGGAAACTGTATCTTGGTTTTGGGCAGCTTCCTTTTTCCCTTTCTTTATCCGACTCTTACTGGCTCGAGAGATTTGCCAGTAAAGGACAGTCATGATGATAACAGGCAAATAGAAGGCTGCAATGGCAGTGCCAAAAGTGACAGCAGCATTGGAAAAAAACTGGATGTAGCAATCCCCATCTGGGACAGTCCTCCCTCCCACAATGAACTGCCAGAAGAGAATTGCTGGGGCCCACAGGATGAAGGAGAGCACCCATGCAGCTGCGATCATCATGCCTGCCATCTTAGTGGTCCGCTTGACAGGATATGTCAGAGGCTTGGTGACACAAAAGTATCTGTCAAAGCTGATGATGAGGAGGTTCATTACAGAGGCATTGCTGACCACGTAGTCCAGAGCCAGCCAGAGGTCGCACACCACAGGCCCCAAGGGCCAGTAGCCTATCACAGTGTAGAGGGTATAGAGGTTCATAGAAAAGATGCCGATGATCAAGTCAGCACAGGCCAAGCTGAACAGGAAATAGTTGTTGACAGTCTGTAGATGCCTGTTGACTTTGATTGACACCATGACCAGGATGTTCCCAATTATGGTGACAAGACTGAGAGACCCCGCTACTAGGACTATGAAGACCACCTCAACAGTTTTATAGGGGCTCTCCAGAGCCATCACATTTTCAGTGGAAGAGTTTATGTACGTTGAGTTATTCATTTCTGTTCAGCTAACAGGATACCCAGTTATCACTTAAACCTGTGGAGGAGAGAAAACAAAACAGATACCATCATGAAATTGGTCCCTTGCCTTTAGGAAATGGATCCCAGAAAAAACCTTTTTTAAAACAGTTTAAAGATAGATGATGTGTGCAGAAGGACCAGTTCAGCTTTGGCTAATGAAAACACCTTGCAACATATTATATCCAATTCGGCATAACATAATAATAGGATACCTCTAGATATGTGACAAAGACACAACATTTTAACACAGATCTAGATTTCTAAATGCTCAGATGCATTTTTCTCTTTGTCCTATTACAAAACAAATAGTGCCTTGAAAATTTTGGAACTGGATCTGCATATTAATTTATTTCTTACCAACAAAATAGCTCACATTGCTCATTTCAAACCCTATTCTCAGTGAAAAAATCCAGTCCTAAGTGTATGCCATTCTTACAACCCAAGGTGAAGATGTGATTTACCAGGAGTCAGATCACACAAAGGTGACTTATGTTTCCATATTTCCTTCATGCTCCACCTGTGTATGCTTCTGTGAGGGTTATGGAACAAGTTTGTGTCACGTCTCCCTCTAATTTTCTAACACTGCAGTTACTCTTTTTGTCAACACTTGCAAAGATTTTGGCACTACATCAATCTAAATTATTAGTGTGCCAATAAACAAAAAAAGGGAAGGACTGTTGAAGTCAATAGAATTAGAACACTTACCTTGTTTGAGCACCTGGCTATTTAGTTAGATGTGTGCAATTTTTCAGTGAGATTAAAGTGGAGTTTTTATATCCTCTTGACTAATTGTACCTGGAAAAAGGGTTGTTGTTTGGGGTTTTTTTAACATGATGAGATTATCTCTTGATGCTTACTTGCTTGTATTTCTGTCAGTTTTTTCAAATCACACTATTTTTAACCTGTATCACATAAAGTTATGACAAAAGGTATGAAATGGATAGCAGAATAATGATAACGAAACAGATAAAGATCGGTTATGCTTATATACAGCAATTATTTTTGTGCTGTGTATAGCCTAGTGGTAGTACTCAATAAATAATAATTAAACTACTACCAATATGTATTTGGTAGAAGACTAAGAAAACAGAACATGCTTTTGCGTCAAGGATATATACAATCCTTTTGTGCATGCCCTGGAAGTCAACAGAATGCACTGAAATTGAGTCAGTCTCTGAGCACTCATTATTTATGAGCTATGCTCAAGGGATTGTTGAAGCATGAAGGCCAGATGTGACAGAGAAGTTAGACTGTTTCTGATTGGAATATTCTCCTTTTTTTCCCCACCCATAAGGCATCACTTATTTAAGACAAAGCTTCTAAAATTGTGGTACAATCAAAGGAAGACAAAAAAATCAGTTATGCTTGGCTCATCCATACATCAGGGACTAAGGAATCTTTCCTTGGCATCTGTCACTGACCTGCTGATGCACAGATATATACAATCCATGTCACTTCAACAGAGCAATGCATTTTCACTGTCATTTCATCACTGCATTTTTTCTTTCAGATGAAAAAGGAAGAAGACGATTCAAAATGTCAGCACAACAGCAAAAACCCTTCTGACCTCTAAGAAAAATAAGCAAGTCTGTCTCTGTGGAAAAGTAAAAGTGCTATACCAGGGTAAAGGTTTTCTGACTGAAGAAACTTAGTAGTCTTACAAATATATACTTGAAGAAATACAACTGGCAGAAGGTGGGGCTCATGCATTTTCCTTTGCTTTCAAGAACAACTAAAATTTGTTTGCCAATTCCATGTTGAGGTGAACACATGGATAAATAGAGGAACATAAGGCTAGACAGACATTTTTTCCTACTATCTATTCACAGGTACATCCCTAAAATCCTCGGGATCAGGTTCAAGAGAACAAAAGTGTGAGAAGGAATGTTTTAATTAAATATGTACTTTGTACAGTAAGAATATGCTGAGGGGAATAAAACAGAATTTATGCTTGGTGCAAAAAATAGACAGGAGAATAGGCCCAGACATCTTTAATATATAGCACTGTCATTTCAGCAATTCACTGTGTGTTTTTTACCCAAAGCCTCACAGCTGAGCAGCTGGCTACCCAGCTAGATGTGTAAGATATCATTTTTTTGGGACAAGCTAAGAACTTCTCCCAAGCAAAATTGTTTATGAACATTCTTGACAGAATGCATTTTTGATGAAAAGACAAAATAACTCAGAGAGTTGTATCAATTTCAAGAAAAAATTCAGCTAAAAGAGTTGGTGATCCAGGGCTCTGCAGCTACCTCTGGTGACAGAGAGTGAAAGGGGGAGTAAGAAGGGAAAAGAATGAGGATCAGAGCTGAAACAAATTATGCTTTATGGTAAGAAAACAGGTATTTCTCTACAAATTCATTTTGACAAAAGGTTCAGAGATTTTGCTTTCATACCACTGAAGAATTAGAATTAATTTTAAAACCTTAAAACTTGTGAAACCAAATAATCATCTCCCAGCTAACTTTATTTCTAAGTCTCTCTAGATGATTTTTTAATCCAGTTCCTGTGGAACTGTTGGTAATTCAGTAAATATTCCCTTGATTTTATTATTTCCAGTGCAAGGAGCTGGATGAGAGCTAAAAGCTAATTTTACTTGTTAGGAATAAGATTTCACTGCTGATTTTGAATGGAAGCAAACCAGAGGAGTCCCTTTCCCAGTGATTTCTCTTTGCACAAAACTTTCCTGCCATGAAAAGGCTGGTAGTTCTGGACTGAAAATTACATTGACAGTTATGGCTTTCTTAGGTATGGAGAAACATGCTTGCTACCACTTACTCCAGTAAAATCTTCCTTTGCTTGCATCAGTATGATTGTAAAGTGAACCATGTTTTGCTCTGTATGCTGCTGAAAAGGTACAGGGCTGGAGAAACTTTTGGTTTCAAACGACGTATATTATCACTGTTGATATTACTACCACTACATGAGAAGAGACAGGGGTATCCATGCTTCCGAATCCAAGACCCTCAGAGATCTGCTGGACGCTTTCCTGTTGGCTCCAGTAGGGTTTGAATCAGGCCCTAAGTGAGGTTTCTGTTTCTTATGGTGGCTGCTTGCTCCCTTGGTACAGGACTGCCTGTGGACTACTTTTGTTTCTGTCATGCCATGGAGCCCATCCCTCCTGCTGAAGATGCAGTTGTTATGGGAACAGATGTTATTCATCAGGCAGATCTACAGGCCAGAGGCATTTTAAGGTAATATGACCTCCCGTTATGAGAAGTACCAGATCTTGTTCTTGAACAAACAGAGCTTTCCTCTGCAAGCCCATGGGTGTTTGTGTGAGTTGCACAATATGGCACTGACTCCCATGGGCTACAGTAATTTATCCGTGTATACTAAGTGCATTCTTGCTAAACAGAGAATACCCAGAAAAGGCAAGAAATTTCTCTTGTGACTTGAAAACCAACCAAGATCATTTTCTGAAATATATTTTAAAATATATATGACTTTGTGGAATGCAAACACCTTAATTACTACATGGAAAATATCCAGAGCCAAGAAATACACATAAAAATAATTCATTGTTTGATTTTTTTATATGTAGTTGAGAAACATTTCCAGTGCAGTAGTTTCTCCTCTCTAAAGAATTCATCGTGCTGAAAATCATTCCCTTCCCTTCCCTTGACTAGACAAGAGTTTGGGACAGAACTAGCAGATTTGGTGGGCTACGTGGTACATGCAGTTTTAGCCTGGTGTGATGCCAGGGGTTTTTTGCAGTGAATCGTAGTCAGGCAAAGGGCATGGGCGAGTTGACCTGGACCCCCATTACCACTTGCAAGGGGAAATGTTGCCCAGACTGGCACAGGCTGGAGCAAACCTTCACAGAACATGCTGGCAGCCACGGTCTGTTTTGCTTTCCTTCATTTACCTCCCTGGCAAGTGCTCGAAACAGTGAAACAGAGGTTGGATGGGTGAAGTCTGTCAGTTAGTTCACTGTAAAAGGGAACCATGGGGAGTGTGAGGAAACAAAATTAGGCCATTCAGGGTATTCATCCTATTCCATTGCAGATCATGAGGAGGAGGCTTGCAGAAATAGGAGGGCAAGAAGAAGGGACAAAGACTGCATGTCACCCTTAGGATCATGATCCTCAAACAGGAGGTACTTAGGTATCACATCCTGCTGACTGTGCTTTCCACTTTTCCTGACAGGAGTCCATCCCTTTGGTGCAGATGAATCTTGTAAAAATCATTGGCATTTTAAATTTAGAATATATCTCCAGCATCTGTCACAAAACAGACTGTGGAAATGTTGTGTATATTGAAAAAAAATGGCTGATACGTCATGCCTGTCAAACTTTGTTAGAGAAACCCTTCCTCTGTATTGTGCATATTGCCAAGTTAAATATCGTATGGCTTCTTTGAATCCTCTGAAGCCATATGAAGAACATGAAGAAACAAACAATCTGTACCTGAATGTTATATTTGTGATTTAAATGGGATTACCCAGGAACCTATGGGAAATGCTACTTTGAGCACTTTTCAGCAATCAGCTCTCAAACAAAAGTAAAATATAATTTTTTAACTTCTCTTCGATTCAATTCCTCTCCAGTCCAAAACTATGTAAAAAGGATTTTATTTTTGCTGTAGCAATAGTAGATTTTTTTTCTGAAAATATTTTCATCCTGAACTGCACTGGTTTTGATTCTAAATTCCTTCCCAGGACCATTTAAAACCACACTGTGGGGAAAAAAAAAAAAAAGAGAGAAACAAAACTTCTAGGCCCTTGACAAATATACTAGGCATGTTAGTCAGAATTTATTACAGATTTTAAGAGACACTATAGATCCAGTCTGAGCTTTTGGTTAAAAAATATTTCAGAAAATTCCCAAATAACAAAATCTTCAACACATGGGTCATCTTCTTCAATCCATTTAAAACTAAAGAAATCTTTACAAAGTGTTACTGCCTCAGTGTGGTACATTCTTCTCATTTGCATGCACTTTTGTTTTTCTCAATCAATACATGTCTTACAAAAAAGATGTTCTGTGGGTCTGCCTCGATCTACTTTTCCCCATCTCATCACAAAGGGTACCTAAGGGTAAAATAAACAATTTCTGCACATATCTTGAAACAACAAGTAGATCAGAGTTGTAGAACATTAACTAAAGCAGACTAACACTGTTCTACTAACAACGGCTGGAATAAAGCAAAAATAAAAATACCGAAGAGCAGCAGGGAACTGTACATGAGTAGGTGGCAGCATGTGGCATCAACACTGTTGCCTCAGTCCTAGTGTTAGGGTCTGAGGATTTGTACAATTATTAACTACATCTTGCTCACTGCTGTTCTAATAGTCTGAAGCTGGTAAATATAGTGCCATGAGCCCAACTGATTTGTATTCAAAATCATAGAATCATAGAGTTATTCAGGTTGGAAAAGATTATCGAGTCCAACCATAAATCTAACACTGCCAAGTCCACCATTAAGCCATGTCCCTAAGCACCACATCTACACATCTTTTAAACACTTCCAGGGATGGTGACTCCACCACTTCCCTGGGCAGCCTGTTCCAATGCCTGACAACCCTTTCAGAGAAGGGATTTTTCCTAATATCCGATCTAAACCTGCCTTGGTGCAACTTGAGGCCATTTCCTCTTGTCCTATCATTTGCTACTTGGGAGAAGAGACCAACCCCCTCCGTGCTACAACCTCCTTTCAGGTAGTTGCAGACAGCGATCAGGTCTCCCCTCAGCCTCCTTTTCTCCAGGCTGAACAGCCCCAGTTCCCTCAACTGCTCCTCATCAGACTTGTGCTCCAGACCCCTCACCAGCTTCATCACCCTCCTCTGAACTCGCTCCAGCACCTCAATGTCTTTCTTGTGGTGAGGGGCCCAAAACTGAAAACAGGATTCAAGGTGGGGCCTCACCAGCACCAAGTACAGGGGGACGATCACTTCCCTTGTCCTGTTGACCACACCGTTTCTGATACAAAATCACGTAAGGAAAAGTGTAGATGGTATAGATGAAAAAAATACAATAATCTGTCTAGTTTCAGGAAATAACGAAAAAGAAGCAGTTTTTCCTCAAAGGTCTGGATAATTATACATTTCTACTATATTGGTACTGTTGTTTTACTATTACTATATTTATGCTGATAGTCACCCGCTGGTACTAGGTCACTTAATGTTATCTTTCTGTAAGTATAGTTATGGCTGAAGACTTATCTTTGTTTTACAGGATCTGTGTAATCAAGAGAGAATTTGAACATGGTCTTTGGGCAGCTGACATAATTCTGAGTTAAATTCTACATCTTAATGCATTGCGCAAGCCTGAAAAATATGCTTAATAGGCATGGTTTTATGTAACTGGTTTTGATTCACAAAAAGGGATTTTTACCTCCTGGACTAGAGGAAATAACTTCACTCATGTGCCTCCTTATTCTTGCTTGGATTGCATGTAAATAATCCTCAGTCCCAAACCAGTGAGCAAATAACCAAGACTCTTGGTGAAGTTATGGCAAGGCTTTTCTCTGCACTCTGATGGAACCATATGATATGGGTGCCCATATGGTAAATGTGACTGAATACAGTGGTCCATATAATTCCTTCTGAGTCCTACCTGCAATACCGCACACCTTAGCTTGTCAGAGGTGCTTACACACTGGAGGGAATTTGCAGAATGGCGATTGAAAAGACAGGGTTTCACTACTAAATTTTAGGTAAAGTTAATAGTTCAGGACATTTTGCTGAGGAAAACTAGAACAGAATAGCTTTTTTTCCCCTTTTTTTTTGGATAAGCTGTGAAGTGGGGTGTCTGGAAATCTAGTTACAACAATAAAAAGAATTTTGTAACCCAGAAATCAGAGAATAAAGTAATTTTTGGTCTATGGAGTATGAAAAGTAAAATGGAGCTCTTATTGGAACATCCCACAGTTCTCTCTAGAGGGCTGAGATAAATGGATAGGATCTCCATCTAGAGGCATAGAAAGGCAGCTACCACAAAAAACCAGTCATTTCCAGCAGTAGTTTGGCTTCAATACATCTTGAAATTTAAATACTAACTTATCTCTCAGGTGGAGGAGGCCCACATTTTATTACAATTTACATTTTATTGTAATGAAAGATCAGAGTTTTAATTTAATGAAGTTCTGAAATGATTACAGTTAGATATTCTTTAGCAAACAGCCTGAAAACTGAGGTACAATTAGACCTGGTTAACCACTGCACAGACACACATGCTCAGTCCTGAGTATGCCCACTGCCACCAGTATTCTTTAGTTGTCACTTTGGGCATGATCCAACTTAATGTGTTGTTTCAGAGTAGGTTGAAAATGGGTCAGAAGAGTGGCTGGTGTCATCAAAAGGAGACAAAACCAGGGACAAGCTCATGCCAGAAACACATTTCATCAGTGGACCTATGCTGATTTCCACTAGGCTACCTAGAAAAGGGAGATCAAAGTGACAGATTTCAGTTTTCCCTCCTTGCACTGCACCACTGTTGCTGGAAGTTGACTGAAGCTCCTCATATGAGTCAATCCCAACAAGGCAAGTTTTATCTAAGTACCTTCTTCAAGCACTTTAGATAAAATACTCATACCAGAAGTCAGCCTAAAATTATACTTATCTTCAGCCCTGAAAAAAGTTCCCTCAGCGGAAGAGTTATTTAAGCTTCTGTTATGATTGAATCGAAGATCATTAGATTCAAGGATATATTCCCTGAAGGAACAGGCCCATGATAGGTAAGTACTCCCCCTGCAGCCTAGCATGAATTGGAGTCACAGTACTTCATTATCCTTGTAACAGATATCATGCCTGTGCTATTAAACAGAAAAACCTTATAGCAGCTACTCAAAGTCCCTGGGTGACAAGTGGCAAAGCTATGGAAAGAGTAGTGGGTTCAGAAGGCTGACTGAAACCAGCTCACAATTTGTTCTGAATACCTGGAGCCAATGAATAACAGAAATGCATCTCTGCATCTCTTATTTAAAACATTTACAGGTAGACCTAAAACAAACAAACAAAAACCACTAAAAAAACCAGCAACAACTACAACAAAAATCCAAACCTCACACTCTTTCTGGGTTTTCCTGATTTAATTTTTTTTTTTCTGCTAAAGCCTAAAGTAATATTGGCGATGAAAAAATGAAAGACAAGTATAATACAGCACAGGGGCGGTCTCTCTAATCAACTGCCTCAATCTGCCAATGAGTCTAGCAAAGATGCTGCTATATTTCAGTTAATCTCTGCAAATCCCTCAAAGTCATGGAGGTACTTTTGGGACCCTGACTAAACCCATAGAGACTTTCACTGTTCCTTAGAGATTTTGCAGCCTTCAGTTGTGTCTCTGAAAGGAATATTAACATACCAAAGGCCCAAAGGGACTCTTAATGAAGTTAAAGAAATCTTTCATTTTCCCTTCGTTGGAAATGGTGTTAGTATCTTGCTTTTATCAGTGATTTCCTCATTCAGTCTCTTATAATCTAGCAGGCTCACTTGTGATATGTTTAGATGATCCTTGAACGTGCTTTGGAAAGTACCCAGTTTCTTTACTCAGCAAATGCTTTTAAAATTCTTGTAAGTCTACCATGGTCACTCTTACATGAAGTTCTCAAGAGCTTGAAATTATAGTCTGTTCTACTTCTTCATCCATTAATCTTGAGGATTTTTACACATCTGCCATCTTACTTAACAGTTTACCTAAGATGTAGATTAGAAGCACAGAGAAGAAAGCTTACTCAGACATAAAAGGAGTTGGCTCAAATTCTTTGCAAGAATTTAAGCATATATTGAATTAAGGTTCAAATTTGTTTCTGCGAGGCCAGCTAAATCTTTTTTATGGTTGTATTTCTGCAGACCACATTTAAGGCAGTGATAGTAAAATAGTGAAAGAACCTAATTAGTTCTTTACCTCGCCAGAAAGGACTGGTACTTTAATTCCCAAATCAGAATCCCTCTTTCCAAGCCCATTCTGCAGTCTGAGAGAAGTCTGTTTGTGGAAGACTGAAAGGTTACTTAACAGAATGTTTGTAAAATGTTTGAATATCTCAAATGAAGTATTTGCTATAACTAATTATAAACATGCTGATCACAGCTATGAATGTTTACTGTGAGCCCACATGATCGTCTCCTCTTTTGTGGACAGAGAACCTCAAAGATTACATATTCCTTGCCAAAGGAAGGAAATACTTATTTAGCAGTTTTTCTGCAGCATTTATGTTCACAGTTACTACATTATTATAGGCTCTCTAAGTCTCCAACTGGGCTATGGTTCACTAAATGACTGCTACCTACTTTAATTACATAAACTGTAGTTGCAGACTAATTGCATTTTTACTCTGCTATAGGTTTAAGAAATCTGTGTCTAATTCTGGCGCTGATGCGGGGCTCCAGATATTGGACTCTACATGTTGCAGTTACACTTAACAAGGTAAAATACCTTAGCTTTGCATATGAATAATTCACCATGGCATTAAGAGAAGCCCCTATCCTATGTTAAATGATAATGAAATGTTTAACAAGGTTAACTTAATAAGAGAAAACTGGGGGACTTATCTCTGACCATGTACCTTTTGTTAAAAATATATTCAGCATCACTGGGCCAGGAAGACTAAAATGCGTAAGCAAATATTCTCAAGCTCTCTGCTCATTTTGAATTTTAAAGAGACATTGCAAAGGTTGTTCACATCAAACCTTGACCTCTCTTGCATGTTTGCAAAAAGAAAATAATATGAACATCTGAAATGCAAGGTTTCAGAAGTGCTAAATGGGATTATTTGAAACCAAAACTATTAAAAACCTGAAGGTCATTAACACAGGATAGGGAAAAGAAGGCTGTTATTGTATGCATAAATCCACACTGTGAGGCATGAAAAGGCTGCACAGAATATCGTCCCTAGGTGCAAAGGCTTTAGCTCAACTTCTGCCTCATGGGAGACAGTTTACTATGATTACTAAACACAAAACCTTATCAAAACCTTATGCCTGTCACAGGATTTTGCAAACTGATCTTGTCACTTCAGCAATGAAGTCTATGAGATATAGAGCTTCCACATTTCATTCTAATTCAAAGATGAGTTAAAATAAAAGAGGAGAGGAGAAGGAGAAGGAGAAAGAAGGAGAAGGAGAAGGAGAAGAAGGACAAAGAGAAGGAGAAGGAGAAGGAAAAGGAGAGGAAAGGGAAAGGGAAAGGGAAAAGGAAAAGGAAGGGGAAGCGAAAAGGAAGGGGAAGGGGAAGGGGAAGGGGAGGGAAAGGAGAGGAAAGGAAAGGAAAGGAAAGGAAAGGAAAGGAAAGGAAAGGAAAGGAAAGGAAAGGAAAGGAAAGGAAAGGAAAGGAAAGGAAAGGAAAGGAAAGGAAAGGAAAGGAAAGGAAAGGAAATACTTTTGAGATAAATAGGTTGATTTTGAAAATCAGATTTCTAGAGACTGTGCCATCATATTCTGCTGCATGGGAACCTCTTTCATGCTATGGCAGAAGGTCCACATCTGCTTCACCAAGTCTGTTTCTAGAATGACTTGACTTGCACAAAGTCAGTTGCTCTCCTATTTCTGATATCAAGGATCTCAAACTGTTTTATTAATATCCTGAAATTCCATAATTATGCCATAGATTACTCTCTCTCTTCCTTTGACAGGCTTATCTGTTACTGCCTGCAAGTTTGCCATTTCTGCTTCCTCATCTCTGATGACCCTTCCACAGCAAACATATCTGACAAGGAAATGACTACTAATTAATATATTTTCTTTCCTGAGTGTTTAGTTTTCCCTCATCTTCTGCAGTGTCACCCACATGGTCCAGTTCTCTCAATCTAATTCCATCTTTTCTTAACAATTCTTGAAATAAGGACTTGGTGGTAAAGCAAACTTATGGGAAGTGAAATACTATCTAGAGGAATATTACCTAGTAATGTACTTATGAAACCATCTCCTCCATCAAACTGCTGAGTCCCTGAGGTGTCATGTCTAAGATTAAATCCCTCCCACTGTGCCATGCAACAGGAGAAGAATCACTCAGCAGAGATTGCTGCATTAGAACGTGCCTGCACGCAGCACCAATACATGCACAAAGACATATCAGGAGGTGTGGGGCAAAAGAGGAAAGAGAAAATAAATGGGGTGAAAGCAAGAGGAAGGAAATGAGGCTGAGACTGAGGTGTGAATGACAAAGAAAGGAAGTTAATGAGGAGAAACCAAGAAAGAGATACTGCAAGAGAAACAGAAGTGTTCTGCGAGAGCATTCACCTGGACTCTGAAAAATATGAATGAATTTCTACAGCCTATGGATGAAAATACAAGTTATATGGTTTGCAATTCTCCTGAAACTTCCTACCTTTCAATTAAGTAATTTTTGTCTTTTCTCTTAGAACTGAACAACAACAAAATGAATATTTAAAAAATTTATTTGAGCACTGGTGTCCTTTTTCACTCTTCACCTTCCTTCTCCCCAGCAGAAAAGGAACAAAATAAAAAAACATGTAAGTAAAACCTCCTAAATAAAATTCCTTCAATTCTATCTATTGAGCCAGGACAATTTTCATTTTGTTTTGAAAAGCTTCTTTGAAACAGTAGAACATTTAAAATAATAGGAAAATCATTTACAAGCATTTACATGAAGCTCAAAAACCCCTTATCTTTAATTGCGATCCCTTGTTACATCTTTTCAGTAGAAATTCCTCACTGAGCCAAGTTTCAGTGCCTGTCTACATTATCCCATGCCAACCCACAGAGAGATCAGTTAGCATCCTGCTCCATCCTCAGATCTTTGCAGTGGCTCAGCTTTAAGGAGAAGCAGGATCTGATCTGTAACATGGGGCTCTGGGACAAACCCACATCACTTTTTTTTTTGTTCCCTTTTCATTTTTCCTTGCTGTCTGCTACAGCACCTGGCTACCTCTCTGATGTTCAGATCAGTTTTCTGGCTATCACTTTTTCTTAGGTTACACCATGTTGTTTTTCTCATCTTCTGGTCTAACAGTTACCCCCTTTGCTGGCAGGGCTCACTTCTCATTTCTCTGAGCCCTTCAAAATGCAGAAAGCCAAATAGGTTCATGCGGTCTCAGGTAAACCTCCTAGCAGATCTAGGAGGAAGTGATGCTGTAATGACACACTATGGTGCTGCCCTCCCACCTGAGATGAATATTGGATGTGGCTGATCAATGACTCTACCAGAGAACTTACAGAAATGTTCCTAACCTTCATCAGCTTTTCTCTGAAGTTTGTTAGAAATTGATACATCAGTACTGACTATTCCAAAATCATCGGTTTTGCTCCCTATTTGAGAATTATTAGTGGGGTGCAGTATCCCTTATATATTATCCTTTATGTAAGAGAGGTAATGGAAATTGTTTTGGATGAGAAATGCAGCAGATCTGTGAGCGGAGAATCAGGAGACATAACCACTCAGGACTGAGGTGTTCTACTGATCTGTGTGATTATGAAGTGAATCAGATCCATCTGAGTAGGAATTGTTTTTAGTAAGTATAAAGAGTGGTGTATTGTGAGGGTAGTTTGAAATGATGACCTTACAACAGCAGAGAAGTGGCAGTATATTTTTAACAATGCAAAAGTATCCAGTAACAGCAGAAAGGTAACAGGGCTGAGTGGAACAGAAAATGGTAACTATACCTAATTTATACACATATAATAAATGATTACATCATATATAGAATGTCTGTGTAAGTTCAACTATTTCTTCATCCGTAAATTACACCAAAGCTGCCACACAGTAGCAGTGAGACCCCCCCAAGCAGGAAGGTAGAATTGGGACGGGAGAAATGAGGGTTTTGGTTCTCTGCAGCTCCCAGAATTTGAGTTTGAACAAAGCCTCAGTAATGCCACGCTGATTTGCAGATGTCGAGTACTCCAGTCATATATGCCTTGTGATATTCTTTGAGAAGTCTATGGCTCAAAGGCACATTTCACAGCTCCTTGCTCTCAGTCACTCACGCTATAAGCCTGTGACTTCAAAGGGACAACTGAAAGGAAACGTTTGAAGGAAAAAAGAAAAAAAAAAAAAGATTGTCTGTTTGTCCCTTTTGTTTTTCTGCTCATGACATAACAGGCTTAAGACACTTTGGTATAACTGCTTCTCAGTGGGTTATTTTTTCCTTCTTACTTTACAAAGACCACAAAAAGTAATTGGCATTGAGGAAGAAAACAGCTGTGTGAGCCCAATCCAATGCTGTCATCTTAGAGTGGGCTTGCAAAGAGCAGGCGAGGGACTTTCCATCTCTAAGCAGGCTCCTTGGGTCAAGCTGGAATGATGTCCAAGATAGTGACTCTCAGACTTCTTCATATCAGGATGTTCAGTAGTAGCATATGCAAACGCATATACTGCTCCCTGCTGCATGTCCAGTCAGCAAATAAATAAGAAAAATCTCTGAGGGTGGGTGGTGCCCTTTCAGGCTGTAGGGGACATCACTAAGATGACGTTTTATCTTGTTTCTGAGTGTAAATGAGGTTCAGTTCTAAACTGAGTCCATTTCAAGGCTTTAAACATTCTATCCATAACGTCAATGTCCTCCACATATAGCAAGTCCTGAAAGGCTTTCATGAAGTGTCTGAAGTGTATTTTTTGGGAGTAGGAGGGGTATAAAACTATATGTAAAGTAGGATTAGATATGTTTTTACATTTTTAATGAGTTAATTTGAATATTTTTGTTTTAGTTTGTGATATGCAATGCAATCACATTGAATGTTCGAGGCACTGAATGACACTGAATAGTTAAAATGCAGACACTCTTGTTTGTACAAAGACATAATGGAGGGATTTACAGACAGGTTAATGTTTAACCTCTTAATCTTTCTGATGTTATGTTTGGAAAATGCCCTTTAAATTTAATTATATGCTTCTTTACATTTACTACTTTGCAAATGACCATTTAAAGATGTCATTCATTTCTCTTTATAGAGATCTATAATAATTTTGTATCCACTTATAATGATGCTGGTCATCCTAAGCAAATGCCACCCAACCCACCACACCACTGACAGCATCATTTATTCTCTACTTAATCGGCTGAGGTGTGCATATTTTGGACCATGTAATTCAAGGGATAGTGTGCTTTCTCATTATATATTAGAAGCATTTCAAATCTTAATAGATTATGGGTTTGCAACTAAATGAAAAGCCTTTTAGTAACCCAGGTAGTAAAATATCAGTGACTAATTGGGGATGGATGGCATTGTGCTGAGAAAAAACTTATTCCTGAAAAAGTTTTAAATTATTAATGTTCTGACAAATAGAAAATAAATCCCAGTAAGTAACTTAGTATGGATTCTACATAAGATACAAACTATGTCAGTACAGTATGTATACTTCCATATAAATTTCTCAAATGTTTGGAAGAGCAGGTAACAATTTTTAATTTGCTTTTCATAGGGGATATTGTGAGGGTCTGCTGTTTTTGAAAACAGTTGCCATTGTGACTGTCAAGTGCAACACAAAATTGAAAGTAGTATTTGTTTACCTATGTGACAAGGATGGGCCCTGTAGGAATAGATGGCAAAGAAGCATTTCTCTACAGAGCATCCAATAGCATCTAACACCCTGTCGCATGTTATCAGCTAATGTGATCCAGGCTGACCACTAGCATCAGCTAGGTGGTCAGTGGAGAATGCCAGCACAATTAGGTCAAAAATGCCTGGATATCTGTCTACTTCTCATACTCCTGCAAATAGCAATAAGATGCCCCATGAGGGCCTGGGAACTCTCTTCTGTGACAGAAAAGAAAGTAAAGATCGATACCATTGCTGCTCTATTTGCATCAATAATCCTGCTTGTGCTTATGTCTCAGTTCTCCTCAGGATTTCTCAGCTATCCACACAGGATGGAAATAGGCAAGCATCAAAGAAAAAAAAAGTGAGGGATGTGGAAAAATATGGGACAATTTCTTACATCTTACACAGAAGTGTATTAGTACTTCCTTTCATTGTCTCCAAGGTAGGTATTGCAAAAGTGACATCCACTTAAATCAAAGTACATTTGAATTTCACCACCTGTGCAAAGGAGATCAAGCATACAAAAGATGGCATTCCTAAATAACACAATTATATCTAGTAATAAAACAAATGTCTTTTCTAGCTACTCCTGCCATGTCTTGTGACTTATTTAATTCACGCCCTATAATTCTGCACAATCTGTTTATAACCATAGTAACAGTTCATAACTATTTTCAACCATAGATTTGGCAGAGATTAAGGGAACTGAACTCTTACGCTTTTCCTGGGAGAATCCCTTCTTGCTGCCTTGTAGTTTTCACAACTGAAGAAGCTTTGTTGCTTTACATAATGGACTGGTTTAGTGATCCAGATCATGAAGCACTGATGCAATTTACCTTGAACTAAGCAGAGCCAGTATGCTCTGAACTCCCATGTAAATATACATGGACTTCAAACACAAATAGAAATCTGAGTTTCACATATTCTATCAAATTTGTCATGAACTTGCTGCACTTAGCTTGAAACACCTTTTGTTCTTTCAATAGTGGGAAACAGGGTGATATTTGAGAAAGAGTAAATAACGATTCAGTGTATTCTGATCCAAAGACTGTACTGGTATTTGGCTGAGAATAAAGACAACATCTAATAGTAAGAAGAGGTAAAGCTCATAGGTTTTTTAATTTTTCTTTTGCAATCTTATGATGCACATTGTGCTTCTGTGGTCAGAAAGTGGTTCAATCTACCTGTGTTTATGACAGTCTGTACAGTACAAAAATAAAGCTTATGTAGTAAATTTGGATGGGTGAGCCGAAAGTTTTACTTTCGCAAGGCTCTATACAGGAAGTGACAAAAGGTGTCTGATATTTTTCTTGTTCTGAAAAGGAAGCTCATAGAGTTGTTTTGAGACTTACAAGCAAACTGACCAAAACAGTAGCATTAACAATGGGAAAGGCCAGGAAGCTTAGTGCTTCACTTTAGATAAACAGTTGAATAGTTAGTATGCTTATATATGACTTTCTTAAGCCTATGAACTCAAAACTATACATAAGAATGTGGCATTTCTTGTTCCCAGTCAGCCAAGATACACTGGTTGGGGCTTCCTCTCTTTCATCTCATTGAAGCCTGGAAAAGTGACAGTGGAAAGTGTCCTGGGAGAAAAGCTAAGTGAAAGCTCTCTCCAGCCTCAATATAACAGCTCAAATAAGAGCTTAATATGAATAAGGTATGTTTGGTTTTAACCTGCCTGGGTAGGAAAAGACAGTGTTGAAGTTTAAGAAACATTTTGAATTCTTGTGAGTATTTTTCTAAATGCTTTTGTCAGCTATGAAAGAGTCAGCCTACATGATTTTACCTCACCAGCCTAAGCTGTTAACAGTATTCTGACTCTGATGGGACTGTTTCCTTCAGAGTGAGAAACTGGTGACACGAGGCAACTCCTTGCTGGGGAAATTTCCTTATTTACAGGAGTCTTTTCTGTTTTCCTCGTCAGGGCTGACAGGAGCACTAACGAAGTGTGTCCCTGGCAGGGACCCTGTCGGGGCCTCTGTGCCCCAGAAGCTGTCTCCTTGATTTCCATGAAAAACACATTGAAGTGACATCCGTCTCTTTCTGCCTCCAGCCCAGGCACAGCCTCTCGTCACCAGCTCAGCCCTTGAGACTGCAGCTAGGGAAATGCCTCACATCATGTATTTTCCCACTGTGTACTCTGCAACTGGGAGCTTTGGGGAAGGATCTCACTAACCAAATATGTTGCTGTGCCCCATTCAATGAGCTTAAAACATTGTGTCTCATTGCTGATGGTATTAACATGGTTTGTTGTTATATTTGGGGACGATGGGCATCTGCTAGCCAATGACTTTCTTTAGTACCTGCTAGCTCCTGATACCTTAATTTGAATCAAGCATGGTATGCTGCGCCACTGTACAGTTTCACTGAATTTATGAGTGAGTTTCAGTTGGGATTGTTTCTGGAGGAGTTGGGCAGTGCCCAGCACAGCAAAGTCCTTATCCTGTCTGAAGCCTCGTGCCATAGCCAAGGTATCAATTAGGGAATAATTGTGTTTATAACATGCAAATCATAAACTCGTAGTAAAGGTATATGGAGAGATCTTCTGGTCTCCAAGTGCTGAAAACATGCTTCTCTCAAAGTTTAATTACAGTTCTTAAAAGCATCCATGACTTGTCTACTGAGTATTTTTGGCAGATTAGACTTAGTTATTTGTACGGTTTCACTTAGATTATTACTAGTATTGGGCAACAGTTACTCTCCAAGATTTCCCTCACTTCCTATTTTCACTGTGGCAAACATACGGACTGAACAGATGAGGAAATTTTAAACAGGTACCTGTGAGAAACTTTCAGTATAACCCAACCAGTACAGCTAGCTAAACAGCGTAGCCCATCTCCTGCTACTTTAAGAATATTCATAAGATACCTGTGTGCCTTTTTCTCTTGCAGGACACACATAAGAAGTCTGTGAACAAAAAGCAAATGCACCCCAGCATCAGACATCTCTGGCATCTGCTCTTTCACCCAGTGGGCAGGTTCTCTTGTGCATTGCATATCTGATCCTACTCAGCTCAGCTGACACTGTTCTAATTCCAGATTGAGCACTTCCTTCTTTCTAAGGAAGGCCGTTGAATGTTCCTTCCTTCCTTCCTTCCTTCCTTCCTTCCTTCCTTCCTTCCTTCCTTCCTTCCTTCCTTCCTTCCTTCCTTCCTTCCTTCCTTCCTTCC
Source organism: Caloenas nicobarica (assembly GCF_036013445.1). NCBI lineage: Eukaryota > Metazoa > Chordata > Aves > Columbiformes > Columbidae > Caloenas > Caloenas nicobarica. The sequence goes on along the minus strand of NC_088245.1, from coordinate 62,711,035 downwards.
TTCCTTCCTTCCTTCCTTCCTTCCTTCCTTCTTTCCTTCCTATTGTGTTGTCTTGATTATCTCCTTTTGTCCTCATATTTTTATTCAAGGATCTGTTAGATCACTAACAGCGATAACAGCTATTCCAGAAAACACAAAAGGTGGTTAGGGCTAATTGCTATTCAAGCAACTATTTTCCCTGCTTCCTTAAAAGAAACCTGTTCTGCAACAGATAAAAAAATCAAATCTCATAATGCCTGCAAAGTATAATCTCTCTCCATGTGTATATGTATGGAATATATATTTGTATTCTACTGTAGTTTTGTGATTTCCTACCATTTTTGTTCTTCACTGATATATTTCTTGATAGTTGACACGTATTGAATTTTTTTTCCTATTTATCTGTCTTCTTGTCATGGTGTACAGAAGGATTTTGGACATAACTGTGAATATTAGACAAAAGACAGTAAATTCAATATAATCCAAATTACGCAGGATAATCAACAATAACTGGTGTTTCTGTCAGAAAGTGCACACTTGTTGAATGTGCAGTGTCTCCAGTGTCTCTTCCTCTATATTGTTTGGTTTGAGATTCACAGAATTAATCTGAGCTCCCTCTGTAACTAACAGAGATATCTGTTAATGAAAAAAATGCACAGATAATATTGGGTTAGATTGCCTTCATCTTCTATGCAAACATGCTACTTTTGTGCAGGTTTGTTTCAAGAATGAATTAAATATCAGACTGCTCATGAAAACAGCAACCACTGGGAGGATATTACAGAAATTTCTTGAAGTGAGTTGTGAATTTCCATACATCAGCATTGGCAGTGGTAGCCTGACCTGGAGAGCACTGAGTACAGGGGTCTCCTGTATAGTCTACATTACTCATCCAAACTTCAATTTCGGAGTCAGAAATCCCATGGTAAATTGCTCTGAAAAAAATCAATAGTTCAAATGCCCTGTGTATGCCAATGTCAAAACTTCTTTTGCTTTTGGTAGGTTCAGGACTTCTCTGCAAAAAAGGAAAAAAACCAGGATTTGTGTCTGGGGACTAGTCCAAGTTCATTTTTTTATTGGATCCAGGATTATACTCTTCTGTTCCCTGCTGTAAACTGCCCTGGGATCATGCTTGCTATTCATCACTTAGGAGAAAAGTCTATCTCCAGTGTCCCTTTGTAACATTCAGAGTGTCTAACCAAGCTTTTCCTCCTAAAGGGCAACACTTCCCTTTCCTCCCCTTAGCACAGAGCCATGCAAAGCTACCCAAGGGCTGTGACTCTTGCCAGACACTCGGTACACATAACTGATTGCCAGAGAAACCTGCAAAGTGTAACATTGGGTTGAGGGTTGGGACCTGATGGGCTTCAGAGTATCTCAGAGCTGTAGATGCAGTCTGCTTTGCAGACTTTTCTCCAGGTGTGTTTACTGGAGTTCCCCACTTTCAAGCACCTGCTGCAGTTCACACAAGACATTCTGTTTATGTATATAATCATCTTAAGCTCATAAAGTTACATCCCACGGGATGGGATGGGATGGGATGGGATGGGATGGGATGGAGGAGGTCCTGGAAAAGATGGGGACATCATATTGCAAACTAAAAGGTGGGGAAAGAAATTATATGACCGCCATGGGCAAGTGTTTGTCTGAATAAAACAAAATAGATCTAAATCATCACTGCTTTTACTCAGCTCTTGTTATTTAGTCAATAGGAAAATATAATAAATAAATATCATGAAAACAAATTGAAATGCCCCACATTTGCCCTCCCACCCCCCAAAAAAGAAAATAAATGTTATTGTTTCTGTAGTAGAAATATTAGGCTTTTCTTTAGCTTCTTTATGCCACTCCTGTGGTGTAAGGTAATGGAAAAGCTGCCAGACAACTGAATAATTTCTCCCTGCTGGAAAATCTCTGGGTAGCTTAGACTCAACATTTAGAAACACTTAAAAATGTGAATAACTTCAAGATACCACAGGTGGCCACATCTAATGGTTTAACACAAAGAGCACTGATTAAAATCCTCTCTGTGTAAAAGGAGAGGCAAAAGGCAATGCTATATATATATGTTTCCTTCTCTAAAAAAAATCAATGAAGTCTACAGGAATTTTCTAAGAGAACTGCTGGATGGAAGATTGGTTCCTTCAGTTCAGTTACTGAACTCATATAGAGTGGCAGAAGTGATGCAGTGTTCTCAGGGATGACTGGGCTCTGCCTGCAAGACTGGAGGTAAGAACCATCACTGGGAGAAATGTGGTGTTTCCTTCTTCAACTCATGTTGCTTTCTGCCCTGATTCTCTACTACCATGGTGGTAGTGGCTGTCATCCAGTGGGTAGTGACTTTGAATACTTTCTCATTTCACATCAGCCATGAGACAGAAGGTATGTCCAGGTAGGGCTGTGATTTCTAATTAAAAAAATGCTTTTATCTGGTGGCATCTTGGAAAGTAGTTTGAGAGCAAACCATAGGTGTAAGACTATCGATAGAGGCTATATTATTTGATAACCTGAAGTATGTGGCCTGTGAGGGAAGGCTGAGGGAAATGGACTTGTTTAGCCTGAAGGAAAGATGGCTTTGGAGTTACCTGATAGGACACTGCCCATACCTTCAGGGAAGCTACTGAGTAGATGGGGCCAGTTTTTTTGTAGTGGTATGCAGTGGGAAGATGAGAAAAAACACACATAAGGGTTTGATGGGATTTAAAGAAAAATTTTTTCACCATGACTACAGGAAAGCAATGCTCAGAGGTCTTGTACAGGCTTCATCCTTGGAGTTTTTCAAGACACAACAGATAAAACCCTGAGCAACCTGGTGTGAGCTCGACACTGACCTTGCTTTTAACAAGAAGTTGGAATAGAGACCTCCTGAGGCTCCTTCCACCTGAACTATACTGTACTTCTGTGGTTATGTGATTCTAGTATATACCATGAAATTTTCAGGTACTATGGACCAGAGAAGCAGGAACACACATCCCTTTGTTTAATATGGAGTCAGATATTATGAAAGCGACCCACATCATTGTGCAGAATGGAGTTTGGGATTCTGGCAAAAACACACTGGAGAGATAAAGGAATCAGCATTAAGCAGATCCTTGGCTTCTTACTCAGATATGACACATACAAGTCAAGACTCCTGCCGCATCAGATCTGCACTAGAATTAACTGCCCCAGGGTTTGCCCAGGGGGAGTCACCAGCCTGTAGTCTACAGTGTGAGATGTCTGCTGCTTCCCAGGAGCTGAAGCCAAAAGATTGCCCCAGAGAATCGGAAAAATATCCCACATCCCCTGATTTCCACAGCTCTGACCTGTTAATGACCACCAGTTACCTTCTGCAATTAGTCTGAAAGAAAAGGACCTCAAGGATGGAGGAAGAGCCCATGGAGAGAGGTTTAAGGAGCACAGATCGGATTCTTACAGTTCTGCTCCACTTCCAGTGTATTCCTGGTGCAAGACACAACGTGAGCAGGACATCTATGATGGGAGCAAAGCTGTGTGCTGGTAGAACTCAACCACAAGAGTGACTCCTTGTGTACATACCTCAGCTCACATGAAAGTAAAAGACCTTTAAGAAGAGGCGAATCAGGGCCCATGTTTGCCCTTAACCCTTACTTCTTTCCTTGCCCTAAAAGAAGCACATACATGTCATAATGAAGCAAATGAGAAGATCCCAAGCTCTGTACTGTCTTTCAAACAAGCGCTAGCTTATGTATAAACTAGAGAAATGGCAATTTTAGCAGGCCTTAGTAGATCCACAAAATACTAGTGAACAGGATCACACAGAGCTAAGCCTTTCCATCTCTATTACATGATGTGTATAATTTTCCTCCCCTCCAAATTACTTTTACCAGCAACAATGACAGCTGTCCATTTCTGGTTCCAAGCATGCAGGCTTTGAAGGACCAGCTGTCTCCTCTCTGAGTATAATAGTCTTGACATGTATTCAATATGCAATGGTGATTCAGCTCAGATTCATTTTCCAGTGTAAAGGTTCAGCACAGAAGCATCAAGATTAACCACATACAGTTCGACCACAAAGGCTTGCAGGAAAGTAGCCAGGCTCATTGTGTTATCATTTCAGCTGTTAACATGGTGGTCTTGATTTTCATCCATCCTTGAAAAGGATGAGAGTATACAGATTCACTCCATTTGAAGAATAGCCCAAAAATTATATTGGTGTTTGGTTAATAGTTACCTCTGTAATTAGCCCAGCTCTCATAACAACCCAGCCAGATGAGCATTCTCATTTTTTTACTGTCTTAATAGTATCAGAAATATGTTTTGCAAAATACTTGAATATGAAAGAAATGGGAGGATGTGTCAGGGCAGAACCATTACACTAGAAACAATGATAATTTTGCACACAGTGACGTGTAGCTTTAAAGGAATAAGGGTTTTGCAGTAAAAGCAATGACTTAGATTGAACTTGCCTGGAATCAGTGTCTGTCCCTGAAAAATGTGGGCACAGCACATCATCCCTGACATCAAAGGCACCTCAGCCAGTCAAATCCTGTTGGTTATGACAATCTGTTTCTCCACTTCAGTCTTCTGTCTGTGCATTTTATTTCTTTCTCCTGCTCCAAGTTTGTCTTGCAACTCAGATCTGAAAGATCCACATGGCATGGGTGATCTCTCACTCACATTCGTGCAAAGCCAGGCACAATAGGTCTTCAAGACACCAGAGCTAGTAACTACGCAGCATGCCACAGTTCAAGGTGTGGGAGGGAGCTGAAGGTTTGTTCACCTTTTCACTACCTTGTTTGTTTTCAGGCAGGACATCCAGTAAAATGGACAAAGACTGGATTTATTTTTAGCTCTGTGCTTCTTCGTTGTTAGACTGAGCCTGTGCTTGCTGGGAACTGGTGGGATTTTTGGGTACATCATTGAGGCATTTCCATGCACATGCTTTTGCTTTCCATGTAGAGCTTTTGCTAAGGGAGTGCTAGAACAATGCTCAAAGATAAAGGAGAAAGCAGAGTCTGAGAAAGGAGTAAAGGAAGATAAGAGGATCCATTTAATGCAGGGGAGCTGTGCTAAAACCTGGATCAAACCTTGAAAAAGATACCCTGAAGTTGGTGTGAGCCTGACAGAACTGGCCTGAGTAAGATTGCTAAATACTAAGTGAATTGTGTTTATTATTCCCCTTTTCTTTCATCTTCATGTGCTGAAGGTAAGCAAGTCCTCATTCCATATTGCTATGTTTAGTGAAACAGTAAATAAAAAAGTGTTGAGCTCCATCTGTAATAACAAGAACTAGGAAGAGCCTGACAAGTTAACTGTGTTTTCTCTGAAAACAGCAAGAAAAACCAAGAACCCTACAACCTCCAACCTCTACCACATTCTTTATATATTAAACTACTCTGGAAACAGATAATCTCTTCAATCCTTGTATAGTATTGCCTCACCTACCTTGAAATGAAAGCCACTGGCACTTTGATAAATGGACTGTAAAGCTGCTGATATTCACTATAGCTTCTTCAAAATCCCCATATCCTCAGCCAATATGCAGCTTTGCGACTTCTGCAGCTAACTCCCAGTGAATCACTGCAAGAAGAATTCAGCCTCCTGCAGAGTGGGGCATTTTGGGGTGGTGTCTCTTCCCTCCCTTGTCAGGGTAAAATTAGGCCAGTGTCACAAAATGTTATATCAATTTACTAGAAGATGGAGGCCTAGCAAGCCCTAGTTTTAAAGGTGAACTTCCATCATGTCCCAGAGCCAGATTCTAACATCTCTTAGCTTTTCTATGTGTTAGGTGTCTAGATTGCTTAGGCTTTTTTGTAAGCTCTATTAAATTACAATGTGCATCTTTACGTACATGAATTAATTCAATAATACCTGATCTTAAGCCTGAAAATAACCCCAGTGCTGTCGACAGGACTGCTTGCCAGCAGAGTTTTATCTCAGAGTGCCTCACAGGATCTGTATAAAGTACAGTATCTGTAAAAGCGCAAGGTGGAAGTAGTCAGGGACATATTCATCCAGTCAAAAAGTATTGGGAAGTATCAGAAAAAAGAATCTATGGGGGAAAGTAAAAAGAAGATTGCAAGCGAGGACTTTTACCACATAACTATGTCAATTTAAGTTTCTTTTTTTAGTGTTTTACTTCAACTTTAAACTGTGGATCTAGAGTCCAATATTAGCATTCGGCTTTTTTCTGAACACTGCAACAGATTACTTCTGTGTATTTGCAGAAGTAGGCTAGCTAATTATCAAGGTTTCATTTTGAGGAGCCATTTGAATATTGTTGTAATGACAAAGGCTTGCAAACCCAGGGAAGATTTTTCTCCCTGATGACAGCACATCTCAAGCACTGTTTTAGGAGGTCAGCTCATGACTCATCCAGAAGACACTGTACCTCATTACTTTATGCAGGCCTTCCCAGTGCAATTTTCATGAGTGCTCCATAGGATAGCTCTAACGAAAACAAGGATTTAATTTTTTTTTTTCTGTTATTGCATATTAACAGTTAATTCTGTGTGGTATATACATGTTTTAAAACACAGTTTCTTCTTAAAGCCTTTCCATTACACTTTCAGCCCTTGTCAAAACTGCTAACATGCTTTCAGCTTAATCTTATATATCACTAAGGAGTTTTGAAATTGCCCAAGATATTCATACGAAGAGGAAAAAAGAAAAGTACTGAGACAATGGGGGGGAAATTGTACAAATGTTGCCTTCTCTGGAGACATTCAAAACCTGCCTGGATGCATTCCTGTGAACCTGCTTTAGCAGGTGGGTTGGACTAGATGATCTCCAGAGGTCCCTTCCAACCCCAACCATTCTGTGATTCTGTGGAATCTGAATGATACAGTTAAGACATTGTAACTTGTCACTATTCTAGTCCTAAAGACAGGTAAAGATAATTGTTTCCAGAAAAGCTACATCCTTCCAAATTCGGAAAGCAACCCTGAAAGGTCATCTTTCTTATCAGCAACAATGTCAGTGAACCACGTCATACAGTCGCCCATGCCAGAGAGGACTCACAGTCTTAGCACTTCTAAAAATCACTGTTGCTATTTACTCCAGGGTCTCATGTTTGCCAGATCTCATTCATCTTGAGAAAATGATCTGTCTCACAGGGCAGCTACTGTGGGAAAAGTGACTTTACTATTTGCACAGGTAACTCTTTCCTACAGCATCATGTGCTCATCTTTCATGTTTTGCCTATGTACTTTTGTCACTGAATTATTTGCTCATAAATCTTATTTTCCTGTGGTCTGGTGTATATTGGAATCTATTTCTTACCCATATTTTGGTGAAGTATTCCTGTATTGCCTTCCTGATAAAATTAAGTCTTCTGCTACTCTCGATAGTGCATATGTCAAACAGCAGTTGGTGATCAAATGGTGGAGTGAAAGATGGAGAAGCAGTATGAAGCTGGTGAAGGATCTAGAGTACAAGTCTTACGAAGTGCAGCTGAAGGATCTGGGGTTGTCTAGCCTGAAGAAAAGGAGGCTGAGGGGAGACATTATTGCCCTCTACAGCTACCAGAAATGAGGTTGTAGCAAGGTGGATGTTGGTCTCTTCTCCCGAGTAACAAGCAATATGACAAGAGAAAATGGCCTCAAGTTGTGCCAGAGGAAGTTTAGATTGGATATTAGGAAAAATTTCCTCATTGAAAATGTTGTCAGGCACTGGAACAGGCTGCCCAGGGAAACGGTTGTGTCACCATTCCTGGAAGTATTTAAAAGACGTGTAGATGTGGTGCTTAGATACATGGTTTAGAGGTGATCTTGGCAGTGCTACGTTAACAGTTGGACTCGATGACCTTAGAGGTCTTTTCCAACCTAAATAATTCTGTGATGGAAGGAATGTGAGGAATGATTGTGCCTCCATAGGTCAGGGACAATTTGGGATGAATCATTGCCAGATGTGAAACTGTATCAAGGAGCTTGAACTGTTAACAGAAGGGAAGCACAGGTATGGTAAAGAGGTAAAGAGCAGTAATCTTAGGATGAAGATGAAAGAAATTATAAGGGATATGCTAGACAGTAGAAGGACAAAAGTAGGAATCTAGTAGAAGACAAAGAAATAAAAGAAGAAAAAAACAGGAGGCCAAGGAAAGGTACAATAAACCAGATCTGAAAGATAGAAAAGGACATTGTGATACACAAAGAAAAGGAAGTAGGAAATAAAATTCAGAGTGAAACACAGTTATAAACTAAGTTTTTAAATAGCGGTATTGGTTTATAAATAGTCTGTATCGCAGGCATGGTACACCTTTATTTCTGATTAAGGCAAGGGTGGTAGAGGATACCTGCACAGATGAACAAATTCTTAATTCCCTCCCTTCAAAAAATAATTTAAAAAATGTCAGGCCTTGCCTTCTGTTACTATTATCAAGATTGTATTACCTGCATATGGCCTGACATCTTTTAGTCAGGTCATATGTAGACAAACAAAGGGATGTTGTTTTGCGCAGAGTTCCTATATGTTTATTCTGAGGACCAGAGTAACCCTAGGAGATCAAAACTTAAGTGTGTAGGAAATGGTGTTGGGAGAGCATCTAGTATTAATGCAACAAAACCCTAGCTCTATACTTAGTATGATGCTTGCAAATCCTAAATTTTCATCATTACTCTTTCACATTTGATGTCCTTTAGAAAAGATACTGGAAAGCATAATGCACAACACAGAAGGAGAAGATCAGAAATATATCAAGAAATTTATACTTTTCTTGGTCAATTATAATAGGTTTTGATAGTATTCATTTTGCAGTTTCTAGCATGGTTACCAGCTAGACTATGTCATCATAACCAGCTCTCTTTTGCTTTAAAAGATCAATCAGTGAATCCAGTTACAGAAAAAAACCCCATGAATGTCTATACATTCTGATTCATTAATTCATCCATTTCCATAGCCGGTCCTCTGATGCCATTTGAAATAAAACTGCTGAAATACTCCAAACAGATTTGCTTCTCTAAAGATTGTCTGATGCACATCACAGTGTGTTCCATCATTTGTATCCACTGAGCTGCACACTGGATCTCTGTGTTCTGTCATTTGCCATCCTCCCTGGAGACTAGCAAAGATAAGTTATCTGGGTTTTGATGACTCTGCAGGGCTGCTTCCAAAGTGGCATTTTTATTCATGATCATATTTTTTATACTTAGAGAAAATATCTTTCCTTCTGGAACAAACTTCTGAAACACATTCTGCTTCTTATTTGTTTTCCTGTTAATCTTTACCTTCAACTTTGTAGACATTCAGGAAACTAAAATGCCAGTTCTGAAACCTGAAGGGTTATGATGCTCGGAAGATGTCTAAGAAATGTCTTGTCTAGTGGTTAGTGTTGTTTGGTTTCAGATTAAGGCCCCTACATTTGGCTGCTCCTTCTGCAAACATTTGCACAAGCTTTCTGAAGAGCTCTCCAAGTCCAGGAAAAGACACCATCATCAAGCACTCCAATTTCTCTCTTGTAACTGCTCAGTGCTGTGTTACCAGTTCCAGTTGTCCACCATTAGTGGTGTCACAGTGAGCTAAAGTAGCTTTTTGCAAAAGTGATACTTGTGCCTCCAATTTGTAGAACTCTCAGATGATGCCAGCCCTATTCAAACATGACCTGTTACTGAAACAAGTAAACGGAGGCATCAAATATCTTGGGGATTCTGTCACCTGTAACCCCTCAGTTATCTGCAAGCACATGACAGCATCACTCCACAGATTCCTCTGATCACTGACCCACTCCCTTAGATCTTTGTCACATCAATTTACAGATGTCTAGAAGAAAACTACTTGGTTATTTCCTCCTTTGACCTCTTCTGGCCTTTCAGGTATTGTGTAAGCAGGGCATTAACCAGCCCTTGGTCTTGTGCTGCTACTCAGCAGTCTGCCAGACTCTGCTGGGAGCCTACCAGCAGATTCCTCTACAATTTTGTTGTCTAGCATTCATGTTCTCCAATACTTGATATGTCAGAAGAATTTGAAGCAGGTTACCTCACTCTTTACCCTGAAGAGTCTATGACTACCACAGATCCTATTTTTCCTATACTTATTCACTTATTTGACATATTTTCAAGGTCTCAAGTATTGCTCCAGATTATCCTCACTTCTTGTTATGTATTCTAGAAATATCTGATTGTTACCTAGAAAACTTGTTAAACTCATGGTTTAAAATCTCCTTTATGATACTTAGATTATTTCATTCATTAACAACATTATAAATACTTGAAATATCACTTTAAATTATATTTTAAATGGAGACAGTTTTAAATAGAGTTACAGTTATCACATTCCTTGTAAGAAATTGTATGTTATGGTAACCAGTTTGAATCTTTTAAAGAAGTCAAAGTATGGGTGCCCAGAGTAGTATATACATTTTGTTATTATTATTATTATTTCCTGGCATATCTGATAATATTCAATAGGAACCTGAGCAGCTTTCTGCAAAGAATATTCCAATTGATAGTAACACTCATTCTTTCAGCTCACAAATAAACACTTCTCTGGGTTTGTGAACCCCATTGTGTTTGAGTGGCCAAAACTGTGTGCTGAATAGCTATTATTTAGTATTCATATTCCTTCTGGACAACAGAAACTCAAGAATGTGAAATAGGTTCCCCTGAAAAGAAGCAGCTTAAGTGCCTTAGTCCAGGTACTTTTTAGTAGCCTCGTGTCACTGTTACACAGATTTCCCTGTTTTGGGTATTGGGACCCAGTGTAATAGCAACTTTAGAAGGAACAGAAGCTGCACCAGAAACCCGGTGAGGAAAAGGAAAAGGATGCAAGGCTGAGCCCCCAGTGAGAACAGTTTCTGTTTTCATGGCAACACTGATGACAATATACTATACACAAGAATGAGCAGGGTGCCATAAATTTCCATGGGACATAAACCACCACAATAGAGATTTTCAGTCATTCCAGTCCAAATTTTTTCATTGTGGTGGACTTCAGGGTTAACAGGAAAGGATCCATTCTGGATTGTCCCAGGAAATTGCAATGTGATGTGTTTGTGTGCCTAGAAACAGGAGCAATATTTTTCAGCAATGTGGTAACGCTTGTCTCCAGAAATATCCAAGTAGTGGTAACTCATGTTCACTATTACTGTCAATGGTATGCATTGGCTTATGAGAAATTTCCAGGATAAAACTGGAAACAGATTGATAATGGAATAATGTCTAATAGGGGGATTGACCATTGAAGAGCAGCTGACAAGCATCTAAGATTTCTGAACTCTGGCCTGATCTGGCCAGCTCATGTAGTTCTGTTGGCTTGTTTTCCTTGTTTGTCAGAACTATATACAAAGCTTTACAAATTGCATTTAAAAATACTTTCAAATTTATCTGGAAATAGAGGAACATAGAAGGCAGAACTTTGCAAGTGGGATGTGTAATGTATGTCAGCTCAGAGATTTCATCTTTGCTGGGAAGCAGGACTGAGCCTGATGCCTTCATACTTTAAAGTCACTTCTGCATTGACTGCAACAGTGATTATAACAATCTCTACTGACATTTTCAGCCTTGTGAAGTGTGAGAAATAAGCAGTTCTCTTTTCTGAAATTTCATGAGCCTACTCAGCATTCTCCACTCCACAAATATGCAACTAAGTTGTAGGAAGTAAAGAAACAAAGAGTGAGAAAATATGAAAGTCAAAGAGGGGATAAAATAGGAAAAAGACCTTGTCCATCAATAGAAATAAAAGCCATGCAGACAGAATGGTATAATGACAAATGTGTAAGGACCTTGCTGTGCCAGTGTGCAGTTCAATACCTGGTTGCTAGTGATGGTTACTGGTTTACTGGTTAACTACTGCAGAACAAAGAAGGATGGAGGAGAGAGTTTTCATGCCTACAGCTGTTATGTTTAATTGTTGTACCTAAGTTAGCAGCCTCATCTTCACCTATGCACTGAATGAAGACAGAGGGGTTCCTTCACTGTGATTTTGCTCTTTAGAGCTCTGAATTAGGTTCCTGAAATCTTTCTCTCTTCTCTCTCTTAGGCTCCCAAACCAAGCACCTCATCTGGGTGCCTGGGCATGTAGAGCATGAAACCTCACCATGCCAAAGAACGAACTGTGCCGCTTAGTCTCTGTTATTCAGTTTAATCCTAGGGAGCATTTCAGTCTCCCATCTTCATCTCATCTCCTCTCCATGACTTATTTTGCAACCTCATTTGGAGAAAAATGACAGTCAACCAAATACGTTATAAATACCTTGAAAGGAGCAGAGTAAACAGTGTGCCAATAAAGCTGGCCAGCCAGCCTCCCTCATGAGATGCTTTTTATTATGTTCATCTGCAAGTGCCGTTTCCCTAGTGCTGCCCATTCATCTTGTGCTGGGCTACAAGTCAAATCTGCATGTACTCGAGCTTTCCTGGGGGAGGAGAAACCCAGCAGTGGCCAGCTCACAGCAAGTAAACTGTGTCATAAAACTTCAAGAATTCCCCCATAATTTAGTCCCCTGACTTTTTGTTTTGTCGCTATGGATGGAGTAGATGACTGCAATTGGACATTCCTCAAATGTGTTGCCTTGGCATGTCAGGCAGATATGCATAGTTTATTTGAGATGCCAGAGAAATAGCAGGGGGATTAAGGGTGGGGAATAAAAGTTATGGTATAGACTAAGCAGTGTGCAGTGGTAACATAGTTGAGGACAGGAACAGGAAAATGGAATTTACCCAGTACTAAAGTGAGCAGTGTAAACTTGCAGGTACTCTGCTAGTGTGGTAACGTTCACCTGGGGGGTAAAAGGGTATATTTGTTTGTTTTGCAAGGAGAGAGGGAACAAAGAAATGAGAAATATTCAAGTACATTGCTATAGAAAATAATAGCAGAAGTTTCTATGAAAGCAGTTGCTCAGTTTCTCACCCCGAGTCAAACTGAAGTAAAAGGCCAGTGAATGCAATGATGACAGCTGTGATGGCAGTTCAGTCGGTATCTATTTCAATCAGCAGCAAGTGACTTTGCCCTCTTCAGTCTTTTGACATGAAGAAAGAGTGGCTTGATTTTTAGCACTTAATGAAACTGAACCATGACCAGCTGTAGAAAGGTCAGTAAACCTTTCTGGTTAATATATTTCAGAATCCCAAATCAAACCATCTAGCTAATTTCAAATCCTAAACAAGACACTTCTACAACTCCACAATATTTACATCTTGTAATCCTGGCACTACAGCAGAGAATTTTGCTCTTTACTACAGAAGAAGCTTTCCTGCTCATTGTTTTGCTGTTGAGTCATTAAAACATTTCTTGCTAGCAAAGATCCAAGCACAGCTTACATTTCTCTTTTCATACCCTGGTTCAATTATGGTTTTCATTAACTCAAAAGTTAGCTTAAATGCTCCCCGTTGTCCAACAAGTAAGTGAGTAAATAAATAAATCAGCAATTTAACTACAAGGGAAAGAAATCTTCATTCCAGCGTTTACCACAAAGTACTCTAAGCATCTGTTTCCAAGCTGTGTAATGGCTACACTGAGTGAAGATTCTTCTCTGAACATTTCCGATCAAAGTTTCTTTCACCTCTTCTGCCTCTAACAAGGTTTTTGGAGTTTACCTACTGAGAGATCAGAGACTGCCACTATCTACCTTGGAGAAAAAAAGAAGGGGATGCAGTGATCACATGAAAGACACTCAGTGTCAGATGGGGCTTTTTTGCCCCATCCCTCTCAAACAGGGGGACTCTGGAAAAGTTTGAAACTCCACAGATACGGATCTGGTTCAAGGAGATGGATTTTCATGTACTGCACATACAGCTGAAGAGCTCACTCCCACAAGACAGGTTTATCACCAACATTTAAAAAGGACTTAATATGTGTGTTTGTAACAAATATATGTAAAATGTTCATAATATAAGGTTGCAAGGTGAAGGAGGAGGTAACATGGTCTTTTAACTCACCTGTGTCTGAATTTCAGTTCAGGACAATTTCTAAGCAGTCTGACATATATTTTTTTAATTATTATTTTATTTTTCCTCCAAGTAATAGCTATTCATCCTGATATTTGTCTAGGAGCTTCTGATTTCTCTGATAAGAGTATTTGAAGAGATATTGGACAATGACATAGAGAGGATTAAAAACTCACTGGGCAAGTCCTATGTACTTACAATCTGACACTGTTTGGCCAGCACAGGGCATGTTGAGATCACCTTCGAACATGCTCATCTTTCAGCCTTTGTTAGACTATTAGATTTCCCAAAGATTCTGGTTTCTTGAAAAAATGTACTCCCTCCCTGCACCCTTGTATGCTCTAGGGACCTTACCTTAGTCCTACTCTGAGGGTGAGGCTGGAAGATTTGGAGAGGATAACATATTCACTTTTGTAACTGAAAGTTCTTATACTGACATGATTGTGATTATTAATAGTAGCGAAAGGATGTGCCCAATCTATAACTTGAGGTAATGTTTGGCAACTTGAGTGATATGAATCATTCATTACCTGAGTAATGCTTTTAATTAGTTAGAATTAATTTTAAGAAGTCTTCTGTTATTTTGTTGTGTAATATAAGGTCACCAGCATTATTTCTTTAGATGTTATGATTATGTTGAGGCTTATATGCAATCCCCACCAAATACAAATATTTTATATGTTTTAGTTCAAACTGGTCTTCTACTTAGGGAAAAGACTTTGGGAATGGTGCAGAGTCTTAAATTTGAAGCCTGTGGTATCTCCTTAGTTGTATATGAAGTAGTGTTCCTGTGCCACCAGGTCTCAGAGCCATGATGCTGAGGCATCATAAGCTGTAAGGAGAAGTTAGTGATATATTTGCCTGCTCAGTGTTTCAGATCCTCTTTGGCTGTGAATATGCAGAGCTGCATCGAAGCTAGTAGAGTCCTAGCAGCTGAAAAAAAAAAAAAAAGAATGTATGGATTTGAGCAAGGTTCCATTCCTCAGTCAGTAGGTTTCAAGGCTGCCTACCCTGCCAACCACTCAGCCAGGCACTGCTACCTTCAAATTAATTACAATTCTTTTTGGTTACTCCATCAAAAAATCTCAAAGATTATGTGGCCCCAGCACATGGCCCCATGATATTATGTCAGGCCAGCCCCAGCTCAGGCAGAGAACCTCATTTTTTCAGAGATCTCGGTAGGGCACCTTTTTCTGCACTGACTTAGTTTCCATTTTTCTTCCAGTATAAGTGAATAAGTAACTGAGAAAATCCACTCTCTTCTCTACAGCTTACACTTTAGTTGTACATGCTCTTTCTGTCTCTGAAGACAGTCATCCCCACACTCCATTACCAGAGGAACGAAGACAAAATGCCAGCTTCCTGAGAGCACTTAGACATCTTTAACTGCATAATAATTGATATTTTTATGGACTTCCAGATCATTTACTGATATTGAACACTTCAGTGGCTTAATCCTTCCTCACACAATGTAGAGACAAATAATACCTTGATACACTTCATCATTCATGAAAGGCAGACGGACCAGGCAAGCCAGCATGAAAATATTTTAATTATACTTTGTCAGAAGTATATCACAGGAGATAAAAGCATTCTTCCTTCACCACTTTAATTTGGGGAATTTATTCAAGTTTGAATTTATTTACTATTAAAAATTGCAATAGGGTCAGAAGATTGGACTTCCAGAAGCTAAGAAGTAAGGGAAACAAGACAGAAACGAGTATACGAATGAAGAGTGGCAGAACACCACAGACTTTCAGGAGAGCACTTACTTGCTTCAGACCAGGCTTGGAAAAGAAAAAAAATACCTAGAAAACAGTAAGTGTTATGGAAAAGAGATTAGGACAAGTCTCATGTTTCATTAACTCTTTGCTTTATGCAAATTTAATACTACGCAGTACCACTAAACACATATAAACAGGGTTAATTCACTGCAAAACTTTCTGTGGGTAGATGTTCTCCAGACTAGTTAGTATATGTTCTCCAGGCTTTTCTGTCTATCTTTCCCAAACTATAGTTATAAAGTAGAAGTATCTAGAGATGCAAATGAATGGCACCTGGGATTCATAAGGAACAGAGAAAACTAGCTTTCTGATCAAAGAAAAAGGCTTTATCATAAATTTATTTCTGGAGATGAATCCAAGCTTACAAAAGTCACAGGGATTTTCTCTGCTGTGTTTCAATAATTTTGGGATTGAGACCTTGTGAAACTGTGTAAGATAAAATAGGATGTATTGCAAAATAGGAATGCTGATCATTAAACTGCTCAGTTTCTGCTTCTGCAGGTATTATTTTTATGTTGTGTAAAACAGTACTTGATAAGGGTTGTTAAATTATTTTGTCTCTAGTACAAACCTAGTACTGTTTTTATGTTTGAGCACTGATTTGTTACTAGTGGCTTATATTCTAACAGTTTGTCAAAGTAGGAGATGATCCAGAGAATCAGCTACAACAAACTGGAGTAAGCCATATAAACAATTCTATTTCCTTTCTTGTCAGTTGCACTGTAGACAGCAGAGGCCTCATACTGCTGAGGTGGATTGTATTGAAGGAATAAAGATGAGGAGTATTATCTGGCCTTTGGTGCATGCTGGAAAAGGTCAATAGCTCGTCTGTGGTCTTGATTGCCATTGAATGTCTCAGAGCAAGAATTAAAGAGATTTCCAAAAAGTGCCTAGAATTTGCTTTATTCTGTTACCATTTCAAGTCGATAACAAAGTACTCTTGACATTTATAGTAGTGGGGTCATAGCAGGGCAGGGGCTTGAAATTCTTCCCATCTTAAAAGCTCTACAAATACTTTACTGATAATGGTATCAAGTCCCAGGTTTCCAGCCATGTACCTCATTCAGCAACAATGTGTCTTCTTTAATCAACCAGTTTACAAAACATAGGAATGGATGCTCCATGTTTTTCATACAAACACAATCTTTTTAAAAATCTTGCCAAGCTTTTAGTGTCAATAAAATTTCCCTGCAGTGAGAAGCCCTAATTTAATTTATTTGCATTAAACTGTATTTCTTTTCCCCTGTTGTACATTTGCTGCCTATTAATGCATCCTGTATTATTGAACTCAAGGTAAACAGACATCTCTATTTGGCCTTCTTTATGCAATTCATTTGGTTTTTTAACTATCATGATTAATGTAACTCACCTAGCCTCTTCAGTTTCTTCTTATACCGATATGTTCCCTCAGTGCCTTTACACTTTCCCATTTCTGTTCTTTCTTTCTTAAAGACAAGACAACCAAAGATGTGAGGACTGAATATACTGTCGATGAGACACTACATTCTGTTTTATTCACTTCCTCCCTCTTCAGTGTTTTGTTTCTGATTAACTTGAGGTCCTTAATTTTTATTTTCTTTCTCTAGAAAGGTTACTTTGATTTCAAATCCTCTTAGTGTACATGGGCAGTCTCAGATTTGTCCATATTTACCACCTTGGTATGTAATATAATTCTTTAGGAATACTTAGATCCCTACCTATTCTATCTTGGCTAACCTAATCATTGCCCTCAGTTAATTTTGCCAACTCAACATTTCCCTTTAGCCTATTGACTTCTTTAACTTGTTAATACTTTTAAGTAATTAAGAGCAACCAATTCAGGCAGTAGCCCATTAATCTGTCCAACCTTATGCTGAGGTTTGATGTTATATCTGTTGGATTATTATCTCTTTGAGAAAGCTTTTTCTATGAGAGTGTGGACTCTGAGGAGAGCCGAAGGATGGAGGTGAAGAGTCTTTGCTTACACAGGACATTGACCAAGTCTTAATAGGACATGAGGGTCTTCAGGTACTTCAAAGCTTGCATGCTATAAAACTACACATTGGTCTGAGTAGCTTCTTAGTCAGAGAAATGTAGAAAATTAAATTGTCTTCCTGTAGGAAATATTAGTCAGTTGTTTTCAACACACACTGATGAAATTTTGACATCTCAACTATTTTCACATAAAAGAAAGTGGAAAACAATCTCAATTTGGAAATATGGGACTGAAAAATGTGTACTCTCTTCATCAAAGAGAAGATTATTAATCTTGAAAGGCTGATGTGTTTGATATTCAGAAATATCTACTGTACTTCTGACAACTGGAAATACCAGTGTTTGGGTTTTTTTAGATTAAAAAAAAATGTTTGAAATGTTCTAATTGAAATATCCTATAACCGTTGTCATAGGAAAATCTGTTTGGTTGGTTGTTGTTTGTGTTTGGTTGGTTGGTTGGTTGGTTGGTTGGTTTTGTTTATTTTGTGGGATTTTTAAAAATTATTTTTGTTTCCTTGATATTTTAAATTTTTAAGGAAAAGATTCAGTCAAAAAAATTTCGATTTCTCTCTTCTCACCTATTCTTTATTTATTTTCTATCAGAAAAAAAATTGAAAGACCATCTTAGAGAGTACTGTCACATGGTTCACTGAAGGTATAGGGAACATGCATGCAAGCACTCCTCCTACAGTGTGCCAGGGAAGGGGCATTTTGAAGAGATGTGCATTTTAGAAAGACACGACATTTTTCTGCATAAACTCAGAAATTCATTTCATTTAATAATCTTTGATCAAGTATTATTGCTTACAACCTGCTTAACACATTATGTTAACTGTGTCTAGTTTTCATTTTCATTAAAATACTTTTGATAGATTATGATAGTGCTGTCTTTATTTGCTGTTGTTGTTAATTTAATACTGAGGGAAATAATGGAGGAGAAAATCTTGTTTTGATGTGGAAATGGAGCCTAACATCCTGGTCATAGGAACCAAAAATTTTGGATTTGAGTCTGGGTAAACATCTGTGGAACTGGAATATCTGTTTTAACAACAATAACAACAAAAAGACAAAGGTGATGAAATTAAATGTTCCAATTACCTTAGCTTATTTGGATGAGAGAGTTTTGTGGCCAAAATACACACCATCTTTCAGATTTCAAGGGGGCTTCATCTCATCTTTTCCACCATAGGCAGGTAGCTCGTGGTGCTCTAACCCTCACAGCAGGCTTGGCTACCTGGAGATGTCCAGCAAAGGCAAACTGAATCAGTTAATGGAGTGAATTGAAGTGCATTAAAAATCCTGTGGGTGTTCTCTTTAGAGTGTTAAGAGGCTGTATGTCTCAGCAGTTTAATCTATCTCTGAGGAA
The DNA here is from genome assembly GCF_036013445.1 of Caloenas nicobarica. Classification (NCBI taxonomy): domain Eukaryota; kingdom Metazoa; phylum Chordata; class Aves; order Columbiformes; family Columbidae; genus Caloenas; species Caloenas nicobarica. The sequence goes on along the minus strand of NC_088245.1, from coordinate 62,692,094 downwards.
GGCTTGTCCTCAGTGAAGTGTTAGCACAAGGTATAACTCCAGCATTGCTCCTGACTGAAGTCCTGCACACACAGAGTAGTCTCTAACTTGAATTAAGCAATAATTTAGACACCTTTGCTGTGTTGTGCGTCCGTGTTTGTGGATCAGCTGAAATGCCTGGTGTCTTGCTTATCTAGGCGTGGAGGCCTGCTAACAGCTGGCGTGCCGTCTGCCATACTGCAACAGAGCTGAGTTAGCTAGTTTGTCACAGGCCCAGGCTAAAGGTTGAGTAATGCTTATTTTCAAACCAGCAAGGGAGAATTCAGCCACTCTCTGCTAATCCCTGCATGGAGCCTGTCACTAGCCAGTCTCTCCCCACAGCTTTGCAGTGTTTGCAGCGTGACCATGTTTGCCCAGAGGAATCAAGCTGCCTCTGAGGGTACATGCACATGACTGGAAGCAATTGAGTTACTGAGGCTTAACAAGTTACCTCTAATCAGCTGATGAGCTGTAACTCAATAAGACACAGAGATTTTATTGCTTTTAATTGCATTTCTCCATCTTTGGTAACCTGAGTTGACCCTGCACTGGTGATGTTTCCTGAGAAACTACAGTAATATACGAGCAGAAGGACGTGAATGGGGAGGAGGGGGGGATTCATTGCTCCTTCTTTAAGTCACATTAATTAGCTGGCTTTTTCCCATGGTCTTCTCTAGAGCCAAAGGAAAGAGGAGCCTCTGCAAGGTGGCTTTGAGCACATAAGTTAGACACTTCCTCAGAGTCTCTCTCTGGAGAAGCGTACCTCTCTGCATTGATAACTGAAGTCTTTAGAAAGAATAGCCAGCTAATTCAGGCACAAATGCTTCTTTTGGGTATCGTGCCTCATGACATGGAAAGTTGGGTTTTGGAAGAAATTGCCATCCATGTCTTCTGTGCCAACAAACAATGGATATTTCCCCTATAAGGTGTCTGATGCCAGCAGAGGCTACATATGTAGGTATTCACAGGTTTTGATTTAATTACACTGATCTTTTGCATATGACCGAAATTTAATATTTTAATTAAGCATTCTTCACTTCCCCCCAATTTTTTATTCTCCCCAACTTTGGCCTGTACAAAATTCTGAAGTCTTTCATGCTGGCAGGCAACTTCCCACTCGTCTTGGAAGTGGCAGGTTTATGCTGGTGGTCAGTAGTGGGAATGAATGGCACCAGGTGAGGCACAAGGATATCTCACAGTGCTGCCCTCCAGCAGAGGCACCTGAGACAGTGGAAAGGGATTTTTTGCTTTTTAATGATGAAATATGAGGATGTCAGATTGGGGAAACCAGATCAGATGTGACTGAAGGATTTGGCCACAGAGTAAAGTATAATTAGGATTTTGTTTTTCCTTTCTTCCAGATGCAGGCTGTTGCTACCATATTTTCAGACATTAACAAACTGCACAGTGGAATAACATCAAGCAGCCATTTCATTTTTAAATTAACATTGGCCTTTCATTCACCTTTCCATCCTCTTGGGTTATGCAACTTCCTAATAGAAGTATTTGTCTGCCTTCCTTCTATCTCCCTTCGTTGTTTGTGTAATTTGAAACAGTCAATACGACTGAGCTTTTGTGGTTTGGTTTTAGTTGCTCTTACTGTCAACTGTGCAGAATATCATTTAATATTATTGTTTAGAAAATCACTTGTATACAAAGGCCTTTCACGGTTATAAGTTCTGAAAGCTCTTCTGTGACTGCATGAGGTAAATGGGTTTAAACTTATACATTTTGCAGTCAAGTTAAGGGAACTTCTGAAGGTTATAGTAACCCAGGATGAGTTAGAGGAATTTTAACAACAGCAGTGTAAGCAGTTCTCTGCAAAGCTCTACCCACACAACATACCTCTGACTTTAAGTTTCATGCCATATTCAAAGCCTGATTCCTATTAATCATCTCTTATATCCCATTTTTGCAAATATGGAGCCTGTTTCAAACAGACTTGCCACTGAAAAGTGGGTGAAATAAGGTTTCATTTTCTGAGACATTTAACTGTTACATTCAAAATTAAAGTAATAGTAAGTAGAAATAGAGAGGTCTGCCACTCTCGCAGTTCAAGTCCTGGTGCCTCACTTCTTGCTGTCTCTATGTGAAAAACGTCTCTCTGAATGCTTTGCCACTTGAGAAATGTCAGTTTTATCAGCATAGATAAAAACTCCAGATACTTAGGAGACCAGTAATGTCCCTTTCCCCACCCTAATCACAGTTGAATTCATAACACTTTTTTATTATTGTTCAAAACTCAAGCTGAATTCTCCTCTAGGAATTCATTTGAGGAAAAACATTATAAATTGACTATCTGTTGGATTAGACAACTGCTTCTTTCCCAAACCCCAGCCTTCTCTATTGCCTCCTCCTCACTCACCTCCTTGCAGTTCCATGTAAAATATTTCAAAGGCTAAAGAAGCAGCACTGAAACTTCTTTACACCAGAAACTCAGCAGTATGCCCTGAGGAGACAGCTTCTCCTTTGGGGACAAGTCTCTTTAGTTTTAATTCCTATGCATGCTTGTTTTCCTTCTCTTTCCCCATACCAGGACTAGATGCTGGTGTTCAGCATTTCTCTCCATGGATTATCCTTGCTCCACTTTTAAAACCTCAAGAGCCTTTTAGCAGATGTGAGAGCCTCAGGCTCTCTTGCCCTCTGAGCCACAGAGAAATCCTGATTATACAGAACCAGATATTACATGTCAAGAGCAGGCATTGTAGGATGGAGATGCATTTTCAACAATGAGCTGCTAAACCTGTAAAGACTTCTAATTGAATTGCTAATATCCCACAAGGGAGGGCTGGTCAATGCAACATAGTTCTGTCCAAAGCTTTTCATCCAGTCCTAGTGTTTCTCTTTTTAAAATTTGTTTTCATTTTCCTGGCAGAAATGCCATTCTCAATCCCTATTACTGCAGTTTCTCTTCAATGGTTATTCGGATTAAGCAGTTTGATTGAAATTCTTTGCAGTTAAACTCTGGAGTTTTCAGGTGTGTAAGGCTGGGGATACTGAGAGAAGGGGAAGCTCTTGTAGCTGCTAAAGCAATGCTTCTTGCCTCAACGTGCTGATAGAGAGAGCAATGCAGATCCCTTTTTCTGATCAACACACTTGGACACCTGAACTGTCTTTTGTCAGAGACCGTACTGGAAATTGCTGCTCTCATGGTTTACAGCCTATGACTACAGGATCACAGCATAAGGTGCAGTGACTCCTACCTCCTAGAAGTAATCGCTGCTCTGCTACCTGTCAGTACTGCTCAGTGCCATGAGTGCTCTCATGGGAATCATAGTGCTGAATTCCTAAGGAAAACCTAGGATTGGTATGACTCAGAGGTGAACAGTACTACTCCAACTGTGGCCTTCCCCTATATCTGCAACATGCAGCATATAGACACTTTCTGTATTAATCCACTTTTGGTATGCCCAGATGAAAATAAGTTATATTACAGTAGCACAGCACAGAAATAAATCAGTGGTGAGCCAGGCTTCATACCTCATAACTCAATTCACTCATACCTGCCCTTCAAGTATGTCTGTGTGTACATATATGTGCATCCGTACATGTGTACATTGTGTGTGTTTGCGTATTTGACTCTGCGCATAAATATTTATATGCTTTTATAGTTTCAACACTCTATCAGGAAAAAAATATGTTGAAGTTAAAGTTAGGACAGTCTCATCACAAAATACAAATATTTGTGATTCTTCCACGTGTCTACTTGTTTGGATTGGGCCCATAATCCTTTCCCTCCCTTTTCCTCTGTCTTAGGGTGAAAGGTGTTTTGCTCATATATGATAGTTTCAAGGAACTTTTAAAACAAGAACTTAGTAGGAACAGTAGAAACCGTCAGTTATAATAAAATTCATAGACAGAAACTCTAGAAAACATTTAACAGCACAGTTCAGGTAGGTGTCGTTTAAATTATCCTATGGAAGTCACTGTTTCTCTGAGAATGCATTGCAATGATGGGTTATTGCATACTTGCTGCTAATGTTTTGACTGCTGAAATCTTTCTGTTTATTTGTCTTTGTTTCAATTAGCTAATTTTGACAGCTCTCTAACAGTGAAAAGGTGCACAGTTGCAACTGGTGCTATCATACAAGGCAATTCAGACACTTTTGCATGGAAATGAGACAAAAAAGTACACTTATCAATGCTTGCAGGGTCTATCTCTATGCTGTCAGTAGCAGCAGACATGAGAGTAGGGTAGGACACACTTTTCTAGTTGATACTGGTGCAGAAAAGCACTTAATATCCCCATTCTGTGCTTGATTTGCCTATATCACAACAGTGAAGATTTTTATATAGCATTTGTCAATAACACCCGCTGCACCCTGTTTCATGCCTGCTTAGGCCCATCTAAGATATGTTAAGAAGTTGAAGAGGTTAATCTGTGGCTGTATCTCCTCACTCGTAATGCAGGTAGGGCATATTTAGGCGTACAATGACGGATAATATGAGTTCAAGTCTTCAGGCATTCATCACTGCTGTGCCTTGGACGTTTCCTCAGTTCTACTGGTAAATACAGCTGGACTCAAACTCTGTGAACACACAGTGAGCCTAAATGAGTAACTGAGTTTTGCCCATGCTTGAAAGGCAATTTTGATATGTAGTCAGGATGAGAGGTTTCTGGACACAGAAAACCTAGGGCTCCAGCCTAAAATGATTGAAACCTGCTAAAAAAAGGGAGATAGAAGTTTGATTTTCTATTTGTTTAGACCCATATCCCCCTACCACTGAAGCTTTGGTATCTGAAGTCCTTCTGAATCACAGAATCACAGAATGATTGGAGTTGGAAGGGATCTCTGGAGGTCATCTAATCCAACCTACCTGCTAAAGCAGGTTCACCTAGAGAAGATCACACAGAAATGCGTCCAGGCAGATTTTTACCAATGACTGCCAAATACTGCCAGAGGCTAGGGTGCCAGCCCACACATTCCATGCATAGCTACACCATCTGGAAAGGCTGTTGGGAGAAGGATGGCACTAGAGCTGCTACTGTCCTTCAAGGAGTTTCATTTAAAGAAGAGATGTAACAAGCACCTTCAGCAACTCTGAGGCTGCTCTAGAGTCTTGCTGTCCTGCAACCTCAATGTTGAGTAGGTACCTTGACACTTCATAAATGTTTTGACAATGAAAATTTCAGATTTTGCACATGAAATGAGAAGCACACAAAAGCACATACCAGCTTAACCTTCAAAATCATGAGACACATTAATGCATCAGTGAGGGTGCCAGATAGCTGGATTGCAGTCTTTTTCATTTTCAATACTGATATCTGAATAAAAAAGATAAAATATTGTACTTTTTAAAAAGACCGGGGTGAGCTTAAGGTACTAGCATTAAAAAAAATTCTCACAGAATCACAGAATGGTTGAGGTTGGAAGAGACCTCTGGAAGTCATCTTGTCTACCCTCCCACTCAAGTAGGGTCATGTAAAGCAGGTGACCTGTACCTGTTTGAATATTTAATCAACTTTTTTTTTTTTAAGTTTTTGGGTTGAACTTGCAGTAGGTGACCCTCTGAGTGCTTAACTGAATTTAGATAAGCATCCAAGAGTTCAGAATTCTGTCTCAAGACAAATTCACTTTCTCTGAACCTTGGTAAACAAATTTTACTGAAAATCTCATGAAGATCACTTATTTTGCCACAATGAACTAAAATACAATAGAAATTCATTTACTGAATAGCTCTCTGTTTGTTTACCAGAACTTGAAATGTTGCTGGCCTCATTACTTGAAATTTGGATCACTTCTTTCCTTGATATTTCTGAGAGTTCTTATTTCTTCTTCTTTGAACTAAATTGGTAAGAACAGTCTTTCTTTTGCTCTGTTGGTATTTTCATGTATGTATAAATAAGAAAAGGACAAATGTGCACATGAACCAAATATTTTTGTAATTGAAAATTGATTTAGTTTGAGTTTTAGGTTAATATTAGAATCATGTCTCATTTTAACTAAACCATTTATTTCCACTAATCAAACACCAATCTTAGTTGCAACCAAAACCTACTCTGAGTGTGAGCTTTTCCTTCAACAAGAATATCTCTTCTAGGACCTTCAGCGTTGGGAAGGAGCTGCAGTTCATTAATGTTCTCTTGTATTCACAACCACAACTTTCTCCAAGTTTCAATTACTTTCAGGTAACACAGTTCATGGCCAAACAATGATTCTAATAGATTAATCTGAGTCTCCAACGTATAAAGACAGTACGCTTGCTCCAAAAGTAAAACAGGGTAGGGGAAAGGCATAGGAACTGACACTGTCTAGTAACTGCATGATTGTCTTGACAGTGTTATTAACTTTTCGGAATATAATGGAAAGCAACAAGGTGAGAAGGTGCAGGGTGACTGCAGAAGACAATATTAAACACAGCGAAGGCCTGGAGAGTGTAGAGTTTTCAACATGCTGCTTGTCTGCACTGATAGCAGTACTTCTTAAATCTATTTGAGGGCAAAACAGATTTCTTCCTCACTTTGGGAACAGAGATCTAGCAGGAACAGGATGTGTTCCTTTAAAATTTTCAAGGCAAAATCACGAGCTCGGGTAAATCAGTATAACTCCATTGTGGCTTTAATTCAGTTTTACCAGTACCTGAACATCTTGTTCTTGAATATTTGAAGAAGGAAACTCTTCCCTCTCAAGGAGTTTATCAACTAGAATGATAGGATGGAAGAAAGGAAATATTACTTTCTGTAATAAAACTTACTTATTATAGGCAAGTAACAAAAGGATAAATTTACAGAGAGGTACATTTTCTTCCTCACCAAGAAATCTCTGCAACAAAATTGGGGAAGACATCAGTGACATGGTTGCAACACACTAATTTACATGGTCAGTCACAGACAAGTAGTATCTTAGAATAGCTCTTACGCTTAGTGTCCCCTAAAAGGACTGTCTTTGGCTGGAAGGCTGATATAAAAGGGAGTCATTGTCTGTGCTTCCTCCTTGAAGCTGAGAAGGAAGGTGACAGGTGCAAACTCTTGTTGCAGTTAATTTGCACTGAGGAATTTCCCTTTGGGTATAAGCAGCAAGGACACCAATCTTTTTCAAAGGCAGTGTGAATTAAAATAAAAATAAGAAAACGTTGCTTTGTACTTTTTTTCCAAAGAAAAGCATAGGAAGCCAATGACAGAGTATGATTTGGAATACAATTTGGAGGATGTTTCTAACTCTCCTGTTAATGATATTGCCCTTCTTCCTCATTCTGTTTTTTATATCTTTATTCCCAGTTATGGGAGTACCTTGTCATTCTCCAAAATATTTTTGTACAAAATTTAAAAAGTGCATGATGACATTTTGTCAATCAAGTACAGAAAACAGATGTTACAAGAATAATTCTATGACACATTTAGAGATTTCTTAGCCTCTACTGTATTTGTGTCCTGATATTCTTCAACGCAACTTCCCTTCAGTTTAGATCACAGGAGCATAGATTTTAATCTCCACTACGTACACTTCCTATTAATCTTTTGGAGTTTTGTTATGTCTTATATTTAAAAGACTTTGTCTCTTCTCTATGTAATCTCTTTTAAATTTGCTCCTGACTTCTCCTTTTCCCCTCTACTTCCAGTCATTGACCCTGTTATCAGGGTCAATTTGTGCACTGATAAATACATTCTTTATAGGTCTCTGAAATACCTCACTAAAACCAAGTTATATTTTGACTATTCCACTTCCATATGCACTGTATTCTGCCATTGTATCATGTGCTTAAACATATAAAAAGCCACACTAAAGGGATTGACACTGAATTCCAGTTCACTTACATCCATTTGTGGTACACAGGGTCTGTGTCTGGCATGTTATTTCCCACTTGTCAGAAGGAAACCATTCTGTTTGGGTGCAGCTTTTATGGTCTTAATACTGGTTTTTATTCTGCATTGAAACAGAAGTAGGACTCTTCAAACCTTCCTACAGAAGTGAAACTGTGCAAAAATAATTATTATCAGACCAGGATGCTTTTGATTCAGGAATCCTGCTAAGTATATTAACTATTTTCCCTTTATCCTCCTAGCTGCTGACATGGGGCTACTAAGTTACTGTATAGAGTCATAGATAAAACGCACAGTGAACCACAAGGTACTACTCCTTTTTGAAGTGGACAAGTATAAGAACCTTATTTCACCATCCTACCAGGACCCGTCTCTGCAGTTTGCATAGGAAATGATGGTAACAACACCCCTGTCAGCACTCCTTGTCCGAGAAGGTAGTTTCTCTTCTTGCTATAAACAGGAGGTCATCTTTTCATATCAGTAGATTTCGAAAGATTTTGTATCTGCTTATTACAAAAATGAGACAGCAATTAAGGGGTAACCAGAGTCAGGTGGCAGTGTCTTGAGAGTGTTACAGATGCATGAATGCTCATGGTGTATAAGAAACCCACTTTTAAAATGACCACACCATTTAAAATAGCAAAGGAAAAGGAGGAGGAGAAGAGGAGAATGGGAAGGAAAGCCTCTTCCCTACCGAAAAAATGAGACTAGCTGAGCACAAAGGTAAAAGTAGCAATGGCCGTATCAGTGACCCACAGTTGCCAGGAGCTGGATCTGGCTTAAACGGGATGAGGTAAGTATAGTTTTGTGTTATACCTCATTGTGACAGTTCCCATTACAGGAAAGGGAAAGAGTACATTCATCAACATGTGCAGGTACCTTATATAAAAATTGAGGTTTGGAATTGTGGCATTTTCTGCAACCTGCTGTCAGGAATTTAGAAACTGCAAAACCAGAGCCCAGTTGGGCAGCGATGGATGACTGATGGCCTGCGTAAGCCAGAATACCCCTCTGGTGCCTTCTATCCAGCTGCTGGGCTGCTGCTGGTATTTCTGGAGGATGGATGGGAACACCACAGGAACCACAGAATGGGGCACAAACCATGGACCTCTCTGTCCAACCTTCCGCTTCATATGTGCAGGGGAGGGACCAGCTCCACCAGTCTTCCCAGATGGCCTAGTCTGGAAGATGAATTCTTCCTGAAGAGACCATGACACCAGACTGCAGTAGTTGTCATGAGAAAGAAATGCTGTGGTCAAGGAGATAACTCGCGGCCTCATTTAAATACTCACATGACTGGAAATATCTGTTAAACTGCCATTCCTTGGGGAGAAATGAATAACGAAGAAGAAAAATGGTCAAGCTCAACAGCACAAGTGATATAATTGCAAGGTTTGTTAAAGAGGTGTTATTAAGCCAAGTGGCCTGGATGATTTACCTGAAATTGTCTCAGTGAAAATTTTACACTGAGAGACATAAGACAATGCCAAGGTTAATCACCTGTGTGCTTTGTCCATAGCAAACTCTCCCTGCATAGACATCTATCTGCTCTTTAAAAATAGAGAAACTATAGAGAGTAATCAGAGAGGAAGAATGGAAGATCAGACTCTCTGCATCACATATGCCATACAAAAATATTATTTTAAATTGCCACATAGTATTAATGAAACTATGAAGCTAATAGAGTGTAAGGAGAACAGGACATCATCTCCTACATGAAGTTTGCATTTTAAAGCACCCTAAGGTGTATCTTTACATGTAAGAGACTCTGTATAACCAAACCAAAAAAGGTTTTATAAGTCAAAAGTGTTTCTGTACTATTACACTGATCATTAAAGATGCAAAAGACTGAGCTAGTCTTCCAGACTATTGGATATCTTGAAGTGAATTTGACATCACTATTTATAGTTGGTTTCATGTTTGTCAGGGAAAATATGATCAATACTGGCAAAAGTTCCTTGAAGTATAAAAATCAGTACAATGCCAGACAGTGCATCTGGTCAAAAAGGGCAAATATATTATTTGAATTTTTGACAGTATTAGAGAAACAGACAATTCATGCAGCCCATTTCACAGAGGCATCCGTGTTAATTCTACTTTTTACAGCAATTGTCAAATTCAGTTCTGCTTTACAAAGGTTTGAGCATTTGGAATTAAGTGTCTGTAACTAGTTAAGATGTATTTTGCAGGTTACCTTGTCTTCAAAATAATGAATTTGATTATTCGCATTTCTGTATAAATGATCTTTACATTAGAAGAACTGTGATCTTGCTGTAAATAGCTGCCTTCGAAACATTAATTGAACATGAGGAACCAAGGAACACAAGAATGTAAGAAGAGACAAAGACCTTGGATATTGCTGTGACAGAATTATATTAAACATTCAGAAAGTACTTTGAAGTAATTTTCAGTTAGGAGTTATTGAAGGGTTTATTTTAATGATTTAGGTGTATATAACAATTTACAGGTTTATAGTGTAAATAAAGTGTTAATTTAAAAAGGGAAAAATGCATTTTTGTTTTGAAAGATATTTGAAAAAAAAGCAAAAGTTTGGAGGAAAATCCCTTCCCCTGAATTTGACATAGATTGAAAACCCCTTTGTTTCTGTTACTTCAAAAGTCTTAACCAATATTCAGAATATAAGATTTTGATAACGTAAATTATGGTGTTTGTTTATCATGTTAGACCTGAGTATTTGAAACCCTCTTCCAGATAGAGTAACAGAGCACTGTGAGAAAATGTCATGTTCTCTTTGGAAAACAATCTTCCCTGTGGAGGCTGTTTTTCCAATAGAAATAATTCTCAACTATCATGTCTTAAATACACATGTGGTAGTTGATCATGGAGAAGCTACATGCTGAAAGCAAGGGAGCACTTGGGAATGATTTGTTCTTTCTGTTTTTTGCTATAGAGGGTGATAAAGGATGAATGAATGTGAGGAAGTTTAACAGTCAAAGATCCCTGACTATATAATACACAGATTGAGACATACCTGAACCCCATTTGATACACTTCTAGTCATGGAGGGTTGGTCCCACACACTTCACTTCTGTGCAAACCTCTCAGTTACCAGTTTGTCCCTAAAGTCACGGTGGGTGACAGGGTTGGCATACTTCAAAGTAGGTTTCTGCTTGCAACTTCTAGCATAATTTTGGCTTTTTCATTCCAGCTGAATTATGCAGAGGGGATAGAGCCAGAGTTTGAAACCTTCCCACCTGCACGCATGAGGCTGAAGGCCACCTCTGTGCAAAGTTCTGAACTCTAGGCCTCAGGTGAGACAACATTATTTGTACAACAGGAATCATACTTTATATCAAGTTAAGGAAATGGCCTTACAAAGATAAGGCTTTGTTATAAGCAAACAGTTGATTCCTTTGTCTTTTTACGTGTTCCCAGAAAGAAAATGTGAGTGCAACTGATAACAGCTCTAAGGAGAGCAAAGAATTTTCTTTTCAATGGGCACTGATGCCTGGAAGAGGCAGCTCTTAGCGGTGACCTAAGAGACTGTGTGGTACTGCATCACCACTGAGCTTAGTGTTTCTGGTCACAGACCCTTTCCTCAGGAAAGCTGTGTGATTAAAGATCTGATTACCTGGTTTTCCTTAGACTTAGTCTATATGCCCTGACCTGACATTAGAAGTCTAATTTGTTTAAGCAAATGAAAGATGCCTGTCCTGGCTAGTTTATATGTGACAACACTGCTGTAGAATTTTTTCAAAGTCAGTGCTTCTCTCTTCTTGCCAGAGGCAGGTGAATGGGATGTGATTGACAACCTGATTGCTGGTTCTGGGTTAAGAAGGAGACGGGTGAGGCTGAGGTCCTACTATGGAAGTAGAGGGGACAAAATGTCTTAGCAGGTTAGTCCTTTTAATTTCATGAAATTGCACAGGACAAGAAAACTTATCTGAAGGAAGTGGGAGAGAAATGTTAACTATTGTTCATAGTACTGGGAATTACTTTAAGAACAGAAATGTGGCATGTCTGAGAAAGAAGTCCTTCCAGAAGGTCCACACATCTCAAAGTAAAGAATTCAGTGTTAATTTAAGCTGAAATGCCAGCAATTATTTCTGCTCCACCACCAAGCAAATGTCTCATTTAGCTGCATGAATTTTTTCAATATTAAAATTCAGTTAAGAATATGTTGTGGAACTGTATGTCTGAGGAGACAATTGAAAGCAAAATATGTTTCAGGTTTTCCTTCTCCTATCCTTTTATTCCATAAAGTTGTCTGAAAGGAGAGGGATGGGAATAAACATTGTATTTGAGCTATGTTTGCAAATGTGGAACCAAGTTTTGTTGTAGGGAAATATGGACTTGTTCTGTGCAAAGGTACTTTGAAAGCTCTGGCAGCAGGACTCCTAGTGTCACTAAATGGCACGACATCTTGCACCAGTCTGGTGACTCCCAGTAATAGAGTACCTGGAGTGGCTATAATCTATTCACCTCCAGTCGACAAGTAGCTAAATCATATTAACAACAGGAAAAGAGAAAAATCTGAAACATGCCCAGGTGTTTCAGGAGGTTGCAAGTTTAAAAGAGCAGCAGGGTATCTGCAATTCTCATTGAGTTCCGGAAGACATTTGGGTTCTTACATTTCTCCATCATATATGGAGTAGGGCTGCTTTGGAAATGTTACTCATGCTAGTGTATAGCTATTTTCCTCCAGCTATTTTATTTAAACAATTTTGTTAGTCTAAAAAGGTGACTTTTCTCCTTTTTTCTTTTTTTCCTCTCATTTAGTTTAAAAGTTTGTGTAAACAGCTTTGTCACCATTCATCTTACACAGTAGTGTCCAGATGCAAGTTTCAGAATGATACAATATTAGAAAAGAAATGAAAGTAGCACAGAATAAGAATGAAAGCAAAAGGATTCTATAGGCTATCAGACTTGAAGTTATCATTTTTGCTGTTGTTGTTGTTTCACTAGTAGTATAGTGTAGCAAAAACCATGTAGATTTGGAAAGGAGTACTGAGATACTAAAATCCAGAGACTGACCAGTGAGGGTAAATGAGAATTTAGGATTCTGGCATTCTGTGTGTCACTGTTATCTGAACACTTCACAACCTCACTGTAAGATGTTAGTTCATCCTACCACACTCCTAAAAATTGAGTGATGAAAACTTAGCTGGATGGTGGAAATGAAAAAGCTAGAAAAGAGACCATAGTGAACTATTCACTGTCTGTTTTGGCTTTATATAGTTAAGTGTTGAATTACAGTGTATGTCCCAAATAAACAGTTGGATAAGGAGGAACTATTTGGGGCAAATTTCCATTTATTTACACTTGACATTTTCTATTGTGCTGTGTTGTGCTCTATTTGGTCTTCCATGTAAGAATCAATAAAGAATTTTTCTCCTTTGCTTTCTAGATTTTTTTCCCGACTGTCTGCCACTTAATAAATCTCAGGTTCCACATTCGATCTCATAATTTCTGAGGACATGGCTGAAAAACCTTTCACCTTCTGAAGGCAATGCAGAGGTGTCACTGCCTCTAACGAAATCATGCAAAGATTGGATGCCCTGGCCTTTCCTTCTCAGACCCACAGGACTGGGACACTCCTCATGTGCAAGGCTGATGCCTGATCCTATGATATCTTGGTTGCATGACACAAACAACATCCAGGCAGGAGGCAAGAGAGTCCACTTCTAGCTAGTTGATATGGGGAGAGAGTGTAGAAAAGAGGAGGCGTCCAGAAATATTTTAGCTATCTCACACCTCACTGCATATGCATCTCTGAAATCTCTTATAACTAAATTACCAGCTGGATTATTTACTCTAGTTGTCATGTCCTGCATAAGGTGAGGTTTGCTTTGTGCAGTGTTTGAGCTACTGAGAAACAGTTTCTGAAAAAATTTCCCCTAGATTCTTTTGTTTTAGCATTTTACAAAAAATTGCTATTATGTTTTTGTCTAAAAAACCTCCAAAACTATTTACTACCTATCTCCTGCACGTAGTGTTCTCTTCCATCTTCACCTCTCCTTTCCCATTGACAGCATCAGGCCAACGTCTTTAAAGGGACTCTCTTTTCATTTGTCTAACCTGAGACCCACTGAGCGTATCAAGTGTATCACTCTGAATCAGCTGTACGACTCTTGTATTAACTTATGAGTGTTACTCTCTCAAAATTGATGTTTCTCATCTAGACAGGCAAGTCAATTAAAATTATTTTTTGTTCAAAAATGTTTCTGTGACTAAAACTCCTAAGAAAGGCCATCCTTCAGGCTGTGCTCAAGGACAGGTTGTCTGGTTATTGATGGGTACATTCAGCATACCTAATGAACACATTTGTATCCTTTCCAGCAAAGAGATTCGAAAGAGAAAGACAGAAAAAGGAACAGTGTGATGGTCAGCTGAAAGGCTATATGGAGATCATGAACGGAAAGCATATGCAGGACCATGGCAGTGGTTCCTTGCATTAGTTGGAATGGAAGAAATGAAACTCCTTTGAAGAAAATCCTTGACTTTGAGGATTGTCCCTAGATGAGGGTTTGAACGCTTGCTGCTGGTGATGCAGTGATGCTAAAAATGCAAAATCTTGTTCCACTGACAGTACCTATGCTATGCGGAAAAGGACTTTGTTTCTCAGAGTCATCGGTTTAATAACTTTCATCAGCACCGAACAACCTTGAAAGAGAAGTGTCTTTTTTTTTTTTTTTTAAAGGATGGTCACCTTAGGACTGTTAGAAGACAATCAGTGTCTGCCTATTGTAATAATCTTTTACAAGAGAAATGACATGTCCCAATCAGACATCCTTTGGGGACATGACCTCTTTCATCAAAACACTTATTAGAGTGGACTAGTGGTCCTAGAGGCTACCTAATGAATACAAATCTGCTTGCAACGTAAAAACATTCCTGTTTAAAACCTTCTGCAGCTGCTGGCAGGTTTGAACACAGACTCTCCTGCAATAAGTGGAACATTATTCTGCAACTACGTCTCTGGAAATTTCTGTGTATATTGATTAACAAAATCTCGCAGCAATCTCCTGAAGTCACTGGTTGCACCTTGCTGGGTCCCCAGCAGGGAAATAGACACTGAAGTCATTGGGGTCTCTGGGTTCTCAGGAACTGAATTGCATTGAGTAACTCCCCAGTCCTGGCTGAATACTGGCATCTGAGAGGTTTTCCCTTATAGCATGCTGGGTGTCTCTAAGCTGTTTGCAGTACCTTCTGTGAAAGCCTTTGCACCATTCCTATCACAGGACTGAAACCTTCATGTCAAAGTGAAGGCAATGGAGAATGGATGACAACAGAGGACTGAAAAGAGGAAGAGAGGAAGGAAGACCAAGGCAAAAAGGAGAAAAAGAGAGGAGGATGAAGGGCATAAAAATAGGGTGAGAAAAAAATGAAAACCAGGGAAAAAAAAAAGGAAAATTAGATGTTCTGAAGCTTTTACAGGCACAGCACAGGTTTTCCCTGAAGGGGTTTTCCAGTGGTTGTAGTAGATGAATTACCCTGTGTTTAAAGCTTGGTTTGTGACCATAAAATAGCTGGAAGCAGACTAAGATTAGTGAATATCCTTGTTCTTTTCATGTATAGGAAGAAAGGCTTGAGCCTGTTGATAGAGGCAGATTAATAATTTTTTCCCTTTGCCTTTTTTACAAGCTAACAAAAATTAAAGACAAAAATTGCTGTTGCAGACACATCATTAAATAACAGAGCTCTGTCACCTATCTCTACTTTCATCAAATCATAAATTCTACCTTAGGAAAGGTATATGGTAGACCTTAGTAGATAATATTGATAAAAGAAGGAAATAGCATTAAAAACTTGCTTTCTCACTGTGCTTCGGGACACTCCTGCTCATCCTAATGCTTTTAAGTACAAATGAGTGTCATACCATTGTAATATCAGACAGTAGCTCTAAGAGGAGACAGCATCCTGCCCCCAGAGCACTTAGAGGTATTGTGCTTTCTATTTGTAAGCGATAGGAGCCAGTATATGCCATGAGAACATTGCATTATACCGTACCACTGTGACACTGTTATACCACCACCACACTGAGATGCAGCCCCATAATGTTATCATGTTGTTGAGTTTAGTCCTGAAAATAAACTCTCTAAAGGTTACAATTATAAATAGACTTGGTACGCTGCCTTATCACCTCCGTGGCCTGAGCTGAGGGGTAGCATCTGGTGTTTGCAATGAGATGAGATTAACTGTGTATTCCCAGCATGTTAGAGCACATCACAGCAGTGCCACCAGGGCCTTGTGTTCTGCCAGCACTATGAGAAGTTGGATGTTTCATGGCCTGGAACCTGGGCTGGATCCTGTCTATACTAGAGAGCTGTATTGTTTTAACCAGCTCAGTAAGGATCTAACAAGTGTTTTGTCACAGTACTGTTAGGAACAGGTCTTGTGATGGGCAGAACCACCAGCTGTGTGCAGTGTCTGGTAACCAGAGCAGTAACACAGATTGAAGTCCTGCTGCCTGCATTGCCAGTGCCTCAGCTCTGCAAATCCTAGGTTGCTGCTGCCATGGGAAGGAACAGAAGGAACCTAAAAGCAGGTACTGCTGCAGTGATGGCTCCTGACAGAAGAAATAGCTGCTGCCTACTTCCCCAAGGTTCTTACCCTCTGGCTCCCTCTGCTAGTTATGTCTTTTTTTCTCTACCTTGTCCTGGTCCCTATGCTAGAAGTAGCAAGTTTTGGTCTTAATTGAGAAGCTATAACCCAGCTATGAATTACATTCATCAGCATCACATAGTTTCACTGAAAGATCACAGAGTGTTTAATAGAGTACCAGAACCCCCAGTTCAGTATCTAGAGCTACTAAAAGATAAATGAGTAATGGACAGATTTTTTAATTTGCATTCATATCATATGCCCTTTCTGCATATTAATTTTGCACATAACGCTCTAGGAGACAGAATATCAAATCATTTTCCAAAGTGAAGGCATATTAAAATATCTACCATAGATTTCCATGAAATGTTGCTCTCCCCAGAAACCCCATCTGACTTAAATAGAAACGCTACTGTCCATGAACTAAGGAAAAACAAAAGACTGCAAATAAAGATAACAGCTCTGTGATATGTCTGATCTGGGAAGAGATATCCTCTAATGCGGCTACTGGGAGAGCTGTTTGATTTAATTTTATTTAACTTATGTATTAATACAAGAACATAAACAGCTTAGAAATGAAACAATGTGAATATATTATAGGAAATAATAGAGCAGATGGGAAAATAATCCTAATTGGCTTGAGCTCTGATTTGGAAAAACACTTAAGCAGTCATTTATTCAGGAAAATGCTTAAAATTACATGTCAAATTTTAGGAATTTATCTCTAGAGCTGGTGGTGGCCAAGATATTGATGGAAGACGTTGCACAATGACAACCCTTTTCGTCATATGTCCTCATGACTGCACTTTAACACAGAAATTAGAGGAGAGAAAGAGTAATTTTCCCCTTAGTTGTGAAATCTGATGTCATAATTTTGACTTAAATCTCTGGATTACTACTAAACATCTTTTTAAACACTTTCTTCAAGGAGATTTTTTCATGAGTTGGGTTCTCAGGAGATTTGGAACCAGAGTAGGAGAAAAGCTACATCAATTGTCAAGTTTGAAGAAAAAATAAGTCAGAATACACATATGCAATGAAAATTAGAAGAAGTATATATTGAGAGGCCTGAACAATAGGGAAATTAATGAGACAGTATATCGCACTGCAATATACATACCAAGGAACAGTGTGATTTAACACTTCCCTTAGAAAGGTCATTTACCAAACAGAAAGCAGCAGTACCTCTCCCACACCACTGTGATGAAACCACAACATGGACTAGCATATTTCTTTCAGTGGGCAAGGTGGAGACAAACTACAGAGAGTTCCTCAAAAATAAGCATCTCTCCTCCAAAAAACCTGGGTATATTAATGACAACTGAACACTCACAAACTTGGCCAATGTTAGTAAGCAGGTAAGAACAATAAGCATCTAGCATAAGTATCAGAATTTAAAATGGTGCACTACACTGGAAAAAAATAATATGAAATCAATTTTAAAAAATTTAATGAAGGCAAGAATGAAACGATACATAAAGGAAGTGAAAATTGGATGGACAAACACAGAATGGAGAAAAAAGCGCTTGTGGAAGAGAAGATCTGGTTTTAGTAAAAGCCGATATGCAATGTTGCTATGAAAAGATAAATTTAATTTTGGCATATGTAAATCTGCAAATTGAGAAAAATAATTATTCCAGTACCTTCCAATAATGAGTATTCATCTGAAATACTACATCTTATTTAGGATATGACTTTCAGAAATGCACAGATGTATTATCAGAGGTTCAGGACAGTAGAATTAAACTGATCAGAAGTAGTGAAACCATGAAATAGGTGGAAAGTTGGTAAAACAGGGTTTTTTTGTTCCAGAAAACTTGAATTTCAGAAGGTTGTTTCAAAGGGTAAGAAACTGTTCTCTATACTTATAAGTAGTAACACAAGGAATAATTACTTTGACCTGCAGCAAAAGAGATTTGGGTTCCTAATTAGGAAAAGGTTCTAACTAAAAGGAGAGTTAAAGACTATCAGTGTACCGAAAGAGTTTTTTAGCATTTTTGTCCACAGAGGTCTTTAAGATCATGTTATACAAACATCTATCAAGGATAATCAAGATATCCTTGATACTCCAGTCAGGGAGGAGGAGTAAAAATGTAATGAGTCCTCTTCTAGCCTCTACTGGTACAATTTCTTCCAGGTCTAATCATGACACCATTAAAATGCTTGCAGGAAAGCCCTGAAGTAGAAGAGGCATACCTCAGTGGGTGGTTTAATAGCTCTTTTACATTTTTCTTCATTGTCATTTTCAAAATTAGTTAATTGAGCTTGTTTGGCATTCTTAAGGATAACTAACAAATCCACACACAATTTTCATACAGTGAATGTCTACAAGTACTCAGAACAACAATACTATTCTACACCAGAGTGGGCTAAATTATATAAAAAATAGTAATTCTTGCATAAGAAGAAGGAATGTTTCATGCATCAGGTGAACATACAGGAAAAAACCAAAGAGATCTTGTTCACAATTTCAAAGTAGCTATGTAACAACACCTGCATGCACCTCTCTTCCTAGAAATTCCTGGAGTAGGCTCAGGAAGGATAAATTGGAGCAATCAGTGGCAGAAGACCTACGGATATATGGTGGTGGTGGTGGCTGTAAAAGTGAGAACAGAACAAAAGAATATTTCTAGTATGACTGAGTTTGTTATTCATATTGACAGAATGTGAGGAAATTACTTGTTGCATCATTTTGATCTTCTGAAACATAACTTAAAGGACTTGCAGTCATTGGAAGAGGAATTTTCTGCACAGGGCTCCCTGTAGTTTCTGAGCTGCTAGAAATATGATGAGACAGTTTCTTGGCTGCAGCAAATTGTCCTTTATTGACTGTAATGGAGCTGTGTCACGTAGCAGTTGCCAAGACTCTGGCATTAGGATAGGCTAAAGATATGTCTTCTGACTTAATGTGATTTCTACTTACAGTAATTTATCTTTACATATAGTATAAAAATACAAACATTTATCTATTTATGTTTTCTAAACCAAGTCATTTTGTACTTTTACTGGGCTCCCTTAATACTTTTGCCAAGATCAAATAAAGAATTAAATGGGACAAAGAATAAAAGGAAATAATGTAAAACTTCCTGTATAGATCTTTGGAATCTGAAACTAAGTGCCAATTCCAATACTTGTAAAATGCCACATGGCAACAAAGGTGAGTGACCTCAGAGTAAGGCAAAACCATCTAGTACTTTTACTTTTTTTTAAGATTTGGTTCTTTGCTGACTGAACATCAAAAAACATATTCAGCTGAGCATTACATTCAAATATATGTCCATTTTGGAAAGGCTATCAGGAGATTTAGGAGTTCAAAGCAATCCTTCACAGCAGGAGAAAAACTGTAAACTGCAGAAATTATCAGTATACAAACATTAAGATAGTGAAAGGAACTTAAGAACATTATAAATTTAAAATTGTCTGGCTTTGTAATATGGAACTCATCTGTTGTAGGGTAAACAAAATGAGACATTTTGTAGGCTTTAGTAATTCTTCAATATTTTATATTACAATTATTTCATTTTAGTATAACCTAAAACCACAAGGAGAAAAGGTAGTCTGAAATCTTATCACTGAAGCAAGCTTTAAGTAGTTCAAGAAAAGGGACAGATAAAAATGGAAGTACACAAACTACTGGTTCAATTCATTGACAGCAGTATCTCAGTGGGACATTGATTATCTCTTTATTTCTGAAAATAATTTATTTGTGGAGCTTTAATGACCAGGGAATTAAGCTGTTTGGAGCTGAGCTGGAACTGACTCGTGGTTCAGCCTCTAGTACAGGGGAAATTTGCTTGGAAACTTTGAATCTTCCTCTAGTTGCACCATTAATTAAATAGGAATAAGGAGCGATTAGGAATTAGGAACCACTTTGGGCATACCTTTGTTTGTTAGAAAAAAATAATACACAGAAGTGGCTTGCTCTGTATCTTACAACTAGGACAGTATATTAGCAAATATTGTGCTGGCGGTTACGATATGATCCAGACTCAGAGTCCTAGATCAGGGACATTTTATTTTTTAAATGCAGAGGCTACTAAAATGCTTGCCACAGTGCAAATGCATAACAAGTTTTTCACAGACGCAACTTGCCCTATTGATAAAACTCCTGCTGGAGTCAACGAATAAGCTCCCAATAACTTCCACAAAACAACCTAAAGTCTCAATAACAAGGCAGCAAAGGAGAAGAACAAGCATAATCTCTTCTTTCAGGTACCAAGGGAAAGATGCACATCCTGCACACCACCAGAACATCTCTGTCTCCTTGACCATATCCTATGGGAGCACTTGAACCTATCTGAAGATAAAGTAGCTTCAGCTGGCTGTCCTCATTTTCTGCCTAGAAGCCAGTTCCTGCTCAGCATCTAAGCGGTTAGGCAGGACAAGCCTTCCTTGGGCACCATACTCACGAAGGGTATCCCTTCTTGTTAATATCCAGACAAAAGTAACTCTTCACATCTGCTTGGAAAGAGCATCCTTATAATCCATATTTCAGTCCTAACAAAACAGTTTGCATGTCCCTTGAGTAGGCAAGCACAGAGAATTTAAGACAATTTGATGGAGATAGCCTAGTTATCTTCTCCACTCCTACCAAAATCTGGTGCTTTCTGAAGCAGGGAGACCTTCAGAGGCCAACAGAGAGTCTATTAGAAACAACAGCCTAATCAAGCTGCAGGGAAGCATGTCCTCACTCTAGGTAGCTCCGGGCAGTCATGCTATCATCTGCACTCTGACCCAATCCAAGGCCTTTTGAGTTTGTACAGGACAAATGGGAGCACACAGATCACAGTTCAGAGCTCAAGTCTCTTATCTCACCTTCTGAACTGCTGTGCAAAATACCATGATGGACATTCTGGTCTGTTGGCAGCTGATCTGCCATTATTACCCACTGTCTGTTGGGCTATAACAACCAGTAGGTCTCTGTCACCGGGATGTTCTGCCCATCATTCCTTGTTCTTCATACTTCATCATAAGCCTTACATCAAGGGCTGTGGGAAGGTACCCCTTTCCAGATGAAGCAAATATTCATTGAGGTTTGGGGCAGGAAAGAGAAGGCAACATGCAAAACAGACCTCAGAAGTGATTTTCCTTCTCCTTTGGTGGGATTCTGTTTGCCCGATTTTAGTATTCTGAAAGTTATATGCCTTATCAAAGCTACTTATCTATGGTCTCTCTACAGCAAAGGACAATACAGAGATGCCTCTAGATGGGAATTCATCCCCTCTTCCTTAGCCCCACCACAGGATGGAACTATTTGCCACTAGGGAATATTTCTTTACTACAGAGAAACCCTAGCCAGATCTTGTAGACTAGAAGTCCAACTTGTAAGCAGACATTGAAAAAATCCCACTTCTAGTACTAAACTGGAGTACCTCACTGGACTGAGATTTCCCTTGTGGAGTGTCCCACTAGAAACTGGAGACACCATCACAACTGTGTTAAAAAAATCTTGGTGCATAGTAAATAGTAAAGCTGTTATTAATTTTCTTTGACATTAGCAAGGGCTCTTAAAGCACATGGATTTCTTTGGCTATTGTTAGGTAAAATGTCAATCCTCTTGCCTTTGATTAGAAAGCTTTCAAGCTAAAGGTGTTATTTTCTTCTCTCCATTATGTGTGTGAGACAGAACTCATGGCTGGTGGAAATACCATGGAAGAGAGTCTGGAAACAATACAGAGTAATAATGGGATTTTCTTACCCTCACTCTAAAGATCAGTCGTAACCACAAAAGCCACACTGTAAAAGTATCAAGTAGGGTTCTAGTCAATGTTTGCTGGCTAATGTAGATTTCTATGCCATATTTGCTCAGTGCACAAATAAAAAGACAATCTGAGTGTCTACAAGGCCTGCAAACTCAGCCGCATGTCTAAAACCTCCTATAATAAAAGTGCAGTGACTAAGACATAGCTGACAATTCTGCTGATGGCGCATACATCAGAACAAAACACAGCTCATTCTTTCAGATTGTAATAGCTCTGCATTGCTAACAATAGAAAATCTTGGTTTGGTCAGTAAATGAAGCAGAAAACTTCAAGGACACATACATAATGTGGATCAAGAAGTCCCTTCTTCACCCTTTAGACTGATACTACATTAACTGTGTAGACTTGTGTTCTGCTGTTCCTTCATGACACTGATAATGGTATTGCTCCACCACAGCCCATCAAAAGCACCTGCTGAGGAATGCCTATCATAGAGATCTTTGATGCAGAGGAGCAAGAAGTCTACTCCTGTACATCTTCAAGAAGGCAGCAAGCAGTATAAGCATGAGTGGCTTGATATTAGCTCAGGCTGGGAATTTAGTGCAGGATCTCTCCTGTCACCTAGCCCTCAAAGAAGCAATCTGCATCACAGATGCTGTAATAAGGAGTAGGAAGGAACATGCATGATGGTCACAGTTTCTACTCTCTGAGTAGAAAACACGGCAATGAGATGGCTACATCCTTCATGCAACTGTAGAAAGAAAGGGAGAGCAATAATCCAACTTGTGAATGGGTTCTGTTCCTGTTTAAAAATGGCATTCATCTTACTGAGGTCCTTCAAAAGAGTGTTAATTTTCTTATCCAATAAAATAATATTGAACAACAAACAGAATTTTAATCTTCTTGGAAGATCCAGCTGGGGGAAGAAGCCATTACCGAGAACTCATCTTTATTCATGGTTGGTTTTTTTTTCTTTTTTTTTCCCTGAAAATGAGAATAATAATCCAGTAGAAGAAAAACCTCTATAAATCAGATGCAAAATCTAGTACTGCCAGATCCTGTAATTTTAACATGAGTCATATGTTCGTTCTTTTGGGTTTTTGTTTTGGTTTGTTTTTTTTCTCCCTTAAAATCCCAGTTCTGTAAATCAGGTAATGATAGCACCTAATATTTTGAAAGAAAGTAAGTTTTCAGTCCTCATTCTGCTCTATCAAAACATTCCAACATCTGGAGTGGATTGAGAACAACCAAAATCTTTTATTTTAAAAGATACTTGGTGAACGACAATCTCCGGCAAGACTGATCTGCGGCAGTTCTCGGTGCTGAGATGAAGTTGAGTCCATATCTGATGTTTGTAGAAAGGAATCACAAAGGAGCCATCTAATGCTAGGTGAAACCTTAATTCTGTGTGAAGGTTTCTGTGTTGCTGTCTAGTGTCCTATATATGAAGTGGCTTGTGCTTCTGGTGAGGAAAGACAACAACGCTCACTGTGGTGATGGTGGCGTAACTTAAAACCTATACTCTGTCAGCTTACGTGCTAGAAGATGCGATTTTCTTCACTTGCTTCTACTTATTTTTCTTTTTGTGTGTGTACGACAAAAGAAGGGAGGGGAAAAAGCTAATTCTAACCTGTATTAAGGTGCACTATGCTGAATAGATTTAGAAGCATCTCCCTTGCCATATTAAACTGGATTAGTCTGTTGGATCAGTTTTGCAGCTTGTTCTACCCAGTTTTATATGGATCAAACAGTTGCTACTTTGTTTATCCAGCCATACCAGAATGGAAAGGATAGATTTATAACTTTTATAAAATCAGCAGGTTGAAAAGGGCAACTTGATTAGCCAGTTTGCAGTAAGCCTTACACTTCACAAACTAAACACACCAGCTGGAACTACTTAGCCTGCTAACAAATATCCATATGCCATGAAATTTTATAAACAATGAAAATGGCCATTTTTTCCCTTTGGTTCAAAATGTAATCTACTTTTTAAGTATGTTTGCATTTTTAAGAGACTGTTGCAATGAGACGGCAACTGGAGTTAAAGATACAGCTATAACACATGAATAAGCAGCTGCCATGGTGTATTGTAATTCAGCACCAATCATAGTCTAAAAATAAAAGCCATAAATAAGGGGAAAAAAACGCCTAAATCCATAAAAGTTAGTGCAGATTTTCTTAAAGGAACCTGAGGGAGAAGGAATATATTTTCTTCTTTAGAAGGCAAGGGGAAAACAGGGATGATGATTACACTCTACTCTCTCTGGGCATGTCTAGACAGATGGATACAGACGGATCTGAGCCCCTCTGCCTCAGCAAGGTCTTGCTCTGCTCCAGGAGATGAGGACAATTAAAGATACATTATTGGGAGAACATTATTTTCAAAACCATCAGCGATCTGTTTGAGCACAATCCACTCACACAGCCAGAACTTAACACGTTACACCACAAAGCTCTTTTAAATAAGGACGAGCAGTCTTATCTTCCCAGTTAAAAAGGTTTTGCTTTATAACAATGATCTGGTGACTCCCAGCCACTTTGGAATCCAAAAAGTTTCTTATATGACATTAGGTTGCAGGGGAAAAAAAATGACACCCTGTGTGCTTTCTTGCTCTCCGTCTGCCGCGGGCAAGTGGCACTGCTGCTTTGGAGAGGGCTGTTACCCCGGTGTCAGCTCAGCAGTATGCTGATAGGGCACTTGAAAGTGAGCAATACAGTCTCCACCCTCCCTGGTTATCAGGTCCACCCTGTTACCAACAGCTTTAAGGCCCTGCATAAAGAATAAAACAAATAGCCACTCAGTTGTGGGTCCCATATCAATTCATAACACTTGGAACAGCCCTAGTGAAATAGAGAGCAAGGGAGCCTGTAATTCCATGTAACTCACAGCCACATCACAATCAATGCTGTATAATACAGATGCATTGTTTGTATCTAAGGTAATTTTATCCCCCAAAGAATTCTTTCTCTCTTTTTACTTTTTTTTTTTCTTAAAGAAAAGAGAAAAGCCTTATGGAAAGAGCTCTGTGAAAATTCTATCACTTTTAAATTGCTCATCAGTGGCAGCCCAGATACATTTAAATTACAGTTCAGTGCAGCATGCATAAAGATGCATCCTGCTTTTACAGAGGTCTTGCTCAGGTTTATTCTCTTCCAACCTCCTAGTCAACCCTCAAATAGAGATCTTGTGTAGTAAATACAAAATGTAAATAAGTCCAGTAAGCAGTGGCTTAGGCTTTATCACTGACAATTCTTGAGAGCAAGACTAATTCGCAATGGTTCATTGCCAGCCTCCTTGAAGTGCCTTATTGCTCTCAGGTGCGAGTGACCCAGCAGCACCAAGATCTTTAACCTGAGCACATTCTGCTCTGAAGTAATTCCCTGTTTCCAGTATGACAAGATTTGCCTTTACCCAAGTGAACAACAGACAAATAAGTACTGATGCATACCAATGCATATAAATACTTACTATCATGCAGAAGACATGATTCTCTATAGGTATGTCTACACTTCCAGATGAGAGGGCTGAAAAGAGCTAAAAAGTGGATGTAAGGATGACATTCGCCATGGCCTCAGACCTTGCCATCCACACAGGTATTTATAGCTCAAATGTCCACAATACACATGGAAAAAGCTGTACTCCACACATGTGCTGATGCTGTGGGAGCATAACATGCTCTGCCTCACCACAGCCTGATCTGTTTATATCATTTAAACAAGAGTTTGGCTTCATACAGAGGCTGGGAATGGGCTCAGGCTCTCTTCTTACTGAAAAATCATAGATTAACATAAATCTAGAGCTGCTAACTCTCCTATAGGTAATCACTGTGGATGGAAGGCAGGCATGGGTTTGAGAATGGGCTCATACCCATAAATTTTCGATAGTGTAGTCATACCCTTTCAGAACATGCCTGATTTCTTTGCTTTAGATAGCTATCCACTTAGTATTTTAGGTGCTTCACAAAGAACATCATTTTTTCATTCAGCCTTTGACAGTGAAGGGAAATTTGAAACATTCACAGAAAAGTAGCAAGTACAGAAGCAAGTACACACACATGCATGCACATACTCGATAACAACCTGGAAATCTCCTTAGCTATGTGTCAGCGTTGATTGTGCTTTAGTCTTCAGCAGAGAGGTGGTTTACTCCTTCTCCTCAGTTATGGAGGGGTTTTGGTTTTCTCCATGGGTAACTTCCTCCAAAGTGAGCACAGGAAATGCAGTCAGGAGAGCTCCAGAGGCAGACAGTGAAAATAACCTGGTAGCTGAGAAGAGCTCATTGGCTTCCGCTGCTTGTGAACAGCTCAACAGCATGGAGTCCTCCAGGTTGGTGTATCTCTATAATCTTGACCCACCTGGAGATCCATGGTGTCGAGCCATGAACTTATGAAGACAGCATTGCCTCCAGTGGGTGGAGGAGTTCCTCTTCATCTTCAGTGCATTGAATAGTCCTGGAATTTCTGAATACTTTACCATTTCTTCTGTGACAAAGTCCCTTTGTTTCTTTTACTACTACATTTCCACCTTTGTACAGTTTAATACACATGGACAAGAGGTCATGCACACTTTTCATTTCAGTATTTGATAAGTGGCAGTCACTCTACACCTTCCATACTCAGTAGCTTCTGGATCAATTAGGGTATCAAGGTGGAGACCCCCAGCAGCAATTACAAAGTCTCTGATTCCTTTCACATCTAACTATCTCTGAATAAGTTTGTTGGGTGATTGCTCTGTTTTGCAGGGATGGTGAAGCAATTGAGAAATGGTTATGAAAAGTATTCTTGGTTGGCCAAGAAAATTTTATAAAAGAAGGAGATTTTCAGTGTGTTTCAAAGATTGTCATGTTCTGGATTGTCTTTCTACATGCTAAACAAGAAAATTTCCAAACCCAAATCACATGCTTGTATCCAAGGAAGGTTAGACACTATGGCAGAGTGATGATGATCTTCTAACATAATTTCCTGCCGTTGACAATTATACAAGTACAATATCATAAACTGTTCTTTGGTTCCAGTGACACTGTACTTCAATTTTGTGTCCCTAACGAGACCTCTCTTACTACCTCCGGCTATTATTTTTAAGCTTTCTGGCTTGCCCATTTCTCTCCTACTGTTTTGTTTTGATGTATAAGTAATAAATGGCCAGCAAGATAGCTATAGGAGTTTTATGAAAAAGTATTAAGAAATCTTCGTGTGAAGGTTTAGATAAATTAATTTCATTTAAAGAGCAAATTTCAGCTGACTGCTTGACATTAATTAGCTTAGCTTTACAAAACCCCTGCAAAGTTTCAATTTTAGAACAAGTTATGCATTTTGCAGATACATATGCTGAGGTCCACAGAAAGACTAAATGCTACATTACTATTTTATGCAAACAGCTGACCAATGTGTTGATTAAATTGTCTGGTGATACACTCTTGGCAAGAGTCTTTAGCTTGCTCCACTGGGGAGTGACAGCAGGATTTTTTGCACAAATAGGCATCTATTTTGGAACTCATGTCCCCTACTGATTAGCAGCCTAAGTTTCTTAATTTTTCAGTGCTTGTAGAAAGGCAATATGTTTAAGCTGTGCTTGTCTTTTGTTTGTTTGGTTGGTTTTGTGTGGGTTTTTTTGTTTGTGTTGTGTTTTGTTTTGTGAAAGATAATGCAAAAGAAAAGGAAAAAAAATAACCCCAAGGCATAATTGCTGGAGACATCATGCTTCACAGATATCTTCTGAGATTATGGACACAGGAGTGAAGAGGCAAACCTTGAAAGGTAGACTTAGGATAAATTGTGCAGCTGTACACAAACAAGTCAACTACACCTAGAAAAGCAGACACTAGAAAGCCCTGATACCTGTAAGTTGGCAGGTAGGTTGGCCATTCATTTTTCTGTGACACAAATCATCTTTTTTTTTAGGGGGGGCGGGGGCAGGCAGGGAGGGAGTGAGAGCAGGTGGGAAGGAGGCAGTAATTGTTCACTACTGATATACATTAATAGTAACAACACATGACAACATTTCCTGGCAGGTAGAGAAGACATAGAGGTAAGACTCCTCATGCATGTCCCATCAGCCTGTCACAGGGAAGAAGCACATCCAGCCAGCTCACTCTATAAAAGCCTGGATAACTCAGGAAAAGCTTAAGAGGAAACCTTGCACCCACTTAGGCTCCTGTTCAACAGTATAGTAGAAGTTAATCTCTAATCTTCTCTTTTTCTAGAACTGTAGAAAAGGATGTTACATTATCATTACAATAAAGCAGGATCAAACGTTTAGTATTGACATATATATTGATATATGTGATGTATATTTCTAAAAATATCTAAAGAGATTCCAGTGACAATTCAGTTTTGAAATCCACACTGTATCAATAAAGTACTACTTATGGCAAATAAATTCTTGCTGCATCTTGCAGTACACCTGTAGAAAGATACCTTACATGGATGTCTTTAATGCATTCAATTTGAAGAAATCTATGGTTTCTACAATGGATGTGTTTGGTGTTTATTTTCTCCTGCAATGTATTGCAATAAATATTTGCCCAGAGACAAAACACATGAGCTAAAGCTGAGAGGTTTTAGGGATATGTATCTATTCTTGCTGCTTACTTTTCATTTGAAATTCCAAGGCTGTTTGTGCCATTAACTTTAGTTGCAGCAGAGATGCATATGATGTCACAACAGGGGCAAATAATGAATATAAGCAGAAAGAACAAATGAACTCTTAGTCCTTGCTTTCATACACTTGCCAACAGTAATTTCAAGTAAACATGCACAGTGATTCAGATTATGTTGATGACATATACTCAGTTTGTATAGTGAATGGTACGTTACATCCTGAGTTCCTGTAAGGAAATGTGTTGGATTCCTGCTTACTATGACTTTATTCTTCAAGTAACCCAATTGGAATATATGGACTGCTGCTGAGTAAACCCACAGAAAAATGTGAGTCTGATGAGAAGAATAGCTCTCCTCAGAATGAAAAGATATGGCAGAATCTACCGGCAAGGAAAAAATAATAAAATACATTATATTGGATAGATCAATTAAAGTACAAGACTATGTTTCTGAAAGTTTCCTAAAAGGCATCAGCAGCCCTTTGATCACTTTTCTGTGTAATGGCACTGTAGATTTATTGTTCTCTGTTTCATTTCCAACAAGTATGAATCTGAACAAAGTTTTACTAAAAAAATTGGCATGAGAAAGTCTTTAAAGAATGGGGATAGGGAGCTGCCATAAGATACTAGGGAAGGTGAAAGACATATTAAGATTAAATTTGTAGTCCACCTTCCAATGCTTGTTTCATTTCACTTACCTCTCCTGCCTCCTTCGCTGTTCTTGTAGGACTGTAAACCTATATTTCAAATATGCAATGATGACTGACAGCAAGATACCATAGTACTGTGGAAAGGTAATTGATGTTGCATTCATCTAGTCTCCCTTATGATATTATCACTATAACAGTAGATTCCAGTGCACCACCAGAGAAAGTTTCTTAAGAACTTCCTGACTCTCAACAACAGAGCAGGTTGATGAATGTGCCAACAAAAAGCTTGAAATGTTCTTTCTTGGGAATGGGATCCAGAAAATATTTAGATTTTGTTTCTGCTTGTGTCAAACACCCTAGCTGAGGATCTGTTCCAAGATTTCATTAACATGACTAATTATACATGGTAACTGCTGGCTGACTGATCACTGTCCATTTCCAATATTAAGCAGAATTTGCTGCTATGGAGAAAGGGAAAAAGCTTTTTTGCAGATCTCAAAAGATAACCCAGTCTCTGTGATTTCGTCTCTCCTGAGAAGGCAAAGAGTAGTTTTAAGAGAATCTGTTCCTTCCCAAACCCATGAATTCTGTTAGTGCTTTTTAGTTTGGAATAGAGTTCAGATTTACTGTTATAATACTGCAAAATATTATCGTCTGCAAAATACTAGGCCTCAGCTGTATGGTATTGCAAAGTCTTTCAGTGATTGATTTGAAGGTATATGAAAGACTTTCCTTGAAGTAGATTTTCTTTTATTCCTCACTTGTTCCTTTAAACAGTTCTGGTTTTGGGTCTTTCTCTTTTAACATTACAAGGCCTGGATAAATCTGCCTCTAGAGACCACTGGTATCACCAGCAGTTAATTACCAGCAATTGTGCTTGACTCCAAAGTCTCTTCTCTCAAATGATAACGAGCTGGATTAAAGGAGATAGAGAGCTGCAACCCTAATATGACTTGGGTAATTAAATTCCAATATTTAAAATTCTACCTGGCACTGCAATGGAATACCATAGTCTATTTCTTTTCCTTTGATAACATGTAATTTTACTAAATACTCTGAACCACCTAGCATGTTGCAGCCCAGAAGTGTACTGAATAAAATGCAATAGAGAGCTTTCAGTGCGCTGAATTCCAATCAATTGGTAATGTATTTTATTACTCCCTGAAGGTGATAGATAACTTGAAAATGTAAACCATTTCCAGTAGCATCCAACTAAACATAATGGAGAATCTAACATGATTTTTGGAAGTGCTGAGCATTAATAGCTCCAGCTGAAGGTTATGAAAGCAAGAGATTCCCAAAATCTCAGAAAATCAGCCTCATAGGCTTCCCTAATATGCTACTGAATACTTTCCTGTAATTATTGCCAGTAACATGAGGGAATGTAGCACAGACAAGATGAAAGGTCCAGTTAGATAGTAATTTTTATAATCATTGCAGAAGTGAAAGTTAGGGGGTGGAAGTTATGCATATAAGATGAAAATCCTCCCAAGTTAAGGCTTTTCCTGTCTATGTGAAGTTACTAGTCAAAGGGACATGTCAGATAAATTGATTAGTATTTGTTTAAAATTTTTACTGGGGTGGAATCTTGGCTGAGTGAACTCGAGTAAAAAATTTCTACTAATATCTGTGGAGAACTCGATCAAGACTTTTATAAAGAGACAGCCCTCTCACAAGATTAAAAAAAAAAAATCCCTTATCTCTTAGGAGCTCTCTGGGTGTGTCTCCGCTGGTTCATTTTGATTTGGAGTAAGATGTTGTATAATACTACCTGTCCATAGAGGCATGATGAAATTTTGTGATGACCAGAAGCAAACAGAGATCTACTTTGACCTCTGTGGAAATGAGATTTCACCCACGACAGCTGCTTGTGTCCTGAGATTTCTACCTAATGGGCAAAACTGGGCAGAATTTATTTTATGTGAACTCTATACTGTGTACTATGGAAATAGTGAACAGTTGCTGATGGATATTGTATCTAGAGGCCATTTCACTCTGCTGAGACATACAGTTTTTGCAGTATGTCAAAAATGAAATGATTCTTCTAAGGGCCAGCGTTTTTCTGAAGACAAATAAAGACCAACATGCAGCTAAAATCTTCTTAAGGGACAGCACAATCCATCATTGCAGATTTGATTTTGACACTATCCAATATCTTAGCAACTGACCATGCAAACTGCCTGTCCCCAAATACTGCCACGTGCCCTCTTCCATCAAACAATTGTAACCAATTCTGAAATGATGACTGGTTTACTATAATTGCTTTAATTGCCTTATAAAACCAAGCAGCTATCTGGCAACACTATGGCAGAAATGAAGAGAGAAGACAGGTCTGATATAATTTCACCCACACTGGGATGTGTAATTAAAGACATCATAGTTCTGAAACAATTGCTCCTCAGAGATATCCATAAAAGGAGAGAAGATAATTTGGGTCCTCAGGAGTTTTACATAGGGCAGTATTCTTAAATATTATCAGTCTGATAATTACCCACAGGAAAATCAGAGTCTTCAGCCTCTAGAGGAATTCGTTTGCAAAATAAGAGACGAACCATTTGCACCCAAGAGACAGTCCTACCTCCGTCCATGGGTGGTCATTTCCATTAGGGACTTAAATCAGCCAACTCTTTGAAAAAAGCTCCTACCAGCTGTGTCATTGCATATTAAAAACAAATAGCCTGCTGGGGGTCAGCTGCAGAAACTTGCCTTTTTTGATGAGTGTAGCTTCTGCTGTGAGAAACATGGGATGTTTAATCTTGATCAAGTGGGACAAGGAACACCCTGGTGTCCCTGGCATTTTCAAGAGAGATTATCTTTCACATTAAAATTTTTAACTCCTTGCCAACTCACTCCTCAATGTGCTAGTCATTTGCTTAGTGCCAGAGAATGAGCCATCTATGTAAAGAAATATCTCAAGCACAGCACAAGCCATCTTTTGTGTTGAAAGGCTGAACTTCAGATTTGAGATAGCCACACGGTATTTTAACAAGCTGCACTCACTCTCTATCCATTTCACTATCAAAGACTTTCGCCTGTATGAAGTAGTCCTTTTCCATAATGCTATTATAGAAATATTGTGTTTCGTAACTGTGCTTTAGGTAGGACATTTGTCCTCATATGTAGAGGATAATTTTTCACAGGAACATAACAGTGGTCCCAGAACAACCAAGGTTTTCACCAAGGTCCTTACCTGTTAAGAATTCAACACTACCTTTTATGGAAAGACATGATCTTGCCTGAAGAGCAAGTGGCTTTAACAATAGGATATTGATTAACAGCTTTGGAGTTTTGTTTTGTATGCTACTTTTGAGGTTGGTTTGTTTGTTTGTTCATTTCGTTGAACTGGGCAAGCAGTCATAATTCCAGAAAGAAACTGGTGAGAGTGAGAGGAAGGTAAGAGAGCACATCTCACTCTATTGTGTCACAGCCTTGCTATTCTGCTGTAATGCCAAGCTCAGGAAATTAGGTTAATTTTCAAGGAGGCGTGCTGCTTTGCCAGTGTCTGAAAGATCCTAATTTCTGTAAGTCTGTTATACATCAGTCATGATAGGAGACAGAGAAAGAACGCTTACTAAAGCAGAAAGAATAATTCAAGGGGCAGCAGTGCTACCCAGTAAAAATCATATGCAGCTCAGTACAGAATACATTAAATTAAAAATGGATACGTAGAGTACAATGATCTTTTTTCTGATTAGTGATACCGACCAAACTAAACAGAGAATTAGACATTTATCTAAAGGGAAAGCTGTTCTTTCAAAACAGAAATATCTCCAGCAGGATGTTCTCTTTTAAACGTGGTCTTGTTTGAAGACATAACTGGAAATCAAGCTTTGGTTTGGCATGGTTTTCTTTTGGTTTTCCTTGTTTATAATAATTTTGTCTAAAAGCTAAAAGGGAAAGACAGGCAGGCAGAGAAATCTCATAGTTAGAGGATAAACAGATTAAAATGGAGAAAACAGAATTACATTAAAGGGCTGTGATGTGTTGCAGGACAAAAAGAGAAAAAAGCAACAACAATGGAACAAAACCCTGGAAGATGAGCTGTTTGTTACTTTTTGCTTTCAGAAAATGATGATTGTTCTTTCTATGGCTTGAAACATTGTTTTAGAAGAACTGAATTTTCTCAGTTAAATGGATGGAAACCCGATTTCCTTTCTGACAGCTGAAGCTCCCAAGAAATATGGTATTTTTGGAGCAGGCTGCTGTGCATATCAGAGATAACTGGTAGAACAGCTTGGTAGAGTACAAGATATCACCGAGAAATTCAGAATACAACTCAGCTCAGTGTTTACCCACATAAAAACGAGAGCAGATGTTTGTTGCTTCTGCCACTGTCATGTTAATTCCTAAAAGAACTGCATTGCACAGGGTTAGTTAAGCAGTATCATGAAATATTTTGCATCTTGTCAGAAAACGGATAATGGACAGCAAGCAACATTGTGATAACATCCTGGAACAACAGAGTCTTTAAAAGTATTTTGATTATCCTTGCTCTTGTGGTGCTTTTTACTATCCCAGATTTAAGTTATTTTCTGGACTTTTTGCTTTAATAAAGAGCAGGATAACATGTCACACAGAAGCACCATATATCAACTGTCAGGTAATTTCCCAACATGCCACGAAGCTATTCTCCTTGGTGCAGGAGTCTGTAAATCTATGTAGGTGTCTATATCACCCACAGACTCCAGTTGTCTTGTAAACTATTTTCCTCCTCCAATCAAAAGACCAAACTACTTCCTAAATGGTTTCAGGGTAAACTGGAAGACTTGTTCCCACTCTTCTTAGATATAAGGATGCTAACTGCAAGCAGCCATGGATGACAAAAATATTTTTACTCAAACATTAACAAGGAAAATTCTCCTCTGAAGAACACTACTAAGTGAACAGTGAGCAGGGCTTTAAGATTAATCTTTTTACTTATCCTAAGCCTTCCAGGAGTTTCTTCAGTAAAGCTTGAAGAAAATCCGTACACATGTGCAGAATAAAAATGAGAAAAGTAGAAAGAAATAATAAGGAACTAGGGTTTCTTTGTGTGTTTTGTTTTTAAATTTGCTTATAAATACACAGAAAAAAATATCTTTTGCTGTAGAGAACATGAAGATTACAATAGATAAAAGCATAAAAAATAGATCTGTGTTCTCTTTTATTTCTAGAGCAGCATGATCTCTGTGAAGAATTTCTCTCCCATCTCTACAGCTGAAAGATGCTTCTGTTCACTCCAGGGGACCGTGACCAGGGAGAAATCGCCCTCTGCCAGCTCTGCTGTGGCACATTCAGAGCAGTCAGGTCTGTGTACACATACGCAGGCACATCACAAGAGGAGCCAGAGGCCACGAATGCATTGCAAAGAGCAAGTTTTATTTTAGTTACCTCTCTACTGAGGGATCTCCGAAGTCGCACCTGAGCTCCCAGGCAGAGGTGACACAAGCGGGGACGCAGGCGCTGGGAAGTTCAGCCCTGCTGGAAGATCGCTGGGCCTGCTGAGCTCGCCTGTATTTCAAGGCTTCAGGCAGGCGCAGCCTCCCGCTCTTGCTCACAACAAAGCAGGAATCTCAGACATAGTGATAAGGTGCCCGGAGTTTCTCACAGGCTTATGTTATCTAACACAGAGGTTCTACTCATCAAGCACGCAAGGTCAGTAAAACAATTAGTGTGATTTATGTGCTTTTTCTACAGACAGGTGCAAGTCACTTGAGCGTATTACATTTAACTAACCTCCTCGCCAAATCTTCCGCTACATTCCCATACAAGGTCATTGACCTAAGCAGACTAACATAGAGACACTCACAGAGGCAGGATCAGGTGGATATGGTACATATGGGCAGTCCAGTAGATCCGGAAATATCCTGGGCTCAAAAGTTCTGCTCAGGTGATATGGCATGCATGGAGCAGACACACGTATGCTCACACTCCTGTTCCAGGCACTGATGCTCTTCAGTGCTCATTATCAAGTGCTTAATATAGAAAACCTTTGAAGTCCCTCTGGCCTGCAATTGCCAATCTGTCTAACGTAGTGTTTGTTGTATTATTGCAACTGTGGCCACTGCTGGTAGGTTGCTCTCTGCACATGTAAGGGTGGTGTGAGCAGGCAGGAAAAGGTTGTTCATCTGGCATCTGATGCCCTGAAAATAATTGCTGTTACTGGTAGGTGACAGTGTGATGCACACAGATTGCTTGTACCCTCTTCTCCTATCCAGATATCTCTAAAAGAAATAAAAATGCAAGTGCTTTGATAGAAACTGCCACTGCAGCATGACTTCTGCTGTACAAATGACAGGGTGAGCCTGCTCCAAGCACTGTGGATGTCAAGAATGTCAATGGCTTTGAGGCTGGACTCTCTTTGCCAGTATCTACCCGTGATTATGATGGAAGGGCATGGTATAACATACAAAGCTGGTGCAGCTTTGCTGGAAACCAAGATATAAATAATCCTGAGATAGATCTGTTTCAATCACACTGTGTGACAGGAGCTGGAATACTGAAACCTTCGATGCTGGTAGAAAAAATGAGAGCCAGAAAATTAAAATGAAGTTCATATTGTACTTTCAAGAATATACATTAAAAGTAAAATAAAAACCAACTCCCAGATTTATGAACCAAATCCTAGCTACTTCACTTGGTTTTAGGATTCCCTCTGTGACACTCATATCTTGCAAATGATCGGAATACAGACTTGTGCCATCTCATTCACTCTGCAAAATCACTGCAGATGAACATACATCTGCAGGGAATAAGATACAAGGTAGGAAAGTGGAGAAGAGAAAGCAGGGAGAAGAAAAAGGTGGAAAATAAATACTCTGTGTGTGAGTGAAAAAAAAATGTTCCTGAAAAATGCTAACATCTTTCATTTCCCGTTCATCTGGTTCGCCTGTGTTTTGTTGAAGGAATACAGTGGTTATCTCAAACTGTGACTTCTCCAACTCCTTCCTTTGTCTTTAAATTACTGTTTATATGGCCAGATATCAGGAAACATTTTGATGTTTTCACTTATTTTCCCATAAAATTTTGCATACAAAAAACTAAGAAAGGTGTCAGTTACTCATTTTATCTCAGAATGGAGAGGCATAATTAATTGGTTTGGAATCATGTTTAAAAAATAGTGTAAGCTAGATAACTTTTGCAGAGGTATAATTTTTTAATCTATGTGTATGGGTGATCTCATCCTCATCTTTCAGTAGTTTTCTTTCACTACAAACAGAAAGTATATTTTAGACTGAGTTATTTCCTGAAGAAACAGAGTCAATTGTTTCAGGCCCTCTCCCTTCCACCTTGCTCCCACCTGCTGTTTCAGAGCCAGTGAAACAGTAAAAAACATAAAATGGCAATGTCATTAATAGAATTTCATCCTCCAAATCCCATGGGAATGGCTTTGGCTTTTGTTTAGCCAAAAAAATGTTGTCTTAGCATCATTCTTACTAGCTCTATTGTCTATCCTCTCTGTGTTTTGCAACAGCATGTGATTCTGCTGGTATCGGTGTAAGCCTGCTATTCCTTTTACTTTGTTTCTTTTATTCTTGACTATTCGTCAAAATCTCACTTATAGCACTGTCAGATCCCTCCACACCTTGCGTGCACCTTGTACCTCCATGCTTACACCAAGACGGGCAGGTCCCACAGTCTGCCAAATGCCTGTTGACCCACGTGCTTCTACCAGATTTGGTGCAAATGATGGTTTATCAGACTGCTCTACTTTCTTCTGTATTCACTAATCGCTCTGTCCAAAATGAATCACTCACAAAAACCCCATTGCAGAATATTGGTTGGGCATGCTGTTTAAATTTAGTAGGCTACAAGCAGGTGTCTATACATGCTAGTGCTTATGTGGCAAGGGAAAATATATTAGAAGAAAATAACAACCCCAAAACACTGCTCCCTCCTCCAAGTTTCCATCTGGTGAAAGAAACTGAACCAGACGACAATTTGAAGAAAATTAACCTGCAATCCAATTGCCTGGTAGTCAAAGCCCTGACATGGTTAGGCGATCACGAACAACCGTGACAAGACTTGATTCTATACAAGTACTTATGTTTTATAATGATATTGATAGAAAGGTGATTACCTTGCAGGACTTTCAGCAGGAAAAGATGGAAAAAGGGTTACTTATAAACCCATACATACCTACTTCGCCCAAACATGTGGACTGTCCCACAGAATGCACAAAAAAAGTATTTCTGTTGAAAGTTAGACATGCAAAACTGTTCTCAGGTTCAGAAAGTGAATTTGTAGCAAATTGATGCAGTTTGTTATAAGAAATTCTCATAGTAGCCTATTCACAAAAAAATATATAAAATTACCTATTGTATATGAAATTGCAACGTATTCCAAATATAAATGGATCCAGTCAAATAAAATATGTACTCTATTTTACTCAAGAAAAATACCAAGATTTTGGGTCACAACCTCGTAATTTAATGGGCTTTATCACAGTAGTAGCAAATACATTTTTATAAAATTACCATTGTTTCTTATGTCATAAATGTCCTTATTCTTTTCTTCTTTGCCTCCACGAATTTGATCTGGCATTGAATTTGGTTTTTCCACATATACCTTTCACACTATTGAGCTGACACTGTCATCTCAAAATGTTGTTAAGCAAAAAATTCAGAAGGGTTTTTAAAATTTTGTTTAAAAATGAAAGGAATTAATAGCAGACAGTCCAATGAGCTGGCCAAAAACTGAGGAAATGTACTGTTCTGAATTTCTAGCAAAGAAATTCGTCTTTTTTTTTTTTTTTTTTAATCCAGGCAGATATTTTCTACTAGAATTTTTAGCTAATAGATAATCAAATATTTTACTAAGGAGAATTTTTAAATAAGTGTATTAGAGTAATAACTTTCTTGATTTTATATATTTTTTCCATTAATTGTTTTTAATACAAATAGAAGACAGTCACTGGCAGTTTGAGTTGTACATTCTTTATTTTCCTCTCCTGTTAGGAGTTTTCTAGTGCTTATATGTAAGAAATTACTGTATCTAAAAAGAAATAAAGCCCCTCTGCTCTAATATACCTTCTTTCATTAGAGGTAGCAATAATTCTATAATACATATGTAATAAGGAATTTTAATGCATAAAGAAACCTTATAATGATGGAAAATGAAAGAGGCAGACTTACAAAAAAGACTGAGTCTTAAATGGGAAGCTCCTGGCAACTGTGGTGTGAGCTCAGAGTCTTAAAAATTAATTTAGGATTATAAAGAGAAAGGGACAAAAAATTAATTGAAAAGGTGATACTTAGTTCTGGATTTGGACATTCAATAGAGGTAAGCATAGCTGAAATCTTGCTCTTCAATTCCATGTGGAGGGTGAAAACGCATCTCAGGAGAGAAACAGGTACATGAAACAAACCTTATGATTCTTATTGACTCCCCTTGTCGCCATGAGCTTTCAAATTAGACCGGTCCATTGAGGACAGTTACGCAGTCCAAGACATGTTAGCCTAAAGCAACACCGTGACACTTACTTAATGTATCAAAATAAGATAATTTTGGTCTCAAACAACTTATTGTAAAACACAGACTGAACATTTTGTCTTCCAAAACTAGCTATGTACTAAAAACTTTATGATTAAAGGGACCAGGGGACAAAAATTCAGCAGTGACTAAGTGCAGTGACATCGATGCATAACTATCCTATCCAGTTTGTTCATTACCAGATTTACAGTGAGCTGATACTGAATATTAGCAGATTTTCTCATGCTTGTACATGTACGTTTATATTCTGTATTTTCTAAAAATAATAATTCCTGTGCCATGTCATTAGCAGCCTCCCCCTGCAGAGTTACAACACACAGGAGGGAAATCAGAGCTGGATTGCTCCCTCGCTGTTTGGAGAAAGTGGCTGTTCATGCAAAGAGAGCTCTTCGTTCCTGGTTAAGGAATACTATTCTGCAGTCCTCGCTTAAACAACCCACCGTTACTCATGCTAATCTCCTACCCACATCCGAGAGACCGCTTGCGATAGTGACAGCTTCAAAGCTCTATCAACGGGAGAAAAACACCCACTCTACCTCAGACTAAGGACACTGAGGCTACTTTAAAGACTGCAACTACTCAAAAAGCATAACCCAAAGCACTTTGCTATCTACAGAGTGTAAGGAGAGCGAGCCTTCCCACTGATTCATGAGCTATGTTGCAAATATTGCTACAGTTACCGCTGACTTCTAAATAACATGCCCAGGTATACTGTGCCGGCTGTGTAAGTAGCAGAGCTAACAATTATAGCTGTTGCTAATATAAAGATCAGCTGTTGTTTTACACATCAGTTTTAAATTTAAAAACAAAAAAACCCCTTTATCCTAAAAATATTTTTTTTTCCTCAGAGCAAAAGTCAATATCGAGGTCTGTTCTCGATTAAGGTTCTTAACAGAGAAAGGGCCGGTATTCAGGCAGCAACCATCTTTATCTCTTTTTGTTCTACATATTTTTTTTTACTGTTCTCAAAATCTCCCAATGACATGTTGTTTAAACCCTTTTGTTATCAAAAACTTGATATTATGGAATTGCTGGGAAGAAGTTTGGGGTTTTTCTTAACTGCTAAGTAAATTAATGAAAAACATCTTTAAAAATTGAGTACAGGAGTATTCTGACCTCTCATATGATTTGTTGCTAATGTCTGAACCTCACACAGATCAAGGAAGAAGTTTACATTGAGAGTGCACTGAACTGCATGGAAGTCCCACCACGGTTGTCATTTACTTGAAAATGTTGAGACTTGTAAACATTAAATGTGAGTACAGCAAAGAGATTTATAAAGTAAGTGGATAGATGGCATTTATTTCAGATCAAGCTCTGCATCAGTCAGGAGCTGGAAAATAAAAACAGCTTGTGACAGGCAATAACCTGTTTGGATGGTACAACGGCCCTCATAATGAAGCCGCAATCACTCTTCTGATCTCTTGCGGTCTTGTTTCTTTCTTTTCCTACTTGAGGAACTGGCATTTCCAATCTATTCCAATTTTCCTGATTCTAGGCTTTGATTTATACTGTTCTGGCTATGGTACATCCTGTCAGAGGAAGGAGGAGTTAAGGATTCAAGGTGGAGGGAGAGGTAGCACTGACACGAGGGTGAGTGAGAGTAATATCAGAGATTAAACAATTCTGACGGGTGCCGTTCTAGCCTGTCTCACCCTGTAGTTATACATAATATTTTTCCTTCAGTCTTGTCTGATGTGAACAAATACCCTCTACCCCACCCCCAACCCCCACCCACCCAAAAAAAAAGGAAAAAGAAAAAGAAAAAAAGAAAAAGAAATAAAAAAGCTCCATGTGAAATGATGGTCCAATAATAGGAGCGCGGTGCTGAATTCAGAGTTGGGGAACCAGGGTTCAAGTCTCCTTGGCATCAACATGAGACTAGACAGATGCCATACATTCTTCATTTTGCTTTTGTTTAATCTGATGTAGAGAAATGGATTTTTATAAGCTCTGCTTTTCTAATAAAGAGCACTAAATGAAGAACAGACTTTTTAGAAGTAACGTCTCAAATAGATTTTCTCTAACCAGGCTGAGACACTTCTCTAACTGTTTACAGGTCCCTGATGCCCTGTGCATATCCCATGCTCTTTTTGGTCATTCTTTTATGAGCCTGAGACATTTTTGAAGCATAACATTCTCCATGTAGACAGATGCCACTGATGTCCCTACCCATATGTACAGTAATTATACATGTTGACATATAATAATTATTTATATTTCATGCTTCAAGATAAAATCTTGCACTTTGCTCATCAATCAGCCGTATTTTCTTAAGTGGACAGATACCTCTTTGAACACTGACTTGGTAATCAATGTAAAACCAGACACATAAGAACTGATACCACCAGTAGTTTTAATCACAGAAGGCATAACAATTAGTAAACCTGGACCTGATGTTTATTTCCATGTGACTGACCAATGCTTCTTAAAAAATATTACATTGCTTAGTTTAGTAGTTGCCTGTAGTCTGTCATCTAGCAGTGTGAAAATCACTTAACAAAATATCCCTTGCAAACATTTTCAAATGTACTGCCCTGTATTTTCAGCATGTGTGAACAGTTTGTATGTGTGGGAGAAGAGATGCTAAGAAATGTGAATGAGAAAGATCATGAAAGATTTTGCAGTCTTTGCTCACACTGGATACCATTTTATTCTGTTAGTATTTTGTGCCAGACCTGAGGACCATCACTTACAATACATAGCAGTTGATATGGCAAATATTTCTGAGCCATTTCTTCAGCAGTGATGTACTACTCAAAGTGAATAAAAGAGCAGTAGCATCTGTCCTGCAGTAAGCAGAAGAGTCAGCAGGTGGTAGAAAAAAAAGGCAGTGCTAAAGTGGCAGAAATGTCATAAGACTGGAGTCCCTTTGCTTGCTTTGCAGATCCAAGGCATTCAAAAAATGATGGAGCAACCAAATGCTGAAGTGAAGGAAACTACAAGACAGCAATTAACTTCCCAGGGTAGCTAGAGCTGTCTTGGGATCACACACTTTCCCTTGGGATGCACACAGCCAGCCACATTTGTACTTTTGGAGTGGCCTGAACCTTGTGCTACTAGCAGGGTGGAGGAGGTGCAGCACAGTTTCTATCCTGTGTGACAGCAGTCCTAGTGAAATGAAATGAAATGAAAATGTACCCGAAGGTAGTTTCTAGCATTGCCACTTTAAAGACACTTACCTTTCCCTTTATAAAGGCAAGTGGATGATGCAAAATAATGCCCCCCCCGCCTTAAACTGTAACGTATCAGCATTATGTTCAGAGATATTGAACCAAAAATTCTGCTGCAAGCCACCGTTGAGAACAAGCTGAGATATGGAGTCAGCCACCAGAGATTCACAACATTTGTCCAATGTGGGAAAAGGAACAATTACTACAGTTTGTGCTGAACAGCCCGCCTATCTGGTTTTGTCTTTTCTCCAAGATCTTTCAGGT
The DNA here is from genome assembly GCF_036013445.1 of Caloenas nicobarica. Classification (NCBI taxonomy): domain Eukaryota; kingdom Metazoa; phylum Chordata; class Aves; order Columbiformes; family Columbidae; genus Caloenas; species Caloenas nicobarica. Next base: position 62,649,891 of record NC_088245.1, on the reverse strand, counting down.
TTGGTATCTGTGTCCTCAGCTATGCTGCTCTTCAGCCCTTCTTAGAGCAAAAAGGAACAGCTGTTGGCCACCTTATTTGCCAGTCCCACTATCTAGAGCACCTTCAGCTTCTGCTTATGAATATCAGGTCATTATATTAGAGGTATGAAGCTATGTCACATGAATTAAGAAAACAATCACAAGGAAAAAAATACCAAATTCTCAGTGCTGAATATGAAAAACTTAGAAGAATCTCTTGGCCTTGACATAATTATTGGAACTATTAATCAGACTGCTCAGCTTAGCCAGCACACTTGCAGATGGACAATTCAAAATATAGGGGGGAAGTATCCAATGGACAAATTAATGACAATTAACAGATTGTTCATCATAAGTCATTGTATTTTCAGTGATCTGAAAGCAAAAGAGAGCATCAGCTGTTTGATGAGACCAGTGCCCAGTCACTCAGGACCGAGGGAATGTCTGCTCTCAGAAAAGTCCATCTTCACACAACTGTCTTTGAGGGTATCGGAAAGCTAAAAAATTTTCTCACATCTTTCAGGTCAATGGCAATCAACCATTTACAGCCATTTTCCTTTATAGAAGCCTATTAATTATGTCCCTATAATAACCGTTTGTGTTGGCATTATGCTCCAGCACACCAGCCTGATCAGATGACTTGCTTGCAAACAAATGTCTTCACCATTACCCTGGAGAATGGTACAAGCTTATAACAACCACATGAGCAAAGCTGAGTGGGAAGGGCAGCTGGCTGGAACAGAAGATAATTGTATGGTTTTGTCCCACATCTATTCTTTGCCTATAGCTGGACAATTTTTTTAGTCCTGCCCTCTCTTCTTTAGACTGAGAGGTCAGAGATAAAAACCAGGCAACCCCACAGAAGAGACGGATTGCAAACTGTCCAGAACAGCAATGATCTCCTACAGTGGATGTGCTAAACTGAGAAAATCTGTACCTCTGTGTGTGACTGGGGCTTTTTGGGTGATCATGTAACCCATTGACTCAGAGACTTAAACAGCAGATTATGTCATTTGATGACTGTGAGGATTGACTGTCTCTTTTGGAAGAATAATGAGAAATGCATGGTGGAAGAGAGAGGTGTATGGGAGAGAGAGTAGCAAGCAAGAAAGAAACTGAATGAGAGACTCCTCTGTTTTCCATGTACTAGGTACAGACCAAAAAGATAAACTTTCCTCCCTCCTCACGTCTCTTCTCCCTGTCCTTTGTTCACTGTCTCACATCAGCTCTGGTTACCAGAGTGCTGCTTTCCATAAAATAATAAACTTCTATTTGTTTGCAGAGAAATATTGCTCCCCTTGGTTATGTGTTTAATTACAGAACTGACAGATTATTAAAAAAAACCCCAACAAAACAAAAAGTAAATGTGGAACAACATTGGCAGAAGCTATTATTCGAAGAAACACCAAGAAAATAATTATTTGATTCTCAGGTTCCTTCTCCAATTAAGCTCTTCATTCCTCACTGTGTGGTAGATAGCATAATCATCTATGTATAAATAACTGTAAGAGCAACTGCATGACACGATCAGCTCTGCTGTGGAGAATGTGGAGGTTTTTTGCAGATGTTTTTTTCTTTTCCCCTTGCGGGGCTGTAGGTACTAATTGCAAAAAGAAGCACAAGAAAAAAGATATTAAATATGGATATTTTATCAAATCCCAGCTATTCATGAGATGAGATAGCTACAAAGGGTCTGGTCCTGTACCTTTCAGCATGCAGGACTGAACCTAGAGCTGGGATGGCATGTACATCATTTGCTATAGGAACACAAAAAGCTATGTCATTATTTTTAAAATTTGCTTGGAGAATGCTTATCTAAGCAAAGACCAGCTCTCATTTTTCCTGCTGTGCAATTCACATCAGAATTCAAGGAACAGGGGGAGAGCAGACAACATGCAGCCCTCCTCACTTCTCCTTACTGGGATGTACCCATCACTTTAAAGCAAAAGCAGTGATGTTCTCACTTTCTAGCTAAACCATTTTCCTCACCAAAAGGACCAACAGCCCGGTTAACATCCTAGCAGCAGCAGAACTGAGAGGTAACTAGAAAGACATCTTGGCTACTACTGGAGCAAATAAGTGCATCTGGGTTCTCTGTGAGATGCTGCCTTTAGTACCTTTCCCCCTCCTTTCATGCATCTCTCCTAAACATCCATGAAGCCCCAGCTTGCCAAGCCCTGGTATCAGAGGAAACGTGCTGCCAGCTGGCAAGGACTGGATTAGGCTCCTTCTGAGGCTGCACTTTATGCACTCAGAGGGGTTCACTGTAGAGCAGCATGAGGTCTGGCACTTGGGATACATATTAATCCCCTCAGATCATGACAGGGGAGCTCGGGCTGACCAAGAAATAATAGTCTTTAAAAATCCTGGTGCCTGCACACACCAGGTGAGACTGTGTGCTCTTTTAGTGTCCAGGATGCAGTGAAGTCAGAATGGGATGCACACATCCTGAATGCCCCCACATACATCCCATGGCTGATTGTTGCAGCAGAGTAGAGCGGGTTAAATCAGGATAGAGGAGAGAGTTGGCATGACGACTGCAGAAGTCTTCTACGTGGCCTGTGCAATAACTAATCATTACACAGTAAAGGGTAATAATTACTTCTTAATGCTGCAGTGCAGGAACTGGCTTCATGGCAAAGCACAGTAGGCTGAAGAGATGGGATGCTTGTCAGTGCAACAAAAATAAATTGGTGTGATCCCTATCAAAGAAGTCTTAATAGTCCTTTAAAATAAGTAAATGATTCCTCTTTATGTAGTCAGTATCTTGTCTCTGTGCTCATCTGCAAAAAAGGTATTCGTTCCTGGCTCTTTTAGTTTTCTTCCTTGGTTTATGAAACAATAAGGCGCGACAAATGAAATCTTAGTATGGAGATCTTCTTATGAAATAAATTAATTAATTAAACAAACAAAGAACATGTGTGCACACACACCTCCCCCCCACTGCCCAAAAAAAAAAAAAAGAAGGGAGAGCACTCCTGGGTTTTTCTCCTTGTTCTCATTGTGTTGGCACGCTGTCAAAGGGTTAGGAAACAAGCTCAACCACAGCCTCCTCATGCCTTGAAGTAAAAGGTCTGACAACCTTCTTCTTTGTTCCATCTGCCCTACCTAGAATAAAAGTTAAACTGAAAGTTTTTCACCTGCTAAGATGTGCAATCAGGAGTCTCTGCTCCTCCCAGTTGAGTTAAACTCAACAGAGCATCTAAAGTGTATCAGAAAATGAAATGCAGAGGATGTATTTCTCCTTTGCTGTTGTGCTATAGATATTCGTGATATTATCATCCTTAGCACAGAATCAACGCATCCTCAGCTGGTTGTGTCTGTTGACCTGCAGTGGGGAAACTTGATGATTCAACTCTTACTTAAACAATGGAGGGGAAAAAAGGAGGTTAGGGAAAGGGTCTGGTTCTCACTCAAGTCACCAGTAGGAAGATCCCCTTTGAGAGAGGAGGTAGCAGCAAACCTGTGCCCCAGACCACACAAGAACAGGTGATTCAGACAGCCTCCAGCTGGAGTGAGTCTTCAGAAACTGCACCTTTTGTCTAAAGCAGCCAGAGCCAATGCCTCTCCCTGAACAGAGGCACAATTTACTTCTAGGGTGCCACTATGTCACCTTGTCCTATCTTCCCATACCATAAAAATACTGCTATTACTGGCTTGTGTGGCTAAGGGCCTTCTCTCTGCAATTTTGCAGCCTGTCTTTCCATCACAGGTGTGTACCCTCCCATCCAGGCTGCTGGGGTTATTTTTTCAGAGCTCCTGGGCAGTGTTTTACCCTCACTGTTCCTGTGTTGTTGTTCTTACGCTCTTGACCTTGCAGCCTTGCACATGCGGTGGGTTCTCATGGGCAGTGATTGCCACCAGCAAGAGAATCAGCCTTTTCCTTCCACTATCTTTTGGTTATATCTTTTGGCTCATGCAAGGAACAGAATAAAGTTCATGTGCACACAAGCAACTGGCCATACAGCCCCTTGCCTTAATCAATGCATGCTCCAATAAATTCTAATGATAAGAAGTGACAACCAGCTGAGGGTTTCAGCGTGTCCTGGTGGAAACTATATAGTTACTGTGGGAAGAGTATTATGGGAGGAACCAGCTGATGCACAGCAGAGGATGTCCAGGAGAGGTCTGGAAACCCTGGTTGCTTCTCTTTCCAGCTGAGTGCAAAAAGGAAAGCTTTCCCTTTCCCTTCAATCTCTCCTCTTTGCTTTATTTTTCCCTGGTTTATTTTTTCCCCAGTTTTTGACAGTTAGGGACAATGTAGGCCACCATCTATGGAGTCCACTAATAAATCTTCATGCAAGTGAGACTCTCTTACTTGTGCAAACCACACATAGTGGGAGGGAATTTCTGTTACAGTAACATATCATGGTTTGCGTTCTTTAGTTTATGTTTGCATCACCAAATATGTTGAGAAAATCACCAAATGACTGAAATGGGTTGGAAAAAGTAAAAAAATCAGATCTGGTGATAGAAAATGCTAACTGATAACTTATAGGTAAAAGGCAGTGCTAAACTGCTAAACAGCTGGGAACAGTGTCTTCTCTAGTCAGCTCTGGCAAAGAAAGGATGTGTGTCCCCAGACTTAGCTTCTTTCCCTTGTCCTCTTTTCAGAATTCCACTGAAATATTTGTCAAGAGAAAAAGTCCAACTCACTGGGACCTGTCATAATGTTATATCACCCTCTTGCAAAGCTGACCACAGGTTTCTGAAAACCACAAACACTGTCTCCAGAAAAAAAATGTATTGCTAATTTGTCTGCTATGGCCTTGGCTCTCCTTCAGTATTTTGCAGTCATCTGTATGTATATAAAATAGCTTTGAATTGTAGTGCAAGCAGGGCTGAAGATCTTTAGAGGCTTGTGGGTAGCAGGGAAATTAGGTTCCAGATAGAATTGAACTAAGCCCACGTTTTCCTCAAGATTTATTTGGCTTTGCTTGTTAAAGATTTTGGCTTAGAGGTAAAAATATTGTATGTACTTGGATTTCTAAAGCCATAGTCAAGAACACACACTAACATCTCGATTTTTAAGCAAGCAAAGCACACAGAAATCATTTTTACAGTTACTCAGTAGAAAATGTGGGGGCCTCAGCTATTATGAGCTTGGAAATGTAATTTTAACACTGCTTTTCTGTGGGTTTCTTAATAAACAGAAAGCTCAACTTCTGTTCATTTCAAAGCTTTTCAACTCAGCTTTAAGTTCTTGCCTTTAGAATGGCACGTAGTTGCAGAACAGAGCAACCTTGCATAGATGAAAGAATGATGTTGTGATTCTTATGAGACCATGGTCATAACAGGAAAAATCTGACCTAGAGAGCTTTCCAACAAACACATGTACCACCACTTACAAACATAAAAGACATCAGAAAAGCGGAGATCATCTTCAAGAAGTATCTCCTTCGTCATAAGTTCAGCTTTAGTTTTCTGTTCCGTAAAGTTCATTTATTTTTTCTAGGACTCACTAGTTAAAATGCTATTGTCCAAATCCTGACCCAGCACGTGAAATGATACAGAGCTTTGAGAATGTTGTGATTTTGGAGCTTTCGAGTAAAAAGCAAGAAGATGGAATCATCTGTCTTTTGTCATTTAAGAGGGGTAGGTTTGCCCTAATGAGCTAAGAATTGTATACATGCAAGTGCCAAGGGAGGCTTTGTCCTGTCAGGTTTACAGGGATGCAAATGACTCTCAATGCCTGTCACATCCTTCCTCATTTTTTGCGTGTATAGGCTGCTTGTTCCAGTTTACTTGTTGAAAGCAGAAGACAGAATGAGAAGAGAGACTAATGGCAGAGCTGTGACCACATTTTCCTTTTTTCAACTCACTGTTCTGTTATAAAGGGAACACAAAAGAATTAAGCTGAAAAAGAAGTGTGTCTGCAAGGAGCTTGTCTCAGGCTGTTATATCAGAGTTACAGGCAGTGGGGCAGGAAAGCACACGTTGTGGCTGGCATGGAGATCTGCCTGGAAATCACATGTGCATTAAAATTCTCTGACTGTTACACTGCACAAATAAAACAAAGAATCTTTGAATTTATTTGTAGGAGGTCTTTCTGGAGAGTCAGGAGTTAATTAAATAGCTTTCCAAGGTGTCTTGTGTTTTGAAAAGCACCTAGCCAAGAAGGACAACAAATTTCTGGTGAGCAGCAAAAGTAAAACAGCTTGAGCATTCTTGAAAGACGACAGCTACCCTGGTGACTCCAAATGAGCCCCTGAGTGCAAGCACAACTCTCCCTAAAGCCAGTTTGCCCATTGACCTCCCTCAAAGAGCAGCAGAGGTAATGGGTATGTGGTGATACCACACCAGCATACATTTCTTAGGTTGAAGCAACTGGTGATGTGGGGAGCTCCCTGTGATTTTATTTGCACCACAAAGCTTTTGGTAGTGTTATTCTTGCAATATTCTGTCTAGTTTGGTCATTTTTAAAAATCATTTATACCTTTGGAATCAGCAAAACATAGTAGGGCACTAAGTGTCACATCTCAACCACTCAGTGATTTTTAAATTTATGCCTGTTAATATCCACCTGAGACTTCTGAGTCTGATGTTGTGAAAAAAATCTAATAGCCCCCTGTCGCCTTTTCCTTCTCTTCAAGGTTGCCTAGACTTAACTGTATTCCTCATAAAGTATTTCACCTCTAGGATGATGAGCCCTAATCTATTGAACATCTCCTTTCTGGAAGGCAGGTAATTCTCACCACCTTTGTCACCTTCCTGTGTGCATTTACCAGTTTCTCTGCACGCTTGCAGCACTAGCATGGGCAGAACCACTCTCAGGGCTTAGGGAGACCTATCACAGACCTGCTCCAGATAGAGACTTCTGAGGGTAATCCCATGTATAGCTGTCTGTACCAGCAACACCCAGGGGTGAATGGAAAGGCTCTTACTTTGTAAAGAAGAGAAATGCCAGATCTATGCTATAAGCTAGTTTTCAGATGGAATAAAAAGCAACTGAATATTTGAAAGATACTGTATCATTCATTTCTTTCTATGCATGCCCAAATTTAGCTAAGTTTCTTCTGTGTAGGCTATTACAGGAGTGCTGCCAAACATTTGAAAATATAAAGCAGAAGGGCAGACAAACTTGTGAGAATGCAAATACTGTTTTATACAATTTCCATGTTAGAAGCTGAGGTACAGGAGGTTGCTGAGTTTGTCTGAGGCCATGTCAGCAATCTGTGGTGAAACCAGGGATTCAGCCCTGGTCACTATATTCTGAAAGAAGTAACAAGAAAATCGCTCCTTATCTTTTCAGTTATGTGTCACTTCCACACCCCACTTTGATTTTTAAGAGGCATTGAAGGTAATAATGTGGAATATTAATTGCCCGATTTGTCATTGGAAAGAATGACAATACTTGAGTTATCTGGGGTTTTTTAAACCAGATATTTTGCATTCCCCTGTGCTTCCAAGTAGGAGATATACAGTCTCAATCTTTGCTGAAGAAATGAAGAGAGGTAGTCACAAGCTTTCGTCAGATGAAATAGACCAAAAGTTTTCTTCATCTTTCCTTTTCCTTCCTTGCTCCTTTCCAATTGTACATTTTTGGGGTTTTTTCGTTTACTAAAGCGCATTGCAAAATGATAAATAACAGTAGGATATTCCTCGTAGGGAACTACTTCTGATGTCAAAACCTCTCAGTAAAGATCCCTACATTTATTTCCAGTGGATAAGATTGTGAAAATGACTTGCAGAAATCAAACAGACATTTTTAATGAGCATTTAACAGTATTCTTTCCTTCTAGTGACAGATGAGTGTGCTGGCTATCACACATATCAAAAGCAGAAGAGTAACTGGTATTACTTTTATTATTCCCTGCTTTTCCTTACACTTAAGATCCCTCTGTGTTTGGTTAAAGAAAGAAACTTCACAACTAAGATGCCCCATTTATATCCTCACTGCTAAGGCTCAAGGTCAAACCAGAGAAGGCATGACATTGCCAGGTTAAATATAGCACTTTGGTGATGGTCTCTCCTTTCTTGTCACTCATGTTCTGACAGCTTTCATCAGCAGAGAATACACTGCTAGAAATGTTAAATTAGTGTGAGTGAAAGATGCCAGTAAGAGATCAGGGGAGAAGTTTGCAGCTTAGCCTAAAGATGGAAAGCAACAGCAGAGAGGACATCTCCCTAGCTAGTTCCTTTCCCCTAAAAGCCAGTCTTCCCCCAACATACATATTGAACAACAGTTCTAAAGTCCAGTAAGGAGCAAATTGTCTGTATGCTTGGTCCATACCAAGACCCTCTTCAAAGTTCCCACCACCAGTCCTCATCTGCCTTCATTTTCCACACATACATTAATTTATTGTCATGCAACATTATGTTTAAAATGGAGTCAACTGAATTTCCCACCATGGTAGAATGCTTCTGGCACATAGGAAAGTGAGTCTCAGAAGCAACCATTTTTAATATATCACAGGGCCTTGATATCGATTGAAGTGTGAAGCAATACACTTAATCTACCACAATAACTATAAGACGAGGACCTTAGGTGATGATGGAGGAGAAAAGTGTACCTTCTCTGTCCGCGTATGGACATTGTTCCACTCATGCACCCTGCTCTCAAAGTTCACTAATTCTGCTTTACATGAGAAATTCGTGTTGGGGCGGGGTGGAGCAGGAGGACCACTAGATCCTTTTCATTTTTTGCTAACAATTCTGATACAGCATATGATCCGAGCAAGGTCACGGTATTGTAAACCTTACTTTGGCAATTTTACCCCTACTTAACATTGGCTAAGCTGAAAACACACAGAACTGAGTAAAGCCCCAGACCTAAATCCAGTCATTAAACATTACCTTCAGTTTATTTCTCCTTTCATTTTTTCAAATAAAACCAGATTATGAGATATACTCTCTTCCACATAAAACTGGCTTTGTTAGCTATTTCTTTCTGTTACTGCTCACCAAGATCTGGAGCAGTTAGGAGCTTCAGTAGCTTTTTGTTGGAGAAATGCTGAACATTTTCTCTTATTGTCTGTTCTTCCTGATAGTCAGCTCCTAAAGGTTCAATTTTCAACACCCCAGTGCAAAGAAAACCACTGTGGATGGAGTCTGTCGGCTCCCATTTTCATGTAGCAGCACCACAACTGAACCTCAAGACCTGACAACTGCAGCAAGTGAATCCTCACAACACTGTCATAAGACAAGGACTTACCCTCCCCACCTCAGGATGCTGAGCCAAAGCCAGCAAAGCCAGCCAAAGGTAATAAGTTTGTCGCTGACCTCAGGAGGTTTTGTGTCAGGCCATAGGCATGTATCAAAGATCAGGCAAGAGTTTGGTGGCATGGTCAGGAGCTTATCCATGACCTCCTTGGTCTCAGTCCAGTGTGCTAAGCATAAAAATATCCTTATTTAATTAAATCCTGACGCTTGCACAAAGCATTAGCTCAGTTAGTCCAGGAAATGTCTGGGATAGTCAATGGATTATATGGAGAGAGATCAAAGAGGTATCTAAATCTAATGAAATGGTAATCATGGGTGATTTCGCCCACCTGCACATTGGTAGGTCAACTGGTACATATGGACAAAAAAATCCCAATTTCTAGGCGATTCTCCTGATTTTGTCTGAGGTAGAGTTCTTTTTCTAAGAGCTTATATGGTGGTGTGTTTTAGATTTAGTATGAGAAGAATGTTGATAATACACCAATGTTTTGGTTGTCACAGGACAGTCAAGGACTTTTCAGCTTCCCATGCTCCGCCAGGTGCACAAGAAGCTGGGAAGGAGCAGAGCCAGGACAGCTGACCCAAGCTGGCCAAATAGGTATTCCTTACCATATGATGTCATCCTCAGTATATAAACTGGTATTTGATGGGAGCTCAGGAACGTGCGGGCTTTTGGTGTTGCAGGTGGTGAGCAATTAGATTGTGCATCACTTGTTTTGTATAGTCTGTTATTGTTGTTGTTGTTGTTGTTGTTATTATTATTATTGTTATTATTACTATTTTATCTTCCTTTGCTGTTCTTATCTCAACCCATGAGATTTTTTTACCCTTTCCAAGTCTCTCCTCCATCCCACTTCAGGGGACTGATTGAGCATCTGTGTGGTCCTAGTTGCCATCTAGGGTTAAACCATGAAAGTGATTTCTAGAATAACTGGGGAACATAACAGTATGTGTTCTTAACTTAGTCTTAAGTAGCTAAAGAAAGGATACAGGCAAGCCACTGAATAGTAATGGACTCTTATTATCACATTAAGACAGTGAGGTTAAAACTGGTAATAATAAGTGAACAGCTTAAAAAGTACTGAAGGAAGAAAGAAAATGGGAAAAAATAAAAACAAAGACTGAAAAAGAAAGAAAGTAAAATCCATAGATTCAAAACAGCTGGTATATTAACAGTTTCTGATCCAGTGAAGTCACGCAGAAAGCAAAATGAAAGGCAAGATAGGAAAAAAAAAAAAAAGTATCGTGAAATGTTAAGGTCCAAGAGGTTGTTTGAGCCAAGAAACCAGCTTTCAGGAAATGACACTTCAGCTCTGGTGAAATCCATGGCTGAGGGAGGGAAATTATAATAAAACACAAACAAAATGTCAGCCATAAATGAAGAGGGCCAAGGATGCATTAAGTGACAGGAGCTTGGTGGGGAGGACAGAGGGGGGACATTTCTGAAAGGTCTTAAATTCACTGAGTTTAGGAGGCAACCAGTGGGATCTGCTGCACATCCAGGGGAGAATGGGAATACTTAATGTGCACTAGGTCTTTGCAAAGGTTCTGAATGATTAATTTGGTTTCTGAATGAGTCATTTGGGTAAATCTTGCCCACAAATGATGCTGTGCCAATGTCCACATTAGACCTATTTTTTTTTTCAAGATAACAAAGGACATGAGCTGCCAGAATGTGAAACGTTGAAAGGGGAAACACTGGAACAAACTGATAAACTAAACAGCCGCATGTCAGAAGAACCTTCTGGTTATACATGCAAGGGTTTGGAAAGCATTTGAAAATAAAGTGGCTGCGCTAATAGCAAAAATATGTACACCATCACTGAAGTCAGATAGGTTACAGGACTGGAGAGTAGCAGCTAGCATTCCTATCTTAGGACAGGCACTGGATTGATCCTAGGTACTACATAATGAGAAGGCTTATTTCACTTCCAGGTAAATTGATTGAAACTAACAAAAACAAGCATCACATACAGGAGAGAAAAAAAAAAAAAACAAAAACAACAACATAGGTTCTTTCAAAGAAATGTTGTCTTTTCTATATATTCTTTGAAGCATCGAGCTAACAGACCAAAAAAAAAATAACATGATATGCATATGTATATATGGGTATTTATATAGATTGTTAAATTCTTTGACAATTTTTTTTAAGAATTGCAGTCATCATAGAATAACTAGCTTATTATTACAAGCTGGAAACTATTTAAGAGAGAGAAAGTGAGAACTACATGTGAATGATCATTTTTCACTGTAACAGACTAACAGTTGTGTTGTCCAAGATTCTATACCATGTATAACTTCTTAACCAAAATTATTACTGTCAGAAAAAGTTAATTAGGATTGAAATATTTCAGAGTACGCTAATTAAGTCGGGTGAACCTAGAATTTGGATCATAAATAGAAGTGTTGGCTGATGCAGACGAATCACAGGTGGAGTGAAATATTTAGAAACCTTACTGGATTCTAAGCCAGCTGTGACTACTCAAGGAAGGTTATTGGCATTGCTGTGGACAAACCAGTTGCAAATTCTGCTCAATTACAGCAATGGTCAGAAAAAAACCCAAACCCAACAAACAAAACAAAATTTGCATTAGAGCACAGAAGGAGTAAAAGGTGTTAAAATGAAAACAGTTTTATTGTATAATCCAATAGTCCTCACCTGGAAAACAGTGTCCACATTGGTCAATCCATCACCAAAAAAAGGAGATAGAAGAATTAGTAGTTTTTAAGACATGCAAAGTGACTGGGAACCCTGGCACTGCCTGAGAGAAGAAAAGAACAAGAGGGTTCATGGCTGAGTAAACGAATGGGACCTATACAATGAACTGGGTGCTCCTGTTGGGCTTTTCACATCATATAACATAGAGGTAGCAATAACATTAAAAGACAACTAATTTAAATAGATCAAAGGTTGCCTGAAGTGTGGTTTTCCCAAGAAAATATGTAATTAGCCTATTGAACTCACTGCTACACGCTACTGCTAAGGTAGTGAACTTACTGGGAGGCAAAATCAGACCAGCTGTTTATCTGGCCAGTAAGTATATATATCTGCAGTTTGTCTAGAACTGCTAGGGGTTTCCATTTGATGAGGAAGGCAGGTATGTGTTTTCATTTGGAAATGGTCTCCGGGAAGTGAGCAAACACAAGCTGGTGGGTATTAATACATTTTACTTGAGGGCAGCCTTTTTTTTCTAGGGCAGCATTCACTGCACCTGCCTCTGAAGCCTGTGGCAAGTGATAGAGACACAATACCAGACAAGACAAAAGACCTGCCTGATCCAATGTTGCAATCATTATGTTTTAATGTTCTTTAACTGGATGACTGATGCCTTTTTGAATAGGAAAATAATGAGTAATGATAACAAATAACACAATTTCCGTTAATTATTCATGCTAACGTTCATGAAACTTTTGAGATGTATGAATATTTTAATGAATAAATCATTGGTCACCAGCTCGCACTAAGCAGCCTTGGAAATCATAGTGGAATGAGCTTGTTGCCATTACTCATGAACAATTCTGTGAATCATTTTCAATATATGACCATTCTGCTTTCCAATTGACTAAATATGAGATAAATGACTATAAAATAGACATCAGTAATACATTGCAAAGACAAGAGAAAATTTCACAGGAATCTATGAAAATGCTACAGGTTATACCAGAAATTTATTGATTCTCATGGACAGATTTTGCTAATTTTTATTTCTCACATGCTGGAATGGATTATAAAAATGAATGGTCTGATACCCAGAGTCTGCAGGTCATCCTATCTCCACCAAAATCAAGACAGCTTTACATATACAGACTACCTGAAAATCCTGACCCAGAGAAATTGCTAAGAAGAGAATTCTTTTAAATGACGAGGTTTATTTTGTCTCCTTGATTTCCAACACTAATTTTCACAATGACTCAGAAGAAGGATCCATGAAGATATTTTTGTCTCGTTCTACTTCTTTCTCAAAAAAAAAAAAAGCCTAAAAACCCCACCCTGCCTACAGTTTACTCAGAGCTTTTCTAAGTGCTTGAGGAAAACCCTGGGAAATGCTGGTTTATGGAATTTCTCACCTATTTGTGATGTGGTATCTCATAGAGATCTTTATTGTCATCACAGCCAGAGGTGCCCCATACTATTCCCAATGCCCATTATCACATTGTATATCCCTTTCAGCAGAGACTGATGAAACAGAGCTGTTCCATGAACAGTTGTCAAAACACTGGCATATTCTAATTACAACACTTACTATGTTTCTGTTAAAGTCAAATTCTGAGCTCAGTTGCACTAGAATAAACCAGAAGTAATTAAGGTTGGTAGAGTCACCCTTGATTTGAAAGAATGTAATTAAGATCAGAATCTAGCCTATGGAGTCAAAAAAGATACTGGAAAGACAGGGATCAGAGGATCATCTTGTCAAAAAAAATAAACATGCAGAAGGCTCTCAGCAAAACAGCTGGCCCTAAAATGATGGTCTGTTTCATTTTATCCTTATCATATTCTTAAAAATGAACACACGAAGCATGTGGACTGCTGAAATCTGATTGCATATCTTAGTCTCATTGGCAAGCATTCTTCAGGAAATGCTTGATGGAAATGAGACGAAACTCACTTCGCACTGTCCCATCCTATTGGGACTTAAAATCATGTTATATGAGAGATGTCTCTTTGGAATACCTGCTGATAGGTATCTCTCTCTACAGGGAAAAGACAGTGATAGATGTAGGTAATGATACAGCTTTAAAAGTAGGACAGATGGTCCAAAATGACAGGCCGCTCCACAGCCTAAAGTATTTTTACATAGAAACAAGTTCAGGGCCCCTAGAAAAGGGATGCAGCCTTTTAATACAACTTCAGGGGTGGTCTTATCTTTTCATTCTGCCCACTCGTATCAGGGAGATGTAGTAAAGCAGTGGGATAAGTCACTAAGTAATCCCCACTCAGCTTGGTACGGAGGTCTAGGGAATGCAATCTGCTAGGCACAGAGACGGTTGGTGTCCAGCTGGTGGGAGGAGGACAAGCAAGTGTATAACTCTGCATCTTTTGGGCAGTTCCAACCCAGGGAATGCCATGGAGACCCTGGCAAAATGGAGACCTGTCTTTGCCAAAATATCAGAACTGGAAAAGATGGGTAGGGTGGTGTGTGGGGAGTGTGTTAATTGTCTCATTTAGTTACAGCAGTTCCCAGTGCTCAATCCTTTGTGCAGCCCAGTTCTTAGAGATGGGAATCCAGGCTCAGATTTAACAGGGCTTGAAATGCTACCATGCAATTTAAGCTTTTTAAGATTTAAGGCTACAAGCATTTGTGAAAAAGTTATCCCTGTCATTCATATGAGCTGGATCTAAGCCCCTTCAGCTTTTCTTAGCCTGATTACTGTTGTCCACCCATCCACCCACCCAAAGAGCCCATAGAAGGTCAGGGCAGCATTTTCACAAGTGAGTAATCCTCTTCCGTGCCTCCATATCTCTGAGAATTAGCTGTAAGTTTCTGCAAGCTGAGAAGCTCAAAGCCATAGAGGTCCAAAAATTGTGAATAAATGTCTAGATACATACTGAGCTTGCCAGCTTCAATTTCTTCCTACCTGCTCCTTAACAGTTTAACCCACCCCATAGGATCTGCAGACTTAGCATCTGGGTGACTGAACCAGGATCAGCTGAACCTCAGTTGCCTTGGGTTTTTTTTAAGCTTGGGATTCAGAAGAGGTAAGAGCTGGTTGCAAACGGACACTGGGAGAAATGTCCTTATCTCATATTATTTGTTTCTCTCTCTCCCCTGTAATTTGATACCAAGTCTCGCATCCCTTGTGCCCGGGGACGCTCTCCCTTACCTGCCTCTGGCACTAGAGGGCGTGGAGATCTGGGCTCCGGGCTGGAAATGCAACTCTCTGCGGATTCCCACTTCCCTCAAATTGAACTCAACTTTCAAAGAGATCTTGATTTCACAGAAAGGGAATCTGCCTCATTATTACCGGTTTGTCTGAGTTCCCCAGGCTGCATTGCTATGGAAACAGGACCAGAAAATAAGTCTTTTGCATGTAGGTCATGATATTAGTGGAGAAGATAAAGTCTGGGTGAACAGGTGACTGGGTTACAGGAATGGGGCAGAGTAACAGCCTGTAACTATATCAACAACAATGTGGGATTTCATAGCAGATGTCCTTAAAAGATTATCAAGTTAGACATGCAATGGGCTGAAAGGTACTAGAACTTAGAGAAACTGAGAGCCACAGAACACACACAGGGAGTCAGCCTAGAGGTGAATAACAAAATGACAGTGGAGCATAGGCCTCAACATGCAGGTAAAAAAATTATGCTTTTATTCACAGGCACTGTTTTTCACTGGTGGCCTTGGTTTCCCCCTTTCTGTGTTTTGGTCTCCCTCCCAGGCAATGGCACAGCACAGTTGCTGCCCCTTCCACCTCCTCAGGACACTCCTGACCACATGTGATGTAGGTGTCTGCACAGATGCAGAGCTGCAAACTTTTGGGTACAGAATATTACTTAAAATCTTGATTTTAAATGGGAGAAGAGCATGACCTCTCATTTTACTATTTTGCTCTCCCTCCAAAGCAACTGGAAGACATCCTGGACTCCCCTCCCCATATACCAAGTCCTTTTCCTGGTCAGGCTGCAGCGTAAAAGCCAAGTCAGTGAGTCCACTGCACTTCTCGCTCTCCTGAGGCAAAAGCAAAACAGCAGCTTTTGCAGTCCAGGGGTCCTGCAAAGGGGAAGTTAGACCCAAGTTATAATCGAAAAGAGTCTAAAAGAGAGAGGAAGTGCATTTTGTGTTGCTTTACGTGGTTTATAGGCAAGTCAACAAGAGCGGCTGGTGTCATAAACCACACGATCAAGGTTGGTGTCTATTTAGACAGGGGCTGCAACTGCAGGCAATGTAATACCATAAAAGCAGACAGTGCGCATACTTCTGATCTCCCATATTAACCTTGTTCATTGTTTGTTTTGTTTTTTCCCTGAAAACTTCAAGAGCAGACCGAGAAGCAGAGGTTGGCCCTTTTTTTTTTCCGCTTGCCTTTTTCTCTTCTACAAAGGGAAGATTTTCCTTAAGGGACAAAGACAAGCCAATATACGCTAACACGCTGATTGAAACATAAAAATGGGGAGAGACGTTATTCTGGCTAGATTTGCAACAAGAATTAGCCCCCTCCTCAGTGTCCTCTTCCAGCTGAAAAAAAAGCTACCTCTCCTTTCCCTAAAGAAACTTTGGCACAAAATAGTAGGAAAAACAATCTTATAGGTGAGGGAGGAGGAGTGCCTTGTCCCTTCCCCAGTGAAGGGGTAAGGACTCAACCTTAGGCCCATGAGAATGAGTTAGAAGCCCTGTCAGTCTCCCCTCAGAGCTGGAAGCGGGCCGTGCTGTGGCAGGCAAAGCCGCCCTCCAGGAGCTCCTCACCGGCTGGGGCAGGGCCCTCCGGCCTGGCTGCCTTGTGGGGAGACGAGCAGAGGCGAAAGGCCAGTCTTGCCGCTTCCAGCCCCAGCGGGGCATCACCCGAGCACTTGGGCAGCTGCGGGGAAGCCGCGAGCACGGAGAGGGAGCAGAGCTGTAGGAATGAGCCCTTGCAGGAGAGATGGAGGTCTCGGCTTTTGCCTGAGAAGCAGCACTATAACCCTCCACAGCTTCCGAAATTACTGGAGTCTGCGGGGGCATCTGGACCTCAGTGCTCCGGAGCTGTTTCTGGGAGGCAGTTTTTCTCCCATAGCCTCATCGGAACTGCCTCTCAAGGCTCCTGCTGGCCACAAGCATCCCGTGACGGCGGCACGGGAGGAAAGAAAAGGAACCTCCTAAAACGGCCGGGACGGGGCTCAGCCCTGCCGGGGAGCGGGGCCGGCCAGAACCAGTCCTGAAGCATCCTCCCCCGTCGCACCCAGCTACCTGACCGCACTGGAGACGGGACCCCGGGGCACAGAGCCAGGGAAGTAAGATCGGAAATGAACCGGGCAAACCACACACCTTCCCCGCCTCCGGCGGCGCCCTGTGTCCACGCTCCCCCTTCCCGAGGCAGGACCCGAAGCAGCGGAGACAGGCACTGACGCCGGGCAAGCGCGGGCTGCCCTGGAGGGATGCTGAGGGGCAAGGGACCGCACTGACACAGCGGAAGCCTGCTCCTCTTGTACCCTGCGTCTCTGCATGGTCCCCGGCAGGGCAGGCATATCCCCCGCACCGTCTCTGCCCTCCCGCCCGCCAGCCAGTGAGCCCCGCGGGCAGGCTTCTCTCCCCGGAGACGGCTCCGCTCCTGGGTCCCGGTGACATTTTGCAGGAGTTGTCAACAAACGTGTCACAGCGGTATTTGGGAAGGGTAGTCCGGGAAATGTCCCTGTGTCGGAATGCAGCGTTTACATAAAAAACGCACGGACAGCGCTTGGAAAATGTGATAATTTCTCTAAATCAGTCTACTGTGTTTCTCCTTCACCGCTCTACCATCCTAGACTCGATTCTGGGATTAATATCACAACTGAAACTCAATAGAGGAAAGCTCTGTACTGGGGGCAATAGCTTTGCCTCCTCTCCTCTCTCTACCTTTCCCCAGTGACCCGCACCGCTATGAACCCTTTCAGCAAAAGTTTATCTATTTTTGTTCTGATCCTTCTGCCAGTAAGTAAAGTGTAAGCTCGTTTCTTGGACGTTATTTTCGTGGCGGGAGCTTTCCTATGACAGCAGCAGATGAAATCCTAGGTGCTGCGAAGAAGGGTAGGGAGGTTGAGCACAAGAAAGAAAATGGAGAGAAAAAAAAAAAAAGAACGGAAAGGAAAAAAAATCACAGAAGAAACGTCAGTAAAAGCCCAGGCTTTCTTACCTGTGATCCAGTCACCAGAAGTTGCATCTCGGGATCGCTGCAAGCGGCTGATTGCGAGCGGCAGCTGTGGAGTCGCTCCGGCTCTGGCGGCAGTAGCATGCGGGCTGCGCGCAGTCAGAGCCCGGAGGCAGCCGCTTTATCTTTCTCTTCCATATCTTCCAAGAGGAGGGAGGGGGCTTGGAGTGGGGGAAAGACAGATTACTTGGTACCGTGATAATGAGGAGAAAGAATCACAGTTTGGAAGCTTTAAACAAGAGGTGGCATCGTCCGGGCTGATGGAGTTTTTGTCTCTCGCTCGCTCGCTCTCTCCCTCCCACACGCACAGACTCACACATACACACGCACACCCTTAGTGGGTCTGGCCCTTGGGAGCCTCTGCTTCTGTTCAGCCAAGTTGAGCTTAAAAAAAAAAAAAAAAAAAAGTAACGTAGAGCAATACTGCTATCAAACCTGGCTTAACGGTTTAGAGAAAAGTGGAAAAAATAAAAATAGCCGAGGCTGAGTCTCCTAAGTGAGCTGGTAACAATTCATACTTCTCCTGCCACCTTCGTGGGGGTGGTGGTGAGGGAGGGAAACGGGGCGCCTAGGGGAGCATCTCGGGTGAATGTCCTTGCTGGGGTGCTGCGGCTGCAGGTCCGCTTGCTGCCCGCCTGCGGGGGTGTGTGGTGTGTGGGTGTGTGTGAGCGCGAAGTGGGCTCGATTAGCTGCAATGGGCAGGCAATTTCTGCAGAGAACATTTACAATTTTCTTTCAATATGACAGGATTAGTTGCTGTTGAAGGCTCTCCTCCAATAAGATCAGCACTGCTCTCTGATTTGGTGGCTTTGCTGAATAGAAATTACTGGTTCTTGTTATCTCAACATACTTTCCCCTCTTCCTCATCAGACACTCCCCTCTTCCTCATCAGAAGTCTTTATCTACAATCTGCACACCAGAACTGATTTTTTTTTTTTCGATTACCTCTTCCTCATCTTTCCGCACAACGCTCTTCTCTTTATTTCTGGGTACTTTTTTTTCTCAGTTCCATAATAGCTGTAAGTCTCAAGTGACACAAGGGAAGAGAAAGAGAGAAAGAGATCTTGCTTTTAGATTATTGCAGTCATCAGAATCCCTGTGCACTGTGGAAAAATGTTTTTACACTAAATCCAGTTTAGTTTTTTAAACTGATTATTGTGCTGAGATATTCAGGGGAAGCTGCTTCCCCAGCACAATGACAAATGATTTAGGGGAAGCAGATACATTTTGCAACCATTCCTTGGGTATCAAGCATTCCCTTTAATTAATAGTCACTAGGCTGAGAAATATTTACTTTGCTTAAGGGAACTTGCCAGTTAGATGGAAATAATCTAGATATAAACATCTTTCAGTTTGCTTTGTCTTTGTTTGCATCTCTCCTGTACCAGAATTGATTTGT